>NC_140441.1:12962626-13562626 GCF_963576455.1 Neolamprologus multifasciatus
GCTAAATCCTGTTAGCCACCTCGCTAACGTTAGAAAGCTGGGTCGGTTATGTGGTCTGATGAGGCGTTCATTTACTGCCAAGAATGTGGGAATTTGTACCTCACACCAGACAAATTAGTAGATAAAAGCAGAGGCGGGGTAAATAATGTAAATCCCATCACCACCAACGCTATTGGAGTCGACTACTGTTAATCTTACAATCTTCTTTACCACTTGATGAGAGCACAGATAGGATCAGTAGGAATGTAACAATGAGTACATTTGCTCATTTACTTTAATCAGCTTTAATGTACTTGTACTTTAAGTATTTCAATGCACTCTATATTGTGAGTGCAATTATTGCACTTCATACCCCATATACTATTTAATTTAGAAGCTTTAGTTGCTTATTATTTTGAAAACGAATTGCATTATTACAGCTCAAGCTACAGAGCAATATAAATCTAATTAAAATGATCAACAGCTTTTAACATTAAAGAGATATACACATAAACAAATCAATAACTATAACCCAATAATTTCATGTATATGATTCTAAATGGTGCCGTTTGACATGAGTTAATTTGCGTAGGTGCAGCCTGTGTACTATTAAGCTTCTTAAATAGGAATATAAATCTTACTTAAGTTAAAAGTCTATAAATACTTTTTTTTCCACTTTGAAAAACAACTAATCATCACAAGATTATGTTTAAATTCTTATGCAGCTCCACTTTTCGCTTTTCAACATAATAAATCTGCAAATGCAATAAATCTGTTGCACATGAGCTTGAAAATTGTGATTTTGTAGTTGTATAAGTTATGTTTAAAAAAGAGAGAAAGGGGATTGCATTGGTTCACTCCAATCCATAACACATAAATACCGCTGACTGCTTTCAACAAAACCTATAATGATGCTAGTAAATATATCTTTTAATAGCATGGTAATGACTTCAGCTAAACTTTAGAGGTCTGAGTGCTGACGTCACTGAGCAAACTGCGACATTCAGCACACATTGATCTCCATTTGAAGCCAGTAACAAATGTAAGCAGGGATGCGGAGAGAAAAACAAAGCACCACCATAAAAACTGGTGTTTGTTTATCGTCCAAAAAACTATTTGCAGAAATGCAATAAAACAGATTGCTTCGCCTATCCAAGCAGCTACAACATCTGGTTAAATTCCACCACAGCGTTTCCATTCCTTTTGCCCCCCCAGAGGTTAATGGTGTGTAATTAGAGGATGAATGCCAAGACTGAACAGAATCCAGCTCGGATTCAGTCTGAGCAGAAATACACAGTAAATCATGGAGCCTCTCTGCTCTGCTGTCAATCCTGAGAATGAAACAAGCAAATGTGAAGGGCGACTTGTTTTCAGCACATCGTACTGAGTGAACTGCCAGTGTCACGACAAGCTCCGGCATCTTTTCTTCTTTGGCCTGCTGTTCGTTATGCTAATTGAGTGACAGCAGCTGACAACAGTTAAAAAATGGTTCCAAAAATAAAATAAAAAAATGCATGTGGCTTTTTTTAATAAAAGTATGTTTAAAACCACTTACAGAAGCTGTTTCTGAGGCTGCTAATAAACAAAAACATTAACAGGCATGCTGTAAAAGCAATTTAAATCCTTTATTATCAACAAATTCAATTCACGTTTTTGTTTAATAAAATTTTGATGCAGTGAAAAAAGGTACAAGTGTCACCACTGGGAAGATCTTTGCAGTAGCCAGAGGATATATGTAAAAATGAAGTCAGCTTCCCTGAAATTATACATTTAAGGAGTAACAATTTAAATGAGAGGTGAACAAGTGGGAAAAGTGGTAAACTACATGTAAAGTGCCCAAGGAATAGAAACACAAGGACAACAAGAATTCAGAGTGAATAAATGGCTGAAACAAAAGTTTGGTTCAAACTGCTAACAGTGTGGACAGCAGTAAAAATATCTAATCAAATAAAAACTGATTAAATTTAGTAAAGGGAATGTGGGAGATAAATTAGCCTAATGTAAGTGTGAAGAGTAGGAGATAAGGGATACAGGAGATATAGGGAGCAGTTGAAAGTAGACTATAAATGGGATAAGTAACTGACAGTGTGTGTAATTAAAAGTAACTGATACACAGCTTTAAGTAATGAGTACTGTATATGCAAATGAAGTTTACACTCGTTAAAAAAATCTAAACATTAACAGTCTGATTGGGGGAGACAGTTTTAACAATATCTGCTGTAATTTAATCAAGTTAAACAGCATAAAGAAGAAGCTACAGATTATTTTAACCCCGGATGCCCTTCCAGATACAACCCAAAAAGGGATTCGCGTTTTCTCCTGGGAAACACTGTACACTTGTTAGGGAAATGTATAAACCCTACATGGAATTAGTCCCATTAAACATGAAAGGTGGTGTTGCTGCAGAGGTACGTGAGTCTTTGTGACATAATAGAGGAGCTATGTCTGATTTACATTTAAAAAAAGCACCACAACACTGAGATTCTACCTGCTAGTTCTATTTTGCTAGTCAGCATTGAGAGCTGCAGTATAGATGGCAATCAAAAATCGGGCAGCACTTGAATGCAGCATGTGCACAAACATCTCGAGCTCCGTCACAGCACCTCTGTCTGTACTCCTGACTAACCCCAGAGACAAATGCCTGCGTGGCTCCGGAGAGAAACGCGCTTCTGGCGGTTCACTCCGGGAAGACACGCTTTAACTGACTTTTATGCGGCTCAAAATACTCTAATAATGGACAACGTGAGGCCTGTTGTGTCAATTAGCGTGATTTAAAAAGAGAATTATTTGAAAACTGCATATGTTCATAAACGTGGCTGCCCTATATTGTAGTTAGGCCACTGTTACTACTGTGGAAGTTTGTTTTTACCACCTTCACAACAGCCCCTCACTCCTTTTTAGACTAAGCTCATGAAGGCAGGAAGTGCCAGCCTAGTGAGAATTTAGCGTAAAAAAATTTAACCACGTAAGGTTAACATTGTTTCATGTTTAGCTTTCTTTTTATATTTCTTGATATGAAGCAAACAGGTAGCTTCCCCTTTATCGCACCAACACTCACCACTCAACTTCAAGCGCAAATCGGTGCGGGGGGGCCGCAAGCCAGCTGTCTTGAGGGGTAAAATGCTCTTTTCCGGTCCTGGGTGTGAGAAGAAAACCACACAGTGAAGAAAATCTTCCTATAAACTCCAACTCGGTAAACCAGCGGTTGTCCCCTTGCTCGGTTTGGTTGCGTTATTAACCAAAAAAAATTCCGTTAAATCCACAAATTTTCTGCCAACACGTTGAGAGGAAAAAACAAACAGTGTTGTAGTCGCGCTGGTCCAGCTGCACGCTTCAGCCATTGGTTGAGGTTTACGTCAACCAAGGCCTCCTGACGACGCTATTGGCTATAACTGTAGAAACACCCGCCCCTACCTCGCCATTCAAGAGACTAAAGAAAATACATTACAGCTTTTTTTATTTTCTTTCCACCATTGTTTTTGTAATTAACATTTCCTAATATTGAATGAAGCTCGCTGTATTTATAATATATATTCAATAATGTATAATGTATAAAATAAAGAAATTACCGGTTTTCCACGTGTAATTCTGACTTTATGATACTATGACTATATTTTAATAGATCCAGTCCTGTTTGTCCGTTTAAAATATCTTTATAAAACTGTTATGTTATATTTGTTGCTATTTCGGCTGCACTCTCGGCCACAGCTCTCTTAGAAAGGTCATTGTTAATGTCAGTTACACTTTTTGCACCGTATTGTAATCATTACACTTTGAGACACCTCGCTCAGGGCAAAGGTATCAGGCCAACTCGACCTTCCCAGTTCAACTCAGACTGCCTGCTGCGCACAGACCTGAGAGTGAAGCAGAGTGTGCTCAGCGGGCTGTCCATTGACTGTGACACCCTCCTATGAAGGTCAGTGTATAGCTGACATAACATATATATAAACATAGTGATATTGCATAGACGTTCTCTGTGTTATATATATATATATATATATATATATATATATATATATATATATATATATATATATATATATATATTGTACTCCAGATCATTGCGTGAGATTAACATATGTAATGAGATTAACTGGGAATTGTCCACTCCCGTGTAAAGCTGGAGTGAACTGAGTGAACTCTGAAAACAAAGAAAAGTTTTAGGGCTCAAAATGCGGCCTTGTGGAGATAACATTTAACAACGTGGCTGCTGTTTCATCCCTTTACAAACATAAACTTGAACTTTGTCTGAACACGAGCTTTGTCTCATAAACACATGCAGGACTAGAGATCAATCACAGAGCGACTGTGGTTTACGTGTTTTTCAGGGGAGAGGACAACCCCCGACCTCATTCGTGTTTCTGCAGGGGTCAACGTTTAAGGGACGAAATGACCTCAGAGCAGTAAACTGCATTTTGTGTGGAAAAAGAAAATAGTGAACGCAATACATTGATCAGTGACTGTCGTGAGTCAGAAAACGCTGTGAGAAATTGTTTTTAAATGTCACTTGCTTGCGTCAATCTACACATGCGCAGCAACATTGTTCCTTTGTGTGATATTACTGAATACACCGCTTATTTATTCAAATGTATACACTATAATACCCTATCTATAGTCTATAATAAATATAGACTTTCTAAAAAACTTTTTTTTCCCTGAGTGCACTTACAGTATAACTGATGCGCGTGTTGAAAGCGACGAGGTAAACAGTGCTGTTGCAAACCGGGTGAATGTTTTATCCATTTGGATTATTCAGAGCAGCTACCGCATTTGCATCCGAGCCCATTTCATCTATTTTTGGTCAAAGTCAATGACTCGTGTTCACCCTCGTGCAGTTCTGGAGAGCTGGAAATGGTGTTGGTGAGAGCAGCTGTTGTGAATCAGAAACACGGGTGTCACTAATGACAGTGACATGAACGTAAGTGACTTCTCACGGCGTGGTGTGTGCTGAAAACAGAAAATGAGCACTGCCATAGCGTGTCCAAAGGGTTTGAACATTCTCTGGATTATCAGCTGCCTACTTATACATAATGCACATAAAATCTTAAGTGTTTGGCTGATTGTTATTTATTGTTTTCCTGATTTTCAACTTAGTAGTTTTCTTCTTGCACTTTACTGGAATAGCTGCATATTTCCCAGTTTTAAAAAAAAACCGTATTTACCCAATACTGGGCCTTAGGTAGCAGCCATGGTGGCCTAATACAGCCTTTGTGGTGGTGGGTTTGAATCCCATCTAAGTGAAAGCAGAGCGGTGCAGCCAGAGCATGCTGGGCCAATTAGCCAGAAGGCGATGCGCTGAAAACATCTTCTGCTAGTGTGATTTTTCTGCAGTTAGCCCTCAGGGATTAATAACTTTGCATGACTAGTTTAAAATATGCTGATTTTGCTTTTCTCCCACTCACAAATAGAATTTGAACAGGTGGGCGGGGCTTCTGCACTCACAGCCACAGCTGTGTGCCTGAGATGACCATAATGTGGATATCAAGTCTCAGAGACGTCATACGCAAACACTGAAATAGCAACTTTAAAGCTTTCAGGTCAAAGGGATCACTTTTCCACACGTGGTGGGAGGAGTCATCTGCTTCTGAACACGAATAAGACCGGAAAATTGGCGATCGACTTCTGAAGGAGGACGGCTGCATGGCCGGTGTCTGTCCTGCGACAGGATGTTGATGTGGTCGAGGAGTACAAGCACCTGAGCGTCCACATCAACTAGATCAGCAGAGACGCTCTGTCTCCAAAGGAAACTGAGCTCCTTCATGAAAGTGTTTCTGTCGTTCTCTCTTTTATCCTTTGAAACTACATTATAGAAAATAAGGAATCAGTGTTGTCATTCACAGGTTATTTTTAGACACAGTTTTTGGTTAGCAGCATTGTTTCAACACTTGGGTTTTTGGCGCTCTTAACACCTTGCTGAGGCTGAAAGCAAAGCCTTTTAATAGAATAACATTCAGCCTCCGTGCTCTGCCAACATTTCTTAATCCTGGCAACTTTCAGTAGGAAGGGTGCATTACTCTGACATCACAGCGGAGGGCGACTGTTGCACACAGGGTGACTGTTGGCCTGTATGACGTGCCCTCCGACAGGAACATTATCATTATTATGAAGTAAGTTTGGATCCAAGTAGAGCAGAACAAAGGAAATATGAGCCTCCCGCAATTATTGAAGGAAGCGGACACAAAAATAGTCACAAAAATGTGCCAGATGACAGAATGAGCAAAGTCATAAAAACGTAACAGTCCATCATTCAGGTTATGACTTTTGAAAACAGTGCAGCGCTCATGATTTGTGTTCTTTTACACACATTGCCCGAGTTCAAAGTCAGGGTCTGGTTTAGGTCTGATATCTCTGGCAAAGACAGACCAGGTTTATACACCACATCACTGCTTTTGACTGTAATCACAGAGAAACAGGACTTCATCATAAATCCTAACTTTAACAGATCCCAAACCTGCTACATTATTTCTGCATTTCAGCTTTATGCAAATACATGCATGTGTGTGTTTAAGTGTGTATTCATATCTTTGTGGGGACCAAAATTTGGAAGTTTACTATACTTGTGGGGACTAAACTCCTAGTCCCCACGAGTTTGAAGGCATTTTTGAGACTCAAAATGTGGTTTTAGTGTCAGGGTTACAATTGGGTTATGGTTAGGTTTAGGGTAAAGGTTAGGGTTAGTCATTTATTTTTCATGGTTAGGGTTGGGCTAAGGGGCTAGGGAAAGCATTATGTCAATTAGATGCCCCCATAAGATATGAATACCCAACGTGTGTGTGTCTGCTCAGAAGGAGATGCTAGACATAAAATGAGCATTCAAGCGCACCAGATGTTCCCTATAGGGAACATCTGGTGCGCTTGAATGCTCATTTGCTGACATTTAAGCTGACACTCTATATATAGAGTTATACAGCGATCTCTCCTGTGGGAAACATACAAAGGGTTAAAGAAATGGTTCATGTCTTTGTGATTAAAGACTAAAACTACGACTAAAACTGCATCCAAACAGCACGCAAAACGAGTTCTAGTTTTTGACTAAAAGAAGACATGCGCTTCAGTTCTTTTAAAAGATGGCTTGACAGTTTTCAAGATCTAAAGAAAAAAAAAACATCTTAATGCTCTTCCACTAGTTTGATTTAATCAAATCAGCTGGACATCTTCCAGAAGATTTTTTTTCTTATAGGATCAGTTCCCTTCTGTGTGTTGTGCACACGCCTTTCTATGAATAGCAGTTGAGGTAAAGTAACACAAAAGAAGCTGTAACTTTTAAACATACCACTTTTTTTTTGACTAACTCAAACTTCTATGTTTCAGCTAAACTTTGCAACTCAGAACAAGGAATGCAGGTTTTGTCCCCATCAGGAAACAATCTTTTAATGGCCGCTATGAAACGAATGATTACATCCAACAAAAACGGTCTCAGTGGTCACATGGGTACCAGAGTGTTGCTTCAAGACGGACTTGGAAAACTGAGCATAGATGCACACCACATACATCCACACGTATATTGTTATAGGGGTTTGTGGTAAAATAACGAGGTACGCACACATTTGCAGAAATGTTCCCCTCTGACTTTTCCCCCTTTTTCCCCCTCTTCATTGCTGCTGCACCACATCCCCCTCCCTCTTCCCCCTTTCCCTCACTTCCCTCTGCTATAAATTTCATCCCTTGTCTTTTGCTATTGAATCATAAATCATACACTCACATCCTGTAACACCCCCCACCCCCCACCCCCTGCTCCCTATACTTTTTATTACACAATAGCGCAGACTTCATGTCAGAGGGCAGACATGCTTAATGTGTATTTGTGTGTGTGTGTGTGTGGGGGGGGGGGGGGGTGTCTTCCACTCCATCTACTTCAGGCTTTCCTGTGCTCTTGGTCCCCACCCCAGGCTGCACCGGTGACTTAGTCCAATGCAGTTTGCACACAGAAACACATTTGCATGTACAGTTTGTGCACGCACTGTGGAACATCAGACACACCCTCACACACAGACAAACAGGACATGACTCGTTAATGCACACGCACGCAAAGCACCCAAAAGTCTAATACTGGCCTTTATTTTTCTGCAGAAACTCGGAATTCTTGCAATATTCCTGCATGCAGGTGCTTATGATCCAAGGTTCTGTTAGCACTCCGCCTGCAACGAACAACAGGCATGCACTGTGTTTAATTTAAGCATGACTTAAAAAATCCTCTTGTTGTACATTTGTTCCTGAAAGTTTGAAAGAATGAGAAACGGCGTTGCCAACACTGCTGCTTCACTCCCCCTCTAACAGTTCCCCCCGTGTGTTCTACACTGTGGGCCTCAAGTCTTCAGATTCGGGGGCCTCTTGGTTGCTGAATATACTTTGGCTCACATTTATTATGATTTCCATAGTTTATGTATTGTGCCATTGTTATTTACAATCCTGGAAGCTCATATACACACTGCTAAAGTGTCAAATAATGAGGTTAAAGCTTCATTGCTCTAGATGTTGGCAGAGTAGCCCCACCCACCTGCTTTTTAAACCTTCTGCTTACAAGGGGCAGCCAGTCAGCTGGAACTTGGCTTCCATAGCAGAGAAACAGCCTGTTTTAGACAGTTAAGGAACTGTTGGCTGCACAAAGGTATATGATAAATAGGGATCAGTAAAGTTACTTGCTTTGAAGCTGGAAATGAGTAGAATATGTTCTCTTTAAATGGAAAGGTCTTGCGTGTTCATGCTGCACAATCAGTTTGTTCAAAGACACTGATAAGACTGAAGCCTGTGACTTAGTTTATCATAAAACTTAGCATGCTAAGTAACAACATTAAGAAGAGCTAATAAGATGAGATATAAGACTGATTTGATTTATCCCAGATTTAGAAAGTTATTTTCTTCTAACAGTTAAAAAAAATCGAAGTTGAGATGATCTGGACTTTCTGGCACGGTAAGTTATCCTGATGGAAGCAGACGTCTAAAGATGGCTTTAATACAATACTTGTTTGGTACTAAGAGCCCCAAAGTGTGCCAAGAAATAATCCCCTGCACCATGACACCACCATCAGCCTGTACCACTGATAAAAGTTAAGACGGATCCATGCTTTCATGTTTTTTCTAAGCAGCTGGTCTGAAACTGTTTTTATCATTTACGGAATATCTCTAAACTCAGACTAATGGTATCAAAGCTTGAACTTGAGATGATTATTCATGCTTTTATTTCTTCTCGTTTAGACTATTGTAATGGCCTTTTTACTTGTTTTAACAAATCAGCCTTAAATCGTCTTCAGACTGTGCAGAATGCTGCAGCACGTCTCTTAACAGGCACCAAGAGAAGATCACATATCACTCCAGTCTTGGCCTCCCTTCACTGGTTGCCTGTAAATTTTAGGTTTCATTTTAAAATTTTACTTCTAACCTTTAGGGCCCTACATGGTCAAGCTCCTCAATATTTATCTGACCTGCTGAAACCACATTCATCTTCTCGGGCTTTAAGGTCATTAGATCAGAGACTGCTGGTGGTACCGCGCACTCGTTTTAAAACTCGTGGTGATCGAGCCTTTCAGACTGTGGCATTCTCTCCCACTGTCTCTTCGCTGCACGGACTCCATTGATTCTTTTAAGAAACAGCTGAAGACATTTTTATTTATTTATTATTTTTTATTTATTACTCGTTATTTATTTCTTCTTATGCTGTTTTTACAGTTTTATTGTTTTATTTACTGTTATATTGTTTTTGTATTCCCATTTCCTGTGTTGTAAAGCACTTTGTGATTTTTATCTGTGAAAAGCGCTATATAAATAAATTTTAATTACTTACTTACTTTTATGCCAAACAACATGAAAGCTCGTCAGACCAGACGATGCTTTATATGTTCAACTTTCAGGTCTTGTCAGTACCTCAGTTTCCTGTTGTTTGCTAACAGGAGTGGCACTCGGTTAGGTCTTCTACTGCTGTAGTCCATCTGCTTCAACGTTCAAGGTGCTGCGTGCTGAATGGTCATTTGAGTCACTGTTGTCTTCCCATCAGTTCAAAGCAGTCTGGCTTTTTTCTTCAACAACGCACCTTCACCAAGAGAACTGTCACTCACCGGAAATATAGATCATGGAGATGGTTATGTGGGAAAATCCCAGCAGATCAGCAGTTTTTTAAAATGCTCTGGTGTGACTGGCACCAGCAGCCATACCATGTTCAAAATCACCTTTCTTCACTATTTTGATGCGCGGTTTGAACTTCAGCAGGTTGTCTTGACCATGACTGCATGGTTAAATGCAATGAGCTGTTGTGTTCAGCTGATTAGAAAGGTCTTATAAAAGTGTATCATTTACAGAACACAGTGACCTTGATAAAGGTCATAAGCGAAAGTGAAACGCGTTAGTTAAAAAATAATGTTGTTATTTATACATCGGGTATTGCTGGAGTTTTAACTACTGTTTTCTTCCTGCTGTCATCGGTAACCCGAGTTAGCTGGGTGCTGTGACCAAGAAGGAAAGGAACTGTTATTACGTGGCTCTTCTGCATCAACGTTAGATGGTCTGATGTTATCTTGGGAGGGAACAGGTTCTCATTCAGGCCGTGTCTGTGACCGTGAGCTATTTAGAGGAGCTGTCTTAGAATTTGTGTTATGGGTGTGTTTCCTTTGCTTGAGGACTTCCAGGGTTCCAGAGATAATGTGGAATTCATGAGAGGAATGCCACGCAGGGGTTCCTTCCTGTCACCTGACTCCATCACTTCCCGCGCTCAGTTTCCTGCGTCTGAATCATCGGAGGAGAATGGCGAGGCTGACGAAAGGGGCAGCAGAACCCGAGCGAAGCCCCTCGCAGATGTGATGATGATCGGGATGAAGCCGACTGCTAAACACAATCGAAATGATGAAAAGCGCAGATTTGAAATGTTACCGCCCGACTGCTGATGTAAATGATTAGAAAATTAGCTGGAGCAAATGAATGTGGGCAAGAGATCAAATGAAAGGGATTAAACAAAGAAAGAGTGTGCTTTAAATGTGTGTGTGTGGGGGGGGGGGAACATGTGCATGAAAAAAGGCAATAAAGAGAAAGAGAGAGGTGATGGCAGGATCTGTATGGGGCCTCTTGGTTTTTGGGCAGCAAAGGGGAGGCGTGCCAGGTAATGGTTTCCAGACACACACACACTTGCACACTAGTAAGACTACACTCTAATTCGATTTGGAAATCTGACGGGATAAGGGGCGTATATGTGGATGTGTGCGTATGTACCTGGGGCCGTTTTTTCCTTCTCGCTTCTTGCTTTTTCTGTGCATTGGGAGAGGGCCCAGTTAGTCATAATGTGTCATCTGTGCGTAGGTGTGTGTGTATGCAAGCACAAGGGGTTAATGTTTGCTTTCCATCACAGCTCTAGTGGGGAGAAATCAGATCCCTGCAGCGCAGAACTCAACCTCAATGCACGGACGGACACCCAAAGCATAAGAAAAAGAGAACATTGCTACCGCCCCCTATATCTGTATGATCTGCACGCCTGTGTGGAGAGGTTAAGAAGGCCAGCTGCAATATCGGTGAAAGTGCAAAATATGAGATTGAGAATGAAAATAGTAAAAAGAAAAATCAGAGAAAAAGATGAAAAGAAGAGCAAAAAGGGAGACAGGAAGAGCTAATTAAACTGTGGAAGGATAGATGTGGAGGAGCGGGAGGGAGGCGAGAGGGCGAGATGACTTAACTGTTCAAAACGACTCCACCCTCAGTCGCCAACGCAAACGGCAATTTCCCATTGGGGTAAATCCCCCACCGTGCCCTGTCACAGCCCTCCTACTTCTGCAACTGGTGTATGCGTGTCTGTGTTTGCATGTGTGTGTGTGTGTCACCACTTTTCTCTGACATTCCTGTGCAGAGCAGGGAGACGGTGAGCTGAGCTGCAGAGAAGCTGAGCTGCAAACCCAATTCAGAAATCCATTTGAAAGCAAATGAGGATTTTCTTTGTTTTCCTGTCATTTTTCTTGCAAAAGCCATCGTTTTCTTCCGATTCTGGAATTCCGGTTTCAGAGAATCTGCCTGCAAGTCAGCTGGGAAGAAGTCTTGCATTCTTAACACGGGATTCCTAGAAAAGCATCCTCTCGTTTCCTCCTCTTCCCTTTTTCTCTCCATCGCAAACCCCTGGAGATAGAGTCCAAGTTTGCCAAGTTCCAGAGTTTGGGAATATTTTTGTGCTGCAGCCAGGAGCGGCTGAAACAACAAGGGGCACCGAGGAGAAAGCAGCACTTAAAGGGTGAGTTAACTTAAAAGATCAGGCTTTTTTTGTGGAGTCCAGCTCTTGTTGGCATAATGAGGTTGGTTACTCTCTGAAGAGGAATGCAATAATCCTTCTATTCCGAGCTAAAAAACTTTTGTCTAAGATGGCAAAATCCTGTTTGTGCAGTCTAGAGACTGATAGAGCTTAATGTTAATGGTGCATAAAAGTGGAGCGTTTTGCAAAATCTGTCACTCAGGAGTTTTAGTTGCATGTTCTGCTGATCCACGGCTGGGACTCGGGTGGGTGTGAAGCATCCACCGCACATTAGGCTTAGGAGATGATGAGACGGCAGAGAGAAAAAGAATGACATTACTGAGGGGGGCAGGTACATGCGAAACAAAAAGGCAGGGAATAGCTGGGGAGTTTCATCCTCTTTCTGGTTTTAACATCAAATAGTGAGGACAGCTGCTGGGAAAGGAAGCGAGCGATGCACACACACGTTATATTCCAGTGTCACAGGCACAGGCTCGGATAAATGCGCGCAGATGTTGCATGCATGTATGCAAAGAAAGGATGTCGAGCTAACTTATGGTCGCTTTATTCTCTCTCTCTCTCTTACGCACACACACTCACAAGAAAGAGATTTAAATAAACACATCTTTGTTTCATTGCACTCATCTGTTTAGTTTACTCCTGGCTCAGATCACAGTATAATCCCAGAGCTGTAATCAATACTCATACACACACACACATAGACACACACACACACACACACATACAGTACTTGCTTTTTTTTAGGAGAAATAAATCAGTTCAGCAGATGCAGCATATATACAGAGCATGGAGCAGATATACTCCAGCAACAACATATAACAACATATCTTACTATTTTAATCGACTCTCATTTACTTATATCATATTATAATCTTTGCTGTGCAGCTCTTGATGCTGATGTTAGCTGTGAATGATGGTTTGCGTGTGCTTTGTTCACCTCCCCTCCTTCGCTGATTAATGTGACTTTTCTTCGTCCAAAACAACTCCCCATTTGCTTCCTATTTCTATTTTTCCAACATGTTTATGCAGCACGTAGCGCCTTCCAAAGAAGTGTCTGCGTCATGTTGTTTGGTGAACAGACCTCGTAATGTGATGCTTTGACTCTGGTACGTTGGTTTTTGTGATGGCACAAAGATCAGGAGTGTTATTACTAATAATAATCCTGACAATGACTTCCGAAAGTATCCCTGAAGGCCATAAAAGTGCACCTGCTAGTGAATTGATGGAGCCACGATATCCGTGTGCTGTTATGTTGAAACGTGAATAAAAAGGTCAGGTTTGAATCATTGTATCTGCAGCAGATGATAAACTACATGGACAAAAGTACAGGAGCTGCTATGCTGTCTAAACCCATGTCTGCTGCACAGTTTTTGTGCAAGAGGAGGTTTGGAACGGACTTTTACGCACCACGCAGCTCAGCACTCAGCAACCTCACTCTGCAACCAAATTGGAATTAGGGGTGGGTTTTTATAATCGATTTATCGATTAAAATCGATTCTGGCTTGGATAACGTAAAATCGATTCATTAAAATCCTGAATCGATTTTTTAATATAAATTTATTTTGCCCGAAATGCCAGAATCTCTGGTGAAACCTCACAAAATTTCAACAACCACCAAACAGCTAAGACAGTAAATGAGAGCAGGAACATGGATTCTGCACAAAGACTTAAACACACAGCCCAACCGCGGATCAGAATCAGTGAGATGTTGCCTTTCTCACAGTCGGGGCTGAAAGCCGACAGCGCGCTGATTCTGATCTGTCGGCGGTCCGCGCTTTGTGTTCACGCCCTTTATGCGCTGATTCTAAAGCTGTTAGTTTTATCTCTCTCCAAACAATATTGACCGAACCAGCAGCAAAAGAAGATCCAAACTAGGCTTCACATAAACAACGTCATGAATTCACTCTGACTTTTATTGTTTTGCTTCGACCACGATGCACAGCTCTCTCTCGCATGCTCGCTCTCTCGCGCTCTCTCTCCCTCTCTCTCTCTGTACTGTTTTCTGGATTATTCGCTCGCTTGCTTGTTAAGCACAAGTCTACCGTTGTTTACAGCGCTATCGGCCGACGGTTTTTTTTTTCGCTTTATATACTTCCGAAAATAAAACCTAATTTCTGCCGTTCAATACCGAACAAATTTAAACTTCTTAAAATTATGCAAAATGCAAAACGCTCAGCCTTGTCTCTAATAAAACCGCTGTAACTTCAGAGGTAATGTTCATGTGTTGATTAATGGTTTTCTTTCGTTTTTGATCTACTGCAGAAAATTTTTATAAAATCCCAGAACAGGAAAATCACCTTCATGTTTTTCTGTGTTTTATCCTCAGCTACTTTGACACAAAGGCATCTGCTGTGACGCTCACACCTTTGATAAAGTCTTGGTGTGTCAGCTTCCTTTTTATAGATACAAAAATATGTAAATGTACTGATCTGAATTATAATATTTCTGACTGTCAAAATTTCCCAGATTCAAATCAAAGTGAATCGAATCGAATTAAATCGAATCGAATCAAATTAAATCGAATCGTGGATCGAATCGATTCGGGACCCTGTGAATCGGAATTGAATCGATTCTAGAAATCAGTGACGATACCCAGCCCTAATTGGAATCACAAAATAACCAAACATTTATATGTTTGAACTGTGGGAGGCGAGAACCCACGCTGGCATGGGGGAAGTATGCAAACCCCCCCACACAAAGATCTCTGCTGCCCAGTGTACTCAAATCCAGGACCTTCTTCTTTTTCCGAGGCAACAGTGTTGCCAGTGCGCCTGCCAGATAAGACTTTGCTTTAAAAAAGCTAATGTATCATATAAATATATCATGAAACTTGGGTAAACTTCTTTTCCTTTGTGTTAAGAGTCAAATAGGTGATAATATGTATTACAGCAGTGTTTTCCACAGACATCGTTTTCCATTCATCATGTTATCATCGGTTTGTTTCTCTGCAGACCCTGGCTCCTGTAAAGATGGCTGACGTATTGCAGCCAGACTCCAACAGCCTGCAGATACCAAGTGAGATACACACTCAAACACTGTCATGCACACACACATCAACACTAGTTTGCTATTGCAGTCCTGTCCAAATGACTTCTCCTTCTTTATCTGTTGGACCGTGGACACGCTGACCTTTCCATGTCCCTCTCCCACTTGGCTATACTACACACTTCACATTCCAGTGGCATTCCCACGATTCCATTTCATTACCATTATCACTTTTTGGTCTAGAGAGGTCAAGTGTGTTTACATTTGACCTAATCTTCTAATCTCCACGGTGAACAATGAGGTGTTTTCTGCAGTTACTCAGCAAATAAACTTTCAGCATGTTAGTATCAGTAGCCGATGACAGTTCAGAACCACCTCCTTTCTTATGATAATAGTTTTCCCATAACTGCATATCTCCTTAAACAGACAGGATGACCTTTATGTTTGTTCTCAGGGAGTGCATATAATGCTTTCCCAATATTAAGACTTAAAGAAACTTTCATATTTAAGATGGGATTCGCCTTCACTTCCCTCGTTAGCCACATCCCCTGTTAGCACCACTGCATATTCACACATTTCATCTCCTCCCTTGTCTTCCAGGTGAAAACGTATCCACCCCATCTTCACCTGCCACTGCCAGAAATGACTGCAGCATCACTCCCCTCACACCCTCACCCTCACCGGTAGCTACTGCACACACACACGCACACACACGGCCACTCACCACAAACACTCCTACACACCCATTCCTCTCTTGCTACTCATTTAACTTTATATAAAGTCCTTAAACGAGGCCTGCAATGCCACATCCACTTCTAACAGGTCTTAGTGGTTTACCATAACATTTACCTTACAGTATAAAACTTAAATTAGTGGCAAAGAAACACACCAACTTGGCGCCAATGTGTGCAAGTAGAGGTCCATCAAAAATAGCTTCTGATTTCTAAGCCTGCTTATTAATTCTGTTCTGACTCTGTCCACTAATGTTAGGAATGTCAGTTTAAAAACCCCACCAGGTTTACTGATATAAGCCGTATCCCTTCTTACCTCTCTGTCTCTCATCGCTCTCTAAGAGGGTGGAGGTCAGGCCCCGGATGGCTTGTCCATTCTCCGTTGTCATAGCTATAGACTTTGGGACGACCTCCAGCGGCTACGCTTTCAGCTTCACACAGGACTCGGAAGCCATACACATGATGAAGTAAGAGCCTGTGTGTATTCTCATCAATTATATACTCTGTATTTTTATTTTGAAGTTTTGACAGTGGTTCTTCACTAAATGCAGGCGGTGGGAGGGTGGCGACCCTGGCGTGGCCAACCAGAAGAGCCCAACATGTCTGCTGCTCACTCCAGATTTGCGGTTCCACAGTTTCGGGTTTGCCGCTCGAGACTTCTACCATGACTTGGATCCAGAAGAGGCCCGGCACTGGCTTTACTTTGACAAATTCAAAATGAGGATCCACAGCACAAGTGTAAGAAACAGATGTGAAAATAGTGACATCTCGTACCCGGTGTTAAAGGACATTATGGTGCACTGACGCGTGCAAGAGTGGGAGGTTTTTATATCACTGCCCACAGCTGAGAAGTAAAACTGTGGTTGAAAGTAACAAGCTTTAACTGGTGCTGCAGACTTCCTGGTGCGGCGTTTTTTTTTTGTTTTTTTTTCAGCAGTTGTGATTGTGTTTGCTGCAGGACCTCACTATGGAGACGGAACTGGAGGCGGTGAACGGTCAAAAGGTCAGGGCCATAGACGTGTTTGCTCATGCCCTTCGCTTCTTCAGGGAACATGCGCTGAAGGTACACCTCAGATCACGTCATTCGCAACTACAGTGAATACTTTCTCATATTCTAGGATAGGACGCGAATGTGTATTTGGTGTGCCTTTGTTTAGCACTTTTAAAGATCACTTCAGTGTGTGGTTCACTTCAGAGTAGAAGAAGAAAATGATTTTTTTTTGTGGGGGGTGGGGCTCCTGTTTTAGGAGGTGAAAGACCAGTCTTCATCAGTGCTGGAGGGAGATGAGGTCAGATGGGTGATTACTGTTCCTGCTGTGTGGAGACAACCTGCCAAACAGTTCATGAGAGAAGCAGCATACCTGGTATGAAAACACAATGTGTTTCACTGTGGAGTGCGTGTGTGTGTGTGTGTGTGTGTGCGCAAAGGTGGTTTATGAGGACATTTTGCAAGAATACACGCCACACTGTCCGGACATTTGGAATTATGAGGACAGGGCCGATGTCCTCACAATTCATGGAATGAAAACTCGATGTGTGTGTGTGTGTGTGTGTGTGTGTGTGTAGGTGTGTGTGTGTGTGTGTGTGTGTGAATCGGAAGAATAGGAAGAACAACGGGCCAGTGGAAAGAAAGATAGTGAATAAAGCATGAGATAGGGACTGATGTTCTCGCAGAGGATTATTTACAATCTCTTTCACACACACACACGCACACACACACACACACACACAAATTATAACACTGCTCTTTTCCTCTTTGCACATCTTCCCACCCATGCACACACCGTCCTCTATGAACTGTACATAGAAGATGTAGGAAGTGTACGTACAAGCCCAAGAATGCAAGCGGTCCTGTCCCAGTATAAATCAATGGGAAAGGACCAGCCTGGGAAAGACTCAACAACCTTTTACTCTTAATGGCACCCTTTCTTTACTGACGCAACAAACACTGTGATTATTTATTTACTTTTATCTGCCATCTACCATTTAGTCACTTTAGTACAGACATGAATAGTCGAATCCATACACTTTTTGATATTAACACTGACACACACACACACGCACACACACTTACCCTGAGCTGGCTCCTGGCTTGATTCTTGGGGCGTGTGCACTTCCTGCTGGTGATGATGTCATCATGGCTTAACAATGAGGGAGACCGGCGTACAAACACAGGAAGTTTAAACTAGACCCCCGCCCTGCACGCACACACACACACACACACACACACACACATTCACACTCAACTTTAGCCCCAATATATCATGAGTTATGCTTATACACCTCTCCTACTCTATTCAGTGTTTTATCCCAACTGTCAGTGAATTTGCTCCCATTGCTGTCATTCACCATGTGTGTTTGTTTCTATTTATTTGTATCCACTGTAATTCAGTGTGTGTGTGTGTGTGTGTGTGCTGCTTATGTTAAATAACATTGACATTTGAGTTATAAATATATGAATGGCTCCTTCAATTATCTCTATTATGACAACATGCATCCATGCATTCCCTTTGGTTTTCTATAATATTTTTCTTTTTCTCCCTACATTAGCTATATTTTTAAAATTCATAATACATTCATGATTTCATATTCTAGTTTTCTTGATTAAAATATTAGGGAAATGGTGAATGAACTCGCTTTTAGCAGACGATACCTCCTCCAGAACCAGGCTCGGCAACGGGCAGCCATCTGCTGCGGCTAGTTGGGGGTGAGGGGAGGATGACGGGATAAAAGACACTCTGTGGAAGACAGCCAGAGATTAATAATAGCTAAGGATTAAAATGCAGAGTCGTGTGTAAACACATAGAGAGTGAAAAAAGGTGAGTGAAGAAAAAGCATTCAGTGTATCACAGGAAGCTCCCAGCAGCTTCCCAGACCTATTGCAGCAAAACTAAGGGAGGATTCAGGGTCACCTGAACCAGCCCTAACAATATGCTTTATCAAAAAGGAAAGTTTTAAGCCTAATCTTAAAACTGTCTCCCGAATCCAGGCTGGGAAGCTGAAAGCTGAAGACTATGCTTCCCATTCTACTCTAGGAACCACAAGCAGGCCAGAAGCCTGAAAGCAAAGTGCTGTGTGCAAAACTAGGATCAAGAGATATGTTCATGGATGTAAATACAACTGGTTACACTAAAGAACTTAAAGGCCAAATTAAAATTAGCCAGAAAGTAAAAGAGGGGGATCCTTTGGACAATGAAACCAAGATGATATAGTAGAAAGATGGGAAGAAAAACGTATGGAGACGTAAAAGAACATCTCTTGATGTGAAGCATACCACATCATACAGTGGAGACAATGTTACAGGATGGGCATCTAATGCTGCCAGTGGAATCAGTCTTCAATGATGTTGTGACTGCTAAAAGAAGTAGCAGGATGAATTCAGCCAAATGCTGTAAAACTACTCATACAACACTTCACAGTGCAAATGGATAATGCCAGAGAAAGACCAAGTCGATCACCTGATCCTTAACCTACAGTTATTAAATCACTTGCTAAAAACAAAACTGAGGATGCAAAGATTCACAAACAAGCAACAGCTGAAGGTGGCTGCAGTAAGCGCCTGGCGGCGCATTTCAACTGAGAGGGGGAAAAAGGATTTTGATGATGTGCATATTTTCTAAACTACAGGCAGAAATTGACTGCAAAGGATTTTCATCCAGGTACTGAAAAGTGATGCCAATATGGGTAAAGCTTCTGCTGTGTCCTTTATAGGCTGGTCTGGTGTCTCCTGACTGTCCTGAGCAGCTCCTCATTGCTCTTGAACCCGAGGCTGCATCCATTTATTGTCGGAAGCTCCGCCTCCACCAGGTGATTGACCTGAGCATGCAGCCAATCACAAACGGCCTGGAATTGGACGTCTCGCGGCCCTTTGATTCCAGCTTCAGACAAGGTAGAGAACAGAGAGCATGTGTGCATGTAATTTCTGTTGAGCAGGGGTCTTGTTGTTGACTTTGCCATTAGCATGAGCGTGAAACCGCACTGTGTTCCTGGAAATGCTGCTTTTTGATTTCACTTGGGGGTTGTGGGGTCTTTTTTTCAAAGGCTAAATGCGCCTCTGTTAAAGACAAAGAAAGAGAGCGCACTAAGCACAGCGATCTGAATGCAGATACTACTCATGGTTTTGCCTCAGATGACTTTGCAGTTGTGTGTGCGATGCAAGTGTTTGGATAGACCATAGGGTCTGATCTGAAACAGACCACAGAATTCCCATGAAGAGGATGCAAGGAACTATTTAGCACATCAGCTCTTTAATTAACTTTACGCAGTGCCAGAAAAGCTTTTTCTTAGAAGTGTTTGGTGTTTAGTTAAGCAGTAGATCACTTTCTGCATAGACAAAGTACAAGCACAGCACTTAACATTTCATGAGAAATCACATGAAACACTTAAAAAGGAACAAGCTTGAATTTCTACTACATTTTACGCTTTTTAAATGAAAATAGAACTCAAATAGTACTTAAAGGCTGCTACAGTTAGTGCCAAATGACAAAAAACAGGAGCTTTAAACTGTAAGATAATGTTAAGGCCCTACAATAATACAGAGAACAAATCAGATGACTCCCTATGAGCAGGCTCTTGGCGAAAGTGGGAAGGAAAAACTCCCTTTTAACAGGAAGAAACTGAGGGCAGAACCAGGTTCAAGAAGAAGAAGCCATCTGCAATGGCTGGTTGGGGCGGAGGGAAGGAAAAATGCTAGAACAGTGATGCTGTAACAATATAAGCAAAGCATGTAACTGGTTTATTGAATGTCAGTAACAGCACAAATAGGAGTGTGCAATATGTCCATGTTAAAAAATAACAATTTTAAAATACACAAGAAAGAAATACTTAAGATTAGTGTTTTTAACGGACAGGATTCATTCAGGATGTAAATGACACAAAATACAGGATTTTTAACTGGATCATAGATGTTAAAAGCAGCCAGTGAAGGGACATTATAGTGGGGTGATACTGTTAAACATTTACTAAATTAAAAACCAGAAAATTACACGTAAATACAGGGAGCGGTGAAATATTTCCCTGGTGGAAACATTTGTTTAACATGGACAGGGGTTGATCAAGGATAACCTCTAAATTACACATACTGACATTAACAGCAAAGGCCAACAGTCCAGATTATTCTACATGAGGACGACGACGACCAGAACCAAAATCAGCATCAAGCTGCAGAGTTTTACCATTTTTACTAATCCCTGATAGCATTTTTGGCGTTAGCATTGATGACCTTACAGACCTCGTGTGGTTTGAGAAATAAAGCTGGCTATCATCAGCAAATAAGTAACAATTAAGCTTGTTTTAAAACTTTCAATAATCTGTCCCAGAGATGTGAGACAAATGAATAGCAGGGGCCCAAGAACCAAGCTTGGTGGGACTCAAAGACACAAAGCCTTGAACAAAGACAGCAAGGTTTCTTGGTATAAAGAGATCATTTGAACCATTTTAGGGCTGCATCTGAGTCACGGATGGATGGCCATCTGAGTCACGGATGGATGGCCATCCATGTCAAAGGCATCACTGAGGTATGTGGCTTAGTAAGCATGAGTTCATTAGAAGAAAAAGGTCACTCTCCATTGAGTATACCATATAATTAATGATCTCATTTAACTCTTAGCAATTGTGGCATATAATTTAGGAATGTATAGTTATACTACTTTGTGTGATTACAAGACAGTTACCCAAAGTAAGTCCTATTAACTGAATATGTTAAGTCAGTAATAATTGCTTTGGTTTGTCTAAGTGATGTACTACATTTGGAATTTAATTAAAAGATTAAAATGAAAAAACGTCACCAGCTTAAACAAATTTAAGGAAATCTGGTTCCTTTTTTTGGTTCTACCAATTTTGGGGGTTTGTAGTGTAGTTGCCAATAGATACACTAAGTAGATCAATACTTAGTCATGTTTTATTCATGAAAAACCAAAGCTATGACCCAAAAGTTTGCCAAATGAAATGAAAATAAATTCAGGCAATATTTCTCGGTGAGTGTATGCCTACAAATTACTTCACTCACATTACACGTAGTAATGTGAGCTGCTGTTGCTATAGAAATCTGGATCAGAGTGCAGCTTTAAAAGAAAATTCACATATGGGGATTTACAGTCAGGAAAGTACCTCCAGAACCAGTACACAAGTGAGAACTTTAACAAAAAGCCAAAATGCAACAAAAAGCTTCCAAAACAGAAGAGCGTGTCCTTCGTGCCCACATGAAGGAAATACCACGAAGATGTAGCAATGAAGAAAAGTCATTTCAAGCTGGGGAGAAAGAAGAGTGATGCATAATTCAGTGGGCCCACATGCTGACCAAAATCCCCTGCAAAGGCCCATTTATACATATGCAGTCAGTGACACACACACACACACACACACACATTCACACACACTAAACACAGGATATTGTAATTGGAACAAGGTGCAGCGAGACTATGATCTCACCCCCTCCTGGCCTGTCAGTCTCCCTCTCCTTCACTCACTTTCATTTTTCCCTTTATTCTCCCAGACTTTCTCCACCTCTTTCACCTTTTCGCTCGCTTTCCGAGGACTCGAGCAAACAGACGTATTTACGTGCACACACTTGGTCTCCCGGTCGTGTTTTTTTACAATCTTTAGCGCGTCTTCCACCTCATTTCATCTCCAAAGATTGCACCGGGGAGTCGTTAACGCACACACATTTTCTTTTTCTGCTGTTTCATGTAAATGGTTTCCAGACTTGCGCTCCATTCATCACCCCTGTAAAACATACACGCAGGCACCGGCGAAATCAAGGCCTGTGTGATTGTGCTTTTCTTCGTTCAGCTTATTTACTATGTGCAACCACACACAAACACACACACACAAAGGTACATACATTACCTTCTCTGTCATCCGAGGTCCTTAAACAACAGTAAGTGTATATTTGCTTTCGACACAGTGTTGCCCAGTAAGTCTCCAACCTTTGTTCTTATTCCCCCACAAACCCCTGTCGATTACTCTAATTATTGTGGTGTGTGGTGTTCATGCGGTTTGAGAAAACCATGTAAAAACCACTTTCACCTCCATCAAAAGCCGTGCTCGCTGCCTATGACACACATGTTTACGCTTGCCTTTCATCAGGCTCACAGTTTACCAAATGACTAGCGCTATTTTTTTTTTTTTTACATTTTAACTTTCTCATCTAGTTTTCCATTAATTTGTAACTATTTGGTTCTCAGAACCATTATGTCTCCTTTCATGTGTTCACCTTGACATGTGCAGGCATATATAGTGTATCTGCTCTGTCAAACAGCCTGTCAGGTATGTTGTATTTTTGCCAGCTGCATGTGAGCCTGCTGTGTTTTTGTTGGCCTCCCCCATCCGTCCACTTAGCCCGCCACTCTCACAGTTTACACGTCGAGAACAAACAAAATGTTGAAATTCGAGAGCATTCTTCATTTCCAACAAATTGCTCCTGTCACATAAAAATATTATGACCGTACGGTTTTCTTGTTCAACTTGGATCAGGTGATTTATGCTTCGTCCTGCACAAATGCCATAAACTCTCATATGTGGCATTTATCTCTGCCGGGTTGAAGTTGAGGAAGATTGTGCTTTGGCTCGAACCTCTTTGCATTGAGGAGTAGTAGTCAAAAGCAAACTTAAGTGTCTGACCGTGCAACAAGTGTGTTTATACAGAGAGATAAAGAATGTTTGAATCCAGGCGAGGCGGTGCAAGGTGGTGAACGGTGGTGATGACTCTATGGGCTCGCAGCTGGAGAGAGTCCCGAGAAATTCCTTCTTTTTTTAAGTGCATTAATCTTGCAATTAGTTATTTGGTCACTTGGAGGCAAACAGTTATATTTATCATAAGTTCTTTATTCCAGATCATATAAATGACGGTCAAATTACTGGACTGCAGGGCTAAAGACCCTAATGCAGAATTCAGGAGGCAGACCTGCTAACAGACACCAAGCCAATTTACTGTAACCGATTCATAAGACTTCAAATGTCTTGATAAAAGGGTACTAAACACTCGTGGACCACTTTTTAGGTACATCTTGCTAGTACCAGGCAGTGTTGGTCAAGTTACTTGAAAAAATTAATCAGTTACTAATTACTGATTACTTCCCCAAAAAAGTAATCCCGTTACTTTACTGATTACTTATTTTCAAAAGTAATTAATTACTTAGTTACTTGGTTACTTTTTAAAAACACGATTTACAACCTGAATAGGTGATAAAACAATCGATCTTTTTCTACATAATCCATCATACAAAATGTAATCAAATGGAAAAGTCTCTTTTTTAAAACTTGTTTTATTAGTTTTAATCTTTTAACTTTATGCATCAAGCAAAAATTTAATTATATGCAACATTCTCTGACTGGAAGAAATTAGTTTAATATTTAAACCTATTTTCTGCACATTCCAGCACATAATCTTTTGTGTGTTTACACTCAGTCTTTCAAATAGATGCAAGTAAAACACAGCAGAAAATAAATAAAGTCAAAGACTAGCGGTCCTTTTGCTCTATTTTCACCTGTAAAGCAGGAGTAAGTTAGGCGGAGGTTTACCCTGGTGCAGGTGTGCCGCAGCGGTCAGTGGAAGAATCCGCGAGTTTCTCTGTGAATTTCCGTTGTTGCGCACTCGGTGCTTGCTTGGAAGTTTAGGGGGTTTTTTTCCGCTGTAAAAAGAAGTTTTCTTCCCACGCACAACGGACACTAATGTTTTTGTCACTTTTTATGGAATTAAACTCAAAGTAAGGTCAGTACTTCCACGCTTTAAACGCTGCACGCTCATACTCTCTCCCGCACTCGATATATTATCCATTGTTGATCTGCACACAGCTGTTGTCAGGACTGTCACACTGTCATGAGACATTCTGCAAAAAAATCACGGTTTTAGTAACGCAGTAACGCAGCGTTCCTACGTGAAAGTAACGGTAATCTAATTACCGTTTTTGCAATAGTAATCCCTTACTTTAATCGTTACTTGAAAAAAGTAATCGGATTACAGTAACGCGTTACCCATCTCTGGTACCAGGTTGGAACCCCTTTTACCTTCAGAACAGGTAAAATTTCAGTGTTGGAAACATTCCTTAGAGACTTTGGTCCATATTGACAGGACACATTCGCACAGCTGACACAGATTTGTCAGCTGCACATCCATGATCCAAATCTCTTTTTTAACCACATCTACTGGATTAAGATCTGGGGACTGTGGAGGCCATTGAGTGCCTCCTATATGGCACAAGATGAGATGCATACAGTCAGCAGCAGCATTCAGGTAGGCTGTGGCATTTAAAGGAGGCCCAATGTGTGCCAGGAAAATATCCTTCTCTGTAAACCCTCGACGCGTCCATGTGGGGAAATCTCAGCAGATCAGCAGTTTCTGAAACCCTCCACTGATCAGTCAAAACCCACTAATCGATCACAATCCCCACTGCATTATCAACACAGAGTGGAATGAAAAAGTCACCAGCAAACTTCTTCGGCTTGACCGGCAAGGTCACACATCCAGGTCTTTTGGAGTGCGCCAAGCAGAGGTTTTGCCCTCAAAGAGGTTACCAGGATGAGGATTTGGGGCCAAATTGTGTTATTTGCAGGTTATGCATCATAAACTGATCAATGAACTGCATTTTTTGGGTAAGGTTTTGAGAGATGTTTGCAGGAAGTGACATTAGGGCAACTATGACTGTAAATATTGGAAAGCCATTGCTTGGCTGTTTCGGTGCACAGCTTGGATTCTAGTGTGTTCATGGTCTGCTCTTCTACTGCTGGGTCACATTTAGGTTGGATGATCTGATATCGTCGTGTTGGTGTTGTTCCCAGATCATCATGAAAATGTTGTTCCAGGTTCAACATTGCAAGTGACCAATCACATTATTGTGACGTTATTCTTTTGCGCACCAACCCATTCGTGCATTTATGAAATTCCAATGTTGGAAGGACAATATCAATTCTGCTTAGCGTTTATTAAAGGGTTAGGGTTAGGGTCAGGGTCCGTTGATCGGCAGACAAAGGCGGTTTCTCGCAGCTTAAGTACAGTTTTTTGTTTTACGCTGGTTTTTCCCGAAGTCGCAAAAGTATGACATCACAACATTCTGATTGGTCACTTGCAATGTTGATCCTGGAACAACCTTTAGTATGATGATCTGGGAACAACACCAACACGAGGATATCAGATCATGCTATTTAGGTTAGCAGATGGATGGAGGGCTTAATTATGAGTTTAGGCTAACAAGCCTCGTTAGTACGCTGTATCCACGAAATGTGAACATGTACAGATGCAGATACTTGCTAATTAGTGCTCAGTAACACACTAAGAAAAAGCTGGGATTTCATTAACCAAGCTCAAGTGCAAAAGTCATGGGTGATCAATGCCACACAGCAGGCCATTAATTTTGTTAGATATTTCATTTATATTAAAATGGTCCAAAAAGCCATAAATTAGCAAAGATCGGGGGCAGCTGCTCATCATTCAGAGTGGCTAAAGTGCTAAATTAACCATAAAGACCAAAACTGGTTTTTGTACCAGCCTATAGGGGCAGGGATAGCTCAGTAGGTAGAGTGGTGGCCCCATGATCGGAAGGTCGGGGGTTTGATTCCCCTGAACAGCTACCCTGAGGTACCCCTGAGCAAGGTACCATCCCTACACACTGCTCCCCGGGCGCCCAATGGCTGCCCACTGCTTCGCTGAGTGAATGGGTTAAATGCAGAGAAGAATTTCCCCACGGGGATCAATAAAGTACACTTACTTTCTTTCTTTCTATAAATATGTTCATGTTACTGATTTTAACCTGGTCAAGCGCCTCCAAAGGTGTAATGGAAAACACTTGGCAGGTGAAAGGTCTCTGGCTTGATTCCAGCTGCTAACACAAACTCCCCTTGGGGTTGCATCTGCAGGGCATCCTGTGAAAAAACTGCCAAATCAAACATGCAGAGCTACCTGCTGTGGAAACAGCCGATAACAATTTTAGTGTTTGACAGAGAAGATGATGAACTGTTTTCGAGAATTCCCTTTTGATTCCATGTTTTTCTCCCAAAATTAGTAATGCCAACGTGATGGAATCATCTGGAGAAGCATCATTTTCACCTCAATGCTCAACTTTTTCACAGAAAGACAGAAGAGGTTCTGGCTCGTGCCTCTGAATAGCAAAGAAATAGTAGATAAATAAATAAATAATTCTGTGCGTTTGTTCTGTTACAGCAAGGGAGCAGCTGAGGCGATCCAGACACAGCAGGACCTTCCTGGTGGAGAGTGGAACTGGAGAGCTGTGGTCAGAGCTGCAGACTGGTAAGGCCTGTATGTGAGCCTAAGAGACAGGCAGACCCCACATGTGGGAGATATTGATGACTTTGACCTTTAACCCCAGCCTGCAGACTCTAAGGAACAAACCCGCCCACTTTAATAGAGGACAAACCCCAAACCTGATGTTTGCAGGTTCTATTTGAACTGATTTAAATAATCTAATGATGGCTTCCTGATGTGTTTTAATAATAAGATCTTTTTTTTGTTTTGTTTTACTGTAAATATGTATGATGGAAAAATTAACAATTACTTTGCATACTTTGCATTTTCCTGGGTTATAAAATGAAAGTTGTTCACTCTGCTGTTGAGGCATGACAGCATTTTGTGGAGCCACGTGCGCCTGCTGACCCTTAGTGCTCTCATCCCTGTCAACACACACACACACAGGAAGGACCCAGCCCATGGGACTCTCTGCACGGTAGATACAGTGAAGAAGAAGAGACTCTCTTATCTTCCTGCCTTGCAAACATCTTTTGATTCCTCCTCTCGTCTTATATTTTTAATTCTGTTCATTTCCACCACACGCCTTCTTTTCTCTTCCTCACTCGCTTCTACACGTCTCACTCGCTCTTGCGTTTAGGGTGCAGTCGTCAGGGTAGCTACACGAAAACTAACCCTTATCACCGGACATATCACAAACATACACTCTAGCAGGGGAAGAGCAGCAACCACAGATGCCTCAAGGTTGTTTACATTCAAAACACTGCGTGTTCAAGAGTTTCTGGGGAAGCTGCAGACAAACCGAATATACACACACGCATTTTTGCATCGTCCACAAAAATGAAGACGCGTTATCTTCCACGATTTCCTCCTACAGGCTTGATGTGCTTGATATGTGTTTTTTTTCTCTCAAATATCTGAAATATGAGGTATGAAAAAGCAAAAAATGTTCTTAGGATGCAAACAAAATGACAGCATGTGTTCATCCGTGCCCTCTCTGTTCAGGTGATAGATATGTGGTTGCAGACTGCGGAGGAGGAACAGTTGACCTGACAGTCCATCAGATTGAGCAGCCACAGGGAACTCTTAAAGAGCTCTACAAGGCCTCAGGTATTTCCTTTTACAAAGGACAAAAAAAGCAAACACATTTCCTACAGTTTCCATAGCTGCAGTGTTTCCGCCAGGCGGTCCCTACGGCGCCGTCGGCGTCGACCTGGCCTTCGAAGCCATGCTGTGCCAGATCTTTGGCGAGGACTTCATCCAGAGCTTTAAAGCCAAGCGGCCAGCGGCCTGGGTGGACCTCATGATCGCGTTTGAGGCGAGGAAACGCACAGCGTCTCCGGGCAGGACCAACGCCCTCAACATCTCCCTGCCTTTCTCTTTCATCGACTACTACAAGAGGCACAGAGGGCAGAGTGTGGAGGCTGCCCTGAGAAGGAGCAAGTGAGTGTGGGCTGAGAGGTGCGATGAGTGAATACGTGCAACTTTAGATGACAGAGTGATTTTTTACTTCCTTCTGTGTGTGCAGTATGAATATAGTGAAGTGGTCCTCCCAGGGGATGCTGCGGCTGACACAGGAAGCCATGAATGAGCTCTTCCAGCCCACCATCAGCAAGATTGTGAAGCACATTGGTAAGAAAGACAAATGTCCAGAGAAGGGGGCTGCTGCGCACATGCTATATACAAAAATGTACTGATTGACATAAAAGACCCGGGCACTTAAAAACTTCCACTTCCACTCCCACTTATGTTTTGTGTACTTTCACATAACTTTTCTGTTTAACTTTGCAGTAAATCTACTAGGAGAAACCTGAAAAACAACCCCAGGAGAAAGCCAGTGCAAAGGCTTTCCAAGATAAAACTAGCATTCAAGCTCAACGAACGCCGTGCTTGGGCGTCAAGAAGAACGTGCAGAATAGGCCCTTGAAATTATCGACATTTTTAATGGTTTTTTTGGATCCAGAAGTGACCATGTTTCAACAACAGGGTAGAGCTGCTTGCTAGCACTGGCAAAATTCAAGTGCACACATTAAAAACATAAAAAATAGATGCAGCTACCATGGAGTCACCCATTAATCCCATTTTGAAGCCTGGAGCGAGATGAATTTCTGCCATCTTTGTGTTGAAACTGGATGTGAGAGAGGGTGTCTGAGCGTGAAACTGCTTGCAAATAGCCTAACCTGGATGATCCTCATTTCTGAAATCAAACGACATTAATATCTTATTCGAAACAAGTGACAAACGCATGAGGGAGGTGTTTATCTGTGTCAAATCAGAGAGCTTTTTCCGCGTAGACTTCTATAGGACAGGAAGTCTTTTCGTAATCACAGCTATCGCCATCTGGTGGCCGTTGAAAAGAATGTAGGTTTCACAAGCTGATGCTTTGGCTTCGCTTTTCAGACCCGGAAGCTACGTCCATCAATTTATTGTCTGTGGGTGCACATAACGGGTTAATCATGCGCAATAGATTTCAGCTAATTAGTGCGAAATAATAGAATTTAACTGATCACAACTAAATCACCACCTTTTTTAAAAAAACAAACAAATTTAAACAGAATCCTAGCAGCTCTATTAGGGGCCCAGTAATGAAATGGAAATGGAAATTAACTACACTATTTTTATACCAAGTTGTGACCATGTATTTTCCATCATTCGTAAAGCCTGGTTAAGTTATAGTATTTTTTAAGACCAATATTTGGTGACTTTTTAATTCAGATTTTGTTTTTCCAAAACACAAAACAAAAACATAACAAAAAAAAAAACAGATTACATAGACTAAAGATGGGACATGAGTTTGCTTAGATTCTTGCACACTGCTCGAACTCCTGACCTTACTAGATTATCGACTGCCAAAAGCATGAAGTGTGCTTATTCAGATGTAAAAGCACAAAAGCTGCTACAGCTACAAATTACAGCTCAAATCAATCAAAACATAATGACTTTCCTTGAGATCCTTTTCAAGATGGTTGTGATTTCATTTTTAGGTTTTCCAACCTTTTCAAAAGAGAACAAAACCAGAAAAATGCAGTCTGTTTCAAATCAAGCACATGCCAGCGGTACATTCAAAACCATGGAATGGTTTCCCAGTATAAATATTTGGTGGTCATTAAAAGAAAAATGGGAGTCAACAAAGGGTTTGAAACATGAAGAAACACCAGGGATAGCTGCTGGGAAAGGCAGAAATTCTCTCAATGGAAAGACAAATTACTTAAGAAGCTTTATATCTTCTTCCTTCACAGAGGAGCTGATGGCAAAACCAGAAGTGCGTGGTGTGCGTTTCCTCTTCCTAGTTGGTGGTTTTGCAGAATCCCCTATGCTGCAAAAAGCCGTCCAGAAGGCGCTGGGGAGGACGTGCCGCATCATCATTCCTCACGACGTTGGTCTTACAATACTGAAGGGCGCTGTGCTCTTTGGGTTGGATCCCACCGTGGTGAGAGTTCGGGAATACCGGAAAGTATCGGGGTAGTAATGTGACACATTATCTTACGATCGTTCTCTCTCGCTCTCCGTCACAGGTCCGAGTGCGTCGTTGCCCTTTGACCTATGGCGTTGGTGTCCTGAACCGGTTTGTGGAGGGACGCCACCCACGGGATAAACTCCTCATCAAAGACGGTCGTGAGTGGTGCACGGACATCCTCGATCGCTTCGTCTCCGTCGATCAGTCGGTGGCCCTGGGCGAGGTTGTGAGGCGAAGCTACACGCCTGCTCGTCTGGGCCAACGGAAGATCATCATCAACATCTACTGCACCGCCACCGATGACGTCACATACATCTCTGACCCTGGAGTCAGGAAGTGTGGGACAATAACCTTAGACCTGCCCGAACCGTTACTGCCACCGGGTGCGGTGGGAGGAGCAGGAGCAGGAACCCCAGAGAGAAGGGAAATCAGAGCGACCATGCAGTTTGGCGACACAGAGATTAAAGTCACGGCCGTTGATGTCATGTCTAACCGCTCCGTCCGGGTTTCCATAGACTTCCTGTCTAACTGAGGAGGAGCAGGAAGTGGAGCCGTGGATGCAAAAATACACATTAGCTGATTGGAGGGATGATAATTTTAGGAAAAAGCGGTACTTTGGGAGTGGGCGACATGTTTTGTTGGGAAAACACTGCATTCTTAGGAGCAACTTGCAACTTAGGATGCAAGAAGATCAAGAGAGAATCCATGCTTCACAAACACCAAAGTCCTTCAATCTCTTTGAAGTTGAAGAGGGACAAAGTCCGCCTTATAATGTCGTCAGCAGCATTTCCCGCCAACAGTCAGAGAAACACTTTGTGGGAACTTTGTGAAAACGAATGAAAGCTGGAGAGCGAGACACAAACGGACTTTACTATCTCAGTGACTCTAACGAAACACAATATGCTACCTAATGAGTGAAACTCGCTCGTGTTGATCGTTAAATATACAGACTTTTACCTTTGGGCCTCGTGTAATAAACAATGCCTTATTTAAACCAACGCAACGCTGCAGATAATAACGTCACCGACTGGACCGCAGCCTTGTTTCTCTAATGTGAAAGCACTCCACCTAGCGGTGCAGAGACGGACCTACAACACTGCCTTGGAAACCATCGAAACACACACTATAAGAAAAGAACTGCGGCTTTATACCATTTAAAATGTTTCAAACCACTTTGAACAAAAAAAATAATGAAGTTGAAGCTCATAAACCTAAAACACGATATCGTGACCTCTAAAAGTTGTGAGCTTTTATTTTGAAAGGAAACTATTAATTTAAATCCAGTGCTTTGGCTTTTTATTATGTTTTTGGCTTCATCAGGAAACATTTGGCTCATCAGCTGATAAACGCCCCACTATGTCCAGCAGCTAGTCGCTAACATCTCCTGTTTTAACATATGGACTTTCTCATCCAGCACACAGCAGGAAGTAGCCTTCTACAGATGCATCGTTACTACTGGAAACACTAGATGAAGCACCACATGCACATAAGAACTCACTCACTACCTGCAGATGGATGCAGCTTGATGTCTTTAAACTGAAACCTATTGTGAAGTTCCTTAACCCTGCGTTCTTGCCATTTCATTAGGTACCCTTAGGCACGCAGACATGGTCACGATGACCTGCTGAAGTTCAAACCGAGCAACAGAATGGGAGCGAATGGCAACTTAAGTGACCTATGAATGGAGAATGATTGTTGGTGCCAGAGGTGCTGGTCTATTTCAGAACCTGCTTATCTACTGGGATTGTCACACACAACCATCTCTAGGGTTTATAGATAAAGATCTGAAAACTAGATAACATCCAGCGAGCAGCAATTCACACGGGCTCACCAAATCCTGACAAGACTGGAAAAATGTTGCATGCTTTTGATCATTCTTAATTGTGCTGCAAGGCTTCAATGATAGCAAGATAAGCAGATAAGGCACGATGTCACAAACTCAAATCACCACATTTCTCAGTGCAGTCGAGCACCTTTGGGATGTGGTGGAATGGGAGATTTGCAACAACAAATCTGTTGTAACTGTGTGATGCTGTCACGTCAGCATAAACCTAAATGTCAGAGGAATGTTTCCAGCATCTTGTTGAATCTGTGCCACGAAGAACGAAGGTCAAAGGGGGTCCAACCCGGTACTAGCATTGGTTACTAATGAAGCAGTGAGTGTGTCGTTTTGTACAACATATATGAGAAAATGCTAACCTGATCTATGCACTCAGTTACAACTTATGTCTAATAAGCTTCAGACCTAAGTCACAGGTTTCAGGTCTTAATCAGCACATGTGTATGTTGGAAGCAGGGCTGGACTGGGACAAAAAAATCGGCCCGGGCATTTTGACTAGAGACCGGCCCACCAAAAATGTGACGTCATTCAGGGGTAAAACCGCAAAGGATTCTGGGAACTTGTGGCAAGCGGTACTAGCGCATGCAGGCTTTCAATTGAACTCAGTTACACAGCGATAAAAAGAAACACAAAAAATGGCAAGAAGCTGTTGTATTATTAACTGCAATAGCCGGTGTTGTGCCAAAAAGTGATTGTCTGCCAAAAACTGATTTCCGGTATTTGCCAAAAACTGATTGCTCGTATTTAAATTGCTATAAGTAACTTGTTGGGCTATAATATGTGAAACATATGTCAAATGCATCCCTCATGGATGACATAAAGTCATATTGAGCTACAAACAACATTAGTGTAACAAGGTAGAAGCCGCAATCAGTCTTTGGCAGTGACTTTTATATAACCTTTATTTATGCCGTTAAAAAAAAGTCTAATTAACATTAAAAATGTCTTTTGTAAGAAGTAGTTGGACAGCAGAAATGGCTCAAATATTACAATAGTTCTGTAAAAATATTTAAAGTTGCCCCCACCGGGCAAATGCCCGGTATGCCCGATGGCCAGTGCAGCTATGGTTGGAAATGATGGTCCCCACTGTGGAGGAAAGAGATGATAAAGCTGTGGGAAGCCTAACTGGCAACTACAGTTGTTACAAAACATGACTTTGCCAAGTACTTGACATCATAGTTGCTATATCCATCTTTTGTAAACAGTTTGTAATTGTTACATTGATCTAATAATTCTCAAGATTTGATCAGTGGAGCCTTGTACAAAGAAAATCAGGTATATGTGTGGAGCTAAGGTCATGCAGACCTCATCATGGTAAACCAGTAACTGTCTTCTTGTGTATTTGTGTAATAACCCTAACACGAATAAATATAATTCCGACCTCATCTTGTATATGTTGTCTAAACTGGGATGCATTTGTATCCACATGGCTGTTGATTACAACACAGAAATGTCTGGATCACTTCTTTAAACAAAGGTCATCTCTGTGTTCACACAAACGTCAGTCAGAACAAACAGTCCAGGTTTCAGCTGTGAATTTATTGATGAGAGTGCTCCAATAAATAGTTTGACACAGCGGGGCTAACAAATGGTTCAGAACTGCTCGACGTTGCATCAGTGCTTCATTTTCCATGTTACGCGGCAGTTTGTCACGTAACACAAAACCAAATTAGAAGTTATGGGACGACTCCTTCAGATCACAGGACACAGGAGTGTGTTACTAAAGAGGGGGGCTGCTGACAGCCTGCTTTCACTTCACCATTCCTCAGTAAAAAAAACAAAATGTGTGAAAAGATGCAGTGCTTGAAATGTTTAATGGATGTTACCGTGTGAAAGCTTTAGTAAGAAAACCTACAGACAAAAAAAAAAAAAACAAGAAACATCAGCCGTCGTTCTTCTTCTCCCTGCTGTTTGACTAAACGTAACATCTGCCGTGTGTCTGACTGCTTACAACACCTCATTTTATCCAAAATTAAAATCCAAACGTGGGTAAAACATGTCAAATCTTTGCCTGCATCGCTACAGGAGACACATTCTTTCTGGCGTTTGGATTTAGTCCTTGTTTAAAATGGGGTTTTGCTGTTTCGCGTCGTTAGTGAGCATGGGGTCTCCCGCGGCCTCTGCCCCTGCCGGCGCCACCTGGAGGTCCGTCCACAGTACTGCGGGGGTTCTTGATTGTCTCGTCGACCGACAGGATGAGACAAGCTGCTTCTGACGCCGCCGTCAGGGCGTTGATCCGCACTATGGACGGCTCCCACACGCAGGCGACAAAGTTGTCTGCGATGTCCTCGTTGTTGATGTCCACACCGTACCACATGCCCCCCTGACAGGTGACGGATGAAGCGCACACAGTCACCTTCACTTTAAATACTACCTGGGATTAAAAGGTGTGTGTTTGTTTGTTTTCTACCTGTGCGTGTTTCGCCCGCAGTTTGTTCAGGATGTTTGTGGCGTCGAAGCCGGCGTTGTCGCACAGCTGTCTGGGGATGATCTCCAGGGCCTTGGCGTATGCTCCAATCAGGAGCTGCTGTTTTCCGGGGATGGTCCTCGAGTAGTCCCGCAGGTACTTGGACAGCTCCATCTCTATGGCTCCTCCACCCGCTACAACAGAGTCATTCTAGGAAGAGCGTTGATACAGTTAACACACTTGACATCAAAATATACCAATGACAGTGACGAGCAAAGATAAACCAAACTTACAGGAAACAAGAGTCAGAGACGGCGTCACAGCAACTCAAAAACAAGCTGCTTTCTCCTCATGAAGCATTGCTGAAGCTCTACTCATGTTTCAAGCTGAGCAACCAGTACGCATGTAATTTATCATCATCCAATTACAATCTTACGTTTTTTCCTCCCACGTGCACAAAATAAAAACAGAGACTGATTCTTTAAACTCAACCAGGAATAATCAGCATCTGAACACTTGTGGCGCTGACCTTGATGGCTCTGCGCACGATCATGATGGCATCGTGCAGCGACCGCTCCGTCTCCTCTGTGAACTGCTCGGCCCCGCCCCTCAGGATGATGGTGCATGTCTTTGCCTTCGGGCAGCCCTTAAAGAAGTTGTACCTACAGAAAAAAATACACAACAAAACACAAATTTGTCACTTTAAAGTTGCTGCTTTACTATTTTTGTCATTGCAGCGACAGTTTTGTCTTTTGCCACACTGAGTAAAATCTCATCCATCCATCAATCCTCTTCTGCTTCTCTTGGGCCGGGGTCGAGATGAGGAGCAGCCTAACGTTGATTTAGACTTTAACTTGCATAGTAACTGGAAACATCCGACCAACATGTAGTTACATTTCTCAGGGAGGTGCATGTAAGCTTATGCAGATGGTTGCGGCGTAGGGCTAAAATGAGGTTCCAGTTATGGTGCAAGTTACGCCGTAGATCTGCCGCAGAATTATAATACACGTGTTAGCAGAGAAGTCCAGACCTCTTTAACCCCACCCAGACCATTTGAGCGATATAATCACATATATATATATATCAGATTTATTGTCGAGCGTTTGTGCTGGGCTGCAACGCACAGAAGCGGAGCTGTGACTGAGACGTCAACTCTGGTGGAGTGAAAGAAACCGTTTTGCTGAGGTTCATAACAACACCGCTGATCTCGTCACCTCCTCTCATTCACAGCTGTTTTACTGCACATTGCAACAAAGCCTGAGAAAAGCAACATTAGAAACTGCTGGTTTAGTTCGTTCTGATCTTTAAATGTGGCAAGTTGATGCAGGAGGCCTCTTAGGGGATGTTTCATGTCCTACTGCGAAGAGGCTCCAGGACGAAAACACACAGATAAGCAGTAGAAAGTTTATGGATGAAAATTTTATTAACACTTAAAAATAAAAGCTCCCCCTGGAGTGTACACCCCTTCTTTTCCTCAGCAGCCATACGATGGTAGCTCTAGTGCAACCCACCACAAACAACTCTCAGAGGGATGAAGAATATGCAAAACTGAATGTAGCATAATTATTATAATATGTTTGGCCATTACACTTATGTATGGTCACAACAGATGCCTCTCTCACCTCTCTCCTCCGACCTGGACCTCTTCAAAGAGCTCACACTGTCCCAGCACATCGTCGGTCATCGCTCCTACAGACGTCTGAATGGAGCCTCCGCAGGCCTGATGGTTACATTACACGGTCAGCTGCTTTCACCCTCAGAATCAGTCCAAGCGTCAGCACTTTAAAAGCCAAGTCGGCTCCAACTAGCTGTCATTTTTCAAGCTAAATGACCAACTGTCCAACAGCAGTTTTCAACATAATAATCAACTACCAAGATTGGTTTTGGATTTTTGGCGTCCCGGTTGATCCATAACAAAAAACGAACAGTTTGTGAATGCCTCACCATCATGGTCCTCTTCAGGTCTTCCTCCTGAACCCGCCCAGCACAGAACAGGTCTCTGTCAGCGAAGAACTGGGTGGCCACATCACCGATGGGCAACTTTGACAGGACCACCTTGGCTCCCGACTGGTAGATCTTCTCCAGCTTGTCGTATAAGATGTTCCACTCTGCATCCACGATGGCCTGGTAGTCCTGCAGCAAAGGTTCAGGTTAGAGGGAGCGTGGAAACAAAACCCTTTCACAAACAGCTTTGTGGCGGCTGATTCGTACCTCCACAGATTTCACACGGACTTCAGCGTTGTCCTTCTCGGCTTTCAGTTCCAGCTCCACATTGAGCAAAGCGATCTTTGGATTTTCGTAGCGTTTGGGCTGCATCTCAAAGCCGGCGTAGGAGAACGTCTTCTTGAACGCAACGCCAGAGACCAGCTGGGACTCCTGAACAATTAAAAAAACCAACATGTTGAGGTAAGACCGTGTTTGATATATTATCTGCTTCTTTAACACTGTTGTTTTGAAAGATTTTACACAGGAAAATCACACTTCCTGGCACCAACCTCCAGAGCTCCTCCCTGGACCTTCTTGATACCGATCATTTTCAGAGACATGAGCTCGTCCAGTGACATGACTGCATCCACAACCATTTTGGAGAAGAATTCCTTCTGACCGGCGATCAGCTTGGAGTTTAGAGCTGTGGCCGCACATTTCTCCAACAGCTCCCTCTGCTCTCTGGCGCAGTGAAGCAGAAAAGAGGTCGTCAGCTGTACTGCTCACCGGAGAAACATCAAAAGTTGCTCAAGTCAAACAGAGAACTTACTGCCTATCGTCTTTTTTCACAGAGACGGCGATCTCCTTTATCTTGCTGACGGCGAGATTGGTGGCGGTGCGGAACGCTCTGATGATGGTCTGCGGGTGGAGACCCTCCTCCACGTACGGCTTCAGCTGCTTCAGGAACTCTGCAGCCAGGAGGGTGACGGAGGTGGTGCCGTCCCCAACCTGAGGACAAAGACGGTGTCAATCTGAAATTCCTGACAGCATAAACGCTGATGCACGAATGGCCTCAAAGAGCTCACCTCAGCGTCCTGGGAGCGAGCAATGTCCACCAGAGTTTTGGCCGCGGGGTGAACCACATCCAGCAGTTTCAGGATGGTGGCTCCATCATTGGAGATTGTGGCCTTTCCTGGAAAAATAAACATTTGCATTACACCGACTGTGCCGCAGACCAATCCAGGAACAATAACGCCTCCTTTTTCCCCCATCCATCTCACCTCTGCTGTCCACCATCAGTTTGTCCATCCCCCTGGGCCCCAGGGTGGTCCTGACAGCCTCAGAAATCACCTGCAGAAGGAAACACGAGCAGCACATTTAGAGGAATTCAAGAATGTTTAGTTAAATTCAGAGCAAATGAAAATTGAGTTTATGTTCTGACCTGGCAGGCATTGATGTTGCTGATGAGCTGGGGAATGCCCTGAGATGTGTCCGTCCCCTCCTTAAGCAGGATAACCGGTGTGGGCTGAAGTAGAGAGGGAGACACGGGAAGACAAGAAGAGAGGGTAAGCAAACTGATAATCTGCTCACACCTGTCAGCAGCATCTATCGTGAGGGGGCACCTCAGAAATCCCATCATTCTGCTCGTTTCCAGCACAACGTTGGTGTTTTTGGACTCCGCTACAGGAGCTTTGCAACAAAGCCTCTCAGTCTGTCCACTATCTGGAACAAACCATTTTAACACACTTCAGCCTCAAATTTCTTCTGACTGTCCCTCACAAATAGAAGGTGGCTGTGGTTCATTTGCTCACATTGGTGCTATTTTAAGTACATACATGCTGATCTCGGGTGCTTAAAAAGCAGGCAAATAGATTTCTTTAAATTTGGTGATGATGTTTCCCCTCTCACTTTCAGTTCAGAACTGAAGAAGCCTCTTGGATAAGAGGCTAAATGTCTTCAACCAACCTAAAGAAGTCCACTCGCCTCCTTTCTAAGCTCCTAAGACGATCATGACCCGGATGACTGAGAACCTACACAAACATATACACTCTGACATCACACAAAACCAAGAATAGGAGGAAAAAGTCCTGCAAAAGCACTGTGATAGTGACGATGAGCAAACATCTATTGTACATCCACATTGCCAGAAGGATTGATGTCAGATTGTAGGCACTCTTAAGGATGAACAATATGTCAAAGTATTCCTAGGTTATTTATACACGACATTGTTGTAGCAATAGCTTTGTCGGTGGTGTCAGTGCATGCATGTAGGTTTGTACAGCTCGCATCATTTTCCGGGCCATTAGCTTTCAGATTTTTACTGCTAAAAGCAGAACATCACATAAGCCGGTGCAGCTCCTCAGCCGTACAAAGAGGCTAGACACAACAGCTCAGCTCGTCAAAAACTAGGTGGAGGGCGGTATTAAAATCAAATATGTTCAAATGCTGAAAGCGAATCCACGTGAAGTAGATAAATATGTAACTACACGACGCTAGCTCAAATTTTAACACTAGTTTATAGGAAGCCGTTTAGCATCACCGTTAGCATCGTATCCGCCCATTGATAGCGGCTATGCTAGCATTGTCTGGCTAAAAATAATAACCTTTTTAAAAGCCATTTCATAAAATAAGAGCTTTCCGGGACTTCTAACGGCCCGTCACCGACACCAGGCGCACTCCGGGAGACCATGTTCTCCGATAAACTACAGGATGGAGGTGGATTAGATGTTTGAGTGTGGTGCATGATGCTAGCTGACTCACCATCATCTTTGCAGTTCTTTCGAGAAGCTTCCCACCGGCATCGGATCCCAGAATGCTTTTCGAAAGCATGCGCTGTTCGTTGGGGTACGTTCAAGAACAAACAGCAGTAGTTTGTCAACGATTTGAGATGTACTATTTCACGCTGTTATGTTTCTGAAATAAAACAAGTGTTGATGATATGAGCGTGAATTATTTATCTGCAGCATCAAAGTGTCTCGTTTAAAATAAATAAATAAATAAATAAATAAATAAGTAGCGTGCAATAAACGCCTTCTTTTGGCTGCTTTCTTTAGAAGTCCCAGTGGCAGATCTCCATCACGCTCTATTCCTGGCATCCTCCTCTGTCCTCCTTCACTACATCCATTGATCTTCCGAGGTCTTCCTCTTTTCCTCCTGCCTGGCAGCTCAATCTTCAGCATTCAACATTCATATGCTGCCTCAGCACATGTCCAAACCATCCTACCTCTCTAACTTTGTCTCCAATCCACTCAGTCTTAGCCGTTCCTCTGATGTATATGTTTCTAATTTTGTCCATCCTCCTCACTCCCAGTAAAACATCTCCACCTTTGCTTCCTGTCTTTTTGTCAGAGCCACCATCTCCAAACCACAAAGGTCACTACCATCTTGACTTTCACTCTTGCTGCTATCCTCCGGTCACAAATCACCCCTGACACTCATCTCCACCCTGCCAGCACTTCTTCTTCACCTCTTTTGTGCACTGTCGATTCCTTTGAATGGTTGACCGCAGGTATGTAAAATCATCCACCTTCACTATGTCTGCTCCTTGCATCTCCACTGTTACACATGTCTCACGCTCATTCACACACACATTCTGTTTTGCTTTTACTGACTTTCATTCCTCTTCTGCATACCTCAGCCTCCCAAGGCTCTCATCCACCTGCTCCCTGCTCTCAATACAGATTATAATGTCATCTGCAAGCATTAGAGTCCACAAAGACTCCTCCTTCATCATCTGTCAGCCTGTCCATCATCATTGCAAACACTCTTCCTGCACACCACTTGGTCCCATAAAGGTTGTAATTTATGTACACCCACTGTATATAATTTGTATAGTCTATGTTTCTACTATTAATTTGCTGTTTTAATTTCTATATACCGGATAGGTTTTCTTAATTAGTAAATAGAATTGACTTACTAATAAATTAGTAAGTCTGCCTTAATTAAACTAGAATTCACCGTTTTGTTGCAGGTGTTATTGAACGCAGCTTCTGTTGCGTCTCGCAGCGCCTCCGAAATCAGGCCTGCGATTGGCTTGCAGCCCCCAAAGTTGCAGCCCCGAGTGTGCTTGAAATTGTTATCCGCGTTTGCCGTGCGGGCGGAGAACTGGTTTGCTGTGTAGCCTTCAGCGTCTACTAGATACTGTGATGACAAAACACGCGCACCTAAACTGACCCCAGAGCTCGCGCGAAGTACAGATACTGTACAAACAGCGGTGGCGGGAGATTGGGTAAAGAGTGATTTATTGAGATATTTAAAATCGTACTTTTAAATAAAAGAGTATAGTCGGAACCGGGTGGATGTTGTTTGTGTTTTTCAGGAGGACTTCGCGAGGATGGATGATTTCGGAGTTTATGCGGTTTTCGGAGTAAATGGTCCGCCTCAGAAGCTGCTGAGGTAACGCAGGCTTTCGACTCGCACATAATGTCGTGTATTTGTTTTTCGTTTGCATCCATGAGACGCTCATATGTGTCTTTAAATAGCTCAGTCGCCTTCAGCTAAAATTGCTGGGCTCAACAGCTCTGTCGCTACAATTTTATTGCTCCTCATTGGCGCCTCTTTGAATTAGACCTGTTTACACACAGTCGCTTAACTTCTCTTACTTTAAAACAGTAAATACTTTTCGCCTCTCGTTTTTCTGCGTGTAAAATCGAGCAGTGTGCCTTTATTTGCTTGTTTCTTCGTTTGTTTTTCCGTGTCAGCGCTGAAGGCTCTAGCAGGGCCCGTGTTGCAGTTCCACCAAGCGTCCGCCAGGTGGTGCTGTTTAGCAGCGGCCGGTGGGGGGAGAGGATCTGCGTCAACGCAGAGCTCAGCGATTTTGATCGGATGCCCATCACAATTGGAAAACTGACTCCTTATAATAAGTAGGTTCACCCTATTTATCCGTTTTGTTGTTTTTTAATGCACTCTAACAGCCTTTCTGTGAATGGTGCATATTTCACCTTCAGATGTTTGTCATGGGAGCAGTGGGAAGAGGAGACCTGGATAGACAGTGTGACACTGAACGTCTCTCTGGAGGGAGGAAACCTGGTAAATACTAAGGAAATCTAAAGAGCTTATGAAAACATTAGGGTTTTCTTAAGTTAAAACTTTAAGATATGGACAGATGTCACAGGTTAATGTATATAATCACTTTTTTTTTCCTTCAGTCAACAGAACCAGAAGTCATCATGGCTGTGAAGGAATACACGCCAAAGGTAATCTGATAAGGATGTACTGTGTCTTATAATATCACAAAGACATGTTGTTGCTGTCGGTGAAAGCAGATAGCGATAATGACATCATTTCAATTGTGCTGCATCTCAGGACACGGCTGCTCCGCCCGCGGCCCGAGAGCTCCACGGCAAGAGGAAAAGAAAGCAAACTGCAGAAGAAGAAGAAGGCAATGACTGGACAAAGAGAAGAGAAGAAGAGAACATGCGTCCAAATGCAACTACTGAGAAGACCACACCTGTGCGCAAGGTCAGAAGTCAAGCCAAAGGCAGCCAGAAGCTGTTTGCAAGCGGTGCCGATACCACCAAGCTGAAGGGAGCAGGTGAAAAAGGAGGTGGGTTTTTTGTTTGTTTGTTTGTTTCGTTGTGTTTTTCAAAAAAAAAAAAAAAAAATTCTTTAGGTACTCTTTCTTCTATCAAACCTGCTTTCTGTCTGTCCTCACTACACAGCAGCAGAGATGCAGGGGACTGTGGGAAGAACGCCTCCTCAGAGTTCAGTCCGGACGAAGAGTAGGCAGGCCAAGGCTCCCACACACACTGGTGCTGTTTCTTTTCTTCCTTTTTCTGTCATATTTATTCCCTCTTCTGTCCCAGCAGCTGACACAGCCCATCCCAATTCACGCATAGATGTTTTCCATTCACTGCTCACTTGCAGGAAAGTAACATAAACCCGGGCGCGTGATTCACGCGGGGCTCGGCTCCCTCCGACTGTTTGATTTTTAGATTGCGCCGTTGGCGTTGTATCGGTATTCCTGCAAGTCAAACAAATGAATCACTTGGAAGAGCATTTGGGGAATTATTAATCTAGACAGCGTTTCTCACTTTATTATCAGCATGTTGAAGCGCTGCTGTGTTTCATCAGCCAGAAATTCGAATTTGGCTTCTCTAAGGTGGCCATCAAACCCAGAGGTCAAACCAGGCCTTCCCAGTAAAGCAGTGAGCGAGTTTGCATTCAAGAGGCAATGTTGGGAGCATGTGACCAATCGCACCTCGTATGCAGCTATGGTGGAATGTGTGAATGTGGCTTGTAGTGTAAAGTGCTGGTGTCAGACTGTGTGTGAGCACGTAAACAACAAATATGAGGCCTGTTTGCAATTACGAACAAGGCTCTGCAGTTTTAGGGCTATGTTGCCATATGTCTGTAGAATAATGAGACTGTCTGCTTAATGAGAACTGCTTGCAGCTGGCACAGGGGACGAGAGCAAGCCCTCTGCACGGCTATGCAAAGTGTAATAAATTGCAGTCAAGTCATTTTTTATGTCACCACCAGTGTTGGTCAAGTTACTTGAAAAAAGTAATCAGTAATTAATTACTGATTACTTCCCCAAAAAAGTAATCCCGTTACTTTACTGATTACTTATTTTCAAAAGTAATTAATTACTTAGTTACTTAGTTACTTTTTAAAAACGATTTACAACCTGAATAGGTGATAAAGCGATAGATCTTTCTGCCCAATTCTACTTTTTCTACATAATCCATCATACAAAATGTAATCAAATGGAAAAGTCTCTTTTTAAAACTTGTTTTGTTAGTTTTAATCTTTTAACTTTATGCATGAAGCAAAATGTTAATTATATGCACCATTCTCTGACTGAAGGAAATTAGTTTAATATTTAAACCTATTTTCTGCACATTCCAGCACATAATAAATAAATAAATAAATAAATATATATATAAAATTTATTTATTTATTTTTTGTGTTTACACTCACTCTTTCAGATGCAAGTAAAACACAGCAGAAAATAAATAAAGTCAAAGACTAGCGGTCCTTTTGCTCTATTTTCACCTGTAAAGCAGGAGTAGAGTAGGCGGAGGTTTATCCTGGTGCAGGTGTGCCGCAGCGGTCAGTGGAAGGATACCGCAGTTTCTCTGTGAGTTTCTCATTACGTCGTAGCTACTCGGTGCTTGCTTGGAAGTTTAGGGTTTTTTGTTTGTTTGTTTTTCCACGCACAACGGACACTAATGTTTTTGTCACTTTTTACAGAATCAAACTCAAAATAAGGTCAGTACTTCCACGCTTTAAACGCTGCACGCTCATACTCTCTCCCGCACTCGATATATGATCCATTGTTGATCTGCACACAGCTGTTGTCAGGAACATCACACTCGCTTACGTCACTGTCATGAGACATTCTCAAGAAAATCACGGTTTTAGTAACGCAGTAACGCAGCGTTCCTACGGGAAAGTAACGGTAATCTAATTACCGTTTTTGCAATAGTAATCCCTTACTTTACTCGTTACTTGAAAAAAGTAATCTGATTACAGTAACGCGTTACAAGTAACGCGTTACAAGTAACGCGTTACTTCCCATCTCTGGTCACCACTACTGTGTGGCCATACAATGTCACTATTACTACACAAACTTGAAATGAGAGCTGCATCCACACAGGAAATGATTCGCATGTCACTTTAAAGCTGAAGCCAGTTCCAGGGTCAAGTTGTCTAGGTAAACATCTAATGTAGTCATAAGCCAGTCAACAGGCTCCCGTGCTCTCATTGGTAGTTGAAAAAAGCTTATTTGTCATCTGTGAGTCGCTCAACTTGTTATCGCTGCTGGCTTTTTCACCTCTAGCTGCTTAAAGTCATTGAATATCACTTTCTGTGGTGTCCGGTAGAGCTGGGCGATATATCGAGTTTTTAAAAAACATCGATATATTTTTATACGAGATATAAGATGTGACAATATCCTTTATATCGATATAGTCTATGTTACGTTATAACTATACTTGTGGAGCCGCAAGTTTGCCTCTTTCGTCCACTTTTGTCTTTACGCAACGTTACTCGGCCTCCCCCCTCCTTCCCCATCACTTAACCTGCAGGAAGCGACAAGATGGACACGGCAAATCTCCGTTAACGAGTTACTGCACATCGCCCCGTGCGTGGGGCTGGACGCCGTCAACGTGTTGACGTTGCCACGTTGACGCGCTAACCAAGCTAACGAGCTAACCACGCTAACGCGCTAACCACGCTAACGCCATGCAGCCCAGAGGCGCTGCACAGCCTAAAATCCTTTCATTTTCTCAAAAGTTGACAGCGCGCCTTATGTATGAATTCTGGTTGTGCTTGATGACCGCGAACCGATTTTATGTGGTACACGGCGCTCAGCAATCTGTCAAAAAATGTTTTAGTACGACTTTGCTAAGCTACGGAGCTGCACCACTTGATGGATTGTCGGAGCATTACGGCTACCGAGGAGCCTCGCGGAGTGATACGTACTGTGCTTCAACGTAATATTACCGTATTGTGTATAAGGACCATAAATGGCACCTGTTAAGAGACGTGGTTACGAAGAGGATTTCAAACTCAATGCTGTCAGTCACACAGTAGAAGTTGGGAACAGGGCAGCTGTGAAATCTGTCTAGCTTTTTGTTACGCACAAAAACAACATTGTTTTCTTTTATTTATGGAGCGTTATTATTTAATAAATGCTCATAATTTATTTTTGAGTAAATTTTATGTACATCTATGCTCTATGTTAATAAAAGTGCCTGTGTGACATCTGGGACACAGCTTTGACTAAGAACTCTCTTTTTGTTCTTACTTTATGGCTTTAAAAAAAATATATCGAGATATATATCTTATATCGCCGTCCAGGTAAAAAATATCGAGATATGAATTTTGGGTCATATCGCCCAGCCCTAGTGTCCGGTTGTCACGTCACTGCCAGTGTGGACACAGTTTTAGGGCTTTTTTTTGTTTTGTTTTCACCTTAAAAATACAGGTTTAACTGGTCGACCTCACTTGAGAACTCAGTTTGACCCTGACTCTACAAAACTTGCACATGGAGGTCCAGAGCAGGTTATTTCTACAGATCAGGTTACTATGGAGATGTAATCCAGTAATGTAACACTAAAGTGAAGTCACTAAGCCCCAAATCCTGCTTGTAGCACACAGGATTCGGATGACAAACATCCAAGCGCGGGAATGGGGAATACAGGCTGCTGGGAGTGTTTCAGAAACATGATCTGAGTGATGATCGTGTCTGGCTACTCCCAACAGAACATGACATGTCGTGTTTTCTTGCAGCTCTGCTGGCCAGCCCGTCAGGTCGCTGGGGTCAGACGTTATGTCCCATCGATGCTCAAACAGCAATTCTGATTGGAGGCCAGGGAGCCAGGATGCAGTTCTGCAAAGATCCCATGTGGAAGCTCTGCACAGGTCGGTCAGGTCAACAGCATTTTAGACTCTCGTTGATATTACAGCTCAGGTGAGAGCCGTGTTCAAGGGGACGTTCTGTGTGCAACAGAGGACGTGTCCTGGGTGGCCGCGGAGACTCTGGCTGAGGGTCCGACTCCTGAGGCCAGGATCGGCCACACGGCCATCTACGACCCCGACTCAAGAAGGATCTTTGTGTTCGGGGGCTCTAAAAACAAGAAGTGGTTCAATGACGTGCACATCCTGGACACGCAGAGCTGGAAGTGGACCATGGTAGAGGTGCGTGTTGATCTGTGTCCACACCCTGTGCTCGCTTTATTTCTTTTTTAGTTTTTAAATGACTTCCTCCCGCTCCTCTTCTTCAGGCTCAGGGTAAGGTTCCTCCCCTGGCCTACCACAGCTGCAGTATGTTTCAGGGTGAGCTGTTCGTGCTGGGAGGGGTGTTTCCTCGGCCCAACCCAGAGCCCGATGGCTGTAGCGACTCTCTGTATATCTTCGACCCCCGCCTCTCCATCTGGTACCAGCCCATCGTCACCGGAGACAAACCCTCCCCCCGCTCAGGGTAACACGGCTCAGTCCAAAGCTTTATTTAACGCACACTTTCTATCTTTTTAAATATAATTGCTCCATATTTTTAACCTTCTCTTTGTTTGTTTTTTTGTCTTGCAGTCATTCTGCATGTGTGATGCAGGCGAGGAAGATCTATGTGTTTGGTGGCTGGGACACTCCTGTATGCTACAATGACATGTACATGTTGGACCTTGGTGAGCAACACACACAAAGTACCTAAATCAGGGGAAACGTGCAACTACACATCCACGCTTGCGTTATTAAAATGCAACGTGTTTATGTCTTAGGTCTGATGGAGTTTTCTGCAGTCAAAACAACTGGGAATCCCCCCTCTCCTCGAAGGTATCGCACATAACACTTCAAAGTATTACATGAGCACGTGAGACGTCAGAGCTGAGTTCAGTGTGACGATGGAGCTGATCGTGTTACGCGTGCTTTGATGAACAGCTGATGGGCATCGTCTGGGGATACTTTCTTTATGCGTCTTAAGGAGCAGGCAGCTGCGCTTTATTATCCGCTGCAGAGCCATTTGGGTACTGTGTCAGGATGCTGTGAGGCCATTTTCAGTTGTGCAGAGGTAGAAAGACACCAGGTTTTGAGGCTGATTTAATTTCCTCAGTTCAGTTTAGTTTTTCCCTAAATGAGGCAGTGCCTTCTGTGTGTCCATGGAAATCTTCTGTGATCCCAGAAACCCAAAACTAAAACACGTCCTCTTCATTTATGTTCAGTGACAGATGGTCATTCTGATTTCTCCTGAAACTAATGAACAGCTCTTTGTTTTGTTTTTTGGTGTTCAGAGCCAAGTTGTTTTCAGTCTGTCAGCTTCTTTGTGTCTCCTCCAGTGATCATTCCTGTCTTTTTTTTGTGTTGTGTGCAAACTTAATGGTGCCATTTGTGTTGTGAGATGCTATTAAGGGCTCAAAACAGCCTGTGGTGCTCCTTTGGAGAGGATGGAGGGGTGGTAGGGGACCCATGCTGATCAACTTTGGCCAGGTTCTCAAGAAAGCTACAGTCAGTGGCAGAGATGGACCGATCCGATATTACGTATCGGTATCGGTCCGATACTGACCCAAATTACTGGATCGGATATCGGTGAGAAATAAAAAATGTAATCCGATCCATTAAATATCAAAAAAGCACCTCACAAAACTTGCTACACGGTGTAACTCGGCTCATAACCTTAGCACGTAGCAGCAGTGTGGTCATGTGATAGAGCGGCTGTGTGTATTTGTAGCCTGCTAGCAAACATTTCATCTCCGATGAGTTATCCCAGAGAGAAGTAAAGCAAGTGTGTAAGTTCATCTCTGAATGTTTGTAAAGCATTCCCGCGTTAAGCTTAACAACCGATATATGGAGCGACTGCCTCTTCTCTCTCTCTCTCTCTCTCTCTCTCTCTCTCTCTCTCTCTCTCTCTCTCTCTCTCTCCTGCTGCTACTTCAATCATGAAACTGCTTAATGATCAGCTGATCGGCTTTTCTGTCGCGAGTCCGTCTCTCTTCTTTGTTTTTGGCCCACTTCTCACCAGAAAGAGGAAACCAGCGGCTGAACAACAGCAGCACGTTTAAGCTTGATAAGCTGTTGTTAGAATTTATTTAATATTACTTTCTACACCAGGATCTTTTTCTATGCAGCTGACGGCTGGTAACTGTGCAGGGGCGGATCTAGCAAAGTTTAGCCAGGGGGGCCGATAGGGCATGAACAGGGAAAAGGGGGCACAAAGACATACTTTTCTTTCTTATTCTCATTTAAAATGTCTAGCTTTTAATAAATAATTATCTGAATCTTACACCCAAAGTTTTAATCTGATGTAAAATCTATAGAAGTCCATTACTGTATATAGTAACTGTTAAGTCTAATATACCCTAGTAAGCTATACTACTTTTTCCTTCGGGAAGATACCATCTGTGCAGTCTGCAATTCTGTTGAAGGAAGATGTTGAAGCTATTTAATTATTCTTGAAAAATAATTTATTTCTGTGCATTTTCCCCCTGCATCAAATTAAATTTGATTACATCGATTAAGCATCATGAGGTGGAGGGTGGTTCCCTATTTTCTTTTGCTGGGTAAAAGAGCTAAGTACTCTATAAAATACCAGAATAGGGAGGATGGAGCAGGTTTAACTTTATTAGATTGATCAGTGTTGCTGAACTATGAAATATTTTGTTGTATTTTTTACATACAGGTATAACAGAATAGCTTTGGTGTTGTTATTTATTTAAACTTGAGTATAAACTTATACAAAATGCAGCGAGATATTAAATAAACAGTTTTATTGATTAAAACGCACTATATCGGATTCATATCGGTATCGGCAGATATCCAAATTTATGATATCAGTATCGGACATAAAAAAGTGGTATCGTGCCATCTCTAGTCATTGGGCAGATGGTGGTATAGTATAGTGTGGTGTGGAGGACACTGGAAATGGCAACATCTGTTGGCTTATTGGTTCTGTATAAATCCTGATGTGGGTTCAGAGTAGGTGGGAGTGTGCTTGATGTATTTGAGGATCAGTCTCTTAGTGTTACAGCCTCTGGCCTGTAGTTACTGAGGCAATTTACTACAAACTGTCTGGAAACGTGCTATAATGGATGTCTTTACCCAGGTGGGGACATCATGTACTGTGATGGGGAAAGACCGATGATGTTTGTGGGTAGCTCGGTTCGTTCCACACTTTAGCCTCTGAGACCAGCTGCTTTTCTTTTATGTAGGCACAGCTGTATTATAAACATAACACAAGCAGTAACATTTAGGGACAAATGGGGGCTTTATGGAGACATTTACATTCGTCAAATTAAGGTTTAACACGATTTTAATAAGACAGGAGATTAAAATGAGAGCAGAGATTGTTACAATATCGTCTGCAGTCATTTCAAGAACCTTTAAGCAACTTGAAGTTAAGTGTGAAAATTGTGTGCTTGTGTGTTTCAGCTGGCATGGCAGCGCTGTGCTGTCAGACACAAAGTTCCTGATCCACGGTGGTTACAACGGAAACAATGCCCTCAGTGACGCATTCGTCTTTGATATAGGTGAGCAGAGGTTTGGTTTCTGAAAAGTAGCTCTTTTGTTGTTAATGACAGTCTGACTGATACAGGATTTAAGATCAAGACAGAATTATTTTAGGGTTTTGGTAATTCCCAAACTAGGTAGGAGACACTGCTTATTCTACTGTTCCTGCACAATCCATGCTGTAAGTCCGGTTGGTTCTGTGCCAAAAAAATATCTCCTTCATGTCCTTAATATTTAAAATAAAAGCCACAGACATATAAACAATAAAGTAGCTTACATAAGTATGTCAAAGCGATTTTCAGCAGCTTCTAGAATGTAAATCGAGTAGGGATGGGTACCGGTTCTGACATAAACGGTAGTAACCAGACCAAAAAGCAGCGCACATTTCGGTGCTTTATTTTCCTAAGCTGTGATACACTTTAGATTCTAGCCAATCATTTTACGTTTCCGAGGATAGTAGGCGGGTCCAGGTACGTACGTTCTTTTAGAGCAGAGCTACAGATTAAAAATGCCCAAGGCGAAGCGGTCAAAAGTCTGGCTGTACTTCACAGCAAAATATGCAAACTAAGCAGCCTGCAACAAGTGCTTTAAGCTGATACTGTGATACTGTCAAAGGAGGTAACACCTCAAATCCGATGAAACACCTGGCGACGTATAGCGGGGTTTAAAAGCCGAGAAATGCGCCGTTCTTCTCTGCGTGAGTAGCTTAATGTTGTTCGTGTGTAATTTACGTTGAGTAGGCTAACCACGTTATTACATTAATGCATGTAAGGTGAACTAGCAAACACTGTCGTAGTTACATGCAGCTGTCTTCTTGTTTGATGGCAGATACTCCCTTCACCCTGGCCAAAAAGGCTAAAATGACCAAAGAAAAAGTGGGAAACAGTTAAACATGAGAGGTTTTTGGACAAAGTTTGTGTTTTTTCCATTGTTTAAGCACTGCTTCCAGCCAAGAGTGATACCATATATGCCCCATAGCTGCAGAAAAGGCTAACATTGTTATCTTTTTACAAAAAAAACAGCTGAAAATGAGAGGTTTTTAGACCAATTTTGTGTTCTCCATCCTTTAAGCACCGGCACCGTTTCAAAAGTACTGGTTTGGCACCGGTATCAGATAAAACCTAAACGATACCCATCCCTAAAATCGAGCCTCATCTTTGAGGAAAAGATTTTTAAAAAAATAATAATAATTAAATTGACATTTTCTTGTTTATGTTAACAATGCGTTAACCGCCACCTTCACCTGACTGTTGAGTTTATTCTGAACATAAAGTGTAAAAACGAGAATTAGCAGAAAAATACAAATTTCATGCCTTTGTTTTGCTGTTTCAGACACCAACAGCTGGACAGAGGTGAGCGTGCCTGAGCTGTCTGTACCCAGGGCGGGGCACTCCATCATCACCATGGAGATGGCCGGTCACCGCTGCTTCTCGGAGGAAGACGAAGACGCGGATATGAACGGCGGCAGAACCCTGCTGGTGTTCGGAGGCGGAGACAACGAGGGCAACTTCTACTCCGACCTGACGACTGTCGCCGTGGAGGAGCTGCTCGGTGCTATTTAAAGAGAGCGAGTCAGAGGTGAATCCTCTCTGCCTCACTGGATGTAAAGCTATTTTAACACCCTCACCCTTTGTTATTTATAATCCTGTGGGTTTTTATCCCTTTCTGTTGAATGTCTCCTTTCTTATTTCGCTTTAAAAGGTTTCCAGGTTTTATTTGATACCTCAAAAGATCAATATGTCGTGAAAAAAGGATTAAGAAAGATTTCTCTCATTCTGGAGCTCCTACTCATAAAAACAATATCTGCTTTAAAGGGCAGATTTGATGATGTAAATATGTTTTCCTCAGGTACTTTTTTAAAATGTTGGTTTATATTGATTGTGTTTTTTAAAAACTGAGGCTCTATTTTAGTTCAGAATATTTTTTTTTCTTGCAGATATATGTAAGTGCATCAGTGCGTTTGTTTTTATTTGGCATCATGTTCAAACTATCAGGGGTGGGGAATTTTCCATTCATGTCACTGGGCTGTACCATTTTGCTTTTCCTGATTTTACTTAATACACATTAAAAGGTAATTATTGTTTAACTATTGTATTTTCCCTTATTATATATATATATTTTAAATTGTGCATATACTGGTTCAATGTATAAACACTCAGCTTCAGATTTTGTTTTGTTTTTTTTACCTCTTGGATCAGTTTGATGTCAGAAAGAGCAGATATCCTTAATATGGTCATTATGGCAGAATATCCCACCTACCTGCCGTATAAAACTTCTTGCAGCCAGTGGAAGCTGGTTTAAATGAGGTATAATGGCTTGTATCAGACAGTATGAATTGATGGATGCACCTGACGCCCTACATAAAATAAACAAGGATTATTTTGAACTATGAATCATGCAAAGCTACTCTAGCAGAGTCCCAAGAATGAAAGTGCGCAGCTGCATAATAACTCTGCTCAATATTAATATTATATTAAGTTAAACCCACTTGCATATTATTTTCCACATGGATAGTATGTAGACTGTACAGTCTATGCATTACTGCATGAGAATACAAAATCAAACCAACATCAATTAAAAGAGGTTTGACAGCTTTAAACAGAAAAGGCTGTTCATGCTGCTGTGGTCACTTGACAGTAGCGCAAGCTAACGTGAGACCTGCAGCGTGACACTGTTATCTTCAGAGAGCCAGAGCTAAATGGAGACTTTTTAATAAAAGATTAACGGAGCGTGGGAGGGATTAAGTTCATATCCGCTCGGTTCCTGATAACGGTGTCATGACTGTGGCTGTGTTTGAACTTTTTTCACTGGATTAAACAGACAGTCCCCACGTTGGGTAACTTTAGATTAACAGAGGTCAGTAAATACACACTTAATTTAAAACAGAGATTCATTCTCACAGCACTAAGAAAGAGTTTTAAGCGTGTGTCATCGTCATGGCCAACTGTTCTACGTACCTTAATACATAACCTGCAAAAGAAATGCGATCCACATCATCCCCAGCTGTAAATGTATTTAATGCAAAAGTTAGCAAACTTGCATGTTTATCTGATATGTGATGTATGGTGAACATGCCAGAGTCAGCTGATCCAGCCATAACGATAAGCTTTATCGAAAAGTACAGTTTGAAGCCTAATATTTAAAGACAGAGGCTGTCTGGTAGCTGAAGACTTCCTCCAATTCATGTTTTAGAACAGGGGTGGGCAATCTCAGTCCACGAGGGCCGGTGTCCTGCAGGTTTTAGATCTCACCTTGGGTCAACACACCTGAATCACATGATTAGTTCGTTACAAGGCCTCTGGAGAACTTCAGGACATGTTGGCTGTATCCCAATTCGGGGTCTGCAGCCTTAAAGGCCGCATTTTAAGGCCAATTACGTCACCGCGACGCGAAGAAGGCTGTCCCAATTCGAAGGCTGCTCGAAATGCGGCCCTCAAATGCGTCCTTCATTTCCCTGAATTTTAAGGACGTGGCGGTGTAGACTTCATGTCCCAACATATCCCAGAATGCATGGCGCAGCAGTGGGTGTGGATAATTTTGCCGGAAAAAAAAACTGCGGATGAGGGGCGCCCGAAGAGTAAACTTTAAGTAAGTACTTAATATTATGTCACTTATTTCTGTGCAAATGTTTAATAATGAAGAACATTAAAACATTACGGTCGGCAAAGTTATGTGACATTAGTGACGTTTGTACTAACTTGGTTTTAAAGCCTTTACTTTAAAACGCCGTTCAATAGCTGACCTTAATCTTACAGAGAATGATCAAAGCTCATGTAGAAACAAACAAACAAATGAACAAAAGATTTTCTCCTTCATTTCTGTCAAACAGAGCTTTATGAAACGTTTCCAGCTGTTAGTATCATGGTTGCTAGGCAACCTGGGCAGCGCAACGGAGGCTAGACCGTCCCATTTCACAAGCCTCGCACTTCCGGCCTTAGCGGCCTTAAAGTACGCGGCCCTTGAGGATCGTTGAGGCTGCGTACTTTAAGGCTGCAGACCCTGAATCGGGATACAGCCGTTGAGGAGCTAATTTATCCATTTAAATCAGCTGTGTTGGTTCGAGGACACATCTAAAACCTGCAGGGACACCGGCCCTCGTGGACTGAGATTGCCCACCCCTGTTTTAGAAACTCTAGTCAGCCTGACAGTGAAATGCTCTGTTTGTTTAACATGGTACTTTAGTCTTAACACCTCCAACTACCACATGCAACTTGAAAAGCTAATATGTGAATGATGTCATCACAATTTCTAGTCCCTGTTGGGATTCTTGCTGCAGTGTTTTGGATCAACTGGAGGCTTTTCTGAGATCTTTTAGGGCAGAGGTGGGAAACTCCAGACCTCAAGGGTCGGTGTCCTGCGGGTTTTAGATATCGCCCTGGGTCAACACACCTGAATCAAACTATTAGTTCATTACCAGGCCTCTGGAGAACTCCAAGACATGTTGAGGATGTAATTTAGCCATTTAAATCAGCTGTGTCGGATCAAGGACACATCTAGGCCCTTGAGGCCTGGAGTTCCCCACCCCTGTTTTGGGAAACCTGATAAACAATTACATTAATTCAGCCTAGAAGTAACACGTTGAATAGCTTTTCAGCATAGTTGAGACAGGATGTTCTAGGACTGCTACATGTGCATCAAACCTTTAGTTTAATGACCATCCAACTGAATATTTCAACAGTAAAATTCTGCTATATTTTACGTACAATTAAGACTTCAGTATTTTATAGATATCTTTGTCAAAGTGTCTCTTGGAAGGCGCCACATCTGCTGAGAGAGGCAGACATTTGCAATTTTTCTACCTTGAAAACTCAAAAACAAACTGGTCACAATCATTTGGAGGCCATCAAACTGCTTTCACCTACTCCATGGTATTTCCTGTGGCGATACAAAGGAAAGCCCGACTTCCTCAACATATTTTATTTTATACCTGTGGATATAAAACCGTCCTCACTTCATTATTTCACAGACTGTTAGAAAGAAAACAAAACGTGTTGCTATGCATCATGCTTAATGGGCCACAAAACAAGGCTTTATTATGTTCATCATAACTAACGCTAATGTGCTTCAATCCGTTGATCTAATTACACGGTGTTGCACTTCCTGTGATTATAGCACAGTGTGGATAAAAAGCCTGGTGTTTGGCTTTGGTTCTTTCTGTACTACTTTTGCCCACGCTGCAAGTCAGCAGCTTCTAAATTGCTAAGGTTAAGGGCAGGATTGTCACCCAGCGGACTGCTGAAGAAAGAATAATGGTTCTAAGGGAATCACTAATTTTATGTTTGTGTCCTCCACTCTTTTCCTGGCTTCCTTGGATTGCTCTGTTTGTTTTATGGCCACCCCTGTGATGCTTCATTTAATCTTCTACATGGTGGATAAGCAATATTACACTTTAATGGCCCACAGCACTCCAGCATGCATACCTTTACACTCAATACAGGTGTTAATTAGAACTATTTGAAGCATATGCGTGGGTGTTAATAATGCTTGAATTTGTCAGAGAACAGGAGACTATAAAGTATGACACAAAACTACAACATCAGTAGCTCCAAATACATGCATGTCACGCATGCAGTGACTTGACCATGGGTTATATAACAGTGTTGAAATATCAGAATTAAAAAATAGTTAATAATTGCTTAAAAATGGGATTTTTCTCATGCTCCAGTGGATTTAGACCAGTTCACGTGTAACTATGTGAAAGAAAAAATAACTAAATAAGGGTGCTGCTTTAATCAGGTGCTGTAGTAGTAAAGATCTGTATTTTTCCACTGACTTACACACACCCAGGCTGAGGTGGATTTCAGAGGGGAGTTGCTGAAAAGCACAACTGCTGGAAAAGCCTTTTTTTTATGTGCTCTACTGGGAAAACTATTGACTGTATATCAAAAATAACTGTTACATTTTACATCCTCAAAGCAGCCACATACATTTGGCACATGGAAATAGTAATTGGAGACTCAAAGGCTGATATATTTTATTTAATGTTCCTCCAGTGACACTTAAAATATGCTTAGATTAGTGCAATTCAGTGTGCGACTCAGCCTCCTACACAGAGTGTTGTTTCTTCTCTACAGCAGCCAGAAAATGTGTTTCAGTGCAAATGTGCATTGGATGGATGGATGGATGGATGGATGGATGGATGGATAGATAGATGGATAGATAGATAGATGTAATATAAGGAGGCCTCCTGCAGATGGCGACACTTCAGCACAGATTTGTCTGTAAGCAGCTTGCCTCTCGCTAAAATGGTCCATGTACAGTCTAAAAAAAGACTGGTGTCACTGAGTTTACATATTTACTGTTTTGCTATAGCTTTCTGACATTTCCCCCCCAAACTGGCATCCCTCTACTTTGATCCACCATGAAAATGGACATGATCCTGGTTTATGCACTGAGTGAAAGGTGCAGTGATTCTGCATCAACAAGGTTCATTATTAAATATATAGAGGGTAGATTGATATGCTAAAAGCAGGCGTGTTTGTTTCCTGGAACATACCCAGTGCACATACCCTGGAGTGCTCTCCCTCCATCATCAGGGAGGTGATTTTTTTCCCCCCCTTGGTTTATCGGAAAATCCTGCCAGTTGGATGCTCTCCCGGTCGTCCCCAACAACCTTCTCATACCCGTTCATATCCTGAATTCTTCTTTTTTATTTTGCACAACATCCTCACATTGTTCAAATGATGATTTAAAAAAAAAAATTGATATTGCACCTCTGCCGACCTCCCAGCTGACAGACTTGTGGCATCACTACTTCCAGTGGAAGTCATATTACCTTTGTCAGTCTATGTCTGTTGCTAAGTAACTTGAAAATGTCTGTACCTGCAGTCAGCATCTCACACTTTTAGATGGCATGAGTTTCTATTTACATGTTATTTTTACAGCTGTGGCTGCCAAGAGGTATTGTTCTCTAATTGGCTTAAAAAAAAATCTGTCTTCAAATGGATTTGTATATCAACCAAAGTATTATTGTTTTAGTCCAAAATATCAAATCCTAGCCAATAGACTAGTTTTAGGCTTAAAGATCGAAGTGTTTATGTGCCCTCCATAAGTGTTGCACTGCACTGTAACAGTGTGCCTCACTAAATGAGCACTGGAATTCTTAGAGGTGTGATGGGAATAAGCTAAACGTGTGACAGATGAAAGGAAACAGGGATGTGACTCAGTGGTAAAAATATCTGGCAACTCTTGTAGGTGTTGCCTGCAGAACTGGAGCTTCCAGAGATGAGCAGAAAGAGGCGTGTGTCCATAGGCCCGTTTACAGATGAAATTAATCTGCGCAGACATAATGAGGAAATACAAGTTACTCACTGAACAACCAGCTTCTCTTTGGCTTTACTGAAAGGGGGATCAGTGTTCATGGGACTACGTGCATTCATGCTGTAGGCACTTCTCTGTTTTTTGTTTTTTTTTTGGTAATATCTGTAAAGATCAGAAACTTCCTCCAATCAGCACATTTATAAGTATTGAATATGACCATTAAATGCAGATTAGTGTAGTAAAAAAAGTGCAATCTCTCCCTCTGAAATGACATACTCGAGTAAAGCTTCTCATGTTTCTAATTAAAGATAGTAGACTTACTTGGGTGGGTTAAATTCCATCACAGCTGGAAGCAGAAACATGCACATTAACTTGTCAGGAGCGCTCTGTACAAGACTTTGCCACAATATTAACAATGCAGAAGGCAAAGAGCCCGATAAAATATTCATCGGCATACTTAAATAAATCAATAAACCAAAAAAAAGAGGAAATGAACTGAACGACCGGTGAACTTTTGCACCCGGGAGGCTCCAAGTTTCTCTCTTCCATTATGTCTGGAGTTGTGACAGAGCCTTCATTCCTGCCAGGTTGAGGAGGAGAACAATTACAGTCTCCCGCACCTGCCATTTACCAGCATGGAGGAATTGCGGTCATTCAGCAGTAAAGGCTCGGAAATAATCGAGTGAAGCCGAACTCAGAACTCCCTCCCTCCCCTTTCAAGTCGTGGTGCAAGCAAGCAGCCATGTTGCCGCGAGCTTGTTCCGGTATGAGGGCAGGATCGTGCGCATAGACTGCATTCGGGCGCAGCTCCTCGCTTTTCTCCCCCCTCCCCGTTGCCCGTGACACGCACCTCCGAGCAAGAAAAGCCCACTTTGCTGATAATGGATTTTACAACTTGATGATTCCTCCTTCGGTCGGCTGGTGACTGGAATATTAGTCGGTGTACCGACAGGACGAACTGGTATATCGCCACACTGCAGTGCAGCACTGGTGAACGACCTTATTCCAATCACGCAACACAAGGAAGAGCGCCGGTGATTTCCGTGGATTTTGAGCTCTGTGGGTTGCTCTCGGGCAGTCACCGCCACTGCGGTCGCTGGGGAATAAGCTAACGAGCTAGCCTTACCTCAAAAAAATCCTGAATTAGCTAGCTACATGGGCTAATGTCGACCAGTTAGCTAGCGGAGCAAATTAATTTGTGATTCTCACCTGCCATGTGACCATTTTACAAGGTGCTGCTTTTATTTTTAGGATACCCTGGCCCCGGATAACTCACTGGGAATATTTGAATTTGCTTTGTGAGAGTTGGGAAGGTCGAGACCTCGCCGGGAAATAACTTTGGCCCGAAAGTTTGTAGACCTCGGAGCTGGTTTGAAGACCTAAAAGGAAACATCTCTGCCACAAAAGGAGAAAGACAAACGGCGACACTGCGCGATGAAAACGACGCCGTGTCAACATTTGCTGTAGATTTTGGCAAGCGGTCATTGGTTTCCTCAAACCTCAGTTGGCGACCTTACAAGTTAGCACGATAGCCACCCATCTGAACCTTGTCTTCTTTCAATACAACCATTGCCCAACTTTTTCTTCAGGCTAGCATAAGTAGCTAGCTGGTCAAAACGTCACAGCAGCAGGTAGTTAGCTCGCGTCTTACATCCGCGCTATACCTCACTGTTCGCTATCGACGCAGATCAACTTGAACTGGGAACTGAATGCCTTCACACCCAGGCCGGAGCTGAAGAAAACATTAGTTTTTCCCATTTTCTGCTTGTTGACAAACATGAGACCTGCGGTTGCTGCTGCTAGCTAGTTTCGAGCTAGCTGGCTAACTCGGCTAGCCGCTGATGGTGGGATTCAACTTGTTGATTCACAGGCTGTCTGTCGCGCTGCTAGCTGGCTAGCACTGGGCATCTGTTGGAGATTTTCCTCAGCTATCAACTACACAAGTTTTAAATGCTCAGCAGAGACTGACGAATCGTACTAGTTTGAAGGTTCCTTTTCCATTTTTAATTTTTATTTTTTGGCAACACAGACTCCTTCAAAAATGTCAACAAGGCCCCCACTGGTTCAAGTAATTGAAAATTCGGCCGGACAGGTAAGATGTCCTTGTAAATTACTCTTAAAAATGTAATTATTTGTGATGTTTGTCCACAAAATGACTTTAAGTTCTCATCTGCTGGGGAGAGAGGCCTTTGTTGGCCTTTTACAGGCTTTGGTTGTCTCTGGTTTCTTTTTTTTCTCCTTCCTCTCCTGTGTCTCTGTTGTCTTTGCCACAGAGCAGTGATTCACCAGCTTGCCTACGCACTCACATTGGATTTCCCACTCCTTATAGGATAGCAGAGCAAATTTAGTTTTCTGTTTAGTCTGTGTTTAGGCATGTCCTCCCACTTGACTTTTTGGCACTTTTGACCTTCTGCAATACAGGCAATCATAAAGCTGAAAGTCAACACATTGCTTTATCACAAAGTTTGATGAAGACATGTAGATTTATTTTTTTATTTATTTATGCTAATTTGCAACTTACCCGTCCTTCTGGAAGGAAGTTGTGGTGTTTGCTTGTTGCACTCTTTATTTGGCAGCCTTAAATGTGTCACAAAGCTATCAGACAGAAGAAATGGCATTTAAATGGAAATGAGAATTTGTATTTCAAATGGGAACTTGCAAGGAGGTTTGTTCTTGGATATATCCTCAGTTTATTAACAATAAACTGTTAAGTCAAAAGCCCTTGTAGATCATTGTTCAAGGGGAAAAAAAAGTAACACTTGCATTGCAAGTAGGGCTATAGGGGGTGATTGAAGGCTGTACAAACAATACACATCTTCTGACCTAGTAAAGCCTGCTAACCCCCATCCATATGTGAAAGAGCTACAAAAAAATCCCAATTAAAATTTCAGATTCATCAGTTGCAGAGCCTGTGCAGATATGGTTTCCCGTTTCAAGAACCCTTTTTTTCTATACATTTGATTAGCAGTTCTTTGAGGTATGTGCTCCAAATTGATACTAGATCGCTGGAAATAAGCTTCCATATCTGCAGCATCTGTCTTAATCTTGCAGACAGTTTTATCTTTCCATTATGAGAATGCCGCATTTGCTCACATGAAAGCTATTACCGTTTCTAGTGAAGAGTGTGACTCGGGCAGTCCATGTTCAGCATCACGTGGTATTTGCCTCCTCATTAAAATCTCTGAATGTTTGATGGGGAAGGAAAATTGTCTAGGTATTGACAGTGTAGCCACTGGATGATGTCAGCCAGCGTTTGAAGCTAAACCCACTTTGCGGTGCTGTCCTACGAATACATCTGTGGTGAGGATTTGCTTTTAGCAGCTGATCAGCAGTTTTGACAAGCGTGGGAACTTAACTAGAACTATTGTTTCCGACGTGCAAAGTATTTTTAATGAAACCTTTGTGAAAAATTAGATGTGTGGCTATGTAACACAAAAGAAACACAATAAGGGGAGTGCTACAGTGCACTCTGTAAAGCTAAACAGAAATGACAAAAACCCCAAACTTAAGTGTGAACTGCTGATGCATGGCCCTACCAAAATACAGAACTTATTTTATCAGCCAATAGGAGTGTGTCTTGGTAGTAAACACTGAAGGGTTAAAAGATATTTTTCTCTGTGTTTACTTCCCATAAAAGCAAAATGCTGACATAAGTTTACCAGTAGATACAATGCACGTGTACCGCTGCCTGTCGCCACTTCTGTTAAACCACTTTTTTTTTCTTACACATGCAGTGCAGCTGCAAACAACTTCTTCTATTTATTACCTGATGGACATATGTGCAAGAATGCAAATGTCTGATCAGACAAACCGTCTTTAACCTACCCTACCAGCTTCCTAATGAGTCCACATGATCAGTCAGATTTCACCCAAACAAAAACTTTTAGACTTTTTCACCTGTTTTCTGAGTTGTTGTTTAAAAACAGCGTCAGGGTGTAAAGAAAAGTGGACATACGCTTATATTCATATGTAGGCAAATAAGTAGACACAGTGACAATGAGACATGCGTACACAGCTACACCCTTATGGGAACAAAGGTCAGCAGTAATGCAGTAGAGTCATCCACTGTAGCTGCCTTTCGCATACAGTACAAACAGACAGGGCATTTCCATCTCCAGTGGGATCTTAAAAGTTGACGTCATAGTGAAAGTTGGGCACTTTTGGACATGTTGCTGTAAGAGACATGTACAAAATCATGAGCAGAAGCTTCCTCACTGTGTTCAGTGTGACAGCTTCTGCACAGGACCTTGGCGAACGTCAGACCTGGCTCCACTTTAGCCAGATCTAGAATGGACAATCAAACGTTGTCCATTCTGATAGGCAAATACTTGAAAGCAGACATAACCGGCAGAATATGGAGCAGTGTTTAGTTTGTAGCACAGGACACACAAAGCAGGAAGGGAGATAAGTGCTCCTGTGATGTCTTGTCAGGCTCATAAGAGTGTAAAACCTAACTGCGGTACCTTGGCGATTTAATAACCCCTCAAACTGAACGTGTTGTCGGACGCCGTTTGTGCGGCCTTAACCTTATGTCGGTTTGAAATAATCCTGCTGTTGTTCTGAATGCGTCCATTCTCGTCCCACAGCATCCAGTGAGGATTTAGGGTTGGATTTGAGGGGTAAAAAAAGAGAAAAGTTTGGGGTCATGGCAAATTCTTAACTAGGTTTGTAGGCAAAAGGCCATGGATGAATACTCCCACACAAGTCCAGTCTGTCTTTAAAGGCCATGTATAGAAAGCCTTTGGTGTCAGGTCTCAAGATACGGGACAAAATGGCACCGGGCATGAGGACGGGCTAAGTGTTGACAAGTCTCTCTGTGCCCGTCAGAGATTTAAGTCTAGGTTTTGATCCTTTCAACCCAGGTTATGATCCGCTTGTATCTGCTAAAGACTTGATTGCAGTGGTTTGTTTTAATATTTTGAGGGACCCTAATTGGGAGCTGCTTTACTTGGCTTCAGAGTTTGCAAGCTTTTCTTTTTTTTCCTTCTTTACACATGACTGCCAGCTAATCTGTGAGTTAATGGTTCTACAGGTCTGGGGGGATTGTGAAGTAAAGTTACTGACCAACACAGTTTTCCATTCAGTCATCATGAACAGTTGCCGCGCACGTATAATTAGAGAGCTGTCAAATACAGAGAAGTGACTTATGACATCTTTCTGACGGTGTGAAATGGCAGATATGTTGAGTGGCTTTGATCGGACACGTTCCCACGTTGTGCAAGGCTTCAGGCCTGCTGTTAGTTTGAGGAACTTATTTGTGTGGTCCACATGAGCGTAACAACATTTCAGTGTTAAATAACAGGATAAATGCATGTTTACTACGTGTTAGGTTGTATTTTTGTGTTTAAACTACCTGGTGTTAAAATATCACATGAGTGCAGTTCGAAATAAGTTTTGGCACAGGTCATCTTGTTAACAGGTTTGCACAGTTTGTCCACTTCCCTAGACATGATCATTGAACTGTCTGATTTCCTGTTTACAGTGCTCTCCCTCTATTCATTAAGCCACGTCTTCTGACCCACTAATATAGCTAGAAATACTGGTATGGCTCTTCAGGTCTGTCAGTTCATCCTTCTTTGTTTGGATGGTTGCACACTATGCCGGATCTTCCGCACATTATAGAGCCAAGCCATTAATTTGTCAAAGTTGAGACATTTCCTTATTGGGTCATTGGGAGAAAATGTACAACTAACTGAACTAGATTTGGAAGTGGCGTTAGAGGTTTTGAGTTTTCATGAGGTTTATTTACACAAGTCTTTATTCCCAAAGGACTTACAACAAGGATAAGGAAATAAAGCACAATAGGAGATAAAGCACTTGCCCACCTCCAGCCAGATGTATAAAACAGTACATGCAGATGTTACATCCTCACTTACACACTCCTATTAAAATCATTATAAAATGTGTGGGGAGAATTTCCTCACCTTCAGATCAGACATAAACATGTTTTGTGTAGCTCACTGTGGTTGATATGAGGTGGTGGGCACACACAATGGGATGGAACATAGTGATCTAGTTGTCTGTTTATTTGTTGTGTAACTCCACTTTTGCACTGGCTTTTTCCACTTTAGCTCCTGAAAGAATTGTTTTGTTTTTTTCAAGCAAAATCAAAGGAATAAACAACAAGATAAGCAAACAGATATCTATATTGCTCGGGGGCAGACAGATATTTTTACAGTACAGAATATCATCATCGGTATATTCTTTTCTTGTCGTGTACACAGGACTATGGAAAATGTCAAACTTAAGGCATGTTTTATCTTAAACGGCTATTAATGACAAGTGCAGTTCGTAAGCCTTTTTATGAACCGTCATTTCTCCCGTCATACCTCCTTTGTCAAGTGTGTTTCAGTGCTGGGTTAATCATTGAGCATCCTTCTGACACTTGGTGTGATTGAGACTGGTGCGACGTCAGTTGGAAACGCGCTTGTTTGCATCAGACTGATTGGAGTTCACCGAATTAGTGAATGATTGAAGGCCGTCGACCACGCATGCCTTTGCTTTCAGTCTTGACAGCAGTGCCTTGAGCCTATGGTAATTGGTGAACTTGAGTGGATGGATATTAGCTTGACAACTGAGGGTTAAACTGTATTAGATAGTAACTATTAAAAACAGTCAAAAGTAACTAACTATTCCAAGCAGGATACTTTTTTAACTACTTAAAATCTGTTTAAAAGTATCCTGATGAAAAGATGCGAGTGTAGCTCAGGTTTTGTAAACAAACCCCCCAGATCTTATGGATAGTTTGATCCTTTTACCTGTGGAAACCATAATCAACATGAACTCGGGGTTCCCAGCAATATACCTACAAAGTCGATGTGGAACTCTCCAGGCGTAGGTTGGTCAGGGTTGCAGTTTACCCTGACATTGGTCACTGGCAGACACCAGGTTACTTCTAGTTAGTGAGTGGAAAATGTAACTTGTGTACCAAAAACAAAGTCATTGAATGACGTGCATGGCAGTTCATTGATCTAAACAAGTTTATTGATTTATAAAATGGTTAATATAACTTGAACTGTTACAGTTCATTAGCAGTAGTTTCTATTTTAGTTTGACCTTTTGTAAACGCCACGAGAACTGAAACAGTGATGCTTGCAGATTCAAAATCCTGTTGAGCGTCACAACAGCAAACATGAAGGACATAGGAGTAGAGCTGAGCACAGTTTGATGCTTTTCACTCGATACCTCAGGTGTATGAAAGAAGGCAAGAATGTCCCACCAAGCTGGGGAGCTGGAAATGTAATATAGATGAGAAAGGAGCACTGAACGTGTGAGTGTGTTGAGTTGATCTGTGTTCACCTTTCTTTTTTTTTTCATCTCTTCATTCATGCTCTTTTTGGATGAGTCATCGTGTAAAGGAGCTATAGGACACATGTATGCACACACAAGTTGCTGTAATGCCCAGGAAACCATAAACCATGTCTCTCCCGCTCCTTATTAGAGCCATCACTAGGCAGATGAACAGAGAGACAAAGCTGGCCAGGGCCTTAGCAACAGAGAACCTGCCTTACACACACAAGCGTTTACTTCCTCACACTCGGATTTGCTCCTGCCTATACACACACACACACACACACACACACACACACACACACACACACACACACACACACACACACACGAGCACAAGCAGTCTCTTTTCCCCTTACAACTGGGTACGTTCAGTTAGTCCCCTGCAAGTGCATTTATACCTGAAGGTGCAGGTGCTACCGAGGGATCTGACCGACATGCACTGAAATTCAGTGCTCAGTCTGTGTGTGTGTGTGTTTTGTGTCTTGAGAGAACAGGGTAAAACAGGCCCTACCAGTTGAGCAGAGTGGTAGGTGTGGCGGCCAACTGTAGATGTGCGATTTGAAGAGCCTGACGTCATTTAGGTGAAGGTGTGGGTTTCTTTCACCGCTTCAATGTAATTCAGTCGCTTGATATCAGTTTGCTGTGAATACTTGGATTTCTTCCTGTAATCCAGTGTGCCTGGTTTTTGTGTCAAGGAAAAGTTAAAAACTTGAGAACATCATTAAATTGTCACATTTTTGATTATTAACTTCTTCATAATTGTTTCCTGAGATGATTGTTTCCTGAAGTAAAGCTATTTATGTAGTTTGACCTTTAAAAAAACAAACGTCCTAGTTTCAGTTTAAAACGAGGGCTTTCAAATATGCATCCGAAGTGCTATTGTTTTTGCTCTCTTGACTACATTCATGCTGTTGTGGTGCAGCTCAGTATCCAAAACATATTTCCCAAGGCTGAGACGGGCTGTGCCAGAACTTGATTTGCCTACTTAACTGTCTTTGAAAGTGGTTTTAGTTGCCCAGCTTAATATTTAACTTCATGCTGCACTCACCACTATAACACTTGTGTGGATTAAACGCTACAGGTACATTGTTACCACAAACCCATCCAAAACCTTACAGTGTAACCTGTGTCATAACCTGATGGACACGTCCCTAGAATTTTGACTGTGTTGTTGCAGCCCGCACAGGTTTAAATGCTGGGAATGGCGTCAGGCACCTGCTCAGGCTATGTTATATGCTTAGAGAGACGTCATCTCTGCTTAGGGCTGGGTGCTGCAGCCAGAAATCATTCAAGTACAAGGACAGGACTGAAAGTGAGTTAAACAGCAGCCAGTATCCAAAGAAAAACTTTGAAAGTCTTTCAGAAAACCTGGAGATCTATAAAAATGCAAATAACTTTAACTGTCACTGGGCTCACTCAGTGGGGGATAGTTCAAAGTTTTTGGAGTTGGCATGTATGAGGTTCTGATCCAGTGTTTCCAAAAACAGATAGAAATCGGTACGCTCCGCATCATGGAGTACTGACCAGCACAGAAGCCAGGCGATCTACAAATGGATTTTAGTAACCTACAAAAAATCAATCTCTCTAAGTGTATGCTATATTAAGAACATTTTTAGGCCTTTACTTTCAATCAAAAATCCTTTATGCACCATCAAAGCAAACTCAATCGACACAGTAATTTTACTTTGCACGTTGAGGGAGTTTGCTGCTCTGTCTACAGCCTGCATTGGTTATGTTTTTGGTTTAATTTGTTAGTTTGGATCCGCAAGTTCAAATTACTGTTTGTGAGACTAATTGTTTGAAAAATAAATTCCCACACGACAAATTTTGTCGCCACATTGTGCATTTGTATCAGTTGGTTAACGTGTACCGTCAGACTTTGTTACTTATTTGTGCGACCTCAGTATTGCAGTGGAGCTTTGAGAATGGGCAAGTAAATGTGTTACAGGGTTGTCAGAGAGCATCTTTGTTTAAAGCGAGGTGGCCGGTCGCGGTGCTTCATCTGCATGTAACACGCATGTAACCTTCAGCTTTTCCACCCTGTGAGAGCTACACAGACCTGTTTACTCTGGTGGCTCGCACACACGGCTCACACCCAGTGTTACATAGCAGCAGGAGGAGGGCACACAAGGAAGTGTTATGCAGTGTGTCCCAACTGTGACAGCAGTAGTGCAAATACAAACTCTGAACTGATTTGACATGTGCACACACATTCACTTATCTAGGGAGTTTCAGTGTAAGAGAACACACACAACACTACATTGACAGCAAACTGAGATCGAGCGTGACACCACCTTGTTAAAGTTAGGGCCTCTCAAAGATTTACTTGGCCTCATGCGGGGTGTCAAGTTTGTTTGGCTAGTATGGATATATAGTAGCTGTACTGTACATTACATGTTAGCCTGCAGGATTTTAGAAGGCATGACAAAGAAGCAATATTAACCAGTGTACTAATATTACAATCGCTTCTTGTCCTGAATTCAAATTGAGATGGAGCTACACCTGGATTTATGAATTACCGCTTCAGCTGAAATGTTGCTTAATCACGTCATTGTTCCCTACACCCGAAGGAAGGTGCAAGCTGATATGCATTGGCACATTTCTTGGCACTTGCTATCGAAATTATTTCTCCTTTGTGTTGGCGTCTAACTGTATATTAAAAACTGTCCATTATTATTTTTTTAATCAAATGAACGGTGCATTTTCAGATCTGCTCTTAAGTGAGGCATTTTTTTCAGACACTCGATATGTAACATCAACATTCTGCAAAAGTCTCCCATTCAGACAGGGCCTGCTTATTTTCCTCGTGACTTCATTGAGACATATCATATCAGTGATTTGTGACTCTGTGTGAGCTCGGTGCTGGCTGACGGGCTCAGAGATGCAGATCCCTCTTCTGGAGTTTGAACAGCAAAAATTCATTGTAGATTAATATTTCAATCTTACTGTAAATTAGAAGTGGACACCAGAGATGCATGCTTTTGGGGTATTGTGTGTGCATGAGGTGACACTGCTGCTTTGAAAGTTATACGTAAACGTTCCAGTCATTGACTGTTACAAAAACACGGCTAGGCTGCTCATTCAGGCATAAAGCATATGGATTCTGTCGGACTAATATTAAGAAATGAAATGTTTATACTGTCCATGGTCTGAAAGCTGAGCAGAAAGCACTCTGTTAAATCCCAGAGTCTCCCAGGGGCTTTAGCAGTAGTTTATTACAGAGTAGCCAACCCTTGTGTGTAAGTGTGTAAGAGACAAACACGCCTTTGCATTGTCAAGTGCCACATTTCAGCACCAGATCATGCCCTCCAGTATCTGAGCGATTGACCACTTGAATTAACTTTTATTTCCATTAGCGATGTCCCCACAGCAGCAGGGAAGTCAGTCTGTTTAGAATGAGAATTGTCTGCAGCTAAAGTTAAATCTATTTGCCGATCTCCAACTTTCTGAACTGTTTTTGCAACATTTAACAAAAGCCGTTCTTTTTGTATATTCCTTTTCTTTTTATGCCGCCCACTAAGACTAATTTCTAGGCTATTATTCTAACCCACTTCCCCGCTAAAGCCCTGATTTTGTAACAAAGAAGCTGCTCTGATAAAATTCCTGTTCACATGAGTCCAAGTGTATAAAGGTCCAGTTCACCGAATGCCAGATGTTCAGAAGCCTTGGTTGACGAGGATGAGTGTAAAATGTAACTCTTACACTTGTACAGCAGTTTATTTTTGCCCTGTAAGTCATGCATAATGCTGATAGCGAAGCCTTATTACTCCTTGTCTAAGATGGCCCACAGCTCCTTGCGTTTTTATCATGTAGAATTTGTTTAATCTATTTTGTAGTATTCACAAATAACAAGGAAATGCATAGATTTCTGTCAAATAACACAACCAGGATTGATTGGAGGCTGGTTGCCTTTAGTACCAAAGCCCCATTCTGAGCCAGGAAAACCCTGACTATGGTGATTAGATAATAACAGTGTGCTCTGTTCAGATGGATTTTTTCTGACACTTCTGACAGTTATGATACACAAAATATTGCCATCTAAGGACAATTAACTCTTTGTCACGTACACTTTTTATGTGCTTTGATCTTGGGTTGAAGAAAAGAATTACGGGAAGGAAGAGAGCACAACGGGTAATAAAAGAAGTATGAAGAAGAAACCAGCATTAAGATAGATGGCAGGATTTAGGAAGTGACAAATCTCCATGACAACACAGCCATCATGACTTTAGCTTGGTGTGTGTGTGTGTGTGTTCCCTCTCACTCAGAAAGTAGAAGTAATGCAGCTTCTGTGTGTAGTAAAGTAAGTTTGCACATTGAGTCCAAATGTTGTTGGGGGATTGAATCCTTGATGCAATAGTAAAGTTTTTATGACTTTAAGACTTGAGTTATAACCGTTGTCCCCATATTACCTAATTTCTTATTAGAAATGTGCACTAGTCAGCTAGACATGTAAGCATTGCTGCCTTTGCTAGTCAGAACCAGAAATGCTCGTTAAACTAAATATTCTTTTTTGGAATTTTTTTGTTGCATCATTTGCTGGCTTTAAGATCCTCCTATTGGAGCTGCATTTCTGCTAGGTGGAAAGTTGTGATGGATTGCAGCTGTGAAAAGCAGCACATTTCTGCACTGTTTTGATCTAGAAAACCAAAGGTTGTATGTAGCTTGTGTCATAGTAAGCTGACATAACCGCTTGGTAGAAGCATCGCATAATTCTGTTCATAAAGAACGCTGCTGGTGCTAGCATTTAGACCATCCCTTAGGAAACTGATGTGGCATATGCATGCCAAAAAGTGCTTATAGGAATATGATCAACGTATTCAAATCGCACACGAATGGGGACCAGCAGCTGCTTTCAGCTGCTTTTTCACAGGGCGCCTGTGTTGATGCCATGAAAAACAAACCGTGCTTTGAGTATCACCTGTAGCTAGAGCTGCAAGAAAAGATTATTTTGGATAGTCAACTAATCTGTAAAATTTTTCTTCGATTAGTCAGTGATTATTTCAGTAACTGTTATCACCGCTTCCTGTGGGCAAACCTCCTGTTCCAGGCTCCAGTACCTCACCTGCTCAAGTCTGCCCAACTGTGAATATCACCCTGTTGTCTGGTCCCACAGGCAATAAAATTAATGACCCAGGAAACACGTGAGTTTGAAACTAGTCAAAAGTATTTCAACATCACTAAATAGGAGCATCAGAATAAAAATTAAATAAATAAAAATAGCAAAAATTAAAGTGCTAGTAATGTTTCAGCAAAAACGAATGTACAAATGGGGGGAACTAAAAAAAGCTTTGAAAGTTTAAAGATGATTCAGTTCATGAGTTTACGATTACAGTGGACATGCTAACGATGCTCTCTCTCATGACTTCAGCCATTTGTAGCCACTCCTGTTTAATGGCTTACTTCTAGCTAACAAAACTGAAATGGTGTTCGCTTAGCAAACATCATTCGGACAAGTTTCCGACAAGTAAGCTAACATAAACACTACTGTACAAACATTAACATAAACTAATTTAACTATTCACTCTGAAACGTCACAACAGGTGCTGACGTTTTAAATGCTCGTGTGCTGCAGCACTGCTGTCGTGGAAGGAAAGGTCCACGCTGCACAGTCTGCTTTAAATTTGTTTTCTGTCAAATGCTTTCACATTTAAAAAAAAATATATATCTTGTTTCCATTTTCTTCCGTCCTTTGTTCTTCTTCATTGGTATTGCGTGCGGTCTTGACAGACGATACAGGCGTTACTGACCCCATAGCTTCCTGCAGTGTATTGCGGTTACAAAAACGCATTTATGTGACTTAAGGATATAACTCGGCGTCGACATCATCGATTACAACGACAAATTGTTGCAGCCCTACCGATAGGATATTAGCTTACTGCACAGCATTCAAGGATATTGGTAGTGAGCAATTGGGGGCAGAAAACTATAGCTTAATAACTTTGTTTCTTTTTATAGCAGCATGGCCGCACTTGATTAAGCCCAATTTAATATTTATTAAATAAGAATAAGTTTGGACAAGTGTATTTAAGGAGGACTGCTCTCATCAACTACACCTCTTGCCGCCAAATTACAGCAAGAGGTTTGTTACAGACCACCTCAGATTTCCTCACATGGTAAATTGGCTATTTGAAGGCAGCTTACAAGCCTGTTAGTAAGATCACATGTAACTGACATTGCAGCAGCTCTTTTAATGAAGTCAGAGAATCTGGCTGGGCTTGAAAATTTTCCATTTTTCTTGTTTGGATGTACAGGCTTTCAATTACAGCTGAGTATTGGTGTAAACGGTCTTTAAAATGAAAGAAAAGCGAAAATTCTGAGTTATGAATTGGTTTAACTCTGGATTTAATTGGAGTTTCAACAATAAAGTAATATTACTACTACTATGTTGAAATTGTCCAGCTCCATGCCCTCTTTATAAGTTATACGCTTTATTTTTTGATTAATTATCAGCTGTTGTTTTCTTCATTTGTAAGGTTATATTCATTACAAATTTATGAGGGAGTAATGATACCTAGAAAGCACGGTTCAGTATAAACTTGCCATGGTTTGGTCCATTTCTCGGCGAAATCACTTAAATGCTCCATACTGTCAATAAGAAAATACTCAGAGCTCTTTACTCTTTGCTGCAAAGCAAATAAAAGTGCATTCTACATATAATGAATGGAAATAAGCAATTAAAGCTAGCGATGAAGTAGCACTAGTTTTCTACTTTTGTTAACACCGAGGACATGGCTCGTTGTGTGGACAGCTGATTGTCTCCCTGCTTATTATCAGCTGATTTGTAGGTTTTTGCTTTAGGGTAAAACTACAGATATTGATGTATTGTCAAATAGGAAACTCAGCTGATTACTCATGCATTAAAAAAAATGAAAAAAATTGTTTATCAGTTACTTTTCAGTCTGAAATACTACAGTGCAGTGTGTTGTTTCAAGCTTTCTCTGAGCCTTCAAAAACAAACGGAAGTTGTCTTTAGACAAGAATGAAATGAGTCGCAAATTTGTAGTTAATCATTTCAAATGAGGGGGAACATTGCCAGAATGTTTAATTGTTAACAGCAGTTTGGGATGTGCCATTTAAAAATGTAATTTGGAAAGAAAAACAGCATCTAATAGTAGCTGCCAGTGTACCATGTTAGTTGTTGCCAACATTGGCAACAAAGTTGCAAGATTTTAATTGTGTGTAATTGCATTAGTTGACATGTCTTTGTCATAATGCTGCTTTTTTAGAATTAAACTCGCACAGTTTGTTACATTCTACAGAGATGTAACAAAAATAGTCCTTCTATACTAATTTCAGACCGTTTCTCTTATAAAAACTAAAACTTTCAGTTGTGATTACAATTGAATGTACACTTAACGCTTAATCAGTTTAATAGTTGATAATTAACTGGCATCTGGTAGTGGTAAACTGGAAAGAATGAACAGTGTCTGTTTCTCTTAATGTGCTGCAAGTTGGGTAATTTAAATTTCTTACCCTAGCTCAGTTTGTAATGATCATTTTTCTTGGTGTGTTTAAAGTTCACCTGTTCCCTGTTTTTTAAACCTTAGGTTAGCCCTCTGTTGTTGAGGTCAGTTGACACAGGCCAATCTCACATTTGGTTTCGGCTGTCCTACTATTAGTGCATAACACATACTTCTTGTGCAGCCCTCCCTTACTTTCGTAACTGCACTGTTGTATTTAAAAGAAAAAAGGCTGTATCTGAGTGCCTTTCTCCCAGAACTCAGACTAGTAAAGGTCAGTGATTGGAAGTCAAAACACAGGCAGTACCTTAGATTAGCTCGACTGCTTTGCCTGTATGTCTGTGTTGTGGTCAATTGCAAATGCTTGTGTTTACAGTGTAACAGAGAGTGGATTTAAGCTGCAAACATCTTGTCAGTGACTTTCCATCTTGAGCGTGTGCTGGGAGGTGTGTTTTAGTTGGACTGGGTCTGAACACTATACTGCCATTATATTTATGTTTTAGAACAGGGCTGTCCTCACTGCAGATTAGTTGAGACGCGGTAGCCAAAAACAGTGTGGCTCTGAGTTTGCGGGTGGCTTATCTTCCTTTATTTCATTGTACTGCAGATGTGTAACAGGTTGGTAAACCTTGTGAACTTTCACAACCAACCTTGTATTAAGAACAATATGAAACAGCCAAATTACAAATGAACTAAACGGTAATTTCACTAAAATTTAAATATAACTTTGAAGATGGGCATTTATATATAGGGGGGAAAGGGTACATCTGATTAGTGTCCTGTGTCACCCTTACTGCACAGGCGCACAGTTTCTTTTAGTATGCCTTAACAGTGTCCCCACAGTCTTAAGTTGCAAAGTGTATGAAGATAATTAAAACAGAATACTTCCCTAACCCCACGGTATCATGTATTGCTTTAAAATAAAATTCATTACTTTATACCAGGGGTGTCAAACTCAGATACACAGTGGGCCAAAATTCAAAGCTGGAACAAAGTTGCGGGCTAACATTAATATTTATTGAAAAAAAAATCTTCCTCCAGATATAAGAATGAATCTTTTCTTATGGACTCAAATTAGTTTTGCTGGAAAACTGAATATGGAACAAGCAAAGCTTAATACTAAAAAATATATATATATTAGCTGTATAATACCAGTAGGTCAGCTCTAATAGTAATTTGGTATGGCTTCGCGGGCCAAATGTAATTAGGCTGCGGGCCAGAGTTTGACACCTATGCTTTATACAAACCAGAAACTTGTGTAAACATGTTAATGTTTGTGTGTTACTATAAGGAAGTGGCTTACAAAGCCGTCAAGATATATGCACAATGTGCACGTTTTGGTTTTAAGCATTCTATAGATGCTACAATACAATCGCCACAGGAGTGTTTAACTAAGAGATAATAAAAATAAGTGTTACAGTCCATATTTGGACTCAGTTTTTGTTTTTCATGTCAGTAACATGAATCTCCAAGTACTGTCTTAGAACAGAAGCACATAGTTGGTCCAGAGAAAGTTAGGAGTCACCATGGCAACCAAGAAAGTGAAGTTTTTAAAGAAGTGGCAGCTGTTGTAAGTTTTAACTCAAGCTTGTGGTTTGGTAAACCTGACCCAGCAGCTTTTGATGCCTAAACATAACCAACTTATTTTTCACATTCAAACCTAAACACGTCCTCTGTACTCCATACACATGACTAATTTGTTTTAGGATAATGCAAGAACTTAATTAGGCAACAGCATTTTAATTATTAGCGTATTTAAAAATGATGAAAATCTGAGAGATTAATGACCTGAATTGTGGTCTCTGGTAAGACAGCCATCTCCACCACCAGAACCTCCAACCTCCAAATTGTGCAAATGTTCACACTGATGGCTGATTGATGGGTTTGTGTGGTTTTCAGTTTGTTGTAGTTAGAATTTTTTATTTGTTCATGTATATGTAAGAGAAGTCATGTGTAGACATCGAAAGTAAATGGTGGTAAATCTTTCTTGAGGAGCATGGGGGGGGAGAATGTTTAAAGTCCAAATATTCTAATCATTAGTTTGGTAGGTTGTGACTATTTCATGAGATGACACGAGAATGAGTTGACTTGAAGTTGTCTGTAAAATCTGGACTAAATTAACTCTCAGACCTCTGAGATAGCATAAGTGAATTTTTCAGTTTGAAAATTAAGACTAAAAACATGCAGCTGGTTTCACTGGAAAGTTTTTTTTTTTTTAATGTCCCTCATTAATGTGCTGGTCTATTAACTAAAGTTTAGAATTGTGCCTTTAATTTCTGTCCTTATTTTAGCATTGCTATGTAGATTTGTTGGGATTTTTGTCTCCAATTTACTACCTAAACTTTTTCCACTGAGAATAGAGATTGACAGACCACGTGACTTTCGCGCATTGCATGCCGGTAACTCGTGGCAAAACAATCCAAGTACCGCATCAAATGCAAGCATTTGCAGCACCGCAAAACGTTCATTCTCCGGTTCCAATACCTTCTTGCTTTTTCCCCAAAAAAGTTATGTACAAAACGAAGGAGAACAATGCCGGTCCGTACAAAGACAGACTTGATGAAAAGTCAAAGAAAAGATACGAGGAAAAAATCAAAGGAGTGAAAGGGTCAGACCCTTACGAGCACACAGAGTGGACAAAATACATTAGCATGCTGCCCAACTTTCACCACGCTCATATTTATAATTATACGGTTCTTGGAGTGAGTGCATACACTCATGAAGTTTAGTAACTTCAGGTCACTGCAACAAGCCCAGGTACAGTTTACCTACGGATGGGTACAGGACCTTGAAATGCACCGTGTAGAACGAAAGACCATCGTACGTATCATAAGTTTACCAGTCTCACAAATCGTCTTCATAACTACACATTCGTCAGCCGTTTATTAATAGGACCTTTGAGCTCAACAGTAATTAATTAGTAGTGGAAATAATTTCTGGTTCGCATTACAGAAATGTAGCAGTGACAATAATATTGTATGCTGTAATTGTACCGGGCAATTAGTGATACAAAAAAACCTGTTTTATCCTGTCAATAAAAGTATATGTTTTTGTCAATGTACCATGGTAATAAATGAAGCGAAACGGAATATTGTGTCAGGACAATTCATTATTTATGCACAATAAACAAAGGAGCGTAGCGCGACAATTTCTGTTCAGCGCCAGACTTGCTTGTAACCTATATCACCAATTATGTTATGAAAAATGACGTTTTAACTACTACAAAACACTGACCTTTGTGGAAATGCTTGGAGCAGACTAACATGTGAGCTGGAGTGTTCCGGGACGTTATATTTTGTCTTTGAATGGGTGCAATCCAGGCCATCCGTCGCCTCTTTGTTACTTCGGAAGCATGGCTTGAACAATTTCTCTTCAACAACATAATCCGATAACAACCGATCTCTTTACCCGTCGGCTTCCCGTGGCTGTCATGCGACCGGCTATTGCAGTTAATAATACAACAGCTTCTTGCCATTTTTTGTTTCTTTTTATCGCTGTGTAACTGATTTCAATTGAAAGCCTGCGTGCGCTAGTACCTCTTGCCACGAGTTGCCGAGTCTTTGTGTGGTTAAACTCTTGTCTAAACTGTGTATATTACTAGTTCCACGTTGGTATTCATGAGTCAGAATCAACTTCAAAGAGTAATATGAGTAGAAAACAATGATGTCACTTATTGTCCTCCGACACGTCTATAATTAAAACTGGGGGAAGTGAGTATATGCATGTGTGTGTATACTGGGGGAGGGGGTTCGCATGGTCTGCAGCTGCCCAAAAATGAAGGAAGAATCAGAAGACAAAAATAGTCAGACATGAAAGAGGATAGGAGAGGAGGAAGACTAAAGAGCAGAGGGGTGTAGGAAGCATGAAGGACCTTGGAGGAAACGCGCTTGAATTGTAAAGACCAGTGTTTGCCCTCAGAACTAGTTTGCAGGACGTGCTATCCCAGCAGGAATCTCCACTGATTGTAGCTGTTTAGAACAGCCACAGTCCAGTGGCCGAGCGAAAAGTCGGCTATCGCAGAGTCAGTGGGGATGCGATACTGTTTAAAAAGCCAAGCTAATCGTGCACGCTCATTATATCTGGACTTCACATGAAAAAGGCCACAAATACAGTAAACAGGCGAAAATAATGAGAACTACATGAAGTGGTACAATGCCCCCGCACTCTCTCTCTTCATCTGGGTGTGAATTTCAGATGGTATCGCCCTCAGAAGTCAAGTTTCATACTTTACACTGCCTCGGTCAGCCCGTTTACATTAAATATGCTTTAATGTTCTTCTGGCTTCTGTTTTTGTGTGTCAGTTTCTGTTTTAATGTAATGTATCGAATGGCGTTGTGACAGCAGGCACGCATTAGCCCTTTGAAGTGTCTCTCACATTTACATTCAGTCATTGTTTATGAACTACTGTTAATTAATACAAAATATCGAATCATCTTTACAACTCCCAAAGATTATGCAGAGTTGCTCATGTTCAGTAACCTTGTTGTTACTTGAAATACTATGTGTTTAGAAAGGGGCTGTTCCTTGAGGCTAAAATGCTTTTATGGACAATCGCACTGTGGTAGGGTGCTAGCAGTGTAACATCCAGCAATCGGGCAAGAGTTCAGGTCTTCAGCACGCGTGTGAAAAATTGGCTTAAAGTGTGGGGAAGCATCCTAATGACATTGTCCAGTCTTAACCTTATAGTCATCTAGATTTTCCTCTCCTTCAGCAGGAAACTAAAGGATTCACACTCCCACAGACTAAACTTTTGCATTTGCAGTCTGAGTTAGTTCAGTGTACGCTTGTCTTTTATTTTTAAAGTTGCCACCCAGAAATTAAACAGCGTGAATGACTCCTGCTGCTGTCGCTCTGGCAGACACAAATTGACAGTTCCTTTACTGCTCAGCAATCGTGATTACGAACTGTTCTCAACGTTACACCGTCACTGTATTGACCCCAAAACGTGCACAGCTGAACAGTGGCAGTACTGTGCTGCACCTGTGCTCTCAATGCAGTTTCTTCTGGATTCACAGAGCTGTTCCTCTTTATCTCCTCTTGCTGCATCTTCAGAAGTGTCTCTCTGATGGGGATTTTTTTAAAATGCAGATTGGAGACTAGAGAGCAGCCCTCAAACAGGCAGCGTTGCTATAACTTTAATGCAAGTAAACATAAAAATGTAAATACCAGCAATGTGTGGAGGATTACTGAAGTTTGGTTAGTTGATATAACCTGATGCACTTCCTCGTGGTAGCTGCAGAGCTGTGGTTAGGCCGTTATAACCGCATTAGGGAACATGTAAGATGGGGGTTAAATTGTTTCTAATAAGAGGCAGGCAAATGCCATCATGTGACAGGAAGTAGACAGAAAACAGACAAAACACCTGAAACGACCTCATCCACAACACAAGGTTAGTCATTCTGTGTTGCCGTGTGATAAAGTCCTGATCCTAAGATTAGCGTCCGCACTGAAATCTTAGATCGCTTCATAGTGTTTCTTTTCTGAAGCGTTCAAATATTTGACGAGTGGAACATCGTGATGTCTGTTTTTCTCTCTATCTGGCTGTAGAGGCTGACAGCTGAGTAGGTTTCGGTTCACTGGAAATGACTCGACTCTTCCCATGATTTACAGTGTCTCCATCGCCACTCGTGTATTGTAACGCGGTCTGTTTGTGTGCATTTGTCTTTATTTATTTAACACAGAATGGTTGATTTATTTTCTTAGTCATTGTTTTTTTTTTTTTTCCTGTCCCATTTGGTTCTTTAGCCGTCAGAATTGTTGTCTGAAGACCAACAAGGATACCCAATGGATTTATTTTGCCAAATGGATCATCATGGCATTGCCGTATTGGTCCATTTGATCGACCTTTGTTTTTATTATTTATTTTATTTTATTTTCAGTTGTTATAGACGGGACAGACATGAGTGAGGGATAGGAAAGGGAGAAAGAAAGAGGAAGGAAAAGAAAAGAAAAACAGAAGGGGAGGGGGACAGTGAGAAAGGGGGGGAAAATATCTCCTGGATCACCTGTTGAGAGAAAAAGAAGAGAAAACAAGCAAAAAAAACAAAACAAAGCAACATACTAAACACAACACCATCGCATTAATCTAGCTAAGTGTAATCAGCAGTAAATACTAAATATTGAATGTTGTTGTGCAGCACGCAGGACAGACAGCGCACAATGTGCAGTGCAGTGAACACCCGTGTGCACACCTGTGTGGATTGGCGCGCTTGTATTCAAATGGTTTCCCCATGTAATGGTCTGCAAGAGGATGTAGAGAGCCATAGCCCTGTCCCCCAGGGCATGAAGCAGGCATGGAGGAGATCCAGGCCCCAGACATCCAGAGGCCCCAGAGTGCAAGAGCCCAAGGAGGACCACTGGAGGGGCATCCGTGGCACCTTCATGGGAAGGGCTGAGGATCCCCAGACGATGTCACTGTCATTGTTGACAGCGACAGCTTCACCTGTCAGTCTGGCTGTTACTGTCATTTCAGTCATATCCGCTGCAGTGAAGTTAAAGCACACATCACTGATTCCTGCAAACAGTTCAGTCATGGAAATGTACAGTTTCTTGTCTAGCTGAAAGTGCACTGAGAGGAAAAAGCCATGATGTGATTTCCTGTGTACACATGAAACGTTATTGCAGTATAAGAGAAGTACAGCAATTTTATGTCGTATACTGGGATATTTGTAATTAGAGCTGTTTGTATATAGTAGAGCTAATTTGTTAAATTTTGTGATTTTTATAATATGTTGTGTTACGAACTCTGAGGACAGCCCAACTGATGTAGAAATCAGCTTTGCACCGTCAGATTGGGCCTCATTGTCTCAAGTAATGCCCACACTGGACATTTTGTCTGTCTCCTTCTCCCACATGTTCCAAAAATAAAAATCATTTGCTTCGCCCCTCACATAAGTGCACATAAGCCCCCTTCTCCTGTCCTCTGGGCTTAATGTAGCTGTCATTTGTTTTTTTTTTAGTCTTAATTCCCCCGATTGTGTTGGAGCTTAATCTGGCCTATTATATGTTATGCAGGTCTGCACTGTCAGGATGAGGATGCTTGAGCATGTGTGCGCGGGGGTTTGTCGGGATGCAGACGTTAGATCATACCATCTGGAGCAAGGAACACGTGCAAGTGAAGTAATCACGGTTATCCTTCTTTCCCGTGGCTCAAGATTTGCTAACGGTGAAGACGGTGTTGATAAAAACGTGGTCTGAGGGTATTTTGCAACCCAACGACAGCTTCTCATTCGCGCAAGCCAGGGGGAGATAATTGGGTGATTAAAATGGGTCAGTGGGAGACGACGAAAGAAAGGGTCAGTTTGTACTGACATCTTTACTCTTTACCAGCAGTGTGAATTTCACCTGACGCTTTCTTCCGTTGGTATCAAATCTCTGCGAGATGTGTGCAACTCACACCCTCACCTTTGTGCGTATTCTAGTGTGTGTGTGTGTGTGTGTGTGTGTGTGTGTGTGTGTGTGTGTGTGTGTGTGAGAGAGACTCGTCACCCTGGAGCCAGTCGTTCTCTCCTCTGACCCTGATCCCCGTCACCTGTCTGCTCAGATCACACATACAGACACACAATTGCTGTGACCCTTTCCTGGAGCTGAAATCCAATCGCAGTTGCCAGCCATACAAAACTTGCCAGCACAGCAAGGTTGTGTTTTTCTTTTTTTTTTAATGTTGGGTGGTGTATGCATTTGATTCGAACAACTTACTGCCTGCTTTGAGATGAACGAAGGCTCAGTACGACCATGTTAAAGGACTTAAAATAACACAGCTTTTTTCCAAAAAAGCCCAGTAGCTGAGTTAAACAGTAGTTACACAAAATATCAAATGTTAAAATTCACAAACTTTCCTCAATCACTGAAAATATGCTGAAAAACAGTGTTTCATAAAGTCCATCAGCTACATTAAATCTTTTAGTAATATGTAAACATGCTTGTGAAAAATCCGAAAACCTAATATTAGATGATCTTCATGTGGCACTGCACTAAAAAATGTTTCTGTACTCTAACTCGATGGATCGGCTCAGAAACACTTGGAACATCTTTATTAAATGGATCAGTATTTATTTCCTGGGTTTCTACCTGGTGTGAGTAAATGCAATTAAAAAGACTCTGGGGTAAAGCAGAGAATTGCCATTTTCTGTGATGATATTGTGTGATAAGTTGCAAAAGCCACAACTATCTCATATGTCTTGTAAGACAGTTTATGCTGAACCATATTTACAAATTTCAGTGCCACATGCTGACGTTCATGGTTTTTCTGGGAAGGCCTTGCATACTTCATCGGGTCCTAATAGCATGCTAAATGTATACCACATGTATGGCTAGCGTAATGGTCTGGGTGCCCTACAGTCCAGACCTGTCACCAGTTGGACACGAGGCCCCAAATTGTTAAAAGCTGAGAATATGTAAACATGTTGAGACTGGGGAAAAATATTTGGCTTTGAGGAGAAAATAATCTACTCAGTAACCAAAAACTTGTTGCTTAAAAACAGGGCCAGCATGTCTAGATCTAGCGTGTCTAGATTATAACCATCCTCCAAGGGTCTGCTTTTCCTAATGACGTAAACTTGAGACTGTGAGCGCAAGGGTTTGTGTTGTGGGGATATCCGCGTACCTGCTAATTTTTTGTGACTTTACAACGCACCAACGTCACCTCAAGCAACAGACTTGAAGCAAACCTCTGAAGTACAACAGGAATGACTACTCGGCCGTCACGTCTCCAGCTGCCTGTGACCACAACAGAGGATAATTGAGGCTTAAGCCCACAGTGGTAGCGCCTATCCTCAGTACATAAGAGAACCAGTTTATCAGACTGTTAGCTTAGTTTTAGAGTTCTCTGACGTCTACACATGCCTAAATAATAAGCACTGTCATAATGTGGTAGGTACTACAGGGAAAACTGTGCATTTGAATCTTAAATGTTAGAAATGGTGTAACGTGAGCAGTCCACCAGCAGAACCGGTAACCTATACAAGTTTTAATAGGAGAAAAAAGGGGAGTTTCCATTTCTTGCTGTATTTTTAATCAGCATTTGCTTCCCAGCTATTTACAGATTTTCTTACATCTGAAGCAACAGATGTGGTGTTTTCTCTATAATGTTGACAGCTGTCGGATGAGGACGGTTTCCAATTACATCTCTAGGTTTAAAATGCGTTATTACTGTCTTCCTCCAAAGGTTGTGTGTGATGCTTATTATATTTCACTTGGGTAATTGTTATATAATCACTGACCCAAATGCTTTGAAGATTCAGATGATTGCTGTAATTTTTAATTTTTTTTTTTATCATCACTGATTCTGTGTTCTTGCAGTTTTAAGGAAATAGAGCTGGTCAGTGGCACTAAAAAGTCAGAGAATCACAAACCTTTTAAATGCCCTGTAATTTGTGCTCTGTCATGTTTCTTAGTTAAATTTCTTTAGCCTTTTGCTTACAAGTCATTACATTGTCTTTATGGTTAAACTGCACTGTACTCCCTCTTTCACAGGAGTCCAAGTTATCAACTGGCCGCTCCAGTACGTCGCGAGGTCGAAACTCCGTGGCCACGACCACATCAGACGAGCAGCCGCACATCGGTAACTATCGGTTACTGAAAACCATTGGCAAAGGCAACTTTGCCAAGGTCAAACTGGCACGACACGTCCTCACCGGAAAAGAGGTAGGCATGAGCGCACGCGCCCACGCACAGGCTAGATTGGACTGTACGCTTTAATCTTATCCTGCGGTTCCACTTACAGAGTCGTTCTGACTTTGTGAACTTGGCTTTTATTTTTAGCGGCTTCGATCACATTCAGGATAAATGCTCTAGTATTGACTCTTTATTTAACCAGAAACGGGCTCGTCAGTGTTTCAATAACAAACAGGCAATGCTAGGGAAACTGTTGAGACATGCTGTCATGTTGTGATGATGAAACCTGATGATCACTGCTGGTGGTGATAATAATAACAATAATAATAGTAGTAATAGTAATAATAATAATAACAGTAATAGTAATAATAGTGTACTTATTGATAATACAAGTATACCTGGTAATTAGACTTTGACAGAAAAGAAGCCTCAACCTTTTCTTTCCAGTTAGCAAAGATGGTAAAAAGCAGGAAAAATGGCTGCTAAGTGTTAATCTGTCTTTCTGGTCACTGAGTGTAGGGGAGGGTTCATGCTGTGCTACACAGTAGGTTTGGTCTGAGGCTTGCATGGCTTTGGAGACAGTGCATCAGCTGCAGGAGATTAGTTCACCATTGTCAGCCTGAATAGAGACGCCCTAAATGTCTCCGGTTTACTTTGAATTCCAGATGTGATGTAACCCGGTGATCAGTCCCTTTAAGGGAAAAGCTGGGACTGCAGTGAGCCCATGCTTGGTTCTGTCTGTTGCCCAGTCAAGTCGGCTCTCCAACTGTGTGTATGTGTGTGTGCATGTTTGTGTGTGTGTGTGTGAGAGAGAGAGAGTGGGGTGGGCGTGCTCTGTCAATGTGTGACAACTCTGTGCCTGACACCCTGATAACATGCCATGTGACCTGCTGGCTTGCGCACACGCACTCTCGCACAAAACGAAAACAAGGGATAATCAGAGGGCACGAAGGAGTCAGATAGACGAGCACGACCAGAAGCAGTGAAAGAAAGACGTTAGTTGACAGTGAAAGACAATAATTGGACTGAGGAGTAGCCCTCCCTTTCCCATGTCCCTTTGAAGACACGATTCTTTGTTCCCCCTGCCTTCATGTCCTCTCTCCTCATTTTCTGCGTCATCCTCTTTTTCCTACAGCTCTCACTTTGAATCCATCCCATCTGTGCATTTCTCTCTTTTTATATATTTTTTACCTCTGCGGCTATTTTGATTATTTGTCTTTGCCCTTATGGCTTTTTGTTTTTCAGTCTCCCTTGCTGGGGACTGCTGTTGGATTATGAGCTGTAGGCCCTTAAAATGGCACGGATAAAAAGCATGCTTGAGCTTCAGAGTGTTGTGCCTCTCTCCTATTTTCTATCCTATTATGCAACTATCACCTGCTGCGATTGTGTATTTATCACTTAATGCTGTGAAATTGTATCGTGTGTGTGTGTGTGAGAGAGATGTGTCCCAAAAAGAGAGAAGTGTGTGGACGTTTGTGTTTGTGCGTGGCTGTCGCAGGCTGTGGTCTTGCGGGTTTGTGTGAGCAAAATGCTCTATAATAATAAATGGATCAAAGTGTAATTGACAAGTGAGCACATTCTTGCTTCTAGGTGGCTGTAAAGATCATAGATAAGACACAGCTCAACTCCTCCAGTTTGCAAAAGGTGAGTTACCTCGCTTTCTTTCTCTCTCTCACACACACACACACACACACACACACACACACACACACACACACACACACACACACACACACACACACTCTCCCAGCACAGAATTTAAACCTCAGTCCTTCTCATCCCTTTTCTCAGAAGTCATTTTAAGCCACTGTCCCTGCCCCAAGTGTCTTTTTCTCTCGTTCTCCCTCGCTCTCTCTGGCTTTCTGAAGTGGTCTAGTTTTCGGAGAGAGTTTTAATTACAGGAAACAAGCTGCAATTACTTCCTTTGATCGTGGCAGGGTGGGGTCTGTCCACTTACACGCACACACTGTCTAACCATGTATACGTGCACACTGAACGCACACACCAACCACTCCACAGACATATATATATAACATAGAGTATGTACTTCTATAAACGCCGACGCACAGATGATAAGGAAATGTAAAGACGAAGGGAAAAGGTCACACGGAAGTTAGAACAGGAATTGGCAGGGAATGCTAGTTAAAATACGCTATCATATCTTGAAGTGTCTTTTTCTTTCTTCTTTTTTAAACATTGATTTATATAAAGGCCGAACTAAGAATACTTCAGTCTCAAGTCTCTAAATCTAAAAAAAAAAAGCCAAGCAGTTTTAGTTTCATTCAGCATAAGATTTAAATATGTTTGCTGTGGACTATATAATGTGGCGGATTAGTACACGTTTGCACTCCAGTGCAATGTGGCTCATTTATCCGTTTTATTTGGGTTATCAAACAGTTAATACAAGTTTGTTTGGATTGCAATCCAAACTAAGAGGCTGTATTTTTGTGTATTTTTTTTCTAGCTGCATAGCACACAATAGGTGCAACAGTGTAGCCGCTTTCATGTTAACATAAGCATAAACTCAGCTTTAATGTTTTGATGTCGTTTTTAGATTACGCTCAAGGACAGCAGTCTTTTGAAGAAGGTAACACTTGTAACAAAGCAATAAATATTTTACGCTGAGATGCTGCTTTAGTGGTGCATTTAGGGCTGTTGGTAACTTTAATAGTTCCTGGTTTGCACAGTTTTTATATGGATAAATAGTTAATGTGCCCATAAAGTGCTCAGTCGGCCTCGCTTGACCTTATCTGCTGACTCAGAAGAAATATAATGAGCAGGGAGCAGCGCATCTTTACGCCCTTTCCTGATATGAAATATGCAACATGCACAATTTAACACTACAGTCTAATGGACTCAGAACCTTTTAAAATTTGGGGCTGTATTTTGATATTTGGCTATTGTGGTTATTAAAAAGACCATACTCCCTTTATGCAGTTATGGGAATGCAGCTTATTACAGTTTATAAACTGTGCCTCTGTAGAGAACACAATCTCTCATTTTGGAGAAGCTTATGAATAGATACTGCTGCTGCAGGATGCTGGAGGCATGTAATAAACTCACATGAAAGAAACATCTGGAACCAGCAGCTGTTAAAACGATCAATTTGGCCGTGCCGAAGCGGACAGAAGTGTTATTGGGTCTGATCTAGAAAGATTACGGTTCTGACTTTAACGGAAAAGTTATTGAGCTGATATGTTCAGATGTTACCTGCAGGAAGTGCTTGTCTAGAAAACGCTAAATAGTCGCCTTTAACTCATTTTTGTTCAATTGTACAATTCTAAATTTTACCAGACTTTAGATTGGTAGCTGAGTTACTTTGATCTCTGTTGGTATATCATCACTAACTGTTCTTGTTTTCCTTCCTCCTCTTGAACAGGAAGCGAGTGGTTGTGTGTCAGTGTCAATTTACCCACCACAAACAGAGACTCTGGAGTCTTTGTAATCATACAGAAATTACAATACTGGTGTTTGTTTTCGCTCCCTGTCATTTGGAGCAAATGCACATAATCAAGTGATAGACATTTACACTGGAGAAATGACCGTATAAATGAGTGTCACAACAAGAACAACTCCCTCTGCAGTCTGATGGCGTGTTTGACGGTCTGTCTCGTTTCTCACAGCTCTTCCGGGAGGTGAGGATCATGAAGATGTTGAATCATCCCAACATAGGTGAGTCACCCTGAAACATGAGGTTCAAGTGTGTCGTCACGTGCTGGGAGCCGGTGTTTTTAAGGCCATGTAGCCAGATAATATTAATCCTGCTATTTGTTTTTGGTTTTTTACCCCTTTTTACTTTCATTCTTGCTCTTTGCTCTGCTTCTCCCTTTCTCTTCTTATTCCCTTGCCCCATCACTCCCTCCTCCTCCATTCCTCTTGCTTTGCCTTTCTCTTTCCACCTGCAGTCAAGCTCTTTGAGGTGATAGAAACAGAGAAGACTTTGTACCTGGTAATGGAGTACGCTAGTGGAGGTAAGTGCGTGTCACTGTGAAAGGATTCCCCCTAAAAGTTGTCATTCTGTGATAGATCACAAGTAAAGGAAAAAAAAAGACCTTTATAAGCAGGATAATTTGCAAAGATGAATGCCACTGTAAATGTTATTATAATAATAATCTATTTATGTTATTGAGTCAATGTGATTACCAGAGTTTTATTTATTTATTTCTCCTGAAAACATGAAATTGGAAAATGCCAGCAGACTGCTTGTTTGGTACTGCTGTTGTATCATTATAAGTCAAGTCTGTAATAAAACAGAGTATCAGTAATAAACTCCTAAACGACAACGTTCAGTTCAGTACTCCTCTGACCCTTTATTCTGGAGGCAGGTATCCAGTTCCAGCACTAAATCTGCTCTCCTCCTCTTTCTGTCGTCTCCCAGGAGAGGTCTTTGATTACTTGGTGGCTCATGGCAGGATGAAGGAGAAGGAAGCCCGTGCCAAATTCAGACAGGTGTGTTGGGTTGAAAACTGCTGCTTTTTTCCCTCCTTTCACAGAAACTAGTCCAACTTTGTAAGCGTTGTATGTTTCAAGCCAGTTTGGACTGATATTAAGAGTGTACAGTTTGAACAAAGTCTTGCATCACTAGCTCTATCCCGAAATTGCTTTTTGGATGAACTCCTAATGAAGAGCTCACTGTTTGAACCTCTCCATCCTGTCATCCCTCCTCCCCCCCTGCTTCTCCCTGTTCCCTCTCTCGCTCACTTTCTCACTCTCCAGATTGTGTCAGCTGTGCAGTATTGCCATCAGAAGTGTATAGTACACAGAGACCTCAAGGTGAGAACACACTCGAAGGCATTATTGAATTAGAGTTGGTGTCAAAGCAACCTCCTCCCCTCTCCTCACCTCCACATTTAATCTTCATACAATTGGCTCTTTGAGCTGAAATCCCACCTCCACAAACGAGTCACCCAGATGATATTCTCAAAGTCTGTTAAACGCAAACGTGTATTGTATACATTTCTCCTCCTATGTCATCGTTTTGTTGTTTTTTGTTATTTTTTCTTTCTGCCAGCTCATCTTAGATTATCCCAAAACCAAAGCGCACATTATGCACACACAGATCCAAGGCCTCTGGGTCAGTTTGATTCATAGTATTATTCAGAGTTGTAAATCCTCTTATTGTCCCACTAGACAGACCTGTAGTCAACACATTATCATGATTAGTGGGACAGAAACCTCCTATTTCAGAGTTGTTTCTAGTCTATTTTGGGTTTTTAATGAAATTTTAACAGCTTTTAGCAAGGTCATGGATTTCCTACGGATAACAGTTACTAATGGTTGTCATTTAAAACACACACACAATAAAAGGCAGGCTTAGAAGTAAGCCATTTCTGGTTGAGACAGAAGGATTATCATAATGCTTGCCTTCTTTCACATGAACACAATCACTGTTGATCTGAGGGTTGTAAAATAAAATAAAAATCGAGCACAGGCTTATTTCTAAGAAGTGCTCCGAAAGGGTGGCTGTAGACCTGCTGGTATCACCCATATGTTGTAAACATGTTGATCTTAGACCCTCATACTTAGATTGACCTACTTTTAGAGCCAGCCTCAAGTGGCCACAAGATGAACTGCAGGTTTAGGCACTAATGCCATGGCTTCATTTTTCAGGCCTGCTGTTTGGTCTTACACTGAGAGCAAATTTTGATGAGTGCGCATTTTCACACGGAGACTAAAATGACCCCATTTGAGTGCCAAGACTTTAAAAAAATAAATAAATGAATACTGTATCTCTGCTTCTTTTCATGAGAGATAATAAGGTTGATGTGGATGACTAATAGGTAATTAATATCAACAACAAATCATTAAAAACCTGTGATTTTCCTTTTTTTATTTTTTATTTTTTTTTAGCTCAGAGGTTAGAGATGATGTCAGTATTGTATTTAATGTGTGCATGCACACTCTCACACACTCAAACGCGCAGAAGCTGCAAAGTATTCAGAGCAAGTGAAAAGGAGAGCGGACCTGTTGCTAGGCAACCCCAGCCTCCTTGCTCACTGGTTCACTTCAAGCTTAAAGATACAAACACGCAGGAAAAAAACTGTGGTCTCTCACGTTTGCCCATTGTGCGCTGCTTGAACGGCACAGACGATTCCTGTGAAAGCTCTCTTTCCCACACAGCTGTTTATTTTAACCCAAAGAAAAGTGTTATAGAAATCCATCTGTACCATGAATGTGCTACCTACAAAGCCATTTGCATGTCAGATCATGTTACATTTGATCCCAAGCTAGTCAGTTTCTTAATTTCACTTTGTCAACGGCTCAGATTTATACTTTTGTGCCTCTGATCTGATGAGCCCACAAAGCAGATCTTAATTGTTTTTCATTTTTTGGCACATTTGGTATGGCGTGGCTTCTTTCCTCCTCTTTATTTGAGCTCCTGTATTTTGAACATAGTAAATGTCCCTTCTTCTGACCTCTCTCCTCGCCGTTTGTCTGCAGGCAGAGAACTTGCTGCTGGACGCAGACATGAACATCAAAATAGCCGACTTTGGCTTCAGTAATGAATTTACTCTGGGGAACAAGCTGGACACGTTCTGTGGCTCCCCGCCCTACGCAGCTCCAGAGCTCTTCCAGGGCAAGAAGTACGACGGGCCTGAGGTGGATGTCTGGAGCCTCGGAGTGATCCTCTACACACTGGTCAGCGGCTCGCTGCCCTTCGATGGACAAAACCTCAAGGTCGGAAGGATGAGTGTGTGTGTGTGTGTGTGTGTGTGTGTGCACGCATTACATAAGTGGAAGTCTGTATTCTGTGGGTGGTTGTAGTATTTGTCATGCTGGTTTCTGTTCCCTGTTCCTGCAGAATGCAGAAATTGAACTCTAGAAATGGTGAAAGTTATTATCTCTCTGCCTGTATTGACTTTCCAAATTTGCATTTGTTGATGATGTGTTTCGGTGTTTAAAGAGAGGAGATTTAATGTTTCCTGAACTGCTTTTGCTACCAGTCATTCACAGCACCTATCACACTGTGCATTCAGTCAGTACCCACATGACTCATTCTGGAAGTGCAGACACATTTTGGGTGGGCGATATGACATTGAATGTGATGGTATTGATATTAAAATGCCAGAGAAATATAATCTAGGCTTACTGAGCATGCCTTTTGCTCTATTGAGTTTTATGAAAATGCAGTGCTTGACAGAATAAGCACATTCATTACAGCTGTGTTAACAAGCGTTACTGCGTGCATTAACCTGCTCCGTGTCTGAGCACATGAAAGTTGATAAATGAGCTTAAAAAACGTTAAATTGCGATCTTACTCTGTGCCTGGGAACTGGAAGTACGTTCTCGTATTAAAGCTAAAGTAGAAATGCCCACAAGTCAGTGAATTTCATTTAATGCTTATATCACCCACGTCCTGTGCTGCAGCTCTGATTGAATCAGAGCTTTTTGAAATGCTAACCAGCTTATATGAATATGGTTCCTGTTTAATAAAACTGTAATTCATTTGTAAGCATAGATAATGTTTAGTTTGGATATGTGGAGCCATATCTGATTGAGGTAGGGGAGTACTGATGAGATTTCCTCTTCACTCGCATCATAAAGTGTTTAATCTTTACATAAACCTTTAGTTGCTTTGTTTTGGCCAAATTTATTTTCAAAGGAAAGCTGTGTGTTAGTGTTTAAAATTGCTGATTGTTTGCGCTTACTGTTGACTTTTCATATACCTGTCCATCTCCAGGAACTGAGAGAGCGCGTGCTACGTGGTAAATACAGGATTCCTTTCTATATGTCCACCGACTGTGAGAACCTGCTCAAAAAGTTCCTCATCCTGAACCCTTCAAAAAGAGGCAGCCTCGAGGTATAACGCACAGCAGTGCCACGCGCACATACACAAGTCACGAAATGCCTTTAATTCAGTTACTGCATTTGTTTCCTTGTGAATGAAACAATCATTTCAACCACCTATGAGTCCTACAGATGTTTTGAATGTAGCTCGTTGCTAAGAATGGTGTTTACAGCCCATATAAGACTGTAAAGTTAGACTTGCTTCATCAGCCATATGTGAGTTTGTTGCTGAGGTGCAAAGTGCTTTTTAAAGACTTAGTAAATACCTGTTAAGAGTAATTTCATTTGGTCGCTGAATGTGGATGGAAGGTAACTTGCTCGGATGAAAAATATTACTAAGGTGACAGGGAGGGGGGAAGTGTTGCTGCTTGCATTGGCTTGTCGTCGTAGGTTTTCCTTTAATAGCGTATGTAGTTATTCCCGATCCTTGATTGGTCGTGCTAAAACAACGCCATAAATTCAGTTTAATGTTTTTAAAAATGAGTCATGTGCCTGTTCGTTTAAACCCACTTAAGATTGTACGCACTTGTTTCAATCGGCAAAGTGCATCTCGCTCAAACAATGAATGTACAGTCTAATCTGCTTTAAGAAGCCAGTGGATCAATAACTCTTAACTGAACCCTGCTGTGATTGCGCTCAGCTTTTATCAGACATACAGTCTAGAGATGGCACGATACCACTTTTTTATGTCCGATACCGATATCATAAATTTGGATATCTGCCGATACCGATATGAATCCGATATAGTGTGTTTTTAAATCAATAAAACGTTTTTTATTTGCTGCATTTTTTATAAGTTTATACTCAAGTTTAAATAAATAACAACACTAAAGCTATTCTGTTATACCTGTATGTAAAAAATACACTGAGCCCAAAATATTTCATAGTTCAGCAACACTGATCAATCTAATAAACTTAAACCTGCTCCATCCTCCCTATTCTGGTATTTTAAAGAGTACTTAGCAGAAATATTAAGCAACCTAACTAATAGGGTTGCAAACTCCCAGCAAAAAAAAAAAAGGGAACCACCCCCCACCCTCCACCTCATGATGCTTAATCGATGTAATCAAATTAAATTTGATGCAGTGTGGAAAAAATGCACAGGAATAAATTATTTTTCAAGAATAATTAAATAGATTCAACATCTTTCTTCAACAGAATTGCAGAATTCACAGATGGTATCTTCCCAAAGGAGTCAGATAATTATTTATTAAAAGCTCGACATTTTAAATGAGAATAAGAAAGAAAAGTATGTCTTTGTGCCCCCTTTTCCCTGTTCATGCCCTATCAGCCCCCCTGGCTAAACTTTGCTAGATCCGCCCCTGCACAGTTACCAGCCGTCAGCTGCGTAGAAAAAGATCCTGGTGTAGAAAGTAATATTAAATAAATTCTAACAACAGCTTATCAAGCTTAATAGTGCTGCTGTTGTTCAGCCGCTGGTTTCCTCTTTCTGGTGAGAAGTGGGCCAAAAACTAAGAAGAGAGACGGACTCACGACAGAAAAGCCGATCAGCTGATCATTGATCAGTTTCACGATTGAAGTAGCAGCAGGAGAGAGAGAGAAGAGGCAGTCGCTCCATATATCAGTTGTTAAGCTTAACGTGGGAATGCTTTACAGACATTCAGAGAAGAACTTACACACTTGCTTTACTTCTCTCTGGGGGAGATGAAATGCTGGTTTGACAGCCGCTCTATCACGTGATGCACACTGCTGCTACGTGCTACGGTTATGAGCCGAGTTACGCCGTGTAGCAAGTTTTGTGAGGTGCTTTTTTGATATTTAATGGATCGGATTACATTTTTTATTTCTCGCCGATATCCGATCCAGTAATTTGGGTCAGTATCGGACCGATACCGATACGTAATATCGGATCGGTCCATCTCTAATACAGTCTTTATATAATGTCCATTTTCATCATCGTGGACTCTGCAGCGTATAAGCGATATTGTGGGCTTCATCCTTAAAGTCTAAATGCTTCTGTCAGTGTAGTATCTGAATTGTGACACCGTTAGTTTCCCAGGAGAAAAGTATCGGTGTATCCCCACACTCCTTTCTGCCCATTTGTCCTTTTTGCCAACTCATGATTCCCTTTATCTGTTTGTTTGGCTTTCTACCAGCAGCAGATAATGAGAGACCGGTGGATGAATGTGGGCTATGAGGAAGAGGAACTCAAACCCTACATCGAACCTCAGCCAGATTATAAGGACCCCAGGAGGACAGGTAGGAAAAAAAAAAAAAAAGATGACTCTCTAAACCCCTTTTTCTTCATCACACACAGCCACACCTAAGCCTGTATACATTCTCTCTTTCTTCTTCTTCTTCTTTAATCTTAAGGAGTTATATAAAGTTGGTGTCAGCTCACCGTTATATTTATAACATGGTTTTGCTGTATGTGCAGACATTATGCTGCAGATGGGATTCTCTCAGGAGGAGATCCAGGACTCGCTGGTGAACCAGAAGTACAACGACGTGATGGCCACATACCTGCTTCTGGACTATAGGAACTCTGAGGTTACTCAGGTTTTTTTAAATCACGCTTCACCTTGTAATACCAGAGTCATAATAACTATGCAAGGTACTGTTTGTCAGAGCTGAGCTTTCCTTTATGAAGAAGTGGCTCTATCTTTATATATCTTCTTTTTAATAATATGTAACTGAAGATGTTTTTTCCTTTCTGTTTACGTGACCTATACCAGTTTCTTTCTCTCGTATTAAGACGTCTGTTTTGGTTTTTCCCTCAGCTTGATGAAGGTGGCATCAAACCTCGGCCGGGAAGTGATGTAAGCAACATAAATGCTCCCTCCCCGCTTCATAAGGTATAATGAGAACACATAATGTCTTCAGCTAGCGCTTAATGAGGTTTCCCCAACTCCAGCAAGCGACACAGATACACTGACTTGACCACACACATGTAGCAAAAGCTCTTTACTTTGATGTTTGAGGTTCTTAATCATACACATAGGTCATGGCTTCTACATTAAACTATCCCGTTGTGTATTTAAGCATGTTAAATGCTGTTCTGACCTTTTGTGTATCTTTTCTCTCTTTAAGGTACAGCGCAGCGTGTCATCCAACCAGAAGCCTCAGAACCGCCGAACCACCGACCAGGGTGAGATTGGTGTGTGTTGAAGGGCAACACTGGAGACATAGTTGTAGTTGTGTTGTAGACATGGAAGATCAAGACGAGGATAAGATTTAGGCCGGAATAAAGGTTAACAAGGAGAATGAACAAGGAAGAGAAGGTTAAGCGAAGGAAGTAGCAGAGTGAGTGCATGAGTAGAGGGCTTGCTATGACTGCTTCTTGATTGATTAAAGTAAAAAAGGAAGTGACAAAGCAGAAGAAAGGTTCAAGCCTATTAAGTGCTGGTCTGACGCACTGTCTTCCTTTTTTTTCCCAGGCTCCTCCTACTCCAAAAGGGGAGGTCAGACAGACAACCGGTCAGCAGGGGAGGATTCTGGGAGGAAGGGTTCATCAGGCAGCTCCACCACCAAGGTGCCGGCCAGTCCTCTGGCCTCGTCCGACCGCAAGAAGAGTGGCACACCCTCCACCGTGAGACCTAATACCCATCCCGCTGATATATTTGCATTTAAGCCGTATCAAAAACACAAAGGGTTGTATTTGCGTCAATGCTTGGTACACATACAAATTCCCAAACATGCGCACAAGTAACTGCTGCATCTGCAGAGCTGTAATTTTTGCCCTTTAGTGTATGCTGTCATCTGCCATAATTACTCACATGCTGTGGTCCAAAGATCAAAATAATTCCTAGTTAATTATCAAACTAAATAAAAACAAGTGGCCTTTAAACTATGAACATCTTAACTGCTCTGTGAAAGTGAAACTGTGCGGGTGTGGAGCTGCTACGCTGTGGTGCTATGTAGTTGCTTTTACATTAGAAGATGGTTAAGTTGTATACACCCAAAACGTCTCACCGGGGATGAGAGCAGCGTCCACAAACTTGGTGAAGAACTTGATGTTTCACAGCCGTGTGCCGGGCTCAGGCCTCCGAGAACGAGAGCTCAGAAGCTCGTCTTTCCGGTTACTCGCACAACCCTGAACAAAGAGAACATGCATTCCACAGCACATCCGCCCGCATTGGTTACATCTTCGTTCATTTAATGACATAAGCACGTGTCACATGCCTTAAGTGCATTCACCCGCTCTCATCTGCTCAGCTGGCATCAATTGGCAGAACCCTGAGGGAGTCTTATAACCTTAACATCTGACACAGGAAGTGCCTGACAGGGATCTGTATTTGACGCCTACCATCAAACATTAAACTAAAACGTAACTGTAAAGGTCGAGCGTGCATATGAAAAATATTTTAGGAAATTTCATGTCCAACCGTCTTGGTTTAAAGTCCCTGGACAGACTTCTTGGTAGGACTGTGTGGGTGTTTAGAAACTTTGCTCGATTGACTTCTCTCTTGAGGTTTGTTGCACCTGTCAGCTCGACACGCCTTTAGACATTTATTAATCATTTATCTGTGGGCTTTGGTGACATAACAGACATGTATTATAGCTCTGCCCAACCTCAAACTGTGCAGAGCTTAACTGTCATTCTCATGGAAAGTGCACACGTGGGAGTGGAGAGGATTCAAATGACTATTCAACATGGCAAGGTGAAAATGAATCGGGTTTTTTTCTTGTGTCGTTCACAGATAATTTGGACGAGGGTGCATAAAAATTAATTTGATCCGGGAAATTCTCTTGAGCGCTTATTACGGAAAGATTTCATTCATATTAGGTTGTTTAAGCTGCTTGTCCTTTTTCCATTGAGAGGTTTGCTGAAAGGCTGTTCCCTGGATACCTTGGTGGGGTCATCAACACTTAATCAACCCTTTGTCCCTTGTTTCTAACATTTCTGTTTTGATGCTCCTCCTTTTCAGAATAGCATCCTGTCCACCGGTACCGGCCGCAGTCGGAATTCTCCTCTGACCGACAGAGCCACTCTCGACCAGAGCATTCAGAACGGCAAAGACAGGTACGCAAACGCACGCACACGAAATACACACACAGAATTACAAATGAGAGAAGACAAGGGCAAACACAGCCACTCAGGCGTTCTCACGGGCACTCTTTCTCGTCATTCAAACCCCAACTAGTTGCTTTGAGGCAGCGCCGCGTCTTCACTCATATACACATAATACAAACACACACTCACCACGGTTTGTGAATGAAGCAGGCCCACAGCTGTCTCAGTGACTGAATCCCAGACCTTGGCTGGTACTCTCCAGAGCTCTGCCAGCTGGCTCAGGGAGGCCCGCAGCCTTCCCCCAGGGTGGGGTGAGCTCTGCTGGACATGGAAATCGGGCTCTCTCGGGAATTTAGGCCAAACCTCCAGAAGATTACAGATTACTCGTGATGGCCTGATGGAGGCCGGGAGAAAGCCCCGACGTGCAAGCGCATCCAAGTGTGCAGGTTTACGTACTCGATCTTCAAACTCTATAAAAACGCACAATAGAAGTGTGACACCTATAAGTCCCTCCAGAGTCCCTTCAGGAGTCGCACCCATGCTGCACCAAGGTAAAAGAAGGTGCAGAAGTGACATTAATCCTATAAAATCCCAGATGGCTAAAAGCAGCATTTAAGTTAAATAATCGATTTTCTTTAGCCTTAAGCCAAGCTTCCATCTTTTTTCCCCCCTCCTTGTTCACTGGAATGAGCTCCTGTGGAGTTTTATGGAGTATTCCCCCTATTTTCCACTTTCTAATTTCTCATTTTAAACTTCCTGCGTGTGATTCATCCTCCCGGCTCTCCTCTCATCCTGGATCCCCTTTCGGTTTTTAAAAGAACGGTCCAAATCTTGTTGCCATCTGACGGTTCTGCGCGTGCTAACTTCTGGTGTCAAGCAGCTCATAACACGTCCCCTCATACAGCTATACGCACATCCCTCACGCTTAACCCAGCCATGTGCTTTGTGGGCTTTTTCATCGGCATTAAACATAAAACCAAACCATAATCCCTACTAGGACGCAGCATTCATGGTCATGGTTCATACTGCTTTGTTTACCTGTTCATGTGTCCCTCTCAAATGACACCATTGTTCCCAACATGGCGCGCCACCTACAGTATGGCAGATTCAGTTGAATCCAAGTAGAGGCTGTAAAATCAAGTCTCCTCTGCGTTCACTGTTGGAAACGGTCATTTGAGACAGCATTGCTTTTTTTAGTACTGTGGGTCTGTTAACTATGGTAGGCTCTGCTAACTCAGTGGTTGTCATCTGCTTTGATTTTAAAGTTACTTTATTTGATCATCACTAATGCTTTGAAGTTTGGGCTTTTATACTTGTTATACCCTACCCACACACACACCCCCCCCCCCCCCCCCCCCCTTCTGTCCTTTTCTAATTTCCTTAATTTGGCTTCTTTTATCTGCTGCTGAGCCTCCCTCTGGAGTCGCTCACATTTTCTTGGCACCTCCTTCCTTTGCTTTATTCCAGCTTCCCTTTCCCCCCCTCTTCTTGTCCTTATATTAATCTTTCTTCTTATTTCTTTCTTTTCCTCCGCTCTCTCTAAGGAGATTAGAGACTTGTGATGGAATATTAACTCTTAGCGGCACTATATGGTCCCCGCGTTCACCTCCTAATAGGCTTACATATGCACAAATACATCCACTCACATGCAGAGAGGCGGCTGGGCATGCACAAATTTCAACACGAGTCATAAACACTCACACTCACTACACACTGGGTTATCCAGTTAATATTTTCCATCACTAGCCATGCTAATCCCTGTGTTTCTCTCAGCTGTGTGTTTGTTTTCTGTGTAAAGGTCCCTCTTTCTCTCAGTGTTCATTCTTCCACTCTCTCTTGATATCTCTTGTCTCTCCATGGTACCACTCTCCGCTGTCCCTTACACTCTGTGTGTGTCTGTCTGTTTTTTCTCTTGTGCATGTGGATAAGGTCAAGTTAACGCTGTCGGTAATGTGCAGAGCTTTGTAGGCTGTAGCAGCCTCCTGATTAGCAGAGGGTTCAAAGAGGAACTCAGCATTTTGTTTGTTTTTGTTTGTTTGTTTTCTTAGGTAATTCATAAGATATGTCAGTTGTGCAACTTTGTAGATGATAAAATAGATGGAAAAAGTTTGGATTGTTTACATTTGAGGAGGTATGTGAAAGTGGTAAGTCAGGAACTGCAAGCTCTGATCTCCTACCCAGCTGGTTTACTGTAAGAAACTAAAGTTGTTATTGTGTCATTTGCTGGAATCTGCATTTGTGGCATGACTGTTTGCAAAGGAAACAGTTGGTTGTCAGATTTGACTTAATATAGCACATTTTGCTTCTATCAGTAGTATTTATTTTGAAAATGTAACGAAACCAATTTGTCCTAAAAGAGGCAACAAAGCACATTTATCCACTGATGGGGGAACTTAACAGGAAAAATATCGTTTGTTATTTTACTGTGTACATAAAGGATGTCGAGTTTTCGAGTGTGTTTTTTCGTTTTTCCCCGGTGATGTATACACGTAAGTGAAATTTGGCCGATCTCTGCTGAACGCTCTGTTCAGAGGTTTTGTCAGGCTGATGCCTTCTCGGTGCCAGTTTGACGTCTGTGTTGAACTCACAGATGCACGAGTGCAGGTGGTCAGAACGGACTTTGGGGCATTGCGCTAAAGATAGAAGCTACATCACGCTAAAGCCTCGCGTTGTCATGGAGGGAAGATCTGGCAGATTTTATACCGAAATGAAGGCACGGATGGTTGTTTTATTTATCTCTTTAATTTATAGGCAAAACTTTGTTTTTACTGTGTGTTTATTGACTTTATCCACATAATTTGACTTTCTGTGCTGTGTGAGTGTGTGAGAGATAAGAAGCTGGTCTCTTGTGCTCTGCCCTCTGTGTCACGTACATTTTTATATGTAAAGATAAAGGGACAGGCAGCCTTTTGAATGAGGGTTCACAATGAAGCAATGTTCACAGCAACGCACTGGCCCTCCTCCTTTGTTCGTGTGTGTTTTCTGTCGCTCTTTGTTTCTACTTCCTCTGTTCTTCCTCTTGTGTCCTGTTTTCTCTGCTCTTCTCTCCCTCCTCCCATCCCCCCCCCCCTCCCCCCCTTACAGTGTATGATAAGTGCTGCTTCTAACCATACTCCACTTCACCTCCCTGCCCACCTACACACAAACCCCGCCCGGTGTGCTTGTGTTTTGTTTTTGTTTGTTTTTTTTGGGGGTGGATGTTTGATTGTGTCTCTGTTTGGCATGCCTGTCCTGTCTTACTCACGTTTGTGGGTGTGTTTGCATATACGTGTGTGTGTGTGTGTTGGGCGGGGCACTCCTCCTCCTCTTCCTCCCCGTCCTTCCTCTCAGCCTAAACACTCCGGGTTCCCGCGCCTCCACTGCCTCAGCCGCTGCCGTCCTCTCCTCCTCCTCATCCTCGCGTCCCCGCCACCACAAGTCCCTGTCCTCCTCCAATCATCCATGCCCCTCTGACCTGCACGCACCACGGCCCAGGCAAGTCTCTCACACTCTTTTTGTCTTTCACACACACACACCTCTCTGCTCAGATCATCATCTTTCCTGCAATGGACACAAAAGAAAAAGAAGAGATGAAGACGGGATAAAGTGATTTACCCCACTAAGAAAGGTCCTCAGATTGTGTTACACCTGCTCATCTACACTAAATGCAGAATTGATTAAAAGCTTCTAAAAATATGACTAAATGCAGCTGATTACAGGACCAAACATCACAAAACAGTAAAGTGTACAGTAATCAGAAAAAAAATCCTCTTGTTCTTATGATGGATATCCTGCATAAAGCTTACGGTCACTGTATAACTTCATGGCAACAATTATTCCCCCCATGACGAAGCAGAAACGTGCAGCAGCAAACACACTAAGTAACACTGCCATATGTGAGGCTCTGCTGCTGCTATTCTTGCTGTGATGTGCACTGTCTGCATGTATACATTCTCCACTATAACATCACCATAGTGAGATGGTCAACATTTCTAAGGCTTGCAATCATAGGCTCACCAGTTACTTAGCAACGGCCAGGAAGTACATCGTGGAGCTCAGAAAAGCTGCACAATTGTGGAGATGTTGACACAGCTCGTCTTTGGCCAGTTACTCACATTCAAAGCTCTCGTCTATCAGTGGAGACATAACTGAGCAGGCAGGATTTGAGAACAAGATGAGCAGGTTCATTTTTTTAAAAGAATTTTTTAAGCTGTCCTGTACCTCTAACAGGCCAGAGCTGTTTTTCTACTTGTTTTTGTTTCCTCGCAGCATAAACTATCTGCGGACTAACAAGAATTATGTCTCTATTCTCAGAAGCCTTAATAGATTGCATAAGAATCTTGGTTTGATAATCCTACACCTATTTTCTCAGTCCAGCGTATAAAATAGAGAAGCTGAAGGAGCGGACAATCCCTGCGTTGTGTCATTTAGAGGAAATAAAAGAATGTGCAGTTGCTCTGGGGAGAACCAGACAAATTACAGATGTAGCTGTGTTACTTTCTGTTTATGTGAAAACACCTTTGTGTTATCTGTTGCATGTCCTCTATAGGTATTTTCCCTTTGTCCCCGATTTGATATTATGGCACACATTGTGTTTGTTGATGAGGGTTTTCCCCGGCTGGGAGAAATGCTTTTCAGCTCTTTGTGGGAATTTATCCACCTTTAAGGTTTCCCAGCCTCAGTGTTTTGTTCCCAAAGGCTCTTTGAGGAAGACTTTTCCCCTCATGCAGTCTCACTCTGATATATGTAATCCTCCCTCAGTTATGAATTTGCCTGGGAAAACCCCATTTTCATCTATTAAGCATTAACTGTGCTCTGACATTGTTTCTGTGAGTCAGTGAAATGAAGTAATGACCCGAGGATCCTACTGGTCATATGTGTGTGAAATGCCTGTGTGTTTTTGCCATCTGTGTGTTTGTCTGTATATGTTGCTCTGTTGGCTAGCTTCACAGTGTTTGTTTCACGGGCTACTTTAACATTTTTGGGCTTTAGTTCAGACAGCCGTGTCTCACAGAACAAGGTGGAAGGACTGCATGTGTCCCTCAGCTACCTTAACTTCAGTCTGCAGACCCTCCAGCCATTTTTGCGATAGCTTTCGACCCTTTTTTAAAAACAAAAAAAGATGTCTGACTGATTCCACCCATGCACGTGTTAAGGTGGCCCTTTTTGGCTGTATGTGGTTTTGTCTGCTCTATGTTGAAGTCTTGTTCTGTTGCATGCGTCGTTCAGCAGTCAGCTTGGGCTGTTCAGAACCTGGTTGGGAACGCTGGAGAGAAGGTACCGCTTCAACACGTAGACTGTACCCTGAGTGATGATTAGGCACCTTGTTTTTCCAGAACATAATCTGTACCCTTAACTCACATCCATTCCTGTTTGATACATCTAGTCTGAAATCTTTCTGAGTGACGTGTTCATAACAGTACTGCCATAAAGCAGGTTGGTGCTGAAACGTATATAGGGTAGGTGCAGACTACAATATGACCCTGAACCACCTTAGAATAAGCCTTTTCTCCACTACTTCACTTAATGTGCAATGAGAAGGAAATTAGGTTGAAACCAATTAGAAATATTAACCAGTCTGATTAAGTTTATCATCTTCAACTAAAACACTGGATACTGGTCCCTACTAATCTGCCTCGTTCAGCTTTTCTCTCCTTGAGTGTGTGTGTGTGTTGGATACCTTTGATCTACTGGACAGCATGATCACATCGACATCAAATTAAAGGACACCCTCGAGCTGTTTTTCGCTCCGTCTCACTGGTGCTTTGAGCGGAGCCCCTTCTTTCGTCTTTTTTCTTGATTTTGAAGCTGTCAGTGGGATTGTGCAGGACCGTTTGGTTTCCGTTGCACTTGAGAAACTGCATTTTTAATCAGCACCACCTGCTCTCATAAGAGCTCAGCAATCATTCGAGCTAGACTGTGATCATACCAGTTACTGGCGACAACTTTCAGCTGGTAGGCAACTGTTAAGATGGGCACCTGAAGCGTCCGAGCGGACTTGCTACATTGCCAATGAGTGTTCATTTTTATATTCCTGCTCTTCTGTGTTGGTGTTTATCTGTGTGTGTGTGTGTGTGTGCATGCATTTGTGCTTGTTTGTTGACATCTGCTGCAGACGTGCCGCAGCCACACGCTGTCATGGAAGATGCACATCCCTACAAAGCAAATCCAGCCTTTTAGCTCAGTGACTGCAACCAGTCACTGAGCTAAAAGCGTTCTCGTGTGTGTCTGTGTGCGTGCATGTGCACGGGCCACTGACCTCATGTGGCTCTAAATACTGACTTGAGGTATTAGATGAAACACGACCTTGCGCTGAAGTTAACAGCACATCAGAAGGTGATTTTTAATCTTTAACTGTTGGACTAATTGTATGTTCCTGTCCCACACTCTTCGCCACTGCAATCCTCTCTCTTCATCCCTTTTCTCTCCTCCTGCATCACCTCCCACACTTCACTTTCGTCTACTTCATCCTTCTCTTTCCGCGTTTCCTTTGTCTCCTCTCTTCTGTTGTCTCCTGTCCCATATCCATCACCATTCTTTTTCATTTTCACCTCCTCGTTCCCACCTCTTTACTTATCGCACCTTCAAACCTTTTTTTGCTCACAAAAAACGTTTCGCACTTTTTTCCTCCTCCTCATGACCACTTCTCCGCTGTCCTTCCTCTGTGTCGCCTTTTCTTTACCATCCTTCCTTCTCTTTGTCTCCTTCTTGTCTTTCCACCCTCTCTCCTGTAGTGCCCCGGCGCAGCGGGCACCCGGCGCCTCGCCTTCTGCCCACAACATCAGCAGCGCCGCCGTGTCAGACCGTACCAATTTCTCCAGAGGGGTGGGCATCCGCAGCACGTTCCACGCAGGTCAGCAGCGTAGTGCCCGGGACCAGCATGGCTCCGCCTACCCCGGCGGGCCTGCTTCTCCATCACTGTCGCATGGCAACAGCCAGGCCCGAAGAACACATGGCGCCACGGGGATTTTCAGCAAGTTCACATCCAAGTTTGTACGCAAGTGAGTAACGGGCGTAAGCCGCACACAAAAAGTAAACACTGGTTAGTTGATGTTTGATTCTGTAGCTTTAGAGAGCAACGGAAGGAAGTCGAAAAACCTGAAGTACAGGAGAGGACGTGTGGTAGAAGGAGGAAGCGTGGAGTTTGGTAAATGCAAAGCAGTTGTGATAACAGCCAGTCTATTTATTATCCAGTTACCAGTGCAGTTTAAAGTCTATTGAGCTTTCAGCTTGAACCAGAAAATGACTAAGTTTCCATTACAAGTCATTTTGATGTTCTCCGAGGAACATTGTACTCTGTGGCCGTATCATCACTGAGTACTTTTTTAAAGGGGCTGGTCTCGTCTGTCACTAACCACGCGCTGATCTGTAACTGTGCTCAGAGCAGAAAGGGAGAGGAAGGGAACAGCTGTGCGTCCTCTATAATTTTGCTTGGAGCAGTGGTGACGGAGGAGTAATTTTGGTTGTGGTTCCAGTCTGGCCTAGTTTTCATCTCAGTCTTGTAGTGCAGGTTGCAGCAGTGAAGCCGCTGATCAGGGTACCTGATTGTAATAAAAGCCCATGTTTATTTTGATATTTATAACTTTCTCTGGAAGTAAAGTGAACTTTTCCTGTTTTGATCTGGCTGTGTAACTCTGCTGGGTAAATACAGGATACTGATTTTTACATTTGTCAAATAAATAAGTTTCAGTTTCAGGAGAATTTGATGTTGCTGATGTTAAAAAATGTTTAAGTAATCAAACAATGAGGCTAATGTGATCTAAAGTGTTGTTTTGATGGGTATTAAGGCATGTTTCCTACTTTAGCATTTCCAGCAGCAGGTCTGCGTATGTGGACTTTGGACCTGACTCCAAATGACCTGCACTGTCAGTGTTTGTCATATAGGAAGAAGAATAGCATTCTGAGTAAATAATGCAGATTTTAGTGGATTTATTATTGGTTTTATTGGTTTTAGAAGATTTGTTGACTGACTCATTCCAGTGAACTACCATAAACCACATGAACACAGTTGATTTCAGATGCATGGCCCGCAGGTTGTTTTACACTCGGCAAAGTTGATCAAGTAACAGATGTTACATTTAAGATATCATATACTTAATAAGAGGAGTTTTTAATGTAGCTACCTCACAGTGAGAACAAATGTTAGAATGAGAGATGCTCAGGACAGGAAGTGAAAAGTTCCAAGTGAGTGTCACAGCCACCATATAAGTTTTTTTTGTTCTTTTATCCTGTGTGTGTGTGTGCGTGTGTGTGTGTGTGTGTGTGCGTGAGGAGAGAATATGTTTGCTTGTATTTTTAGTTGTTTTTGTCTGCTTAAAAAATGATCATATGTGTAGCCTACGTGCATGGTGTAGAGTCTGTCTGCGTGTAGGGTACAGGCACAGCCACTCTCCAGGCCTCCCACTCAGAGATACTGTAGCTCCGTGGCGACAGTATCCATGGTTACACCGGAGATATCACTTTTCCCTCAACTATAAATACCGCTACTGGGGACACCTTGATACACATGCTCTCACACACAGACAGTTATGTGCCTGTAGCACAGCAGGCAGACAGATTGTGTTGCATTTGTACATTTTGACCAGTCTCTCTGTCTCTCTCTCGCACACACACACACACACACACACACACACACACACACACACACACACACACACGGTAAATCTGTGTGTTTTGTTACCGTATCACATAAGCGCCCTGGTCTGGAGAGCGATGGTTTGTCTGTGTTAAAGGAGATAAAAGTTGTTGCTTAACGTCTGCTTTTCTTTTTTCTTTGTGTCATTTGTACATGTGTGATTTGTGTTTTTTATTATAGCAGCTGTTCTCTCGCCTTCTCTCTTTCTTTTGAAAGTTTTATCACATTTGAACTTTTCACCTCACAAACGCTTCTTTTCAGGATCATCCCGGACATCTTTGTATAAGGGAGGGGAGTGTGTTCAGAGAGAGCCCGTTAAATCCCTCTGAGGTGTTTTTGTTCACACATTCACACCAATAAAGGGTACATCTAAACACGTTCAGATTGCACGTCGACAGCAGTGCAGTAACTTCTTCTTTTTGTTGTTGTTGTTGTTGTCCTTCTTCTCTTTGTGTTAACTGTGGTGTTGTTTGCCGTTTCAATCCCAAGTGAGTCTGGACTGATTTTTCTTTTTTCTGTTGAAGTTGTCTCCTCAGAGGGCAGCTTTGTCTTTTACAAGAACGTCATTGATATATGCGTTTTACACATACGTTTTTTTTCTCTTTCTTTATCCCTCTTTTGTTTTTGTAGAAATCTCTCGTTCAGGTTTCCGAGAAGGTAGGCAACATCCCCAACGTTAAATATAACCCCTTGATTTATATAAACACACGTCTCTTCTTTATATATATTTTACATATATATATGCATATATATATAAATACTTCCTCCCCTTTTGGTGTTTCGTGCAGCTTTTTGTTGAGATCTTCCTTTTGTGCCTTGAGCCTTTATCTTTTCACCTTTTTGTTGTTTTTTTTGTTTCTCTGTGGTTTGGCCCCTTTGTTTTTTGAGCCTTCTGATTTTGATTGCTGTGTTTTGGTCCATTTTCTTTCTCTTTTTAAAAAATGTATTTCATTTTACTAACTCCCCTCCCTCACCCAGCCATCCACTCACTTAACTCACTCACTCCATCATCACGTGGCACATTAACACCTCACTCATCTTCCTCTTCGTCCCTCCATCGTCCCTACCGCCCACCTCTACTTCATCCTCACCCCACATTTGTTTTCCAGCCAGATTGTGTGTGAGCTTGCATCTCCCTGTAGAGTCCCAGATTTAGGTCAAAGCTTAATGACGAATCCATCATCAAACTCATCCATTCCCTCATTTAACCCGTTCATAGCTTGAGGTGCCAGTCATGTTGTTACTCTGGATCATAGTAAAATGTAAAACTAGGGAGGCAATACTAAAACGTGTCATGTTGCTGACCACGATTTACAATAAATAACTCAGTGTAGAAATAACAGAACCAGTAGTCTCTTTAAAGTGTGGCTAACGATTACCCCAGCTAACCAAACCATCACCCATTTCACCTTCCTGCTTTCATTAGTTTGGTCTCCGTAATCTGAATTGCCTTAGCCGCGCAGGCTAAAGGTGTCCTGTTGTTAGATCCCAGTGGGGAGGTAGCTTGTAATAAGTCCCCGTCAGCATACGGTTGTAGTTGTGGACGAAGTCAGAGAGGAGGAGAGGGCCCAGGAGGGACGGGGCTGCACTATTTCCTGGAGGCTGCACTCTTTCCACTCATTCATTGCTCTGTTCTCACTGTAGCACTGGCTCTCTAACAGCAGCAGAAACACAAGTGGATGGCTTTGACCTACAGTGGCTGGAAAAGAAGCTGTTTTTTTAATGCTGTGAATATATAAACACAATTACATTTGTTTCACATTTACGCACTGAGCACACTGAGCTCAGTGCGTCTGTGTGCGTACATTAAGATAAAAACACACCTTATTTCCATGTCCATCTACATATTTAGTCTAAATGAAAGACATGTGTTGACACATTTTACATTTCTGTATGTACACAACCAGACTGGACATGTCTCCTGATTAGTGTATTAGATGATTTTAACCAGCAGGTCTTCGAGTGGACCATTGCTCCACCTGCTGGCTTAAAGCTGTTACTTTATTATCACGGTGATATTATTATAGCTGTGTTTTCTCTAAGCTGTTTAGTGACTGTAAAAATATTTCAAATTGAAAATGTAATAGTAAAAAATGTCTAACTATAGGGTGAAGTCTAAAGCTACTGCTAAACACATGACTAAATAGTCATATTTCCAGTGATTTTCATACCTGTATGTTGGGACTGAGTAAGCTGTATTTAAAATCAATGAATCATCAGATCAGTCTTTTGTTTTCTCTTTCACGGGAAAACAAAAGACTGATCACGGTCACGGTGTTCCTACTCGAGCTATTTTGCATCCCTTCATATTAAGTTAAATGGCAATGGGATGCAAAATGGCACAATGACTTTACATTGTTACAGAATTCCTCATCTACAGTTTGTTTTGGGGTCTCCCCACACTCCTCCTCGTCATTTCCACTGTGCTATATTTTTAACCATGGCTTCTTTTGCAGAAAGTATTTGACATGGTGTTTCTGGTCATTCTTTTTCCCCCCCATTTTCTTTCGAATAATGTAAAACAAGAATTTTGTCTTTGTCCGAAACAAACTGAATTGCAAATCATGCGTTGAATTTTTCCATGTTCGTGTCACTTTCCTGGCATCGTCTGCACGTGTTTGGCTGTTGTCTGTGTTTTTCTGTTTGTCGTCTGCTTTTCTTGCTTTAGTCTCGTTTGTGTGCGCTCGTTGTTGTTTGCAGGTGTGAGAGAGGATGCGTGTGCATATGTCGAATGTTAGATGGGCTGCAAGTTCATGTGTTGTTTACAGGGAGTGTGTGTTCGTGTGTGTGTGTGTATGTGAGAGGTAAACAGCTTTCGTGTAGGTCAAGTGTTACTAATACAGGTTTTAACGCAGTGCTGGGATTATTAATGCTCCTAACCTCCTCCTAGCAACAGGACTCGCCCTCACCATGCCGACCATTCTCTTCCAAACCATTCCGTTTTGTATCTAAACAGTTCCACTTCATGATGTGTTCCATGTTTGTTGGATTCCATTCCATTCCAAAGTGTTACACCATTTACCCCACCGTTCCATTTTGTGTAAGTCCATGCTGTTCCATACTCTTCAAATTACCCCCTTTCTGGTCCACAGTGAGCCGTTCCATTTGTGGCTAGCTATTTCATTCGGACTCGCTTCATTCTTAATTTATTTCGACTCATAAACATTTTCTCATCCATCCCAGAGCGAGTTGAACCAGTTCCTTAAATTACACCTTATAACTTGGGTGTTTTCTAGGTGGAGTTTTCTAACATTAAAACAGGTTGAACAAGTCCATAGTCACGCATTGAATCTTTTGTTGTTGTTGGGTTGTTGTTTTTTTTAGTGTTAGTAAATACATGTTAATGTTGGCAGCAGCAGATGGCTTCCCCTACATGAGCGGGGTTCTTCCACATGTTTCTTCCTGTTAAAAGGGAGTTTTTCCTTCCCACTGTCTGACTGTTGGGGATTTCTGTCTTATTGTAAGGTCTGTACCTTACATTATACAACTATTTATATTGGCAGCTGCTGTTTTGATTTGGCGTTGTTTAGATAAGCTGAATTGAACTTGTTAAATTCCACTGTGGTGGTGGTACTATGATAGTGTTTGCTCGCACGATCTGATATCCTCGTGTTGGTGTTGTTCCCAGATCATCATACTAAAGGTTGTTCCAGGATCAACGTTGCAAGTGACCAATCAGAATGTTGTGATGTCATACTTTTGCGACTTCGGGAAAAACCGGCGTAAAACAAAAAACTGTACTTAAGCTGCGAGAAACCGCCTTTGTCCACCGATCAACGGACCCTAACCCTGACCCTGACCCTTTGATAAACGCTAAGCAGAATTGATATTGTCCTTGCAACATTGGAATTTCATAAATGCACGAATGGGTTGGTGCGCAAAAGAATAATGTGATTGGTCACTTGCAATGTTGAACCTGGAACAACATTTTCATGATGATCTGGGAACAACACCAACACGACGATATCAGATCACCCGTGTTTGCTCACAGTGGACTGGTATTACCTGGAACACCTGCCACAGCAGTGCATTGTGGGCTGTGGAGTCCTCAGACTTTTAGGCAGTTGGAGTGGAATTCAATATTTGGCACATACACTTGAAGTGGTTGGCTTGGAAGGTTGAGGCGGGCATGGTGAGCGGCGTGACTGTGTTCAGCCAGCTGGTTTCCTGTCTGTGTAAGAGCGACTTGTTGCCATAAGCCCTTAAAAAAATATAAAGACTAAACTTGTGTTGATTTTTTTTTTTCGAGGGGTCCATATGAGGGAGAGGGTGATGATGAGGGGAGCAGGTGAGATACAGAACAAACAAAAAAACTCCCACAAACCTCCCAGACTCTACCGAATCGCCTGCCAATCAGTAGAGTGGAAGAAATGAGTAGATGATCTGAGCTTGTTGTGAATGGTGGGGGCCGGGGTAAGAGGCGAGCTGTGGATGTGTAATTAGTTGGTGATGGTGGTAATGGTTTAACCAATCAGGGGATGGGAGATGAGAGGTGAATGGTAGCATCTTAGAGACTGAGAGTGATGGTGCGGAGGTTGATGCTGCATGGTGGTGCCTGTGTGTGAAGGGAAAATCAGAATCCAAGCGCCCCCGATGTGCGTTTGTGTGCTCGCACACCCGAAACGCAAACGCGCACTCCGGCCTGATCGACCCGCGTGCTGCCCGGCAAGTCGTGTGCACAAACGCACACAGGGGTGCTCAAATTTTTCTTTTCGTCTTCATTCATTTCCACAATCCTCATTATTTCCCTCCTCTGCATTCCTCCTCCTTCCACCTTTTTGTCTCTGCTCTTTAAATAATTCTGATTTCTCACACTTTTATCCTCATTTTCTCTCTTTGCTTATGCCCATCCTCCCTCCTTCTCCTGCCTTCTCCCCTTCCTTCCTTTTCTCCACCCCTCTTGCCCCTCCCCCATCTGTCCCTCTGGCCTCTCTTTTCCCTTTTATCTTTCCCCCTCTCTCGCACTATCTCCTCCTCCTCCACCCTCCCATCGCTCCACACAGGCCTGTGCTGACCAGTACTGTAGACAAGTCCGAGAAGACGTCCGGTGGTTTGTCCTCCTCTTCTAACAACGATGAGAACAACTCGTCTCCAGGGTCTGGAAACACTGGTGGGTTCATGACAATTTGACTCTTCTCAACTCAGTTTTGGTCATTTTATATGTGACAGATAAACAACACAGCAATGGAGGACATCTAGGCGATAGTATACCAGAGTGGTGTTTTTTCTGCTGCCGCTTCCCTTTTTGCGAAGGTTCAAAAATGGCAGGTTTGATATTTCTGAAGGAGACAAGCTCATGACTCAGAGTGATGCCATTGAGTGGCCAATCGGCGGCATGCTCTCTGTTTACATCACATTTTCAGATCAACTCGGCTCGCTTGGAACCCTGATCGAGCAGGAAGTAAAGTACCTGGTACCAGGTGCTACCACTTAATGGAAAACCCTAAAAACAGAGTCCAGACAAGCTGAGTAGGTACTCGTGGAAAAGGGCTATAAGAGAAACTCTACTTTTGGTTTGGTGAACGAGGTCTACTGAACCACTAGAGAGCGCTGTTGAGATCAGATATGGCAGATTCGATAAGTAGATTTCCTGAAAATTAATCATCTCCGGGATTTTAAAGTTCCCTCATTCAGGCACACTAAATCCACCTCTGGTGCTGTTGAGGTCAGCATTTCTTTTTAGACAATCGTCTTAATGAGGTTTTAAATGAGACATTATTGCTTTCTCCTCTCACTGTTCTTCTTCTCCACTCCTCCAGGGGGCACTGGCACCCCTCCCGCCATCTCCAGCCAGAAGGACCCTGTCAAGCCGCGCTCGCTGCGCTTCACCTGGTCCATGAAGACCACGTCGTCCATGGAGCCCACGGAGATGATGCGCGAGATCCGCAAGGTGCTCGACTCCAACAGCTGCGAGTATGAGCTGCGCGAGCGCTACATGCTGCTGTGCATGTCCGGGAAACCGGCGCACGACGACTTCGTCCAGTGGGAAATGGAGGTGTGCAAGCTGCCGCGACTCTCCCTCAACGGCGTGCGCTTCAAGCGGATCTCGGGCACGTCCATCGCCTTCAAGAACATTGCCTCAAAGATCGCCAACGAGCTCAAACTGTGAGCGCAGAGGAGCAGCGAAGAAGAGATGCAAGGGTGAAGGATGAGGGCGAGAGGAGTGATGATGCTGTAGGTTGGGTTAGGACGTAAGCTAAGGGGTGGGATCACTTTAAAAACGACACGATTGTTACGTCAGGTCTGACGTCGGGCTGCCAGTTCTGAGACTAGAAAACTTTTTTTCCCCTAGAAGTTTTGTTCCATAAGTTCCCCGAGGCGCTCGGATTAGAGAACCGGAGCCGAATTCCTCTGAGTTGTGAAGAACTTACAGGCCGGTCTTCTTCTTCTCCACCCCCTGTAGGGTGAGGGGTTTCTGTCACGTTCTACTTAGACGTTCCACTCTTCTGCATGTCCGATCTTCTTCTTCTCTGTTTTTTAGGAGGCACACTTTGACCACTCCTATCATTTCTTCCTGCTATTTATTCCGTTTTCTCTGCACGGTTCTGATGCCAGAACGGGACAGGGTGGGGTGGGGTGGGGTCAGGCGGGTGGATGGGAGATCAAAGCAAACAGAGGGATGCTGTGGGGGGGGAATCTTTGCTCTGAATGATTGACAGAAAGTTCAGAATGGAACGTGGAGCCTTATTTTGCTGGAAAACTCAAAAGAAGTTTTGCTCTGATTCTCCTCCAAACCTGAGTGGACTAGAGCCTGAGCCAGAACACACACACAAACACACACACACGGATTTTGGATGGACAAACTCTGCTGTTAAAGATTAAAGGACACCCCCCCCACACACACACACACAAAAAATCTAATCCATCCACCTCCCTCCTGCCCTCACACACTCTTCGCTGTCTCTTCCTCCGCCTTCAGACTGAAGTCAGCACAAGCACATCCATCTTTTCACCTTTTCACTCCCTTTCTCCCCCCATTATGTTTTTTTTTAATCTTTCACACAGTCACGTCCGAGGAGGTCAGTTGATCCTGCGGGCTGCAGCTTTGTAAGTCCGTACTTTTAGTTCTGTTTTGTTTTTGTTTTTTAAACTGAATTTCTTTATTGGCTTTTAAAGAGTTGTGCACTGGAAAAAGATCAGCATCTTATGGGGAGGGGAGGACTTATCAGAGGGGAGGACTGATGACGATGGAATTTTTCTTTTCATTTTTAAAGTTGCCTTTCTTTTGAAGAATCAAATCTGGGCGTTTGTTTTCATTGCCATTTGTCAGCACATAAACGCTCAGATGATTTCTGGTTTCCTATGTTTGGTTTTTTTTGGTACCTCTTGGTTGGCATCACGCCTTCATATCCAGAATGTCAACCCAGTACCGACGCATTTCTACGCCCCCCGCCCGTGTTCCCAAAGAGCAGACACACAAGTCGTGGTTGTTGGTATGTGTGCGAGACTGTTGTAAGAGATCACTGGAAAAACTAAAAAGCAACAAAAACGATTAACATTGACGAAGAATGGTGAATTATTTTCTTCTACTTTTGATTTGATAATATATTTTTGTGTCGTCGAGTTTGTACAGATTTGGGGCGCAGTGAAGGCCCACTGTCAGATCGCATCATCGCTGCCTTTTTTTTGTTTTTTTTGTCTCCCCCCCTCCCAAAGTATAAGCGCACCTTCAACACACGGACAAACCCAGCCCCCCTCCTCCCCTCCGGTGCAGGACATGTCGATGTATTTAATGATGTTGATGGTGGTGGTGTTGACGACTACTGCTCGTTCGTTTTTGGCCTTCTTTTATTTTATTTTAATTCTTTTTTTTTTTTATAAAGGACTCGTTGGTCCAGAGTAGTTTGGAGCAGAGAGAGAGGAAAAAGGAAGGAAAAAAAAAAAGCAGGAAAGACTTCTCAGAGCACACGTTCACTCTCGAAACCACAAGCAGAAGAAGTCACTTCCTTTAACTCGTTTTCTCGTTGCGTTTGATGCTCCAGTTTTGTCAATGCAGAAAAAGAAACCACACACACAGACACACACGGACAGACGCAGGGGTCGGAGTAAGGCTGGTGCCCGTCAGCTGGTTGTACCTAACTGAACACTTTTCTTTCTTTCTCTCACAATGACACACTGTCGTTTTATTTTTTTATTTTAATTTTATTGTTTTAGTTCTTTCAGTTTTTAATACATCAGATTTTCCTTTTAAACCGTTGATCATTGTATTAAGGTGCTGGGTATTGGATTCTAATTATTCTGGCTGTTGCTGTTATATTATCTCTTTCAGGGTTGATTTTATTTGACATTATTTCGTTTTACATTGCTGTAATTTACATTGATTTAAATGTGTTTTGAGCGAACTGTAACTGTAGTGGTGGGTTTTTTGGGGGGTTGGGAGGGGGTGATCAACTCCTGAAAAATGTATTATTTGTTTTGTTTTTTTGTTTCTTTTCTTTTTTTGTGCAAAGACAAAATGATGAAAAATTACAATGATAGTAATAAAAACAATGATATAATGATAGCCTGACTCTGAAAATCCATTATATGAGCAGCAGTTGAGGTTTAGTCTTGTAGCCGCTGTGAATCTTTGTCACATCACCTGAGCAGATGGAGTCGATGTTTGTGTTCAAACTTGGGCAAGTGGATGTTGTACAGGAGTGAGACGTGTCTTCCCCCTTTTTTTTTTCTTTCGGCTCTTCCCAACGTGACTGAATCTTGGTTTTCATTATGATTTTTATCAAAGCTTTGAAGTCAAAGTTTGCATATTTATCAGAATATGCTTTGATTTCTGTCTCATTCTGCAGAAAGAGTCACGGAGGTCAAGCTCAGCAGGCTGGTGTCTGCAGCCCCGCATGTGATTAATGCAGGCGATCCAACCTGTTAGAACTAAAAGAGTTTTGATGATTTGGCATTACGAAGTCATGAAACTCCCCTGCAGCACTTTGGCCACTTTATTACATACACCTTGCACGTACCAGTTTGGATGTCCTTTTGCTTTCAGAGCTGCCTCAATTCTTCGTGGCACACTCCATATTCCAGTGATTAGATGGCAGACTTTCTGCACTTTTGTCTTGATGGGATTTTCCAATTGCACCACATCCAAAAGGGGTGGGGAAACTGTGGTAAAAAGGATGGGCATAGTCAGCAACCACACTCAGCCTCTTGATCCTAAGGGGCCCAAAATGTGCCAAGGGAACGTCCCGTGCACCATGACACCACCAGGAGGGTGGGAGGGATCCATGCGTTCATGCTAAATTCAGACCTAAACATCTGAACGTTGAAGCAGAAATCAAAACTCAGACTAGGAAGCATTTTCCAGTTTTTGGTGAGCTCAGTTGTCCTCAGTTTCCTGCTTTTAGTTGATAGGAGTGGCACTCAAGTGTGGTCTTCTGCTGCTGTATCCCATCTGGTTTGATGTGTACATTCAGAGATGCTCTTCTGCACACCTGGGTCATAACAAGTGGTTTTGAGTTGCTGTTACCTGCACGTCTTGTGGATCATTCTAAGCCCCTATCGTAAATCCCAGTAGAGCAGTATTTTTTTTGTAACACTCCCGTCTGGAACCAAAAGCATGCCACATTCAAAGTTACTTAAATCACCTTCCTTCACCATTCTGTTTGAACTTCAGCAGGACTTCTTGAACATGCCTAAATGCACTGATTTACGTTAACAAATAGTTCAATACGAATAAAATGACTGTCTATGACAGAAAATATAGCTTAGCTGGAGAAATGTCTTCAAAAACCGACATCATGAAGAATTTGGTCATTTGTTTATTCAAAAGAAAAAACGCCTCAAACACAGTTCAGTTTCCACAATGTAAACACCTCGGTACATACAGTACACACAAGCAGGGTTTTTTGGAGGAACAAACAAAACAGGTGAAAAAGGCAAAACTTCTATTAAAGCCAAACGTAGCGATGCAGTTTCGGTTCCTCCTCAGTGCCGCGTTCAACTGAACGCTGAAGGCCTCTGCTAACAAAAGTAGGTGATTTGAGGCTACGCTTGGGGCAACACTTCACAGTTTAAGGAAGCTTGACCACTGACCTCAGATCTGCATAAAAAGGCAGCGATGCAGACAGCTGGACAAGAGTAGTCTAAGACTAGCAACAGAAATAAACAAAGGTCATCCAGACAGATGCTTCAATCATCTGCATTTGTTCATCAGGTTGTGCCATACCATCACTTTTGGAAGCACTAGCCATGAACGGAAAACTGCACTGTTGCACAACTCAGAAGCACTCAGTTTATTGGATAAATGAATCAAGTGGTTGACGCTGCAGCAAAGATGTCTTCCAGAGCTCCTGTGACCTCTGCGCCAGGACAGCACAGGACTCGAGGCTGCCTTATCTGGACTTGGGGGGAATGTAAAGTCGCAACTTGCTCTATTTTGGGTTTAAATGACTGGTTTGGCATTTTGACGAGTGCAGAGAGATACCACTCTGAAGTGGTAATCGAGGCTGCCGCTCGGAGACCGCGACCCTGCGAGAGCACAAACGAGTGTTTCCAAAAATGTCAAACGCTTCCTGTGTAAGAAACAATGCAACCATGTAAAATGTGAGACTCCTCTCTGACGCTCCGTGCCTAACTCTGCGTTTAAAGCAACAATACACTTTGGCAGGCGCGGATGTCAAAGATCAAACATCACTTATTTAGAGAATATTAACACCATTATTGAAACATCAGACTGATGTTTAGAGCTGCACTGCAGACGTTGGGGATTGCTCACTTCAAATATTCCTCCAAAGTAACAAGATTTGAACACTGAGCCAATGAACAGCTCCAGAAACGTGAGACCGAGCATGTTAACAGGCTCTTTTTCTCCTTTACGCTCAGTAATCAAAGTACACCATCTAATCTACTTACAGTAACTAACTGCCTACCTCAGGCACACCTTTAAAATTCTAGTTGAACCAAAAAAACAAACAAAACCAAAACACCACTCCAGTTAATACTAGCAATACATGGCTATGAGGGAAGGTTTCGCCCAACGCAGAACGAAAAGAATCAACAATTCAAAACCAAAATAAAAGATTCAGCTTTGATCACAAAGCTTTTGCAAAAGTACCTCTGCTCCCCTTTGAGGGTCTAAATCTGAAAGAAGAAAAAAAAAGCTGCGTGTGACGTAGACGCCCTCTCAGGAGCAGCACATCTGGCTCAGCTGTGGGCCACTCTTCCTCTTTCCCTCATTTATTCCTTTTCTTTCTCCTGATGCTTGTGTGGATGACTAGACCGATGCAACTACAGCATATAGATATATATAGTGTTCATCCACAGTCCTCCAGATGTTCAAGAGTTGCCATGGAGACGTGCAGGTGGATTTGCACTCTTGTGGTTGTGGCTTTCTTTAACGGCTTCATGATCCAGTGTCTCTTCTGTGTGTTGTGTGCAGGTAGTGTTTGGAGTTCCTAGCTCTGTGTGTGTGTTAGACTGTGTTGGAGGTAGGTGTTTGTCAGTACAGTAAAGGAGCTTCACGTCACTAATGACCATTGATGTCACACTGGGGACCTGAGCGTGTCATTTGATGACGTGGTCGTGCGATGGTCCCAGGGTGAAGGAAGAGAAGCTTTGTGTTTGTGTGTTTTTTTATGTGTGTGTCTGTGTCTACTCCTACTGCTGCGTGTCTATCAGTGTGAGTTGGGCTGCTCCACTTTAAGCCCGACCAGTGATGGAGGCATCTGGACTGCAGCGGAGGAAGAGGACGAGGTGGGAGGAGAACCCCTGAGACTCCCGGAGGAGGTGGTGGTGGCGGTCACTGCGGGCCGGATGAGCGGAGGTGGGGGGTGGTTGTGGGGAGCTCTGTTCTGAAGCGGGCGCGTCTGAAGAGGAGGCGGCTGACGGAGGAGGCTCGGGGGTGCTGAAGGAGGAGCTGGACGCAGCAGCGGGGGAGGCTGGGAGAAAGAGGACGGGGCGTGAGCGGAGGAGGGGGGAGAGGAGCTGCCTGTGGCGTCTGAGGCGGGGTCCTCCATTTTGACCTGAAGGGGGAGGAAAGAGACAGTTGGAGGTGTAAACAGGATGTAGAGAGGAACAAAAGCGGTGGGCAGATAAAAACTTTACGTTTTGCGATCGGATGCTGCGTTTTGTTTCTTCTACTTTTGGCTCTGTGTGCCGTCACCGAGTGAGCAAATATAGTGTGTCTGTGAGCACAGAGGCCCCGCCCACCTGCTATTCAAAACTTGTTTGCAAGGGTGGGACAGAGGGGCTACACCAACACCCAGTGTGAGATACATAGGGATGAGTTTGAACTCTGAATCACTCAACGTTGCATTACGAGGTCTGTCCGTTTTAAATCTGTCAGCGAGACACAGGACAGGGTTGGTGGAGATGGCAAAGCTCCCAGTCCTACTACTTCCAGATATTACTGAAGCTACATGTTGCTTTAACATGCTGTTGCATGTCCTACACTCAGTCATGTGCTCTCCTGCAACACACGTATTAATCCACAGCTGAAAGTAGTTCCATCAAACTAATAATTATTTACAGCCTTTGTCGTGTGTTTAATCCTTTATTAAAAAGCAGAAGGTGCAATTAAGAAAGAACAGAGGTGTACAGATTCATGTGCAGCACTCACATGCTGACCGCTTTATATTAAATACAAATAATATTCTTACAACCTGCTTCAGTTTCATGTAAAACTTCTCTTAAACAGACTTCACGTGACAACAAAATCAGAAACTCTTACAGGCACCTCTTGGGTATTAACTGTCCTCACCTCCTCCTCCTCCTCTACGCCGCCATCTGTAGCCGTTGCCATCTCCTCACCACTCCTCCTGGGGTCTCTCTGGTCTCGGCTGGTGGCCACTTGCTCCGCCGCCCACTCCCTTAGCACTTCGTCTAGGTTGAAGCGGCGCCGGTAGCTCACGAAGAACGAGCTCACCTGAGCAAGCCGGGGAGAGATGGAGAATGAGGACAAAGTGATGCCGATCTCAAGGACATAGAGGCGGACGTTAGAGGAGAGAAGACAAATGAAAGCAGGGATAATGGAGATTACAGAGATCCTATATGGGAAACTGTTAGGCGGAGGATGAAAGGGAAAATGGAAAAGAGATGAAAAGCTGATAGGCAGCTCGCTCAAGTGCACTGCTGGGTGAGGTCAGAATAAGACGGGAGGTGGTCTTCACACACTTTCAACATGTGAGAAACAGGAAGCTCACCTGAGCCGGAGTCTTAGTCCCGATCACTTCAGCGATGGCGGTGAAGTCTTTACCATAACGCCGGATAGCTGGAAAAGAGTAGTCGGGTTAATGTCCTGCCTGTACCAAGCAGCATATAGCAATCAAAAGCAGCAGAGTCAGCTAGCTTCCTCTCGCTCAGTGAGGGGTGTGTGGCAGAGGAGGGACAGGAAGAGTCACGTATGGTGAGCATGTTTACAGTTAACCTCCATCTGAGCTCAGCTGGCTCAGTGCACCTGCTCTTTTCCGCCCTGACCTGCTTCACTGCACACTTTCAGGGTTTTTGTTTTTTCTGTTGGAGCAGCTGTACTACATGGAGGTACGGGTTTTGCTCAAAGGCACACGGGCTGCAGCTGCTAATTTTACCTTCCACTTTTGTGGCTGATAGGCTCCTAACAACTTTAGGCTGATTTTCTTTCATGCTCTATTTTAAAGCTGAAATAATGCACACGTACATGAACAGACCTGAGGTTTACGGCACTTTCCAGTCACACTGCACTCTGTAGCTCCATCGTGTCATGAAAAACTGAAACAAACAGGGCTCTCCCCCTATAGACTGTATACTGGTGATGGAGTTAAACGTCAGAACTGAGTAGATTAGAAGTGCCTTGAATTTGCATTCTGTCTAATGACCAGCAGGGGGACTCATCTATGGGCAAAAAAGGCATTTTAGGTCTTAGAGGTATACTGGGAAACAGTCCCTGGTTCCCTTGCGCTTTGACCTCAGTGAGCACTTTCTTAATGAGTTTCTGAGCTCAAATGCTTGTTTCATACCAAATAAAATGACATTAATTTTGTAAGTTATGGTCTCCATCAAGGACAAAACTATAGATTAATTAGGGGAACCATTCCCAAAGTCAAGAGTGGTGCAGCCCAGTTAAAAACCAGAAATTCCCACTAGGCCCACCCAATCCTAAATCTTCATGCTAATCAAAATACAAAACAGAAGTGATGCATTTCCTAGGAAATTTGATCCAAAATCAAACAGTGCAGGCGGTTGGCTATACATGGCTAATATTATTATATTATATGCAAAGTGTTGAGGTCAATGTGTGACCCTCCTGTTACTGGGACAAAGACTTCAACACAAGGGTAGAGTAATGAGTAATATCACAACTAGAGATGGCACGATACCACTTTTTTATGTCCGATACCGATATCATAAATTTGGATATCTGCCGATACCGATATGAATCCGATATAGTGTTTTTTAATCAATAAAACGTTTTTTTTCTTGCTGCATTTTGTATAAGTTTATACTCAAGTTTAAATAAATAACAACACTAAAGCTATTCTGTTATACCTGTACACTGCGCCCAAAATATATCATAATTCAGCAACACTGATCAATCTAATAAAATAAACCTACTCAATCCTCCCTATTCTGGTATTTTAAAGAGTACTTAGCAGAAATATTAAGCAACCTAACTAATAGGGTTGCAAACTCCCAGCAAAAAAAATAAAAAATGGGGAACCACACTCCACCTCATGATGCTTAATCGACGTAATCAAATTTAATTTGATGCAGGGGAAAAATGCACAGAAATAAATTATTTTTCAAGAATAATTAAATCGATTCAACATCTTTCTTCAACAGAACTGCAGACTGCACAGATGGTATCTTCCCAAAGGAAAAAGTAGTATAGCTTACTAGGGTATATTAGACTTAACAGTTACTATATACAGTAATGGACTTCTATATATTTTACACAAGATTAAAACTTTGGGTGTAAGAGTCAGATAATTATTTATTAAAAGCTCGACATTTTAAATGAGAATAAGAAAGAAAAGTATGTCTTTGTGCCCCCTTTTCCCTGTTCATGCCCTATCGGCCCCCCTGGCTAAACTTTGCTAGATCCACCCCTGCACAGTTACCAGCCGTCAGCTGCGTAGAAAAAGATCCTGGTGTAGAAAGTAATATTAAATAAATTCTAACAACAGCTTATCAAGCTTAAACGTGCTGCTGTTGTTCAGCCACTGGTTTCCTCTTTCTGGTGAGAAGTGGGCCAAAAACAAAGTAGAGAGACGGACTCGCGACAGAAAAGACGACCAGCTGATCATTGATCAGTTTCACGATTGAAGTAGCAGCAAGAAGAGGCAGTCGCTCCATATATCGGTTGTTAAGCTTAACGCGGGAATGCTTTACAAACATTCAGAGATGAACTTACACACTTGCTTTACTTCTCTCTGGGAAAACTTCCTCGGAGATGAAATGCTGGTTTGCTAGCAGGCTACAAATACACACAGCCACGTGACCACACTGCTCCGACGTGCTACGGTTATGAGCCGAGTTACGCCGTGTAGCAAGTTTTGTGAGGTGCTTTTTTGATATTTAATGGATCGGATTACATTTTTTATTTCTCTCCGATATCCGATCCAGTAATTTGGGTCAGTATCGGACCGATACCGATACGTAATATCGGATCGGTCCATCTCTAATCACAACCCAACTACCTCCTATTACCACTAATTTCAAATTGAATTTCTGTTATCACTGCGATCCACCAGGGGGCCTCGGCCCTCACTTTGGGAATGAGCTAATGATAAGTTTTTGTAAGTGCTTCACTCACAGTCAGATCACCCCATACTCATGTCTGTCTTCAAAAGAACTAATATAATGAGGGCAAATACACCCAAAGGCTTCACAATAGGACTTCGTCTCTTTTCATGTCAAAATAAAAAATATAAATGTCTCTTTCAGGGGCAAAATTAAGCTTTCTAAACATTACCATCCCTGAAGACAAAAACTCCCACCAGCATCAGCCCATTGCAAAATATCCAAAAGTAGCTCCTGGAGAAATAATCGAGGAGCTTGTATCGTACCAACACATGAGTACAGGCAGCTCCTGTGTGTGCAGAATATCAATATGAATGTCTAATAAGACATCTGGCTGTGAATGGGAGGCAGGTAGAGGAGAGCTGACAACAAGAGGTGCCTCTTGGAGGGGGGAGTAAGAGGAAGCTACAGCCTTTACTCACCCTGCACTGCAAGGAGCTGCTCCTCTGTGGACCAACGAGAGTTCATCTTAGGGGCAGGCTAGGAGAGAAAGAACTAGAGATTAGAATAAGAGGTAGGTAGGTGGTAGGAAACAAGGGGGGGAGAGAGGGAGGAAGATGGCATTAAGAGAGCAATGAGCAGGTTAAGACTAGAGTCAGTCCCACAAGGGGTGAAATACTGTCTGGAGGGAGTTGAGGAAGGGCAGCGTGAACAGATGAGCAAAGGAACAAACTGGAGCGAGATCAGGGGAGGAGAAAATTGAATACAGGCAAGAAATGAGGCAGTAAATAAGGGATATGGAAAGGAGGGAAAGGGCATAGAGAGGGGAGTTTCAAGACTTACGTCTGTAGGTCTGGAGCCATCAACACCTTCAGCTAGGCTCTGCTTAAAACTGCTGTTGTTCTGTTTGATAGACTGGACCTGAGACAGCAGGGACAGTGAGGTAGGGTTATTTTTTAGCTGGTAGCACCGAGTAGTAGTTTTTGCAGCTAAAACCTGCTTTGAGAACATTCATGTGCATTTACTCTTTGCATTTATAATCTGATGACCAACGACATTAAATCCACACTGAAAACGTTGGCACCTGTCTCTTGAGTGAAACCAGCTGTGTGTCCAGCTGGCGAATGGTTAGAACTCCAGCATCGTGAGAGGACGACAGAGACATGATGTCCGCCTGCTCCAGGTGCATGCCTTTGGGTGGCCTGCGGCGGGCTCTGAGCGGGTGGTGTCTGTACTGAGCTCCGATGTTCTCCTTCTTCACTGGACCGGAGCGGCTGGGCGTGGCTTTGTCAGAGCTGGTGCTGCTCGCGTTCTGTTTTGCCGCCTGTGTGCACAGCGAATCGCAAATATCATTCAAGCGTCAAGGCAGCTCGGTCCTCACCTCACAGAAGTTGTTTCTCTGAATGTGCACACACACACTTTCTCACCTCTTTCTTGGCATCGATTTCAAAATCACTGTCACTAGCCTGCTCTCCTTCTTCAATCTCATCATTACTGCAAGACAAAAAACATAAATTACACAAAGCACACCAGTGCTTAAACTTTGTGCTGTTTTATTGTTGAAATTTCATCAAACACACGTCTGAAACGCTCTAAAATGTCAGCTGAAAAGACAAGAAATAATATCAGCCTGTCTTATTTATATTCATGAGCCTAGTTTCCCAGGATGCCGCGCTCACTGAGTGTCATTTAACAAAAACGTTCTCCAAATGTCAGATCTCAGGTGAGCAGTTGTTTCTCCACGATTGGTGACGGCATCTCAAACCTGTCATCTTTCTCTCTCTTGTTGATCAGCCTCCTGGCCTGTCGGTCCATGACTGATGTCCTGGTTCTGGTCTTCTTCCAGCTGTAGTAGTACTTTACCAAGCTGGAGATCAGCTTGTCTGGAAGCTACAAACACATAAAAAAGAAAATTTACTTTTCATCACTTGTTTTAAATATTTAAGGTGGGAAGTGCATGTGTGTCTCTCAGTCACGCACCATCTGCTGGATGCGGTGGAAGCTCTTGCCGTGGAAGCTGAAGGCCTGCTCGAACAGCACTTTATCTTCAACTGTCCACTCATCTGGGAAGGGCGTGAAGTTTGCCAGGTCGGCCAGTGAGCGCTCCACGTCGTGTTTGTGCCATAATAACATGCCCAGAGCCTGATGGAGCCAAAAGTCAGGAAACCAGGAAAAGTTTAGGTCAGAAGACAGAAAGAAATATAAACATCTGAGCTTTTGTTTCTGATGCACTGCCCTTACCTGCTCCATGTTGTATCCGTGTTTCTCCTTAGCCATGAGGATGTACTCGTCCACTGGAAGAAGACAGAAACACCCAGAAAAATTGTTAAAATAATACATAATAATCTAAAGATGAAGGAGAATGAAGAGAAGACTAAAAAATTAATAGGGGGGAGGGGGGTTGCATAATAACAGAAAACAGAGAGATGAAGAGGAAAAGGGTAAGAGAGAGAACATAAGTGCACAGGAAGAGACAGTCGAGAGTTTTAATTGCCACCCTCCAGTCAGCGTATATCCATTAAACTGAAGGTCAAGTTTTTTAGCTCGCACACATGAATAAAGGTAAGGCAGGTGTGTGGAGCTTACACATAGCATCAGAGAGCTGGCTGTTGGGACACCAGACCAACATGCTCCTCTGGTCCTTCTCACTGTAGCGGGCCGGGCTGTCTGAAAATGGAAACAAATAACACAAAGCAAACACTTAAATCCACACTTTGAGGTTATACATATTTGTCAATCCCTCTTTTACTCGTTCATGTCCCTCCTATCCACCACTTAAGCTCTCTCAATCCCCAGCATCTCTCTTTTCTTATCCATCTTTGCATGTTTCCATCTGGCTAAAGCTGCCTCTTCATCAGCTGAACTCTTTGGGAAGTCAACATTTGTGCACTCAGTAAAACAGATTACGCCTGCTTGTCCCCTTCTTTGGTACAAGCTGTTGAAGCATGCTGCCGTTCCTCCGTGAAGGTTATGACGACTGTTTCCTCAGCATCAAAACATTTTTCATCTACTCGAGCAAAGCAACAGGGCTCTTTCATGGAGAACACTTAATATTTTTGAACCTTTTGATTTACTAAAACGCTGACAAATAAGCGTCACTCTGACGTCTGCATTACTGGACAAAGATGATAACAGCTCCTCGTTTTCCCCTCCAGCCTTCTTTTCATTTTCCTGTTTTTGTTCTACTATAAAATGACTCTTTTTGACCTTCATCCTCCACTAATCTGCATTCATCCGTAGTCTCCTCCACACTTCTCTTCAACCTCTGTGTCTCCTTCCAACAGGAGACACAGAGGTTATTCCCTCCCTCTCTCTCTTTATCATCAATTTTAATGCCCTCTGTCGTCTCCTTTTGTTGTGCTTTTCTCCCTCCCAGCTTACCTGGTTTGAACTCTGGGATCTGAGCCTGGTAGTCTCCTCCCACTCTGATCATGCTGTCTGCAGAGACAAGCGTACACAAGTTTATATTTCAATGCAGGGCAAAAACATTTGTGTAACACACCAGAAAAGGTTCCAAGTTGCAAAACTAAACAAAGTGGATCACACCACAGTAACAAGTGAGGTGTTAAGAGAAAAATAAAATTAATAAAAAAGTCATATTGGAGGAGTTTAGATATCTCGGGGTCTTGTTCACGACTGAGGGGAGTATGAGATTGACACATGAATCTGGGCCACAAGTGTAATGATGCAGACTGCACCGGTCCTTTGTGGTGAAGAGAAGACCTGAACATAAATGCAAACCTCTTGATTTACTGGCCAATCTACGTCCCTACTCCCACCTATGGTCACGAGCTCTGGGTATTGACCAAAAGAAGGAGATCGCAGATGCAAACGGTGGATTTGAGCTTCATGTAAAGGACGGCTGGGCTCTCCCTTACAGGAGGAGCTCAGTCACAAAAGATGCCTCCTGGTCAAGGTGTCACATCACGCAGTCGTCACTAAAACTTCAAACTAGCATCTGTAACCATAAATTCATTCGGAAAGTGTTTACTGAGGAATCTGAACGTCTCTTTTTGCATAAACGTCCATACAACCAGGTGTCTTTTTGGCATAGAAGTGTCACCCCGCCTTCAGGGCAGTAGAAAGAATTCATTCAGGCATTTTTGTATTTGTTTCATTTTTTAGACACACAGGCTAAATCTAACTTTTAAATATAGTCTTAATGTTCAAAACAAACCATCCATCCATCTTCATCCGCTTCATCCGAGGCCGGGTCGCGGGGGCAGCAGCCTAAGCAAAGAGGCCCAGACCTCCCTGTCCCCAGCCACCTCCTCCAGCTTATCCGGGGGAACACCAAGGCGTTCCCAGGCCAGCCGAGAGATATAATCTCTCCAGCGTGTCCTGGGTCTGCCCCGGGGCCTCCTCCCGGTGGGACATGCCTGGAACACCTCACCCAGGAGGCGCCCAGGGGGCATCCTTGTCAGATGCCCAAACCACCTCAGCTTGCTCCTTTCGATGTGGAGCAGCAGCGGCTCTACTCTGAGCCCCTCCCGGATGGCCGAACTTCTCACCCTATCTCTAAGGGAGAGGCCAGCCACCCTTCAGAGGAAGCTCATTTCCGCCGCTTGTATCCGCGATCTCGTCCTTTCGGTCACTACCCACAGCTCGTGGCCATAGGTGAGGGTAGGGACGTAGATCGACCGGTAAATTGAGAGCTTCGCTTTTACACTCAGCTCCCTCTTCACCACGACGGACCGGTGCAGCGTCCGCATTACTGCAGCTGCAGCCCCAATCCGTCTGTCGATCTCCGGCTCCCTTCTCCCATCACTCGCGAACAAGACCCCGAGATACTTGAACTCCTCCACTTGGGGCAGGAACTCATCCCCGACCCGGAGTGGGCACTCCACCCTTTTCCGGCTGAGAACCATGGCCTCAGATTTGGACCAATTGTTTTTAAATGCATCTATTGTTTATTTTATTATGTATTAATCTATTGGTACATAATAAGGTCAGCTACATATTTTCTAATTACCCATTAGAACAAAACTGTACTACATTTGTAAAAATACAGTAAAAAAACAAGTGGGGGAAAACACTGGTATATGAAGAAAACATTTAAATAAAGAAAAACTTCCATGTACAACTTCCATTAATAAACAAGTAAAAACAATAAATAAGATAATTCAGAAATGCTATTTAGCATTTTGATATTGTTCACCACCCGACGAAGACGAGCAGGTAGCGCATCGATGGGTGGCAGACATCAGGTAATTAGCGCTGCGGTAAAGCTAGCAGGAAACCAGGAAGCTGGAGAATGTGGAAAGCGAGGAATGAAGAGAGACTGTGAGAAATGCAGGGAAGCAAACCTGAAGGAGGAAGAGACAGATTACAGGATCCTCTGGGACAGAGGACAGGAAGGGAGGAGAAGGGGATGATAGAAACATGAGCAGATGGGTGAAATGAATGGAGCCAGAAGGAGCATGATAAAGAAGGATACTTGATAGAAGGAACAGAGGAGGGAAGAAAGGTAACAGAGAAGATAACTAGTTGTGTAAAACTGCCATTTCTTATCTTAAAATAGGCTTCTCAAAGAGCAACAGGAAGTCAGTGGGTGAAGGAGAGAATGGAGGAAGGAGAGACGTATGTGGGCAGAGGACAAGGATGAAGAGAGGGGATGACAGAGAGCACTGCAGCAATGCAATGCATGCAACAGGAACAGCTGGCAGGAAAATGCCTGCAAGTATCAGATGTAGGTACACTTTGTAATGCCCCATGTTAGAACGTTTACCGTGACATCTGATAAATCAAACACTATAACGAAAAGTGTGTACCGTGAGCGTGCTCTTCATCGCTGCTCTCCTCCTCAGAGTGTGGCTGGCTATTCCCGTTGGTTACGGTTTTGGCTCTGCTCCTGGACAGGACCCCAGCCCCCGAGCGCTCCATCACTGAGGGCATGACTGCACACACACAGACACACACACACACATAACATGTCACTAGTTAAAAATCCACCATTCATCAACATTTCTGCCCTAAGCGATTCAATCTCCTATTAAACTATGAGTTATGCCTTGTCTCATTAGTGCACTGGCTGCTATTTGTTTCCACTTGCAACCCTATAAAAACCAACTCACGCTTGTAAAGTAAAATGGGCCCTTATGTTGCCACCTTGGAGGGAGTCCCATTATCTACCTGGAGCTGAGTTTATTTCCAAAAAGCAGCTTTCTATACAAGAACTCATTCAAGACCTCAACTACTTACGATTAAATCTCTAAATGCAAGTTTTCGGCTCAGGTTCTGAGTTATCAAGAGCAAATCCCGACTAAATCAACAGGAACAACTTCATCTTCAACAAAAGAGCCAGACTGATTAACCGGAGTCTTCCTTTGTCGCTCCACCTGATTGAAGATGTCTTCTTGTCTGGGTGGAGCAATACCCACAAACAAACAGAACAGAGGCCTATTTTACCCATTGTTTACAGTTCAAGTGACATGTCAACATCTCATTTTTTTCCAAATGAACATCTGTTATCTCACCGCAGTCGCTCTGTAAGAGCCATCAAGGACACGACACTGAGCTCTGGACCAAAATCTGACCATTTTTTTATGACGCTCAAATAAATAATAATATTTAAGATAAATAATAATAAGCAATTGATCAAATCATTTTGATTACAGTTAACATAATCAAGTATTTCTCAGCTAAAAGTTTAACAAGTCACGTTTTTAGAGCCATTTACAAAACAAATCCTGTTAGAAAGTCCGCTGTAAAACTCTGCCAAATCAAACATCCAGAGCTACCTGCTGTGTCAACACCTTGTGACAAAGAAGAAGCTGAAAGTAGCTTTCTTTAATCCAACAAATAATGGTTAGATGAGTGAGTAATTAACTAGATGTGGTCCTACCTTTGTGTCTATGTAGAAAAAAAAAGAAAAAAGGGTGAACCAAATTTTAGTTCAATACTGGCACAAAATACTGATATCAATACTGATCCCTTATTTGTTAGGCTGATACCAATATTTTACATATTTGTTTATTTTTTTGTAACTTTTATGCATCTTACTTTTGCTACAAGGATGCAAATAGACATTTAAAAAACTGATTTGACACAACAAGTAAATATTATCCACAAAGATGCAAATTTTACTTTCCAATATACTATCAGTCAACAAGGCTGCTGTTGGCTGATACCAGTACACCACCCATCTGCTGGTGCAGAAAGGCGCTGGTTGCTACAGTGCAAGTAATCACACATAAAGAGAAATCCATTACATGAGCCCCTCCAACAGCAAAGCAAAGGTAAAACCTGTTCAGTGGGGATCTACGTCAACATCAGTAAACAAAGAATATAATCGCTGATGAGAAGAAACATCTACAAACAAATAAATAAATAAGACCCTCCTCTAAGAGACGAAGTGTGATCCACAGCCATTGCTATACTATTACATGATATTTGTCGTCTTCTCGATGTCTCTACATCTCTGGGCCAATGAAATATTGCAGAAAGTAGACTATCTAAACTCCTCCTTCCTCCTCAAGCGCAAACGATAAGAGCCCCTAAAACAATGACTGGCGACACCGGGCACGGGTCCCAGTGCAAACGCACGTTAAAAGACGCGTGCTTTCATTCACCATCTCACCCCCAACTTCACTTGTCAACTTGAACCGCGGCCAGAACAAAGCATGGACTCGAAGTTGGGTGACCGATGTGGTACTGTACCCCCGCATACACATCACCACCACCGCGCAACATACTGAGCCAGTCAAGCCTCTGCGGGGAAACGAGTCACAACCCTCACGATCCTCGAGATTAAAAACCATACACACCAAACTCCGAGCAGACAATACAAGTGTCTGAAGCTCTCTGGTGGTCTTTGTCTATCGCTGTTCCCGGTGGCCTCGAAACTACAGCTGCTGCCCCCCGTCCGGCTTCACTGGAAACATCGCCACCTTCAACACATCCCTTCGTCTTTGTCGATATACTCAAGTTTACTTATTTACAAGAGAACTGGCTGCGTGAGACCGCCCCGCTTCACTTTCAGCGAGTTTCGTGGTGGAAGGGGGTGGGGGGAGTGTTGTGGTAGCCTCTATCGCGGTAGCCTCAATCACTGGCAGATTTATCAACCGTTTCAAGAACGAGAGCTATAACTACAACATATTAACTAATAACCTCGACAGGGACGGGATACTCGTAGTAATACATGATACTCAACTAGGCGATTACATGCAGGCTTTCCTGTTCTACATCCTTTTCCCTCATATGACCAGATTTTTAAACTTTTCCTCACTTTAAACACAATATTCGGTCATCAGATATGCTTTGCACTATAGTGAACAATACCACGAGCAATTTGATCGTTTAGTTTTGGGTAATATGTCTAAAATCTATTTAGGTTCTTCACCGCAATTTTTAAGTGGGTAGTCTGATGATGAACACTTTTTGACTCACAGTGGTAAAAGGAAAAACAATAGTACTCCTACAATGACTAGACAGGTGCTCATGGCTCGCAAGAATCAGCACAGGGTGACCTTAAAGCGGGGGGACATTACATGTTCAAGTTAACATTGTAATAGGCGGACTGTGTTTTATAATCTGTTAAATCCTGAGATCCCACCACTAAAAATAAAAATAAAAAGAGATGACGGACTCGCACCGGGTGTTTCTCAAATTTGAGTCACGTTTACTAGCTTTAAAAAAAAAACAATATTTTTAACAGCTTCATTGTACAGTCATCTGTATGCTGTGTCTCACTTTGAAGTCCTTTTGTTTTCCCCACGCGTACGCTGCTGTTACTACCAACGCTACTGTCTGCTGCTGCCCTGGAGTAAAAAAAAACTCGCTCTTTATGTCATAATTGCCCAACTTGCCGGTATGTTTAGGGTCCTTAAACTAAAAATAGTAGCAATTTCCAAGGTCCAAGTCATTCCAAAAGGCTGGAAACTAGAAAATATATACACGACATCTCTCCTCATCACCAAAGTGCAATTTAAGTCTAGCCTAGTTGGTCGCTGAGATGCTAACGTTAGCTAGTTAGCTTGCGGCTAGTACCCTCGCGTTACATTAGTAACGCCAGTAGTTAGAAGTGGAGATAATAGTCACACTGTACCTGTGTTTCGTTTCTCTCCGCTTCCCCGCAGCCAAAACTTCTCCGAGCCTCTGTCCGCAGCTTGCAGTCCCCTCCGAAGCGCCCAAAGGCAATTAGTGTGTCTAAAAAGCCTGAACTCTCGCCTAATTGATGAGCACAGTCACACTACAATGAGGAGAACTGCACGGATAGATGGAAGCTGTGAGTGTGTGAGTGTGTGTGTGCGCCGGGAGACGGACAACACCCGGAGAAAAGTGAGGTGGACATCCGCTTGGATGCGTTCGCCTCTCCCAAGCTTAGGAGCCGTTTGGATTGACAAGAAGTAGTCCCTTAACTATTAACTTTATCTCAGTCTTGGTTTTGGATTTTACCTTATGTGCCATGTGTGTGAATTGACTTTTAAGAGTGCTCACGTCAGTGATACTTAAAATCTTTGTCCTAAAAATATTTTTGCCTTTTAAATATGCCTGCCTGATAATTCACGTCTTGATCATTACATCGTTAATGGCTTTAAATGGAAGAGAAACGTGTAGGTATTTCATTTTGTAAAACAATAGGTGTTAGAGAGTCTTAATCCGCTATCTATCAAAATCCCATAAATTAGGGACTACTTGCCAGTGTGTCGGCGGAGGGATTCAGTGCATCTCTGTACTGAGGCAGGCTGTCCAGACTTGCTTGGTGGAGAAAAGGGCAGGAGCGGAGCACAATTGAAACGAGTGTTCGTGCGTGTGCGCGCGCGAGTACGTCAGTATGCGAACGTGTCTTCAGGCGCGTGCGTTACTTTGTGCATAAACTAACAGTGACTCAGATGAATAGCCTCAGTGTGCTCGTTTTTATTTATTTATTTAAAACAGAACAGTTCAAAGAGTTGTGACCTGGATGTGTTTGTGTGCACGAGCCTGTGCGCGTGTGAGTTCACAGGTGGACGAGTGTGTGTGTGAGCAGAATGGGGGATGTTTCAGTGTTAGCTTTAGCAGGAGCTCTCTCACCTGATGCTGGGAATAGACCCAGTAACCTTCGCAGTAACACTCTCACAGAAGCCACTGCTCCCGTCACCAGTGCCTGCTGCTGACATGTAACAGCCTGTTACAAACTCCTCCAGCTCTTTCTCTCTTCTTTCTTTCTCTGTGGCATCACCACTTCCTCCTCCTCTTCATCCTCTCACTTCTCACCTTATCTCCTCACTGCTGCTCTCTCTCTCTCTTTTTCCATCTCCTTGTTTTTGCTCCTGTTTCTATTTCACTACTTTACCCCCTTTCTCTCCTGCCTTCCTTCCTTCCTCCCCTCTCCCTCTTCCTTCCTAAATATCTGCCCTAATTCTCCTTCTCCTCCCCCCTCATCTCTTGTCTTCTCTCTGTGCCCCCTCCCTGTTTTTTCTCCTCCTTCCTCTCCCTTCCTCTCCCCCTTCCTCTGTCCATTTCCTCCCCTCTTCTGCTCTTCCACATCCTCCTCACCCCTTTACCTTCCAGTAATGACTCTTTTCCTGTCTTTCTCCCTTCCCCTCCTTCCTTCTCTTCAGCCTCCTCCTTACCCTCTCCCTCTCCCCTGTGTCTCCCTCTCATGTCGCTTGCAGTTTTCAACTCTGTGTGTGCGTACGTGCAAATTCTTCCCCTCCCCCATCAGTTTCGCTTCGCTCTTCTCTAACCCCCCCTCCCCTCCCCTGCTCCTCTTCTTCCTCCCTCCCTCTTCTTCCTCCCGCTCCAGTCTCATTTACACCCTTTCCACCTCCTCTACCCTCCTTTCCTCTCCCCTGGTGTCTCCCTTCCCTCTTCTCCTCTCATTAGTCAGTGTCCATAACTCACCCCTCCACTCCACTGTCTCTCCTCGTGTTCAGTCCTCCAGTCCCTAACACATCCTCACTAATGAACAACTGCTATATTTCTCCCCTCAGCCCTTCTCCCCTTACCCGTCCTCCCCCTTTTCTCTCTGTCCTTTCCTCTCCTCATCCTCAGTCCTCCCCTCCACTTGTCACTCCATCTCCCCCCACCACCTTCCCTCCTCTTCGCGCTCGGTTTCTCTTCGATCTCTCAGAGCCGAGTGTACCTCCTACTCTCTTTTTTAGCTCACTCTTTCTTCCACCTCCTCCCCCCCACCCCCACCCCACACACAGACACACACCCAAGCTCTCCACTTGTCTCATTTCTCCTTCTAGCCCGTCTATCTGTCAGTCTGTGTGCTCTTCTCTCTTCCATTGGGGCACAACGTGTCTCCCCTACTATCTCCCCAAGTCTTCAGTCCCCCTCCTCCCCTTGACTCCCATCCCTCCATCTATCCCTCCTTTGACTCCCCCGAGTCTCTCTGATCTCAAGAGATGCAAGATGTAGAATCAGATGCAATAGAAAGGATTCTTCCTGCCGAGGTTGGTTGTAGCTGCCGTTGTACTGGAGGACCACTGAATGTTTCTGCTCGTTTTAGTGCCACGGTGAAATGCGATGAGGCCTCATCGGACAGAAATGGATCAGGGTATGTAAATTCAAGCTGAGTAAACGTTTAAAAGGACAATAACATCACTGGAGTGTCTGCTGCACAGCTCGGCCTGCTGTATATCTGCAATGTCATCGTGTGCACAAGAAATTAGGAACTCTTGCATAATAGATATGCAGCCATGTCTCAAGGCCTCATCACTTTTACCTTTTTCCCCCCTGTAAAGCACTCTCTGCTCACAGATCAGGTGTTAATTTCCTGAGGCTCTGTACTCAGCATGTAGTGCTCAAACCCCCACAAGTAGGTTCCAGGCCTTAGTATAAGCTGTAATACAACAAGATGAACTTAAAAAGACACACACAGAAGCACTAACACTGCCATACATTATCAGCCATGTTAGCAGCATGACTGCACTCAGCAGATTTAGTGTCAGTATTGACTGATGCAAAACTCCGGTGGAAATTAGTCACAGAAGATAGTCAGGATCCCTGCTTTGGGGCATAATTTACTGAAAAACTGCACAAAAACACAACATTCAGTTTTTGAGACACCTTTCTTACGGTCAAAAGCATTGTTAAGGTGGAAAAAATGGACTTAGCCTCCTTGGTTTATCAGCTTAACTCAGAGGTAGTTTATCCAGTACCAGTCACAAACTGTAGCTTAAGGCTAGAAAGCTGCAAAAAGGTGCAACTCATCCAAACCCTTAAATTCAGTTGTCCAAAATGTAAAAAATAACACACAAAAAGCGTCATGGCCAGCTTTTGACTCTTACGTGGCTCACACAGTTTAATAATATTAGCATATTTAGAGAACACAACTGTTCATGCACTCTTAGAAGTTGAAGAGCCTCAGGCAATCTCTTAGGTTTGGGGTAATATTGACTTTTTTCAACTAAAAAAAAAACACCCTAAAGTTTACCCAGTAACAGCTGGGATCTGGGATTGGTTGTGTTTTTGAGGTCTGGATTCTTGTTTAATACTGTTAGTATGCCCCTTTCTGCTTAACATCTGTTGTTGCTTTATTTGAGTTGGGTTTTTTATTACACTCTTTAGGATTTGACTTCCTGCTTGGGCTTTGTCAGTCTTGTGAGTCACTTCAGGTTTGTAATATTTTTACGTTTTGTTTTCTCCCTCGATTCTGTTATTCTATCCTCCCCAGGGTTTCTCTGAGTCATGTTTAGTCTGGGGTTTCTTGTTTGCATCTACTGTCTGTCTTTAGTTTCATGTTTTAGTTTTCTTTTATTCTCTGGTATTGAATTTTATTTCCAGATTGTCAGATTGTCTTGATTAGTTTCAACTTTGACTCTTTCCGTCTTATTTCCAAACCCCAATGTATCGTCTGTGTGTATTTACAGTCCTGTCCTTCCTCTTAGTCTTTTTCATATCGCATCAGTGTATCTTCCCAGGTGAATTTTCTCTTTTTTTGGCTTCTTATGAAGATTGTGGGTTTCTTTTGGTTCCTTTTTGGACTTTGCTTTTAGACAAATTAAAGTTTGCTTTTGAGTCTTTAGTTCAGTTCAAACTTTACACCTTAGCTGTCCAGCACATTTTTTACTTAAAAGCTCTAGTACATATTGACACGTTTACTTCTACTTATTCAGCTTTGTAGCCTAAATTGCAGTGTAAAGCACTTATTAGCACTATTGCTAATAAATCTGTTGAATTATTAACTATAACGTCACCAAAGCTGATGCAACTCAAATCAAACACAACAAATCCCTTTGAGTCACAGTAAGCCGGTGATGCCATTTTGGCATCTTTTGTTGAAAAATGGTGGCCGTCATTTAAAAATAAAAAAAATAAAAAATAGAGATACAGCCTAGGCTGGTACAAGGGCCTCCAGGGCTCTGAAGAGGTACAGTTAGTGACTGTCAGGGCGCGACCCAGCATTTTGAGTTTATTTTGTATACCTGATTTCTTATGATGTATTAGAGTAATGGTAAGTTCTAGTGTTATTATTAGCATGTCTTACACTGAAAAAAAGGAATTGGCCAGCTCTTGGATTTATGTAAGCATCTTGCGTGTATTTAACACAATTGCCTCATGGTTTAAAGTTAAGTGTAACTATACAGTGTAGAAACTACATAATATGCAGAGCGGGTAGATTAAATTGTTCATATCATGTTCGAGTGAAGTAAGTCAATGTTAAATCACATATAGCAATGTTAAATCTCGCGACACTGCACGGGATTTTAGTCTTACACGCTTTGGATCGTGGTTTGAGGAAGGCATCCATCTCAGTCAAGTCGAACAGCCACCTCTGCTTTTTTTGGTATACCGAAAGAAGTAAATTGGGTGGTTGTTACATTAAAAAAGTCTACCTTGTAATTTGAACACAAAATTTTCATGTTTCTATCTTGAACGTAATTAAATCATGTAGGATCTGTATGAAATTCAACAACTTAATTTGTTCTTGTTGAGATGACATGATACAATCTAGTAAGAGTGGTTAGTTGCTGGACTCATGAAATTAACAAGATCACATGAGATTTCAAACTGCAGGAAAATCACTGGAGTTATAAGAGGCAGACAACTACACACACACAACGTGTATGCTATTGCTTTTTATTGTGGTTTAACCTGTCAAGGACAAAAACGTACAGAAAATTCTGCATCAAGCTTTGAAATCATAGCTTTCCTACTTTTGTCAACCTTGGATTGGTGACATGGTGGTTAGGCTAGTTTGCACTGGTTTCTCTCTGGGTATTCTGGTGTCCTCCCACAGTTAAAAATCATGCAGTTATTCGAGTTAGCTTAGGTTGATTGGTGATTCTAAATTCACCGTGAATGCAAATGGTTGTTTGTGTCTATGTGATTGACTGGTGAGCTGTCCAGCGTGTACCCTGCCTCCTAACCAAACCCCCCCCTCCCCCCTGCAACCAGGAAAAAGGTAGTTGTTGTAGATCCATTCAACTTTACTCTAGACGTTGTTGAACATTATGTAATATGAAGACAACATGTAGTATTTAAGTAATCAAGTAGTACTGTGGTAAAGGTTATTGAATAGTGTTGAAATAAAATGACAAAATTGTGAAGGATTAAAATATTAGAGCTCAACTTACTTCATCTAAACATGTTTCAATCATTTATGAACACAAAATGCACAGGTTTATTGACTATGAATAAGTTGTGTTGGTTTAACTCAGTTGTTTAAGTTTCTGCCAAAGCAAAACGTTTGTGTGCAACCAATGTCCACTATTGAATCAAGTAAATCCAACATGGCCATTTTTTCAGTGTAATTAAGTTTTGTTTAGTTTCATCCATGCTCCCTTCTGTTGTTTTCTGTTTCCTGTGTAAGTCTCTTGTCCTCTATATATGATTTTTAGTTATGTCTGTGCCTCGTTCCCATTATCTGGTTCCATGTTCCTCTCCTTGTGTATCATTCCGTCTCCCCAGTCTGCTATACCTTTCATGTCTGTGTTTTCCATGTCATATTGTCAAGCTTCCTGTTTTATTTTGACAGTCTCATGTTTCCATGTTCAGTGTGTATAGTTTTGTTTCCCTTGTGGCATTATGTTAATTTGTGTCAGCTATGTTCCTCATGTGTTTCCACTTCCCTTTGTTCAGTGTCAGGTTGTCTGTTGAGTTCTCGTCATGTTTCCAGGTTTTTATCATGTTCAAGGTTTTGTTCTTTGTCTCTTCTGTTTAGCATTTAGTTGTTCCCATAGTTCTGGTTAGTTTAGCCTCAGTGTGTATCTGCCTTTTGTTTTGTACCTTGTACCAGTCACAATTAAACGGCTCGCCTTTTGTTAAATTATATTATAATTTTGTTCCAAGTGTCTGCATTTGGGTCCTCCTGCTTCCTCCATATGGTCTGCCAGTGCAAACCGTGACAAGTGATGTTCAGCGGGTCGTCAGTAAAAGTTCTTTAAGGGATGATATAATCGGTAGCCACAGCAATCTTAGAAGCAATCTAACGCTCTGAGGTCCTAACATTACTGAAAAAAATCTTAATTGTCAGAGGGTTGTTTAAATAACAATGTTAATATGTAATAATCACTTTTTTGATAAACAGACATTGTTACCAGAGTTATGCTCTTATATAAAACTGAGTTTTGACGAGTTTTATCAAAATTCTGTTTATTAGGTATCCAATCAAATGGCACTTCTTTACATTTTAGAGGTGTTGGATCCACATACACTCAGTGGACATTTTATTAGGTACGCCTTGCTAGCACTGGGCTGGATCCTCTTTTGCCTTCAAAGCTGATCCAATAAGGTGCTTGAAACATTCCTGAGATTTTGCTCCACATTGACCTGACAGTATCGCACAGTTGCTGCAGATTTGTCAGCTGTGCATCCATAATGTGAATTTGTCGGTGACTAGTGACTTGTCACGTTCAAGAAACCAGTTTCGGATGATTTGATCTTCGTGATGCGGTGCATTATCCTGCTGGAAGCAGCCATCAGAAGATGGTACATGGTGATCATAAAGGGATGGGCATCTTCAGCAACAACGGCTGTGGTGTTTAAACAATGTTCAGTTTGTACTAAGGCCCCAAAAGTGTGCTAAGAACACATCCCTAACACCATTACACCACCATAAGTCTGAACTATGATACAAGGCTGGCTGGACCCAGCCTTTCATGTCATTTTGTGATAAATCTCATTGTTTGAGCAGAAATTGGGACTCATCAGACCAACACTGTTTTTCCTCTATTGTCCAATTTTAGTGTGAATTGTACCCTCATTATCCTGTTCTTAGCTAACAGGATTGACGTTAGGTGTGGTTTTCTGCTGCCATAATCGATCTGCTTCAAAGTTCGATGTGTTATGTGTTTAGAGATGCTCTTCTGCATGGCTTGGCTGCAGCGAGTGCCTATTTGAGTTACTGTTGCCTTCCTACCTGCTTGAAGGAGTCTGGCCAGAGAACTGCTGCTCGCTGGATATTTTCTGTTTTTTGGACCGTTCTCTGTAAACTCTACAGTATGTTGTGGGGAGAAATCCCAGCAGACCAGCTCTTTCTGAAATATTCAGATGATCTATCTGGCACCAACAACCATGCCACCTTCAAAGTCACTTAAAATCACCTTTCTTCCCCATCCTACAGCATATAGACATCTTGACGATGTCTATATGCCTAAACGCACTGAGGTGCTTCAGACGTGACAGCTGATCAGACATTCGCATTAACAATCAATCGGTTGGAGAATAATGAAAACAAATCTGGTGAGAGTAGCCTGAAAATAAATAAAACATTAAATATTTCCAGTGAATAGAGATAGACGTGGGATTCTGGAGGCAGATATCAGATATTTCAGGTCAAATATGGATCCTGTGCAGCATTTTTAACAGTGAGACAGCCACGAACTGGATATCGAGTCTCTCTTTTTCAGTTCTACGCTGCAGAGCTCTCTGTGCTGATAGAGGCCTCGTTCTCATCCACCAGTCTCCTTCGGTCCTTTCCACACTGCATCTGTTGATTCCCTCTCTCATCCTCCTCCCCTCTGCTTCTCTGTGTCTCCCTGCTGCCTCATCTTTCACCTCTCTCCTCCTCCTCATCCTTTCTCTTCTATCTTCATTTACTTTGCTCTTCTCTCATCTGTCCTTGTCTTGATATTCTTGGTTTGTGCCTGTCTATATATCTATGTATGTATGCACAGAGCATTACTGAGCTTCACAGTTGTGCGCGTGAACGTTTATATCGGTACATGTGTGGGTGGTAGTGGGAGGGGGGGCCAGCTTGCTTTCTAGTATCCCCTCATATGCTGGTCTCTGTGCATATTTACAGACAAAACAAAAGAAAATGTAGTCGAATAGTTTCTGTTCAGGTCCTGTTTATAATTCTGTGTTTCTGCCGTGGCTATGCATCCAAAAATAAAAGAAGACCTGCTTGTTACAGTGAGTATGGGGCCTCAGTAGGCTTCGTCGCGCCCCCTACTGACACATGAAATAAATAGTTTTTCTACTAACAGCCAAGAGACAGATTTCCTGAAGACAAAAGACTGTGGGCGGGGTTTAGAGACTGGGCCATCTGCGCTGGGGAGGTTACTGAGAGACAGAGAAACCCCCATACACAGGGCCTTTATTTGCATTATGGAAAAGTGGGTGGGCTTGTGTCGGTGGCCATTTCATATCCCACCTAACCAAGAATTCCCAGAGTCAACAATCCAGAGTCTAATAATTAACCCTTCTGTTTTGGGCTGGCCTTATTCTAGTCAACGCCAACATGTGGAAAAGTACTGAGGCGGCGACCCTTCAGTCGGCTTCAAAACGTCTGATCAATGAGATTAAAATTTATTTGGAAAGGCAATTCATGGTATTCAGAATTACTTCACCACCCTTTACTCACCAGTATGATGTCATAAACTACAATTACTGATAAACAGAGTCTTTTGGGATTTGAGAGCGTATGCTCCAGATATAGAAGAGCTGATCATAGATGATATGTAACCATAGTTAACAGCTGAAGACCCTTAAATTTAGCAAAAACCCAGTACACAATCAGTAACCCAAACTGTTCATATGTACAGGAAACACTGTAGTTAACCTGCAAAATGTGGAAGCTTGCTCAAAACCTTTTATTCTCGTCTCAAATGAACTTTTCACAATAATAAAACAGTGTCATCATTGACATCGAATGCCTACTGCACCAGATTATTATTTTTCTGAGGAGAATGTTGCTACTGTGTCCCAAAGTGAAAACTCTACACATGCTGAACTCATGAGGACAAGGTTTTACTTGAGAATTAAGAGGAATTTGTATATGTGTTTGTGATCCAAATAGATTGTTTCCTCTCAGCAGAGACGTAACAGTCTGTGGAAATCATCACATGCACATTATGTCGTCTGCAGAGCCCCCGGGTGAAAGTCAGAAGTATTTAAAACAAACAGCTTTTGCACATTTTTTGCTAAAAATGTTGATGTTCTCAATTCTGAAGCAGCTTTTCCTATTTTTTTTTTTTCACTTTAAATGCAGCGTTGCCAGAATAGTTAATCATCTGTCAAGGTTTATTTTTTAGTGTAACTAGCGAAAGTCACTTTCACCAAAATACCAAATTATTTCAGTGATGTGTAAACCAATGTGTTTAAACTGTGAGGAGATGAAATCAGAATCATGCTGGATTTCCTGAGTGAATATTCTTCAGGTGCTGATTTCACTGGCATGTTTACTTTGTACATCTTGATGCATTCTCAATCATCCAGGTAAGTAAATCTCCAGAAGTTGATTCTGTTCATCTGGACGTAGCGTTTTCCGTGGGAGAAACGTTTCATCACTCACCCAAGTGACTTCTTCAGTCTCAGGTTTAGTTTGTACAAAGCACCCTGACACTGTCGTGCACTGTGAGGAGAACACTTTTCCCTCAGTGGTCACACATTATAATCAACTACAGTTACAACGACAGGAAAAAACAACAACTTTATTTGTAAAACACAGGGTTACAGAGTGCTTCACGTTGAAGATCAGTATACAGACATAATCAACCATACGTTCAGACATTCATGCCAACATATACATGCACATAGTTGCAAACTATCGGCAAAAATAAAGGGGACAAGATTAATGTTAATCTAATCTATGAAAATGAGTTTTCAGCAGTCGTTTAAAACAAATAGGCGATAATAGGAGAACCAGCATGTCAGCTCTGAGCCCTTGTGCTTTACTTTCTTACCCCTGTTCCTTTTTTATTGGCAGACTATTTCTCCTGAGAAATATTTTCTCCTCCATCTTCACAAATTGTTATAACTCCACTTAAGTGATGTTCACGACCCTGTGGGGTTGGCTTATTCTGAGAATTAGGCTTACCCTGAATGCGATGGCTCATATAATGAAATAACAACAGCACGTTTTAGAGAAATGTTATCAATTTTGCTCACAAAGACATTTATGACCAATATTTAAAAGAAGACTAGAATAGCTACCTCCTCATTATTCAGAACATACACCAGTTTCGGTGCACTGATTCACCATCGAACTGATCCAGTATAAATAAATCAATACATTTAAAGTGTAAAATACATGATGGACAGGATCGTGCTCCTGGATACACAAATGTAAGCTGCACTCTAATTGTGTTGTTGGAGGATTCATCTGTCGGGATCTTAGATGTCAGCTGCAGAATAATACCACCTTTAATTTCTGGGACATCAGTCTTTTAAGTCAAAAGTCTTATTAATGTGGAAAAAACAACACAAATATTGAATTTGCTTGAGAACAATACATCTACTTTGCCCACATGTAAACTGTAGATAGTATATTAAGTCACTTGTGTTAATGTCTTAAAACATTTCCAAACAATAACAATGAAAAATCCTCAGTTTGAATGAAACGCCGTGAAGCATTTCTTATGTTTTTGATAACGTTAAACGCAATTTGAGAACGAAGCCAAAGCAAGAGCGAAAAACTGCAACAAGCAGGAACCTGCATATAAATATTTTACCAGGGCCACCGTCTGCCCATGGATGAGGAGCCAGGATGTGTGGCGGTGAGAGGCATCAGAATATAGGAAGATGCAGACGAGTGCCGCATACATAGCAGTCCCTCCCTGATATTTTTCAAGGGAGATAACTGAGAGTGTGTGGTTACGTGGAGCGACAGGCTGTGACTCTGAGTACTGGGTATTTAACACCTAGTGGGGTTGTCACCTTGAAGTTGGTCCAGAGAGTCGTTGACCCACCCTCTGTCATCATGCGAGTCGTTACAGTTCACAGGAGCCAAAGTGTGATAATGTGTGACCCTTAACAAGTCACACGATGAGCAGCCGTGTGTTCTCAGATAAATATCTGTAGCTTGGTACAGCAGATATTTACTAACAAGTAGAAGACTTATAGAAATATAAGTCTTCTTATATAAGTCTTTTTATAGAAAAGACTTATATTTCTATAAGAAGATTTATATTTCTATAAGAAGACTTATATTTCTATAAGAAGACTTATAGAAATATAAGTCTTCTTATATAAGTCTTCTTATAGAAAAGACTTATATTTCTATAAGAAGACTTATTGAAATATAAGTCTTCTTATAGAAATATAAGTCTTTTCTTTAAGAAGACTTATTGAAATATAAGTCTTCTTATAGAAACATAAGTCTTTTCTATAAGAAGACCTATAGAAATCTAAGTCTTCTTATAGAAATATAAGTCTTCTTATAGAAATATAAGTCTTTTCTTTAAGAAGACTTATTGAAATATAAGTCTTCTTATAGAAATATAAGTCTTTTCTATAAGAAGACTTATAGAAATATAAGTCTTCTTATAGAAATATAAGTCTTCTTATAGAAATATAAGTCTTTTCTTTAAGAAGACTTATTGAAATATAAGTCTTCTTATTGAAATATAAGTCTTCTTATAGAAACATAAGTCTTTTCTATAAGAAGACTTATAGAAATATAAGTCTTCTTATAGAAATATAAGTCTTCTTATAGAAATATAAGTCTTTTCTTTAAGAAGACTTATTGAAATATAAGTCTTCTTATAGAAATATAAGTCTTTCCTTTAAGAAGACTTATTGAAATATAAGTCTTCTTATAGAAACATAAGTCTTTTCTATAAGAAGACTTATAGAAATATAAGTCTTCTACTTTTGACCAGTCTGTTCACACAGTGATAAAGAAACTTGTGGAAAAAATACAGAAAACAAAAAACAAACATATACAGTGGAAATAAAATATGCAACAGTGTATTACAGCAACAAAATAACTCTAATATCTGTCACTCCATTCAGCAACTGACAGTCAGTCCTCATAAATTCCCCCCTCCTGCAGTAAAAGCAATGACGAATCTATAGTCTTGCTTCCTCTTTACCTGAGCAGCTCCTCCATGTTCATTCAGATTTTGAATACTAGATGGACTCTTCACCTTACTGGTTTAAATGTTTGCCTACCAAGTGAAAACTCTCTGGTTTGATCCTGGGAGGAAACACAAATCCCTTTGAGGCATCTATCAGGAAGGACATCTGCTGTAAAAACCCTGCCAAGCCAAATATGCAGAGCTACCTGCTGTGGTGACCTCTTGTGACGAAGGAGGAGGCAGCTGAAAGTAGCTTCTCGTGTCACATGCTATTTCATTTAAACATACATATTATACAGGCAGTAACTGTTCAAACGATTGACAGTTGTGCCTAATTATTTGCCTGAATGTGCTGAAACATGTGCAGACACTAACAAAGAAGGAGAAATGCTCAGTAGTAAAAAGTATACCCTAACAAGGATAAATGATGAGGCAGTATAGGAAATATAAACTCTTATGTCAACCTTTACTGGCTTGGCTTCCATTTAGAGCAGACTGATCTAGTGCGAACAATCCAATTGTTGGATAAGGCATTAGAAAGAAGTCACTGTGGTAAAGAAACCACAAAAAAGCAGGAAAATCAAGGTCAGACCCCTGGCTGTTATTAGGAAAAACAGCAGGGCCATCCTAAGGAGACAAAATGTTACCACAAGTTTAACCATCCTGCGATATTTACATGAGCTGAAAACGAATTTAAATCTTTACAGATTTATGCAAATCAAAGTTTTTTCTTAAAACAACATGCAAAATCCTTAAAAGGTTTGTGTTACTTCTGCACAGCAGAATTCGACACCTGGCGACACACGGGTAAAAAAAAAGTCAGTGATTCTGAAATAAATAAATAAATAAAGTAAAGCCCTGAATTTTGACAGAAGTGGCCCAGGTGGAGGTATCAAGCATCACAAGCAAATATCAAATTTAAATATATTCTCTCTGTTTGACCTTTGACCCGTACTGTGACCTTAAATTTGTCCTTTCCAGTAGCAGAAAATGTGTAATGCTGCAGAGTAAAGTTGCATGATTTTTTAAAAGTATATTAAGTGACGTGACTCCCAGAGCGCGCACCAATGACATGCAAATTAAACATTTGCATTTTCACTGTTGGTGCCCCACATTGTTAAGTGATGAACTAAGTCTGGTTGTGGAGATCCACAGAGAGACATGCAGCCAAGAAGAAGAAACCAACATGTCATGTTACATGTCATAACATTATCCCACCTAAACACAACATGCTGGTCTGGCCTGGCAGGCTGGAGCCCAGATAAATTTACCGTTAACAGACCCTTTGTGTGAACCGAACTTGAACAACGCTGCTTTGTATTGTGGTTTAATTTTGTCTCTACGTGGAACTGTTTTTTTTTTACATTTATTTTAAAATGTTACAATGTATATAAGTGTGAAATGTGAAAAGTTCAACATCGTGGGAAACAGCCAATCATGCATTTAAATTGTTATATTTGGATTCAGCAAAGCCATTAAGAAATGTCACATTTCATCTCTGGAAAAAAAAAACTGCTGACCAGTGTTATAGTTTAATGCAGTTTTGATAAACAGTTAAAGGTTTTTAAATTACAACCTTTTTTACATTAGTTGCAATGTTTTGCTGCGTGTATGAGCTGATTGGGGAAATGCATCTTGTTTTACAAACGCTGTAATAAAAAAAAATTAGAGTAATTGAGAAAAACTTTCATTTCTAGCGTCAGTAGAATGAAATAAGAGCTGTAGTATGAACTGGCTAATTTCCCAAACCTACACCTCCACCTATTGGTCACTGTGGCAAACTCCTTCTCCAAACATGCCAGATTTGCCCGGAGCAGCATGGGGTTTCAAGCTGTGGCAGTTATCTTTCACTCGCATGATTAACTACGAGCTATAGATGCACAACTGAGAAAAGTGGAGTATTTGGTTTGTATTCTTATAAAATCTTAGCAAAATAGCAGAAAAGACACGGAAATTTTCTACTGGAAATTCCAACCAATAATTATGTAAATATACTTTGAAATCATTTTCTTTTATTCTTTTCCATGTAAAGTATTACATTATTTAACCACTATTACTATTAGTAATAATGATGATGTAAAGTATTGTGATGTAAGTGCTAGCGAAGTATTGAATATATATTGTGAGAAAGAAATATTTTGAAATTAGAAGCTTCCAACTCCTGGTGGGAGACAAAGCTGATGGAGGTAAGGTCCTGTGGGACTTAAACCAGACTGACAACCAGACATATTGGTGTTTGAGAAGGAGAAGCAGACCGCAGTGGTGATAAATATGGCAATCCCAGCGGATAGCAACATCAGGAAGAAGCGGCACAAGAAAATAGAGGCGTACCAGGGGCTGAAGGAACAGCTGGAGCAGATGTGGAAAGTGAAGTCCAAAGTGGTCCAAGTGGTAACATTAGCATTAGATGCTGTAACACCCTAAACTGGAAGAGTGACTTCAGAAGGCAAATGTGCCATAATTTCACCAAACCTCCATTGCTTTGCATGAAAACACAGACAAAGCACAGGAAAATGAACAAGCTCACGCGTGAAATGCGGATGGTTTGTTTTCACGCTGAGAAAACTTGTTCAGAACACAGTCGGTGCATTATAAAAAAGAAATGTTCGGCTATAGGGTCTTATTTGAAAATACAATGCTTACGTGCGTTTTCTGTCATACATGCGCGTTTGAGTGACGGTAACGTCATGTAGAGGTGCTCCACGGTGACCAATGGAAGCTTCACGATCACTTTTATTTTACAGGTTTGTATGATTTTGACTCAGAACCAGAACTGGAAAAAATGTATTTAATGAGTTACCAGATTACTGTGGCTGCCGCACATGTTACTCCCAGCCTGTTGTGTTGCTCTTATTTATGAACCTTTCACGTTTTAAGCATTATTCTGTCATAGAAGGAGTAGCCGTAAAGGTCAGAGGTCATCCTCCTGGTTCTGAAAGTGCCGCGTGCTTCCTGACCTGTGCTGTCTGGCGCTCTGTCGTCACAAACAAGGAAACCATGTTCGCGCTAACACAGCGGTGCGTTCAGGTACTGTCAGAAAAGTGACAAACAGCTCTTTCAGGAAACCCACTTCCCACGTGGTAGCGTGGCCGAGCGGTCTAAGGCGCTGGATTAAGGCTCCAGTCTCTTCGGGGGCGTGGGTTCGAATCCCACCGCTGCCAGACATTTTTCAAGTACACATAGAAAGCTGCAGTCAATACACACAGGATATACTTTAAACATGTGGTCTTTACGCAACGTTTGTGAGCAGAACAACAGCAGAATTAGGTGTGACAGTTGAGTTGATAGTGAAATCTGTATCATTTCAATAATTCAAGGATACTTGGCTCCTTTTAAAATGATGTAGAATAGTAATGGAAAAAACAGCTTAAAGTTTTACTACACCAACACAATGTAAGGGGATTTGCATAATGACTACTTTTATTTGTTTTATAATTATTATTTCATTTCATCCCACACTGGCAGCTACAGTTACTCATCTCCATTAACTGGAATCACTGAACAGTGACTTTTTGCTGTTAGTCTCTTTTACAGGATTTAGTGGAATTATCTGAAAAATAATTAGGCTTGTTATGCGCTATAGATGGTTCAAGGAGGTGTGCTTTAGTTTTGGTGAGTAAATTCCTGTAGTTTTTGTCAATTGGCAGTAATACACACACGGTATAAATGTGTGTCATGCACTGGTTTCTTAATTCTTGATGTGAAACATTGAGTTGATTGTTTCCACTGTGGCCCTGTTGATTGCCAAAATCCACATGTGACGTGTAGGTGCAGATTTGTGAAACCATACACTCATTGGCTGATGACATGTGATTGATAAGTTAGCAAATGATTGTGTAGCTTTATACAGATCTATTTTGAAAGATAGATTGACTAAAAGCCAAAATAGGCTTCATTTTTTTTTATTCAGTATAGCTCCAAATGAGTAACTGAGATCATAAATCAAGCATCAACGTGCTTACAGAGGTCAAGACAGGAAACTGTTTTACTTTAGACTCCAATAGGACCTCAAGTATTTTTGCAACACAGCTGTCGCCATCTAGTGGTCTTCAGATGGACTGCAGGCTCAAGACACTTTCACAGTGGCTGATTTTCTATATACGCTTTTCTCCAGTGCCACTTTTCATGTAGTAGATGTATGTGAGGATACTACACATTATGTTTAGGTTCTATATTTATTGTTTGCCTTAAAAAAAAGTCTTAATTTTCGTTTAATTTTGAATTTTCGTTCTCAATTCAGCTTAAATTCACTTACTTTCCAGGGTGGGTTTGCTTATCTCAGTTCACATTTTTATTGTTTGAACATGTTAAGTGTTTGGCTTTAAAAAAAAACCACAACTCTTAAAGTTATGTATACATCCAAGTCTAAATAAACATGCAGCAGAGGCTCCTGATGACCATATTAATAAATATTACAGCTCAGAGTTAAAAAACAACAACAAAAAAAACCCCAACTTATTATTGAATTGAATGATTATTGAAGCTTTGTAAACAAACAATGTAGTTTAAATTCGTTTTCCATTTTATATTTTTAGTTAAGTTAACATTTTTAGGTTTTAGTTTTCTTTTAAACCACTATAGTAAATAGTGTAGGGGTTAGGGTTAGGGTAACCCTTAGGGTAACCCTAACCCAAAATAGTCTTCTTAAGACTATTTAAATCTATTTGGGTCTAAGGGTGTCAGACGTCCGAGGTGAGGTGGAACACGTGAACGCAGCATAGCTGGACGCGGCGGAGAGGAGAAAAGAAAAGGGCAACGAAGCAGCCCGGATAATTCAGCCTCGCAGTCTTGGCGCCAATCCGACTTCAGAGGGAAATTAAACGGCTCGGTTTTCACTCACGTTGGAATCAAATTCGCAGCCGGTTGCTGCTTCTTTCAAAGCCTTCGGTCGTCTGCTGTAGCCAGCCAGCTAGCTTTGTTAGCACACTATCCATCATTGTCATATTCATCTGGCCCCCTTATTTCTGCCTGTAGTCACGATACTAATAACTCAGCAAAGCACCGGGACAATAGAGGTGTGTTTCTCCAGGGGGATCGAGCAGATACGGCAGCAAAATGGGGGTGAGTTCCATGTGTTTTTCCCCAAATATATATATATATATGAAGCGAGGTGGCACAAAGAAAGGTTTTAGCTCGTCAGTGGCTGATTAAGCAGAGGAGATATGAAAGAAAGAAAGAAGGAAGGCAGGAGAGGGGGAAAGCGAGAAAGACCATGGTGGATGGATGTGGCTGAAGGTGCTGGTTTGGCTGTTAGCCGTCTAGCTGCCTAAACATGAACCCAGTAACATAGCATTGTAGTGTTAGCTCGAGCACACACATGGCTTTTTATAACGTTTTCAGCTGGGTTACTGCATTGTCCTTGGCGTTGCGCACACTTAACATGTCATGTGTGTTGTGACATTGTTAGCCCGCTAGCCTTGTTAGCTGTCGGGGAATGCCATTACAGCAAATGGCGAGTGCGTTGCTAACCATTAATGCTAGTCACTTGTGTGTGCGTGTGTGCGCGCGCGTATGTGTGTGTACATTTTCCAAACAGGCCAGGATGTGGGGTCTTTCCCCCACCTGGCCTTGGCTAATTCACACATGTTGGAAGTTGATAATATGAGCTACCTGTCTGCACCAGCCAGGCCTGCACACACTCTGAAGCTGTAAAGCTGAGTTTATTAACTTTAGCTAGACTTGACTTTGTCCTTCTCTTTGGCTCCAGATAAACCAATCCACGTGTTCCCCCTTCCCCAGCTCAGTGTGCAGCCTCCCTGTGCTTGGTACAGAGTTAATGCTTGGAGCTAAAGTTGGCATTCCTTTTCATAATTGCTCAGCCCTGGAATGAAGGAATTCAGTTAATGTCTAGTTGTTTTTCCAGTGAAGCACCAATTCTGCACCCTAAACGCACCACGACCAACTCTAATAACTCATGGAGTCTTCCAACCAGGGCAATGCACTAATACTACTTGTGATTGTTTGACTCAACCAGACAAATAAGTATCTAAATGGCATGGAGCCACAAAAAATCACTACATCAGGTCCAGAGGATGGGGATAGGAACTGTTAAAGTGTCTAATCTCTATGTTGCACAGCAAACGCTATCAGGGTCATTTGTGTGAGTTATGGCTGCACCATCAATGCAGATGCTTTGGACATCAAACCAGGAGCAGGGTTAATGAGAGTAACGGTATCAGAGAAATTTCCCACAGGGAGCAGCACAGGCTATAGAAATACTATACCGCTGTAATGGCTTTAGAATGAAAGCATGTCAGAGACAATAATCACGTTATTAAGAGTAATAAGCTCTGCTTTTTCATTGTTTTCCAGGCCTTGATGTATTTTTGGAGCTTCGATCTTCCCGGATGTGCTCATGCGTAGTGTCTGAGGGTCAATCTGTTCTCTGATTGATTTGCCACGTGGCTTTGGGGTCGTAATTAAAACGTGTACAGCCGCACGCGTCATTATTAAACAGAAATTCAAAGATCTGCTAATACTCAGATGAGTGGGAAAGTCCGCACTCTACGTTTGACCGATTTTGTGTGTGTTGGCGAAAAAGTACAGTGGTATCCTCTGGCTACTACCTGCTTCTGTGTTTGTGAGCTCTGCTGCCACCAGGTTTCATCGTGATTTCTTGTGACCTGACAGGCTGTAGCTGCTGTGCCAGAATGCTGCATTACCTTGTCATTTCGTCAGCACAGGTTACACTCTTTGACAAGAGAAGATCGATTCACCAGTAAAGAAGTGGTGAAAAATGGCTGGCATTGATCATGCGAAGCAGAGAAGGGAATAAATTAAGTGGTTAAAAAAAGGCAAAGGGTTATAGCACCTCTTTGTCTGTAGTGATCTCAGGATTTTGCATTTTTTGTGTGTCTGTGTCAGGGTGAAAAATGCCGTTCTGATCCATCTGTAATTCACCAAATGTCCCCTGCTTTTTTTTCCCTCTCCGTTCATTTTGTGTCTTCAGAGGAAGTCCAACAGAGCAAAGGAGAAGAAAGCGAGACGTCTGGAGGAGAGGGCAGCTATGGACGCCGTATGCGCCAAAGTAGACGCAGCCAATAAGGTACCTCAGTTGTGGATATGAGTGAAAAGGAGAAATCTTCTGCTGTGGCTTTGCACTGAAGTTAAAAATGCGCGATTTGATTTTTGTCTCGCACGCTGTTCCATTGTAAGCTTAAGGCATGAAAAAAAAAAGCCCGGGGATGCCCTCCTCACCTCGATTACAGCCTTAATTGATATGGGCATGACAGGAAAAGGCAAATACCGCACCATGTGTGCCTTTATGCATAATTAATCTGCATCATTAAATCCCCCACCCGTCTATTCGAATGCACGGCTCCTGCAGCTTGGAGGTTGGCTAGAGCGTTAGCAAACTGGAGGAAAACAGCTCGCACAACATGATCTGAGCTGCAGCAGCTTCCTCATTGGGATCACGATGGGTCTGGCTGGGTCGATTACTTTTGTGTCACTTTGTTTCAAAATGAGTTGCCCCCACTGTGGTGGATGTGATAACAGCAAAGGAATGCAAGAAAATCCCCTAAAGTGGACCACAGTTTCAAATGAATAAATGAGCAATTTAACCTGATCTTGAGGGTCCGTCTTTGGCCTTCATACTTAAATTCTCTGAGCCTGAGTGTCTGTGGTTTTGGCCCAGTGTGCCAAAATCTGTCCAAGGATGAGAGTAGTCTTGATCTTCACACTAACAAGGTGAAGCTGACCCTTTGTGTCATCGTGAATGACTAATGGACGTGTAGCCTGTCCTGCCCTTATTTGGCTTTTCAGGTCATTGAGCATAAAGGCTGCTTAAAGGAGAAGAGTGCTGATAGTTTAGCGTTTTCTCATTCTGCCCTCTCTTCTCACAGCTCGAAGACCCCCTGGCCGCCTTCCCAGCCTTCAAAAAATACGACAGAAATGGGTACGCACTGCTTTGTACACCCGCAGAGGATTTATTCAGTATCCCGTTCCATGAAATTCATTCTTGTTTTTGTGTTTTCCGCATGGAGGGAACAGCCACTTTTCCCAGAGACACAGACTCATAAACTCACATGTTGACTTGTCCTCCCATTCCAGGCTGAACCTGCAGATAGAGTGCAAGAGAGTGACCGCGCTTAACCCGCTGTCTGTGGAGTGGGCTTTCGAACTCACAAGAGCCAACATGCAGACGCTGTAAGAAGTCTGTTCTCGCCTCCTCTCAGAGTTCGAAGTAGTTCAGGAACAGAGTGACCTATCTTTTTCAGAGCAGAGTGCAGATAGGCCAGAAATTCTTTTTGTGACATGAGATAAGGGCACATGGCAAGATGTGGATCTGAGGCCATGAATTAAACGCAGAGTATAAAAAGAAGGTAGAGATTGAGTTACTGTATTTAATATTGTCTCATATTCAGTTTTAAACGGTATTTGTCCAGTTTAGAAAAATCTGAGAGCAAAGAATTACAATTATTGGTCCATACTCGAGTTCGTCTGCTGTCTTTCTGTTGCAGGTACGAGCAGAGCGAGTGGGGATGGAAGGAGAGGGAAAAGAGGGAGGAGATGAATGACGAGAGGGCTTGGTACCTGCTGGCCCGCGACGCCGACTCCTCCCCCGTGGCCTTCTCCCACTTCCGGTTCGACATAGAGTGCGGGGAGGAGGTTTTATATTGGTGAGGTACCCAGCCGTGTGTTTGTGGATTTCAGAAAAGATTTCAAACCTCATTTCTGTTATTCTAGGTTTTATTTTTTTAAATTTGCGCCTCTTTCTTCGCTCTGCAGCTATGAGGTGCAGTTAGAGAGCAGAGTGCGGAGGAAAGGGCTTGGCAAGTTTCTCATCCAGATACTCCAGCTCATCGCTAACAGGTAAAAAACTTTGGTTGTGTGACTATGGGAGGGAACATTTTGGTGACTGTGAAGTTGGTTACAGCTGACTGTAACATCGCATTCACAGCACATTTATCATAACAAACAAATGCTAAAACATGGGCTACATCTAGGGATGCACCGATACTGGTATCAGGTATCGGGGCCGATACTGTAAAATGTGTGTGTACTCATACTCGTAAAAGTTAACCAATACCATGAACCGATACTAACTTATTTCATTAATCAGAGGGTGGCTTGTCATTTCTGTTGTAGTTTTTTAGATTGGCCACTAGGGGGCCAATTATTATTTTATTTTATAATTTTTTATATTTTATTATTTATTTAATAATAATTATTTTGTTTGTTTGTTTACAATATGGACACTCTGCAATAATTTAAAAGTTTTATTTTATTCTCAAACCTAATTTGTATTTATTTTATTCCAAACAGAAGTGTTTATTTATTATTCTGAAAGCTCGAGACAGTGCCAATAGTTCAGTGATATTTTGTTAAATTACAATGTGGAGACTCTGCAATAATTTAACAGAAGTGCTTATTTTTCACTTGAAATTTTTTTGTGGTCATTTTTATTAAGATTTTATTTTTTATCGGCAGGGAATATAATAAAACTTGTCTTCCAATTAATTGTATTTGTGTGTGTGTGTGTGTGTGTGTGTGTGTGTGTGTGTGTGTGTGTGTGTGTGGTAGAAGTATCGTTTTTTTGTACTCTGTATCGGCAAGTACTCAGATCCAAGTATCGGTATCGTATCGGTTTGAAAAAATTGGTATCGTTGCATCCCTAGCTACATCCATCTTTTATATACAGTCTATGGTCACGCCTTCAGGTCACTTTACACTAAAGACAAGTGTTTCTTTTTTTTGTCCTCTGTCCAGTACACAGATGAAGAAGGTGATGTTGACAGTTTTTAAACAGAACAAAGGGGCCTACCAGTTCTTCAGAGAAGCTTTACAGTGAGTATGCCGGCTCTTTAACGCTTAGGAAATATGGAGGGTTTAACTGTAATGAGACAAATGTTCAATGGACACTATATTATATTATATTATATTATATTATTGTGGAATATGATATAAGGTGAGTTGTCTGTGAAGCTTCTCAGTCATCCAGGTCATCGTAGTCTGTAATGACCCCAAGAGGGTCATGGACCCCCTATTGATCCTCTGCCTACTCACACGAGCCAAGGTGTGAAAACAGGTTTCGGGTGAAGCCATCACATGATAGGGTGGGGCTAGGTTTCACAATGGATTCACCCGAAACCTTGGCTGATTGTGACCCACACCCTGACCCTCCCATAGGGTTTATAATCTGGGACTCTCCACCAATTGCTCTGAAGAAGCTTCTCGGAGGAGAGGTGAAACGTCTTCAAGAAACCTAAAGAAGTCCAGACGCTTTTCTTTGCAAGCTACTTAGAATATGACGTGGTTCACAGCTCAGTATTAATGGCTCCACAGGTGTTGTGGGTTAGTCTCTTTCTCATGAAGCTGCTGTCTTAGATCAGAAAGGAACGGGCAAAGCTGGCAGTTCCCAAAAATGTATTTCTGGACATAATCCAGGAATTTTAACTTTAAATTTAATACAAATGAGATGAAATCATAGAGAAATGTGGAACTTCTCTGGCCTTTATTCAATGTCGTAACACTGGAACAGAAGCAAAGATTGCAACCGGATTTCCCTTTTAGTCCCACACTGAACTGGTGACTTTCATTTTTAGTGGTCCTCATCTCATGATACCACAGTCAGTTTTGTTATGATCACTGCGCTGCAAACACGAGGACTGTTGAGGGTTGTTATTGGGATAATGGAGACATCACGGCGCTGCCTTATTGAATTATCTTTTACTTTCTCTTTCGTGTGGGACTGGCGGGTCTTACAGTTATGGCGTGTTAATGTGATCGCCATCATTAGTGCATTAACTCTCCAGGAAGTTCCCACATCTAAAGGTCACATACAGGCAGGAAACGGTCTTTCTTCTTCGGTCTCCCATTAACGAAGCTCGCCATCTCCCCTCACCTCCAGGTTTGAGATCGATGAGACCTCACCGAGCATGTCCGGTTGCTGCGGCGACGACTGTTCTTATGAGATCCTGAGCAGGCGGACCAAGCACGGCGAGGCCTCGGCGGGACACACCCACGGGGGCGGACACTGCGGGGGCTGCTGCCACTGATCGGCTTCGGTTACGCCACACGATTGGTTAAAAGCCAGCAACTTTAACCGGCTGCGTGCGAAAGCTTCAGCTGCCTGCTAGTCCACGAGTGGTTTTGAATTATGGAGGCCGACAGGTGGGAAAACCCACCTGTGCATTAAAAGCCGGCATCTCGATGCAGCGTGAGCTTTCGCACGCAGCCTTTTCTATGTTTTTGTTTTGTTTGTTTGATTTGTTTTCCAGCCCCTCGGCTCATTGTCCAAATCATCTCTTCCCATTCTCATAACGCTGTTATTACCAGAACTAGTTTCCAGTCAAGAAAAAGCTGACGGTCTCCATCACGGACACCGATCCTATCCCATGCAGCTCTCATCATCTCTCTGTGTTGCTATACTGTATTGGATCTGCTTCTTAAACTGTGGTTCGAGACCTAAAGTTGACTCTTGGCCTCGAGCTGTATTAAAGAAACTCCCCACTTGTGGTCTCTCAAGTGTAAAACGGAATTAGTTGAGTCTTGAAATCACAACTAAAACCATCCAAAATAAGCAGATTAAAATAACTCAGAGTTAGGCAGTTTCTACAATCCAGCTCGGGGTTTTTTCTGGAGACTTTGCACTGAGACGACTTGCTTGTTTCACTGCACCGGGGTCCTCGGATCGGGCTTCATGTGAGAGCCCGAGTTTAGGTCGTGGTTAAACCAGCACAAGAAGCGCCGTTGCACTGTAATATTATCTGTTCTGACTCTAGTTGTAAGTTATTCTGTAACAGAAGCACTGCAGCTAGCAGCAGCTGGCACGTGATACTGCTGTTACATGATTACAATACACCATCGGCACCACCCGCCTCCTCGATCAGGTAAATGTCTCGATGTCTCCCTCGCTTTTAATGCTTACAGCTTATCAGATGAGATTTCCAAGATTGCCTTTTTTCTTTCGAGTCTCAGTAAAATACGTTTTAAAAAAAATGTTTTCTCAACTTCATCAGTTGCTGTAAATCTGCATCCGACTAAGTAAATATTCCCAGTGTGTTCCCACCTGTGTCATATCGCCTCATCAGAGATGCATGCTGTAACTGGATGCTCTTTCAGCTTCACAGAAGACATCTTTGTGAAAAATTCATCATTTGACCTTTCGGCCTCATTTTTTTTTTGAGTTTTTCCTGCTTCTTGACCTGCACCCACGGCTGCCACAGAATTCTCATTTTTACTGAGCTTTCGGATTTTCGTAGTGCACCCGTTTCCCTCTTTGCTTTTAGTTTCTGACAACAAATCTGACGCTACTAGGCCTGTTTAAAAACAATTAAGTCCATCCTCCATTGCACTTCTTTCATATCTTGTGGATTTAAGGTGGAACAGCATCAACAGAGGTCACCGTTTGATCATATAGCTGCTTGACAACGACACGTGAATGGATGCAGATGAGGGTAACGGCAGCGCACTTGAGGGAGCTTTTTCTTGCTTTTTAAATTGTTTTAGTTCTTCCACAGTCTTAACTTGTTTTCCTGGCCCCCTCCTGATTAGGTATTTTTGGGGGTGGGGGCGGGTGGAGTAAATCTAGTCTTATATTAGGATTACGGACTAGTGGCTTCTAAAATTTAGGTCCACTGCGAGAAGCAGCATCTAAAATTCTCATGTTGGTCTAGAATAATCTTAATTCCACTTTAACCACGATGAATCCCCGCCTGTTCACAAAGCCTTTGATGTGTTTTTGGATTAAATTGCTGTGTGTTTGTTTTTTTTAATTGATTTAGAATTGAGATTGACTGCATTGAATGGGGTTCTGTTATGCACATTTCCAGCTCCATGTATCCTTTTTTTTTTTTCTCTGGCTTTGCATGATTCAGTTAAAAATAATCCTTATTTATCCTATCCTGGCCTCTGGTGCAGTTTATTTTATCCACTGTCTCAAATGAGCTGTTACAGCTCCTGTCCCTTTAAGACAGCTGTCCTCTCATTGCCTATCCCTGACAAACTGATGGTTTCAATTGTCATCTATATTAAGGCTCGCCTTGACATCACACAAAGCCGGGAGTAGATAAACATGTCTGAAACAGTGCTTCTGTGTTAAACTCTGAGTTTTTTGGTTCACAGAGAGGACGTGTACATATGCTGCATCCACTACTGTAACAGCACACCAATGACAGACAATAATGGAAATAATAATGAAAAGCCTGCTACAAGTACGTGAAGTTAGAGGCTGTTGTGTGAAGTAGACACACTTGGTATAAATACTTGGTACTAAAGGGTTTGAGGAGAAAAATCTTATGGGATCCTGGGATGAAAGCTTTGGTTGTTTCCTGCTAAAAGTACATTCTGCACCTGGAGACATGGTAGTTTTTCTTGCTTGGTTGAACTCTGAGGAACAGAAACAACTAAACATGCTTGTTTGCGGGGACTAGACTATCTGATTGAATAGTACAGTAAAAAAATTTTGTACTTCATATGTTACAATTTCAAAAAAAAAAAAAAAGAGGATGTTGTACATAGGGGTAGGAGATCGATGGACTGACAGTCTCTCTCTCTCAGGTTAATCAAACATAATCAAACCTCATCTGTTGTACTTAACAGCCACGCTGTCAGTCAGTCAGCCGCTGGCTGGATTGGATTGACCCACGGCTCAGTCTTGTTACCATCCTGTTTAAAGAAACAACCGGAAAGTAGTCCTGGTATTCAGGAGGAGATTTTTGTTTAGTTTTATTCTATTCTTTGAAAATGTGAAGTTGCATGAAAGTAAATGTAACAAAGTTTGAACAGAGACTGGATCTGCACTCGGTGGTCATATTCAATCCAGGCATGTGGGCAGTTAAAACAAATAATCATAAAGAATTTAAAAAGGCTCACTGGGAATTAAAAAATAAAAAAAAAACTTATGTGAAAATGTAATTTTTGGAAATGAGCCTGAATTTAATTTACTTTGAAGTCAGTGAGGACTTAATTTTTTTTTTTAATTTTTTTTTTTAATGGTTCCAGATACAAAAAATTCCAGATACTGCTTTTGGTCTTTTCTCAACATGTATATAAATATATATAAAGATATAAGCTGTTGTGGATCCATCTTCATTTCTTGGCCTTTTACAGGAGAAACACTTTTTTAAACATGATGTTAATAAAAGGCAAAAAAAAAAAAAAACCTCGGTGTTTGAGAGTGAGTGTTCCAGTCCTGTCCGTAAATGACAATGAAAGGGAAAACTAAGTCATTCTGCCTTGTCAGTGTTTTATGTTACAAATAATGTTACGAATAAAGGAAAGTTGTTTGACTTTTCAAGAAATGCCTCCTTTTCTTTTCTTTTTTTTTAAACATACGTGAATTTCCATCAGGAAAAGCGGATATGTATGGAAAGGTTTAATATATTTTGTATTTTTCTTTTTATAGGTAATTATTCATTATTATGTGCCAGGAAACCAGTTTTTCAGATTTTTATTATGCTGTTGTTACACATGTAGCTGTGTTAGGGTTGCCGATTTGCCTGTATAGACCAGTCACTGATGCTTAACATATAGGTGTGGTGTATATTGCCAACATATAGAATGCACTGTGGAGTGATTTAAAACGATGTCAAATTTGACCTTTGACCTTTCCTCCAAAGTCAGAACTAAAGGTCAAATAAATAATTGTTATTTAGTTTCTTCCTATCACTGTTTTTACTGACAACATACAGGTACATATGGAATTTTATATATTGGGATTCAAAATATTTAAATTATAATTTGCATTCAAATACGATGTCACATTTGACCTCTGACCTCTCTGTTCTAGCTTTCTTTCAAGTTGACCCTAAAATGCAACCTTAAAAGAAAAAATCCTCTAACGAAAGTACTGTCAAGAGAATGAGCTCCTCCTTTTTAAGATTTTAAAAATATTTGTTTTATCCAAATGAGTGATAATTAATTTGATAAGTACCTTTTTTTTTCTTTCATTTTTACGCTGCACAGATTTCTGTGCCGCTTCTGGAACCGTCTGTGTGGCTGTAAATGTTCCGAGGGGGATTCCTTTTCGCGTCGCACAGAAACCGGACGCTGTTGGTACATTAGCTGCAGAAAAAAATGTCATAGTTGAGCCGAATGAATGGATGCTGTGAGGTGCCTTTGCTCACATCTGTCCAAAATGACATGAAGCTCTGAGCGTCCATCGCTCAGCTCCGCCGATTGTCGCCTCCGGTAAGAAAAAAAAAGAAAAGGAAAAAAATGGGAATGTTTGTGCTTGTCTGGTTAATACAGCTTAGCTTCCACTGGTTTATCATTGAGATCAATTTAGATTCATGTTATTCGACCTCGTCAGGAGTTAGGCCACATTGACCCGTGCACAGCTTCAACTTTTCCTCAGTTAGCTTCTCAGAAACGTCCCGCTGCATGGGAATGCTTTCCCTTTTAGCTTGTTAGCAAGCTAAATGTTGCTTGTGTCAAATTGGGTACATTTGAACTCAGTTTAGCTCCTCGGTTACAGCCTGCACAACTTCATCAGAACATAAACAACTGGATTAATAAGAAAAGCGTGAACAAGTTGCACTTTCTGTCAACTTTCAGCTAGTCAGGGCACCATGGCAACGAGGATGAAGCTAAAGCTGAAGACTGTATTTTTGCTCTACTTCATGGTCTCGCTCCTGGGCCTCATCTATGCACTGATGCAGCTCGGTAAGTGAATCCTACCTATGAGCAGAATTAATAATGGTATAAAATTACAGCATCAGCAGGTGTAAAGGAGTCAAAAATGTGCAAACCTGAGTGGCAGAGCTTCACTTTGCTTTGATTTGTTTGTGCAGGCCAGCGCTGTGACTGTACAGAACATGACTTCCCTAAAGACCGCACCATATCTCGGCTGCGCGGGGAACTACACCGTCTTCAGGAGGAGATGAGGAAGTTTGAAGTAACAAAGCAACCTCAGAAGCAGCCAGCCAAACCGCCCCTGCCCACCATCTTTGTTATCACGCCGACATATGCAAGGTAGTCTTCCAAGCGACCATGCTTGGTGTCCACCCTCCGCTGTGCATTCCTGCACTGATCTCACCCTCTCTCCGATTTCCATCTGTTTTCAGGCTGGTGCAGAAGGCCGAGCTGACTCGTATGTCCCAGACTTTTCTCCATGTCCCTCGGCTCCACTGGATCTTGGTGGAGGACTCGCCACACAAGACGCCTCTGGTGACCGACCTGCTGATGAAGAGCGGCCTGACCTACACTCACCTACACATGCCCACCGCCAAGGACCGCAAACTACAGGAGGTTCGTTCAATTTTATTTTATTTTTTGTCTTATCCATGCATGTTCTTGCAATTTTTTTGTTCCTTATTTAAAAACACTGAGTCATTCTCCTGCTCAGGGTGACCCCAGCTGGCTCAAGCCCCGTGGGGTGGAGCAGAGAAACGAAGGGCTACGGTGGCTTAGAGAGGACAGGAGGGCTCAGCAAGGAGGGGATAACCAGCAAGGAGTGGTGTACTTTGCTGATGACGATAACACATACAGCCTGCAGTTGTTTGAGGAGGTGGGATATTTAAGTGTGTGACTATGTTTATTTCTTTCACTATTAGGCTTATTGCTGATGCTTGCGAACAAATGTCCTCTTTTCCTCAGATGAGGAGCACACAGCGGGTGTCAGTTTGGCCGGTGGGCCTGGTTGGTGGGATGAAGTATGAGAGGCCTGTGGTTGAAGGAGGAAAGGTAAGGTCATTGACATTTTGCCATGCTGCTGTTTTAAAGATGCAAAAAAACCCCTGCATCTAACTGCACCTAAGAGCTAAGCTTTTCAGCTTTTTCATTTGATCTAAAATACTGAGATCATATTTACGATGGTTTGTTTAAGGTTGTTCGCTTCCATACCGGCTGGCGTCCCAGTCGGCCCTTTCCGATCGACATGGCTGGCTTCGCTGTTTCCCTTAAATTGGTCCTGGCCAATCCAGAGGCATGCTTTGACGGAGAGGCACCAATGGGCTTGCTGGAAAGCAGCTTTCTTCAGGGACTGGTTACCATGGATGAACTGGAGCCCAAAGCAGACAACTGCACTAAAGTACGTGTGTGTTAAGAGATAAGAATGAAGACTTGTCTATAATTATTTTAGAACAGATGATTCAGTGTGAAATGCTTTGTTTTGAAGTCTTCAGTCTTTTTTCTTTATGATTTATGGAAATCGCAGAAAAAGAGACCTTTAAGAAAGAAGTGTTCGTGCATTGGCATTTGCAGTAGTCGCATTACAATTCTAGTAACAGTTTATATATAAGGTCACGTGTAGTAATAGTGTGTTTGTGTGCTTTGCAGGTGCTGGTGTGGCACACACGGACAGAGAAACCGAAGATGAAGAGAGAGGAGGCGCTGCAGGCTCAGGGACTGGGTTCAGACCCTGCTGTGGAAGTCTGAGGGAAACACATGCACATCAACACACACTCACACACACATGCACACACAGTGTGTGATTATATTCTGCTGTTAATGCTGCATACGTAACTGCATTGTAAATACTGTAAACACTAAAGTGCAGAAGAGAACCTGGTTTTGAGAGACTGTTACACCCGGTTGTAAATATAGATGTGTACCGAGTGTGTGTTTTGTCATAACTGTGCTGATTGTATGTTAGTGTGTGCGTCTTTTTCAGTTTTGAGTTTGCAATCCTTGTTTAGCAGTACAGTCGGTGTCAATGTTAAACTGCTACCTGATGGGGGCGCCAGTGTATTAGTTTGTGAAGCCTTGCTGCTGGAACACTGCGGCTTAAAACTGGAGGGAGGGTGCGTCTCATAGCAGGGTCGTCTTGTATCACTTCTGTTTTCTTGTAGCTCAGTTAGACGCCTGTGATGTTTCCCGTTCCCGGCAATAGTTAGATGTTTTTAACAGGGGCTGGATGTATAAATGATGTGACAGGCAGAAACCGTGTATATATCTTTTCCAAAACATCGAGTGGCATTTTAAAAAGAAGGATTTGGTTTTTCATTCCATTTTTTTTAAATAGTGAGTTGAGTCAATATGATGATGAAGAAAGAAGGGGGAATACAGACAACCAAGCTTTTTTTGTGAGTGTCTCATTCACAAACTGCCTTGTAGGGGAAAAAACTACATTTTATCATTATTGTTAGATGATCATAAATGTTTGTGGCTTCATGTTATTGTGGGTAAAACCTTTGCCTAGCATGCCAAAGATCCCCGGGTAGGGACTAGGAGGTGACACAAATGCAGCGTCGGGGTAGGACAAGCCAGTGTACTCCTATTAGCAGTCCCAAGGGTTAAGTCTGCTAGCGTGACCCCATGGGAAGTAAGGGAGCAGCTCAAAGGACCCTCGTGTACATTTCAGTAGTGTGGGTGTGATAACGAAGTACGAAAGGTTACTTTGAAGGTGTTGGACTGTTTATCACCCCAGTTTTGCTCACACAGCAGATTTGGGCTGGTGATGATTTCAGAACACATTTATCTTTTTTTCAATTCTGGGTCTGAATTTTATGTTTAGTGTTACTGAGCTGCTTATTTGAGCTCATGTCTAAGCGTTTTGTGCAAACTGTTATTTTTATATACAAATGATTAACAAGGGAAGCGTCTACTAGACTCTGACAGATACAGGACATTTGTGGTAGATACCGATATATTTAGGGGGTTTAAAACAAAAACCTGATATTAATATCTAGAGTATGTTTTCCAGGAATTAGCCGTCTTGCCTACTTTACTGTGACAAGATTTCTAAATCACCTCGATCTTTTTCAGCTTTATGTTTTGTATAAAACATGAAATGATACGGATATATCTGTGATATCGGCCGATAATATTAGCAAACAGTATATTGGACAGTTTTGATTGGATGTGGTCCCAGGTGTGGCTCTGGTCCCTCAATCACATGGATATAATGTGTACCCTGGTTTAGCAGTGCAGCCTTCAGTGTCGTTCCAGTTTTCAGGCCAAGGATCAGTTACAACTGTGCACTTAGTTCATGCATGGCTTCTGATTTTTGTGTTTGTAAGTCAATATTCAGGATGTAGATCCTTTTTTTTCCTTTTTACCCCTAAAAACAAGTCATCAGCATCAAAGCGATGTCAATAATCTTTACTCAAACTGTAATAACAATGACTAGGATTAAGCATCGTAGAGCCAAGGCAGTGAATACTTACGTCTTTTTTAACAATAAAAATATCCATGACTGAGACGGTGCTCTCTAAACACGCCGAGCAGTGAACAAACCCCACGGACGACTTGCTGTTGCGTCTTTATTAAGCCCTCAACAACCCGTGTTGCAGACAAAGCGGTGCAACTTAGCAACACGGGCACGACAAACACCCGCGTAATGGTTCCACACCCAACGCACAAGTTCTGGGTTGTAACTGGTGTCATCACACCACAGCTAGTTTAACCCAGTGTTTTCTGAGCAGCTTTAGCGATGCTTTTTAAAAACCACGCTCAAAGTGGAAACCATTCAAGGCAGTGGTTAAACAAACATCTCTGCTGAAGCGCGTATAAACGAGTTATGCAATAAACAAACGCGTTACATTTCGACACTGCTGCGATCAGAAAAACACTTGAATTTGCCTCCAGCGGGCAGGAAATCCCTGGTACTTAAAGATTGCTGGGCTTTGTCATCTTCCACACTCCCTGCAATGCAACAGACGCTGTAAAAACAGCTAGTGCCTGCTTACGTGTAATTAGTGCCTGTAAGTAACTTCTCTACTGGTGTATAATGTATTTATTACTGTTCTTTACATTGTACAGTGTGATCATGTCTGTCCCTGGCCTTGGAAATAAAAGTAATAAAAAACACGTTTTGTCACTTTTGTTTGTCTCCAGTTCTTTTGAACTTAAGTGAAGCTTTTTTGTCTTTAAAATTAGTTTTTTTTAAACAGCAGTTATATTGAAAATCATGGAGGTAGTCTGCAGTGAGACAGGCTTTAACCTTTACTGCCTGCAGCAACTTGACACCACATTCATTGTGCACATCTGTTCTCTGTCTGAGCGTGTCACTTTCAGTAGTCAAGCTGTGATATATGACTCGGTCCCTCTCCTCTGACCTGTCACGCAGCGTGTCTGTTATTTTTATCACGTCTGCACCTAGCACCGTCTATAACGCCGTCTTCCAGCCGGATGTTCAGCACATTCACCGCATCCTCACCTCACCGTCCAGATACCGAGCCCCAACTTGTCTGTGCCTGACAGCGACCATTGCAACCTGCTCAGTCATGGCTGATTACTCTCTCGTGGGCGGGGACTCTCTAACCTCAGAACAGCTGAAGTTGCGTGATTGACAGCTGGTACGCCCTCTCTAAGGGGAAGCGGCCCACTTGGTGACTATATTTGGAGCGTGCGGAGGGACTCCAAGATGAAGATGCAGTGGGAGATGAGTAAGAGGAGCTGAAGTCAGAGCTACATGCGCGCCACTGTTGGTCCACGATGAGTCACAAGTGCAGCTGCACGCACACGCAGTAGACGATATTAGCGGTGATACTGAAGGAAGTTGTATTATTACCTGTAAAAGTATGAGTTTCACTGTCATGAATAACTAATCTGTGTGTGTTCCTGATGGTGTGTCATCACAGCTGCAGAGGAACCCTCTGCATGCGTTTACATGAAGGTGCACAAAGGGCTATTAAATGTGACACACACAGAGGTAAACAGCTCCCACTTCCAGTCCCACCCAGACAAAGTGTTCACTGTGCAAACACTACCATATCATTGATCAGGCTAACTGATTTTAATCCGTATACACACATTCCTACTCCGGGGTTTGCCTGCATTAGAAGTTAACAGTTCAGGGTGTTACACTGACTCGCGTGTGGTTTTTAAATGTCTTCTTTGTGGCGAGCAAATCAGGGATGCAACCAATTACGGGAGGTTTTGTGCAAGATTTGCAGAGAGATTAATGCGTTAGTTGTGTTTGGATGAATGTATCTGTGTTTTGAGATGATAACACGTTTCGCAGGAACGCCTTCAATTTGAATCACGACCAAGATTCGTGCAAGAGTGGAAAAACTATATCAGTCAGTCTAGTTTAGGCCATGCAACGTATCTACACTAACTTAATACAGTTCTGAAAGTGCTAAGCTGCTACATTGTTACCAATGTTATCATCTGAGAAAATTCTTTGTCTGAAAACACTAATTGCTTCACATTTGGGATATAATCCGTACATAAGGAATTAGTATTCATATATGTGCACGGAGACAAAGATGTTGGCACAACCGTATTTTTTCATCAGGTGTTTGTCTTTTACTTTGTTGCTTTTTGTGGTAAACAGTATTCATCACAGACAGACATCCATTCACAGGGTTGAGGTCTCAGATATGAGCTACAGCTGGGGAAGTAACTTTTCCTGTGGAAAGTCAGAAGTGAAATATGGTCCAGCGTTTAATTGTTGTAATACTCTGATGATAATGTTGTCTGTCCTTCTTGTTTTCAGTATCAGTAACGCAAATGAGATGCGCGTGATTCTTAATTGAGACTCTGAGATTCATTTATGAACCAAAAAGGGGAGAAAGAGCAATCATGTATGTTTTGATTTTTGTGTTTTCTTTACACGGTTAAAGCTATCTAACCATTTTCTTCTGCTTATCCATTTTGGGCTCACAGCTGGGCTGTAGACTAGTTGTCCTAGGGTGAGGCACAGGGTACACCCTGGACAGGTCCCAGCCTGTCACAGGACCAACACAGGAACTGACAACCGTTCACACCTAAGGCTAGAATGACCAATTGACCCACTAACTGTCTTTTGACTACGAGAACAGGCCAGAGTACCCGGAGAGAAACCATGCAGACACGAGGAGAAAATGCAAACTCCACACAGACAGGCTGCAGGTGGATTTGGACCCAAGACCTTGATAGCCAAGATAAGCACACTGATAAGAAATAGTTACAATCTTTCAAGGACTCCTGGGGCACCAGAAACTTCTACTCATCCACCTGAGGCTTCGCCTAAGAACCTGTTTCAGACATTGTTCAGCCAGAGGCCAGCCAGCAGACTTCTGATTTTAGTAGGCATTTCCCATCCAAATTCAGGAGGCCTCCGGCATATCTGGAAGACTGTTTTCTCACAGAGCTAGGAATGTGGGATCGTCGTATGGCACCGTTTTATGTTCAGACCATCTAAAAGGTCTCTGACGCTGGCTTTGGTCTTCCTGTGGATCATTTGACTCGTTTTGACGCATAGATTTGAAATGCGATTGTGTCAATGGCGAGTGTTTGCAGACGAGTTGACGTCTTTCGTACAAGCTGCAGATGGCGGTCTGCTAGAAATCCAAGCACAGTGAGGTCTTTGGTGCAACACCCTCTTTGTGTTCATCGTGCAACTAAAAAACACGGATGCTCTACTGAATCCAGTTCATGCCACATTTGTATGCTTTGAAAGCGTTTGGTGGGATTGTCTGCACTGAAACGACACCTCCCTAAGTATTGCAAGTGTCCTGCATCGACCGCGTTTTCTCGTGTTAATGCGCTTTAATTTGTGAAGCTCTTTCTTTCATTAAAACTTTCATTAGAACGTGACCAATTGTTTGCCTTGTGGAGAAAGGAGAAGGCCAAACAAATCATTGATCTTTGGGCGTGCTTGTCCAAATTTAACCAGTGAAGAGCACTACATACCCTCCACGACACTAAGTTACACGTCCACAAGGGGGATTCATGGCTACGTCATTTATTGTGCCATCTGTGAAGAGAACAAAAAGCTACCTATGTTTTAAGGGAGTAAAACAATACTGCCGTTGTAGAAATACCAGTGATAAATCAGTGCATCCACCAGTGCTCAGTGGAAACAACAGCTAACGTTAAATTGGCAAACTACATCTACAAAAAGTCAACAAACCCTCAAGACAGCAAGTTACTGATGTGTAGCACAGATCAGCTCTTTCATGGTGATTTTTGATTCATTCAAAAACAGAGAAGCTTTTATGTTCTCATAAATTATGGTGTGATTGAGTGAATTAGCTCCAGCTGCGGTGTACACTTCAATGACTAAACAATTACACAGAGTCTGAAATGTTTGTTAATATAGAACATGTGTACAACTACATTACCATTACTACTTTTCTATGTATAGGATTTATGGCAGGATACATCTTCCCTGTGTTCTGTAGCTCCACGGCTGGAGACCAGAGTGATGAATCTACAACAGACATAACTAAAGTTAACCTGCTGGTTAGCTGCACAGAGCTGCACCCACAATTCACAAAAATTAGCCCACCTAGCACGCAGCAGCTGTAAGTTATAAGATCCTTTAGATCTGCACAAAGTGACAGAAACAAACTTAACTGTTTTATCAGATCAGATCAGACTAGTGATGGCTAGATGAGGCCTCACGGAGTGTGCGCTACATGACCCTTACCGTGTTTACGCCGTGTTGGTGTGTTGCTTAATAGCGACATCTGCTGGATTTAAAAATCATTGCAGGCACGCTGGATACAAACGGGTGGATATGGCAGAAGAAAAAACAAACAAAAAAAAACCAAAAAACACACATGAAGCAGACGCTTTGATTTTCAAAACAAATAGCTTGATCTCATTTTGCTTCTCTAGCAAAGTGCAAGCTTTAAGTGTTATTTAAGCGGCTGTCTTTTTTGTGGCAAACAAATCAAAAAATGCAACCAGTTACGGGAGATTTTGTGCAAGATTTGCAGAGAGATTAATGTGTTATTTGTGTTTGGATGAATGTATCTGTGTTTTGAGAGAATAACATGTTTCACAGGAACGCCTTCAATTTGAATCACGACCAAGGTTCGTGCAAGAGTGGAAAAACTATAGTTGTTCTCTACATATCAGTCAGTCTAGTTTAGGTCATGCAACATATCTACACTAACTTAATGCAGTTCAGAATGGTACATAAATGTTATATTCCTGATGTCAACAACACATTCTGTGAAGAAGTGAAGAACTCTGGTGATCCTTATTTCGCCCTTATGGCCGACCACGCCACTCCACTGGCAAATGGATACAGTCCAGCTGATCTTCTCATGGGAAGGAGGATAAGGACAACGATCCCTGTCATTCCATCACAGCTAATAATAAGCTAACAAACTTACAGACAAAAACAAAGACAAAACTGCAACCGCAGACACAGACCACATGACAGGCAGCCTGGATAAAAAGTGTGGAGAGAAACTGAAGTAAGTTGATTCATTCTGATATCTGGACACCAAGCGAGTGATGAATTGTCCTGTTAACATAACCAGCTGATGATAAAGTGCTAACTGAATGAAAGAGAAATGTATATTCCAAATAATTTGATTATAAAATGATCGATTAATGCAGTATGTAAATGGTTTTTGTACTTTGGACAGGTCGCCAGACTGTCACAGGGCTAACATTTAACCCAACCTCACTAATTACATATTGTTGGACTGTGGGAGGAAGTCCTGGTATCCAGAGTAGTATCCAAAAAGTTAACAGACTGTTCAGGTAAGCCTCTCCAGGACAACAGGATATACACTGTATGTTGGTGTAATGCATAAGAGTGCAATAACTGAGCTCACAGGCAGAATAAAGTGAATAGAGTTTTTATAAAAGGTTAATCTATAAAGAGCTGTCTAAAACAAAGTATGAGTTAAATCAGAGATTGAATGATCATAGATTCTCAGTCATAAGGCTTCGTGTCCATCTCGGACCAATAAATCCTTTATTTGACCATGGAGACCTTGGTGCATTGAGCATTGAAGGCAAAACTTTGTTGACTCGACCCACCGCTTCATCCCTGCAAAGCTTCTAAAGCTGGATCCCGCGAGTTTACCCAGCAAAGGTAGGACGTGCGCTGCTGCTGAGATTTTTTTCAGTAAGTTAATATTTGACCTGTTTAATACATGGCTTTATCTCTAAGTCAGTGTGTGTTCAAGGATGTAATGACAAGGTGTGTGTGTGTAGGTGGAGAGAGGGAGAGTGTTTTACAGCGTGTGTGTTCGTACCAGTGACGAAGACTGTGCAGGTCTGGGCAGGGTTGGCGTGTGACGTGTATGAGGGCAATAAGCAGCGCTCCTGGCTCCGTGTCACTCACTCAGACTCACACACCGAGAGGGGAACGAGACGAGAGCGAGAGATCTGGTAAGGCTCCAACTATTTCTTCACCTGTTGAAGGCGTTACTGTTAAATATGTGGTAGCAGGCATTGCTACCACAGGCACGCAGGCACTCCTGTTTAATGCTCTCAGTGTTGGGCTGCTTCTCAGCCCTGTTTAATTTTTAACACTTTAATTAAGGCATCCTTGTTTTATTCGCCTCCTATTACACGACACCTTTCAGTCTTTATTTTGCAATCTGCACATTATATGAAACGTTACCTGCACTTCGCAAGTCTTCGAGATTTCCAGGACACCGTTTGTCAGAGCACAGAAGGACGTTTTTTTGTTTCCACCCTTGTAACAATCCAAAGTCTTAATTTGTTTTCAAAAACAAAGCTGATCTGAAAAGAACACCAAGTATGTCTGCAGTTTCTGGTTATTAGCAGGAAGTGTACTCCTTCAGACGAGCATTAGTGTGGACTTGGTTATTATGTAACTTGCGGTGAAACGGTTTACAAGGTAATTAACAGGGAGGGAGGGGGGAAAGCGATCTTGCACTTTTTCACTGCAGGGTCAAAACCCCTGAGTACGTCTCATTTCAAACACACATGTTTGTTTGGCCGCTTTTCTTTTATTAATTAAAAGTGTCCCACCAGGCGGAGAGTACGAGTGAAGCTTTTGCTGCAGTTGCAATTCTGCCCAAAAGGCACATCTGTAAGTTGATTAACATGATTTCCTGTTAATTCACACAACAGTCGAGCAAGCAATGATCATTGAGAGCCTCAAAGGAGGAGCGCTCTAAGAGACACTCGTTGATTGTGTGGCTTGCGACGTTCACGAGAGCCGTCACTTCTCAGAGAAAACTCCAAAATCTTTGAAACTGGAAAAACGGTTCCTGCTGCAGTTGAGTGTAGAACCTCGTGTTGCCTTTGCTTGTTTGAGCGTTTCAAGTTGTTTTTAGGGTTAAAATTAAAATGAGCTTTTTCTATTGGCTGCATCTGTATTGGTTAAAGTGAGCGTTAATATGAGTCATGGTTTAAAGGGGAGAGAAAAATAAGAGTAGCCGACAAATGTAAGACGATAAAGTTGAACTTTGCCGAGCCACTTACCCTAACCATGAAAAATGAATGCTTAGCCCTAACCCTTACCCTAAACCATAACCCAAATGTAACCCTGTCACCAAAACCACATTTTGAGTCTCAAAAATGCCTTTAAACTTGTTTGACCAGGATTTTGGTCCCAACAAGTACAGTAAACTTCCAATACTTACACAAAGACACACACATACACACAACTTTTTGGACAAAACAAGTGCAATAAGTGTTGTTTTGTATTGTTTATTCTTTATGCGGATATTGTACATTTGTAGCATTCATTTCATTGTTTATTAAAATTAGCTTAAATGTTTAGAAACCTATTGTCATTTTAAATAGCTCTATATAACATTGTAGAGGTCAGAGGTCAAATGTGACATGATATTTAAGATGTTATAAGGAAGTTTCAATAGGTTGGCAATAGTTTCTAATAGGGCTGCGTTAACGTGGTTAATGATTAACGCGATTAAAATGGACAAACTGCCCAAAATGCGTTGACAGAGACATTTCAGGGATTTTGAGTCAGTCTGCGCTCCAGATGGGTTAATTGTTAATCGCGTTAGTTGTAATGACAGCATTAACGCGTTTAAGCCGCATTAACGTGTTAACGGCGAGTAACCCCTTACACGGATTGATCTGCGTTACCTCGTTAATGCGGATTAGCCTGTTTTAACGCGCTAGCGTGGATCAGTCGTGCCAACGCCACTGGCACATAACCTCGTTGGTGGAGGTAATAATGCTACTCTTCCTGCACACGGAGTGGAGCAGTCATCAGCCACTCCAACACAGCCAGAATATAAGGAACTCATCTAAACAGCCCGTGATTTGACACTGTGCTTACACGGGACCCCCGAAAAACCCATGCCGATGTTTGAAGCAGATTGTATGACTAACTTTCAGAACAGGTGGAGAATGGACAGACAAGCAGGTCGCTGACACCGACAGTTAGTCTGAAGTCATTGATTTTGGCTGCACATCCGGCTGTCCGACTCCCTGTGTGTTTATCTCCAGCGCTAAGAATGCTGCGCGTTCAGTTTTTTGACATCTGTTATCATCACAACCCCGATAACATTGACTCTGACCTGCGGGCTCGGTCACGGCCACCGATATTCAAACACAGACATTCTTGTGACGCCTGCATAGCATATCTGTTGTACAGTACTTACCATCCAGACAGGCTGATAAAACACACACATACTCACATTGATGTGAAAAGTAATTATCTATCGTCTATGGTCTTTTACGCTTTTTCCTTCAGCTTTTATCTCCAATCACTGTTCTTGAAATTTTGGCTGCCTGTATGGAAATGGATCAGACTGTGCGTTTGACAGAGGGCAGGGTTATGTAACAGCACTAAACTCTAATCTCTCCTCTCTCAGCAGGAACAAACCAGGAGCAGAACGAGTGTGTGAGAAAGTGCACCAGAGGCCAAAAGAAGTAACAGACAGAAGCTCGAAGAAACTCCAACAAAAAGATGGCTATTGGCAGGAACTCCAGGATGAGCTCAGTCCGAAGCTCCATCAGGGCCCCAAAGTTTCTGGACAAATCGAGTGGCTTCTACGGTCGCCTCGACGAGCCCGAGGCCGCCACAGAGGTAGAGGAGACTGGTGTAAATGTTTGCAACATGGAGGAGGGAGTGTCGAGTGACCCATCCATCACCGCGGTGCATTGTTCTGATGAGAAGGAAGAAGGCGAGGTGTTTGGCTTCAGCGAAGGCATGATGGAAGATGATGACGAGAGCCTCCTGAGGAGGAAACCCAGCCGCCGCAGCAGCAGGTGGAGGAGAAGCTCCAGGAGGAAGCAGAAAGAGGGGAGAGCAGACGAGGACGCAGCCAGAGAAGAGAGGCCCAGCCTGGGCACGGAGGGTCCAGCTGACTTCATCAGGGTGAAGATTGAGGTAGAGATGGAGAACCTGAAGAAGGCGGAGGAAGAAAATGAAAAGGCGGGCAGGGAGAAGGAACCCGTGCTCGTTCACTTCCCGGCTCGGGAGGACGCTGACGACCAAGTCCTTATCCGAGACAAGAAGAGAGGAAGAGAAGACGAAGAGGAGGAGGAGAGGAGGATGACGAAGGAGCAAGAGGAAGGGATGAAAGTGGTGAAGAGGAAAAATTACCGCAAGGTGAGAGAAAATGTGCGGTGTTGTTTTAGGCTGCAGACTTGTGTCAACTTCCTCTTCAGTTTGTCACATTTACATAAACTCCATATTTAGCTTCGCTCCGTCGGGTTAAACTTTAAGCCGAAGCTGAAGGTTGTATAACTGCACGCCCAGCATGTGTGGAACAGAGGGGTAAAGTTCTCCCTCGCCATCCTCCACGTAATGCACTCTGGGTTATTAACTGCCATGGAGACTATCATATCACCTTAATAACATGCTGCCACTGCGCGTCCAAGGTCCAGCGGCCACTGGTGCGTGTCACGGCACATGAAGTCACCCACAAATGAGTTTTTCCTTTACGTCATTTTTAATGACGAAAAATTAAGCAGGTTATTGTAAAGAATTTCTGCTCCTGCTGACACACACACAGGTGACATTCCCGTGGCTCCTCTATCATGTCCTTTGATCAGTGGAACGAGGTCAGGTGATGCTGACCCGCCTGCTAAACCCCACACCGTGAAAAAACATTCCAGTGCTGTTAATCAGCTCCGCTCTGCAGACGATTGGTCGGTTTCTGCTCAGTGTGCGGCGCTGGTTAAATATTTAGTCATGAGTTACCACAGCCTCGGTTCACAACCTGTTTCCAGTGAGCTCATTATTTTCCAGATGGAAATGAAGCTCATTGGTTCTTTTTATAGAAAAGGTCAATAGCGTGTCTCTTGGAATTTCCCAGGAAGCAGCCGTGCTGCGACACAACAGAAACAATCATTAATTTGTATACTTCCAGTGAATTCCAGGAAAAATCCTTTTATTCAGTGCGCAAGAAATGAGCCCAGAGCAGGATAATGTCGAACATTATCATTCAACATATTTAAAAATTCAAAGAAAAACTTCCAGTAATACATTTATATTAAGCAAATGGCTACTTCCAGGTGTTTATTATTATTTTACCTGTTTAATGAAGCGCTTGGCCAATTTAAATTCAGCATCTAACTACAAACTCAATTCAAGACTGAAGAGCTCAGCCACAAAACAGCTACTGACTCATTATCAACACAAGAGCACCGAGGTCTCCTGTGGTGGGATCCTTTGGGTCCTAGCAGTTTGCTCCATTGTTTCACACATGCTCGATCGGACTGTGATGTAGAGTTTCGAGGGCGCTCGAGCAGCTGTGTCACATTCCCTGAGGTGTTGCTGAGCTGTTTTGTCTGTGATGCAATGTCCTGCTAGGGGAGACTGCTGCCATGTGGGCGTGCCTTTATCATCGCAACATTGTAACTACATCTGAGGTTCTTCTCGTCACCTGTCAGCGGCTGTAATGTAGCTAACCCTTACTCCTCCTGCTCCCACCAGGCCTTGGACCGAGCACTGCGCCGCGGCTGGGAGGCCTTCGTCGCCAACCTCTACAGCGTCACGCTCGCACCGGTGAACTCCTCGCCATCGTCGTCTTCACCGTCGTCGAAGAAGAAGCACCAGCACAATTCGGTGTTAGCAGAATTTCAATAGAGATGGACAATGACGCTTGAGGCTTCTTAATATTTAATAATATCAGGGTCATGCAGCGTTTTACCGCGACTGCTGCAAAGTATCGGACAATCCTGCCTGTATAACATTTACCACATGACGTGTCTGAGTCATCACCTCAGGAATATTAATCAATTATGTAACTTACTGAGTCTTAATTACTCAGCTGAACCTTTATCGCCTTATTAGGATGCACCTTAGCCAGGACACAAACTGCAGGCTCGATGGGCTGCTGGTTTTACAGTGAAGTCTATGAGACTGGCCTGAACAGAAATCTCTGGTCTTTATGTGACTGAGTTCAGCAGCTGCTCGTCCCCTTCTAATCTCCAGTTTTAGTCAAGTAAGAGCATTTTAGCTCTTAATATCCAGTTTGTTACTAAGAACTCGCAGTGCAAATGATCTCTGCTTCCTTTGGTTTAGCGCTGTGAAACTCCTCGAGTGTTGATGTGTAACCAAAGGGGGTGGAAAGTTTCAAACGTAGCAGCTGACTGATGGACTTTAGCTGGGGAGTAATACATACTTCTGTAGGATTATCCGTGGTGCTCGTTGCCTAATCAGACAAGCTATTTATGAGTGTAGGACATGCAGTAATTAAACTTTATTATGGACATATTCTATTATTTATGTAGGCTTTATTGCAAGTGAAAAAGACGGACAGGGTCCAACCTTGTGCAAAGGAATATGTAAGAGTTTCTATTACAGCTTATTAGTTTTTCCTCATGAGGTCCCTGCGTGTGTGTTCTAGTGAAGGTTATTAAACCTGAAGGGACAGAGCAGGGAGGTGTAAGCTTGGATGTCTGTCCAGAAAAAGATAATGCTTATTTTTGGTCAAAAAAGTCATATTAAATAGTGCATATTTTCTCTATTTGAATGCAAAGTTGTGTCTTTTTTATGTGTTTGATTTGTAAAACTGGCGACTGTATTTAAGAACTATTAATAATGGACGTTTGTAGATGTGACAAAAATGCAATAAATGGTCTTTAATTTTCAAACATTCATTCATCTATTTTTTTATTGCCCTTGTCCACTTCACAGATACTGAACAGATGTCTGCAAATATATATATGTATATACTCTAAGCACGAGATCCATAACAGCAGGGTGCAAGATGGTAGCAGGCAGGGCATAGAGGGAACGCCATAACCAAGTGTCCAGCATAGTGTACAGAAACATCTGTGCCGAGTATGACCTAGAAGTCCCGAGGTCAAAATGGGAGACGCCCCCTAGGGTGAGCAGTGAGCATTTCTGTTGCTCCTCTGAAGGTCAGGCGGCCTAAACTGAAGTCTGAGCCGCAGCTGAACGACATCACTTGGGCTGCTCGAAGAGAGCGCAGAAAAGCAGAACGCAAATGGGAAAAAGACAAGCTACAAGTGTCTTATGATATCTTAAGAGATAGCTGGCATAAATATCAGAAAATTGTTAAGAACCAGAAATCCGCCTATTTTGCAGGTGTTATTAACGACAACTGCCATAAGCCCCGTGTCTTATTTAGTATTTTAAACTCTGTTCTTAACCCTCCCCAATCAAACTGTACAGAAGCTTCTGCTGAAACTTGTGAAGCTTTTTTAAATTTCTTTGTGGACAAGATTTTATCTATTAGAGCACATATTTTACCCCCTTCTGTTATTTTTACGCCTTTAGCATTTTTTTTTAGCCATTTTGAACCTGTGTCTCTGTCCTATCTGGGTAAAATTGTCACCCAAATCAAGTCTGGTTCTCCCAGTGATGTCCTTCCCCCTCGTTTTTTTAAAGAAGTTTGGGGCACTATTGGACCTTATATTCAAAGGCTTATAAACAGCAGCCTGACTTTAGGTGATGTACCTGTAATTTTTAAACAGGCAGTGGTCCAACCTCTGCTGAAACGCCCTGGCTTGGATGGCTCCTTCAAAAGCTGCTCTGGTTACCATGGAACGTACTGTTTCAGGTTGGATTCATCATTTGCTGTCACTATCTGGTTATTTTGCCCTCACACATGAGCTGCTGGCTGGCAGGAAGTATCAGAAACACATTGTTCATGTTGCGGTAGCACTTCATACTTCATCCAAGCACTGTGTGTTCCAGATCGATGGCTGGACAGTGTTTTATTTTCTGCCTTTAAAAAAAAAAACAGAGAGAGAGAGAGAGAGAGATAAAACCATGTCCTTTTTTTTTTTTTACACTTTGGAGAATCCGAGCATAATAAGCGAGCCATTTGGACATTATCTCTACATGGGGACAAGTTAAGACTAGAGAGGGGAATGAGAGATGATAAGTAAAAAAATAATTCCTAATTTAAGGTTGTGTTTAAATCCTGAACTCAGTGAAAAGAAATCACTCCAGTAAATGAACAATGTTTAGTTTGCAATAGTCATACCCAGATCCTGATCTCGCCCAGTGCTGGAATGGAGGATATTTACATGAAAGAATAACAATGTGGAGGGTGGAAGAGTAGAAAATCACGTGTTCTGAGTCAAAATTGCTTTTGCATTATTTGGCTACGCAGGTATTACTGATAGTAAAGTGCTCCGCTGTTTAAATATATGTTATGCTAAAACACACTCACTAAGGTCTGTAAAATCTGCAGCCTGTTTCCGTGTATTTGCTGCCATCTGGTGGAGGTAAAAATGGCGCTCAATCTTAGCGGAAGTGACGTAGTAAAATCCACTCTCTGTAGGCTTTCTCCAGCTACATGCTGAGAGCGATGTTCTTGCGTTAAAAATACAGAGTTTAGGTTGTGTACAAAAGACTCTATCCAGTTTAATTCACCCATAGCTGAATATAGATAAGAGTCAAGATAAGCGTTAGCCACTCGGTGACGTTTGCCGGTGGGCGGAGTCCAACAGGCGGGACATAAAAACGAGATGCACCGCGCGCTTCTTCCACTTCCTTCGATGTTCTGGCAGAGGTAAGATTTGTGCAACACTTAGCCGCTTTAGTTCAGTTGCAGAGTTTATCCACTAATTGTTTGATTTTACAGAAACTACTGTAGTGATACTGCAGTTTCACGTTAGTTCACGTCTCATTTTCAGCTATTTTAAACGCTGCGTGGTGTTTTTGCTAGAAGTTTCTCTGCATTGAGCACGGACCAGATTTTAGCGTAATCTTCAACCATCCACCAGCAGAATTTAAACATTTCGACTGAAACTTCTGTCACTACTAATAAAAATATGTTCTCTACTTGATGCATCCAGTATTGAGACATAAGCGTAAAGCAGGTTTGCATTTTAATGGCTTCAGAAGTGACCGCACGGCAACTAACAGCGTCTCTAAATGATGAAAATTTTCACAGACCTGTCCTGAATGGCAGTGATTGCACTCTTTTTATTCTGATTTGAGACGCTGTTAAACTCAATTTTCATACTGTTTCACACGAACAGTAGCACGTTAGATTTTAGCGGTCACGTGGTAAACGGCATGGCTAGCTGGTTGCTAGCTGCAGAATGCTAACGCATTCTTTCTTTCCTTTCCAGATGTGGAGCTGCTGGAAACGTGCTTCCTGCACAGGTAATGTCTGTTTACAGGTTCGCTTTATTGCATTATAAGGTGGAGAGTAGGGTCACGTAAACGCATTAAATGGCATAACGTGAAAGGTCATGCTACTGTGATGACCTGTTTGAACTCTCTCACTGAATAAAAACGTTGAAGACAGCATTTCAAACACTGAGTAGCATGAAGGAATCACCACTGATCATCTCATGCTTTTTCTTTTACAACTCTCTAACGGCGCCATATTTTTTTCTCCTCGTCTGGTTTCAGGCATGGCCTGTGATGACACTTCCTACATCAGGTAATTAGAAAATGCTCTGAGTGCTTCAGATTTTAATCTGGATTAGGCATTTGAATGATCTCTCTCAGTGGCTCTGCAGTTAAACATCTGTGTGGCTATAAACGAGCATGTTGTGCTGCGGTGATGAGTCTTGGAACTCTCTCTTTCTGAATCAGCGTTTTGAAGAAGCTTCTTTACCAGATTCTGAGCAGCATGAAGGCCCCAACCTGATTGTGCTGTAATAGCTCTTAAAACACTTTTATAAGACAATGACTGTGGTTTAAAGTTAAGGGCAGTGATTGAATTGCCAAATCTCTAGTTCTAATTTCTTGAGGGCTTAAATACAGATCTCATTAACCAAGATATTTATGTTTTTCTGTGTAGGTCCTCTGATGTGAACCCCGCAGTGTTCAGAGTGTCTTAAATTCAGAGGTCAGTTAAGATTTTCCACCGTTAAAATTCCACAGTGGGGTTTTAAGCATGATGATTACCATTAATGACAAGCATATGCCTGATTAATGTGATGTCAACCTTTAATCTGACTACCCTTTAATTTAGGCTAACAAACATGTAAATGTTAGTTATTGCAAATGATTAACAGTCTGGTATTTGTTTGCTAGGCTAAAGTTGGAGTTGTTTCAGAAGGAAGTGATGCCAAATCAGCATGTAAGTATTAAGCTTTAATTTTTTCAGGTTAATGTGAAATTGTCAGAAATGCCAATTTCCCCAAATTCTAGAAATTGAATCTGAAATTAAATTAATTAATTTATTGGTTCCATAATGTGAGGCATTTCTGACCGTTTGAAAGGATGAAATGGATAGCACCCATCAAACACCTGGACGACATATGTCACATGGCAGTTTGTCACCAAAGCCCTGATCAAACATGCAAGTCCTTAATGGCACAGGAAGTAGTCCCTGCTTTTTATTAACGGTCCAACTTCTCCTTTAGGGACTTCCACCAAATGCTTAGGAAAGGAAGGCAGTCGAAAGTTTCAAGGTAAGAATTTAAGACTTGAATATTCTTTCTGTTGAGCTTGTCGTGCAGAGACGAGACGTCTCATCTGTAGCGCAGTTTCAGTGATGATGAAACTTAGCTCACTTTGACCCGATGTGAAACGACACAAACATCTGAGCAACTGCAGCTTTTCACTTTGAAGGATTTTCTATCATCTGTGTATTTTATTTGTCATAATACAATCTGCATGGCCACTTGAGTGATGTAAATGATTTCTGTTGTCAGGTGACTTGATGACTGCTTCAGCAGCTCCATGGAGGCTTTCCTGTTTGAAGGTATGTTAAAAAAATATATCTGCAGTTTTAAATATTCAGACCTGCTGAAAATGATGAGAGAAATTTTGGAATCTCGTTCGTCTGAACTGCTGTTGATAAGATTTAAATCTGAAGTCAGTGACGGTCCACAAAGAACACTGTGAGACTTGAACCTCCTTTCTGTACCTTGACTTGATGCAATCATCTTACAGGTAGCTGAAGTTTGGACTCCAGATGCTGCAACATCCCAGCTGTTTGTCCAGGTGGGTGAACTCTGTAGCTTCGTTTTAGTGCTCATCTTATACATCTTTATGTAGGAGGCTTGGAGCTTGATGGACTCTAAAAACTTTTATTTAGACTGATGCGTGTCACTCCAGTTTCCTGTATGATGATATTGGCAGCCGTCTTACGCCTCGTGTCAATGCCAGACCTGAAAAGGTGAACCCACTGGTGTTGCCTTGGCAATAAGGGGATAACCTGTTGGGGTTACCAACAGTCTGAATGGAAACATAATGGAATTGTGAATCATCTGATGTTTATCTGCACAGGATCAAACCTGTAGCCTAACGTCATTGTGAGCAAACGTTGCTAATGTAACTTTGTGTCGTCCTTCAGGACAGAGCTGCCTGTCGAAGCTGTGAGCTGGACGCAAGCCCTAGGTAGGTGCTGTGCATGTTAACATCAACAGAAAAGGGATCATAGTGAAAATAAAGGATGAATGATTCTGGTATTAAGGTCTAAAACTACAGTCATGCTTCCTGTCTGATAAGACTGAAAGCTCTGGATCTTGACTTTAGTACTGCTGGGTTTGTGCAAATGATGAATTGGCTAAGGCAGTCAGAGGGGGTTGACTCTACCCCCTCACACTCGGTTGGTCTCCCCTCCTGTTGGCCCAGCATGGCGCTGAGAACCCTGAATTGTTACCCCTCCAGGTGTAAGGTGACCTGCTGGTGCTCTGATGGAGAAGGAGTGCTGACTGAGGCATGGCTGACAGGTGGTCATCTGATCACATCCCAGAAATGTCATATTTAAACTTCTTTGACACTTTATAACACAGTGGCTTTGAATGCTGCTTTATAGATTTGCTTCACTAGTGTTAATGTCAGTCTGACATTTCCCCAAAAGAGCTTCAGCAGGATACTTAATACTTGTCTGTCTTTAAACAGCTTTAAACACCAGATCGTCGGTTCAGTCGGTCCATGCTGGTGAGTACAAACACTAGTTCTGTTTTAACAGCATGCAGCAGCTTAATGTCCAGTTAAACATTAAACAGATGTGATGAGGTTGTTTTACCGCCCCAGTCTGAAGATTCATGACTGATTGGTATACTCTGATCTCAGCAGCTAAACTGTGTTCTCAGTCACTCCACAAGCAGACTCTACTAACATATTTAATCTGTTGCAGGTTTCTTGTTTGACGCAATGGAGTCATGTGGTCTGTGTCCAGCACCTCATGTCACGAGACTGACATTGTGCACAGTCACGATGGTGAGTAACCAGTTTAAACTGGAAAAGTTACTTAATTAGGCAACGGTTTAGTGTTAAGCAGAAGTGATGAGGTTGTTTTACCGCCCCAGTCTGAAGATTCATGACTGATTGGTGTACTCTGATTTAAAACTGACTTGATCATAACATGAGCGTTCCTGCCCTCCATGTTTCTAAGTTTTGTTTGTTTTTAAACTTTGCAGATTGGACGGTACACGCCACATCGTGACGCTCTCCTGTGTGCTGCCACCAAGATGACTGCAGTTTGAACTACACTGGAATTGTGGACACCTGTGATAATGTTTACATTTGTGGGGTTCTGTCACTTAAAAGTTGCAGTAACTAAACAATAAAGTGTTTAAAATTTAGCAGACTGAGCTGTTTTATTTCAAGTGTGACTGTGGGGAGACTCGATAAACAAAACATTTTAATAGTGAAAGTTCTTAGAATGTCAGGTTTCTGGCTTAAACGGATAACACAGGATGCTTTGTGTTGTAGCACAAATTAAATCAAACCTAAATGCTGTCAAAGGATTAGCTTGAGGCTGATAAATTATGCAGAACTGGCCTGTGCAAGAATGGTGGAAAGTACCAAATTTGTCTCTGTAGGAGCTTGTGATACAACCTGAATTTGCAAAGAATTGCATGTCAAAGAACTTTAGACAACATAAAGCTGAGCATAACAAGTCTGCAAGAATCAAGTGTGGATGTTGTAAGAAGGCAAATGGAGTGTTTTGCCACAAGAATGGATGAACTTTTATTACTGGGTTCATACAAGTAAACAATGGTCTGTCTCCTTTAAATCCGTGCAAACCCAGGACGGTTGGGTAAGTCATTAGTTGATGGGACAAGTATAAAAGCATTCAGTCACTTAAGGCTGCAGGTCATGAACAAAGACCAGCTGGTCTGCAGTTAAACATTCAGTCAGCAGTGAAGATCCTCGCAGCGATGTCATCTAATAACCAGTCCACGCCAGCTAACAAGTTCTCTCCTGTTACTGCACTGCAACCAATGATACACCAGTGATGGCTTTTGATGTTATCCAGGGCCAGCGCCTACAGAAGAACAAAGTGTCAGCATCCACCGTGATATATGCAACTATATCATTGTTGAAATGCAGCGTCAAGTGGGCGCAGAGCTCACCTCTCGTATTGCCTCTTTGGACAGAGCTCCTGGTAAATCCTGTTTGTTGGCAAAAACCAGCAGCGTTGCACCAGCTAACCTCTGCAAAGAACGGAGCGCAGCTTATTTAAAAATAGCATAACGTGTTCATACTGAAATCAAATTGACATATTTTGACTCTGGCTTTTAGGGGTGTTTGTCCATGGAGGCCAGTGTGAGTTGCCCAGTTTTGAAAATATCTTAAAAGATATAGAAAGTCCAGACAACTCAAAAAACAAGATTGATAAAAACGATTAAAGATTTGCTTTCTATTAAATATAAATGGATACTTCTGATCCATTAGGGCGAAATATTCCTTTTAAATGACAGGCGGAATACCAGGTTAAGGCTCGTATTGAGGACTAGTGAGCGTCACATTTTTACACACCTACCCTTCTGGTCTAACGGTTACCGCAAACCCATTACATTTATATTAAAGTCTTTTATCCTTTAAAAAACAAAACAACCCAAATAAAGGATTCTGTCACTCCACTGTGTGTCATTCTCATATACCTCCTCCAGGAGGAGTGCGCTGAGCTCCTGTCTGCAGTCTTCCAGTCTGAGTCTGTCTGCGCTGTCCACCACCCACACCAGCCCATCTGTGCTCTCAAAGTAGTTCCTCCAGTAGGAGCGCAGTGACTTCTGACCGCCTACGTCCCAAATATTCAGTTTAAACCTGGAAACACAAGGAGTGGGAGGCATGAATGGAAATGTACAGACTGAGCTAGAAAAAAAGAGGTCTAAAGAATACTTTTGTACATTAACACAGAAGGTTTTCAGCAAACGTTTGCCTCCGTTCTACTAATACCGTACGAACCACAAGTTGGCAAGCAGCCTGAGAGCGAAGTGCTCTATTGGGACGATTCTGGCTGCATCCCAATTCGGGGTCTGCAGCCTTAAAGGCCGCATTTTAAGGCCGATTACGTCACAGCAACGCGACGAAGGCTGTCCCAATTCGAAGGCTGCTCGAAATGCGGCCCTCAAATGCGTCCTTCATTTCCCTGAATTTTAAGGACATGGCGGTGTAGACTTCGTGGCCCAACATATCCCAGAATGCATAGCGCGGCGGTGGGTGTGGATAATTTTGCCGAATAAAAACGGCAGATGAGGGGCGCCCGAAGAGTAAACTTTAAGTAAGTACTGAATATTATGTCACTTATTTCTGTGCAAATGTTTAATAATGAAGAACATTAAAACATTACGGTCGGCAAAGTTATGTGACATTAGTGACGTTTGTACTAACTTGGTTTTAAAGCCTTTACTTTAAAATATACTCCGTTCAATAGCTGAGCTTAATCAGAGAATGATCAAAGCTCATGTAGAAACAAACAAATGAACAAAAGATTTTCTCCTTCATTTCTGTCAAACAAAGCTGTATGAAACGTTTCCAGCTGCTAGGCAACCTGGGCAACGCGACGGAGGCTAGACCGTCCCATTTCACAAGCCTCGCACTTCCGGCCTTAGCGGTCTTTAAGTACGCAGCCCTTGAGGATCGTTGAGGCTGCAGACCCTGAATTGGGATACAGCCACAGTCTCATTTGGTTTTATGGTAAGATGGGGCCTGATTATTTAAGAGATGAAGGATTTTAACTTTGATTCTGGATTTAACAGGCTGACACACAGAAATAAAAGCCAAATCAAAAGGCACCACAGGCGGAAGGAAATGGAGGCAAATAGATCTGAAGGGATAAAGTATTTCCTGTGACTTTTATTCCTTTATTACACTGAAGCTTCATTTATTATTTGTCATGGTTTTCACACAAGACAATACACAAAACCTATTTTCATATTCATATAGGCACATTTTAATTTTAGATTATTATATCGAAAATCTTTGAAATTTTTCCGTGACTAGATTAGTTTTTTTTTTTAAGAAACATGGGCGTCAAAGCAACGTGCGTGTGTGCGTGTTTGAGCCCGTGCGCGCGTTACCCTTTGTGCTCCAGCGTTTTGATGTTGAAGCCCAGTGTGGGAGAGATGGTGCTGACGTCCTCCCCGTTGAATTTTTTCAAGATGGTCGTCTTCCCCGCGTTGTCCAGACCTCTGCACGCGCCAGGTTAAAGACAACTCACACACCTGAGGGGTTTTAATCGATTAATCAGCGTCTCGTATATTTACTGGAATACGTGTAACAGTTAGCATAGCAAGAAGGATGAATCCGCACAGTGGAAAAATAAAGAGAAAGGCGTTATCCGGCATCTTTATCTAACGACACAGACACACAGAGAAGCTTTCGGGTTCTTATTGATACATGTATAGTTATAATAAACCAAGTGCACGAATGCCACTTTGTTTTCAGCCTAGCCAAACCTGTCACAGAAAGGATACAGCATCAGCAGCCTCATCTCGCGCTCCTTCTGTTTCATCTTCTTCAAAATTGTTAGTAAACCCATCGTGACGCTGCCCCGTTTAACTGTTATACTGTAATAAATGTATGTTATAATTTTAAAGTTTAGTATGATAATGTTAGGCTCTCATAAGCAGCATTGCAACTCAGGAAGAAGCCACAGTGCTAATCCCGCCCCATGTAGCCACCGATTGGCTGGTTTTGCAGCAAGAGAACGTGGATTGGTTGCTTTTAACTTCCGGCGCCGGCAGATTGGTCAGTGTGCTTTTTTAAGGTGTGGCCGGGCTGTGGAGGCCAGAGAACTACTGTGATGGTTTGCGGCAGCGCCTACTTGTGTCTGTTGTGGAAATTACACATTTGAGTCGGTTTGGGGAATGTTCTAATTTTCAAAATAGAAAATTTTAACGATCCTGTGAAAATGAAAACAAGCATCAGAAATGTGAACATTTTTACATTTAGGAGTTATAAATGTGAAAAATCCTATAGCTGCTTGAATGTTAATAAATGGTTAACACTCTTTATGGAACCACCGAGACTCATTTAGGAAGCAGCTATTTTTACCACAGATTTCAACCACTGAATCCACTTTACAGATTGTTGCAAAGATTTCTTTGGCGCTTCTTTTCTAACTTTTACCAAAATACACTGGAAAAATTGCAATGACACCTTTTTAGGATAAATGTGATTTATTAATCCATCCATCCATTCGCTTCCGCTTATCCTTTTTCAGGGTCGCAGGGGGCGCTGGAGCCTATCCCAGCTGTCATAGGGCGAGAGGCGGGGTACACCCTTGACAGGTCGCCAGTCTGTCGCAGGGCCAACACACAGGGACAGACAACCATTCACACTCACATTCATTCGCACATTCACACCTAGTGACAATTTGGATTATCCAATTAACCTATCCCCACAAGCTACAATACAATACAATACATTTATTAATACATATTAATAAATCTAATTAAAAAATCTAATTAATCTAAGTTAATATACAGAGAACCAAAGAAAATAAATACATTTCAGGCTCTGTAGCCCAAATCTTTACCATACCAGCTCTTTCCCTCTTCTTCTTCTTCTTCTTCTTCAAAAAAAAAAAAAAAAAAAATGAAAACAAAAACAAAGTAAAATCTGAGTTGTTTCATTTTTTTCTTGCGTGATTTACTTAAGATAACAAAACAATTTAAATTAACAACATTTTTTTATGCGAGAATTAAACAGGTCAGTTAATCTAAATGTAAAATATATTTAAGTAAGATGTGACATTTCTAACAATAATTGGTCTAAAATAACTAATTTATTCTATTTACATTAAGTAAAACATATTATTATAAATAGCTCTCCCTCACAGGGAGCTGGCGTGGATGTGGTCAAATGTCATTGTATGCAAATACTTCTGCAGCGGTGCCTTCACAAGATGGTGAAAATCAAGATTTTTTTTGTGGATATTTGTGATTGATAGTGATGCTGTTTTTCACACTCTGCACTTCTGCAGCGTTCCTAAGCAGTCAACTTATTTTAGAACAGTTTTCACTTTCACTACTGACTTTAATTCCTCTTCTCTGGCCCCGGGGCGCCAGTGTCCGGCAGCCTCGCTTCTGTCAGTGCGCCCCAGGGCAGCTGTGGCTACAATGTAGCTTGCCATCACCAGTGTGTGAATGTGAATGGGTGGATGTCTGGTTGTGTAAAGCGCTTTGGGGTCCTTAGGGACTAGTAAAAGCGCTATACAAATACAGGCCATTTACCATTTCTCTCCAGAGCATGCTGCCACCTGCTCCCTGCTTTCATTACAGATTATAATGTCATGTGCAAACATCAGAGTTGCTGGAGAGTTCTGGCTCCTCATCTGCCAACCTGCCCATCATCACTGCAAACAAGAAGGGGCAAGATGGTAATCCTATCCCCTGGCTCACTGTCCTCATACATGTCCTGCACCACCCTCACATACTTCTCTGCTGCTCCTGACTTCCTGATGCAGCACCACTATTCCTCTCGTCTGACCTATCCTATATTTTCTCTCGATCCTTAAGAACACAGTGCAACTCCTTCTGACCTTCTCTAAACTCCTCCATCAACACCGTCAAAGCAAACATCACCTCTGTAGTGCTCTTACTGCTGCTCACTGATCGTCACCTCTGTTCTTAACCTAGCTTCAGCAACTCGTCAGCACATCTTTCCTGTAGCTTTATGGTATGGCTCATCAGCTTTATCTCTCTGTAGTTACTACAGCTTTGCACATTACCATTTTTCTTCTAAATCAGTAGCTATACTTCTCTATTTTTCAGGCATCCTCTCACTCTCCAAGATTAAAAAGTCCCTTACCATCTTTCCTAGATTTCTCCCCCTCCACATGTACACTACTAGTCAAAAGTTTGGACACCTTCTCATTGTGACAAAGTGGAGGAGCAGTTGCAATGCTCTCCATTTGTCCCATATGTGTTTACCTTTTCTTTGCACATTGTACACATTATTCTGTTTCTATGTATTTGCTATGATTTGCTATTTGTCAAGTAACATTGCTTCACTCACTATCCCGGGTTTGTTTGTGTAAGTGTTCTGTTGCCGGCAAATCAAACATTCTGCAAATTAAGCTAAATACTCAGTTACATGTTTCTTTATATTTTATTATGTTACAGATTAAGTCATTTGTTCATACTTACTTTGTTTGGCTTTTCAGTCTTGATGAGGGTCAGGTGTGGGGAAACGCCCGCCTGGCATTTCCTCATTTTAAAGTCCTGATGATGTCACACATGACATCAGCAGGTCAAACCAAGTGGAGGGGCTTCTTTTTCCATAGAGATGCTTCCTTTTGTTGGTGTTAAGGTTTAGAAGGGATTTGTTGAATGTTTTTCCTTTCGTTAATACTAGAGATGGCACGATACCACTTTTTTATGTCCGATACCGATACCAATATCATAAATTTGGATATCTGCCGATACCGATATGAATCCGATATAGTGTTTTTTAATCAATAAAACTGTTTATTTAATATCTTGCTGCATTTTGTATAAGTTTATACTCAAGTTTAAATAAATAACAACACCAAAGCTATTCTGTTATACCTGTATGTAAAAAATACACTGCGCCCAAAATATTTCATAATTCAGCAGCACTGATCAATCTAATAAACTTAAACCTACTCCATCCTCCCTATTCTGGTATTTTAAAGAGTACTTAGCAGAAATATTAAGCAACCTAACTAATAGGGTTGCAAACTCCCAGCAAAAAAAAAAAAATAATAGGGAACCACCCTCCACCTCATGATGCTTAATCGATGTAATCAAATTTAATTTGATGCAGGGTGAAAATGCACAGAAATAAATTATTTTTCAAGAATAATTAAATAGATTCAACATCTTTCTTCAACAGAATTGCAGACTGCACAGATGGTATCTTCCCAAAGAAAAAAGTAGTATAGCTTACTAGGGTATATTAGACTTAACAGTTACTATATACAGTAATGGACTTCTATATATTTTACATAAGATTAAAACTTTGGGTGTAAGATTCAGATAATTATTTATTAAAAGCTCGACATTTTAAATGAGAATAAGAAAGAAAAGTATGTCTTTGTGCCCCCTTTTCCCTGTTCATGCCCTATCGGCCCCCCTGGCTAAACTTTGCTAGATCCGCCCCTGCACAGTTAGCAGCCGTCAACTGCATAGAAAAAGATCCTGGTGTAGAAAGTAATATTAAATAAATTTTAACAACAGCTTATCAAGCTTAATAGTGCTGCTGTTGTTCAGCCGCTGGTTTCCTCTTTCTGGTGAGAAGTGGGCCAAAAACTAAGAAGAGAGACGGACTCGCGACAGAAAGCCGATCAGCTGATCATTAATCAGTTTCACGATTGAAGTAGCAGCAGGAGAGAGAGAGAGAGAGAGAGATGAACTTACACACTTGCTTTACTTCTCTCTGGGATAACTTCCTCAGATGAAATGCTGGTTTGGTAGCGAGGCTACAAATACACACAGCCGTGTGTATTTATTAAGTTCACTGTAAATAAATTGCTCACCTTGGAAACCTGAAATGTCTGCATAGTCTGCTTCCCTACCACCTTCCTTGACGTTCGAGTCTGACTACTTCACACTCATTTAATTGTTTTTCTTTATTTTCATGACTATTTACAATGTAGATTCTCACTGAAGGCATCAACTTATGTAGTGAACACAAAAGTATGAAATAACTCAAAACATGTTTTTCAAAATAGCCGCCCTTTGCTTTGATTACTGCTTTGCGCACTCTTGGCATTGTCTCTGAGCTTCATGAGGCCGTCACCTGAAATGGTTTTCCAACAGTCTTGAAGAAGTTCCCAGAGATGCTGAGCACTTGTTGGCCCTTTTGCCTTCATTCTGAGGTCCATCTCATCCCAAACCATCTCCATTGGGTTTAGGTCAGGTGACTGTGGAGATCAGGCCATCTGGAGCAGCACTCCATCACTCTGCTTCTTGGTCAAATAGCTGCTACACAGCCTGAAGGTGTGTTTTGGGTTCATTGTCCTGTTGAGAAATAAATGATGGTCCAACTAAAGGCAAACCCGATAGGATGGCATATCGCTGCAGGATGCTGTGGTAGCCATGCTGGTTCAGTGTGCCTTCAGTTTTCAGTAAATGCCCCACATTGTCACCAGCAAAGCATCTTCACCCTCCTCCTCCATGCTTCACGGTGGGAACCATGAATGTTCACCTTTTCTGCATTGCACAAAGACACAGCGAGTGGAACCAAACATCTCAAATTTGGACTCATCAGACCAAAGCACAGATATCCACTGGTCTAATGTTCATTCCTTCTGTATCCTCGCCCAAACAAATCTCTTCTGCTTGTTGCTTTTCTTTGGAGTTGTTTCTTAGCAGCTATTTGACCATAAAGGCCTGATTCGTGCGGTCTGGTCATTTGATGTAGAGATGTGTCTGCTACTGGAACTCTGTGTGGCATTTATCTGGGCTCTAATCTGAGGCTGCTGACTCAGATTAATTTATCCTCAGTAGCAGAGGTGACTCTTGGTCTTCCTTTCCTGGGCGGTCCTCGTGTGAGCCAGTTTCATCAGAGCGATTGATGGTTTTTGTGACTCCACTTTGGGACACATTCAAATTTTGACTGACTTAGATTCAGATCTTAAAGAAATTACAGACTATCGTTTCACTTTACTTATGCGATTGGTTGCCATAAAATGAATTCTAACAGTTGTCAAATAAGACAGTCAGCTGTGTATCATCCTGACTTCTGCACAGTACAACTGATGGTCCCAACCCCATTAGGAAGGCAAGAAATTCCACAAATGAACCCTGACGAGGCAGACCTGTGACAGAAAAAACATTTGTCAATAAAGCGTGGCTACTTTCAGGAATCTAAAATATAAAACATATTTAGAGCTGTTTATCAATGTTTTCTTTGCTACATAATTCCATATATCTTGCTTAATAACATTTGATGTATCTACAATATAGAAAGTAGTAAAAATAAAGAAAAACCATTAAATGGAAAGGTGTGTCCAAACCTTTGACTGGTAGTGTATGTCATTTGGACGAACCACCTTTGCACTCTTCATTCTCTTCATAGCTGCCCTCACTTTGCCCTTTCTTATCCATGATCCACCCATCTTACTCTTTCTTACATTTTCTACACCCATCAGTTCCTCAAAAGTATTTTTTCCATCTTGTCAACACCCTGACTTGACTCATTATTTCCAACTCTATCCTTAATCACCCCAACCTGCTGCGCATCCTTTCCAGCTCGATCTCTGTCTAGCCAATTGACAAGTTATTTTCGCCTTCCTTTATTGTCGAGACTCACATTCAATGCACTCTAAACATTTTTTCTTGCTGTACACTTAGCTTCCCAGTTCTTCTTTGCACTTTGTTCATTTCTCACTTTTTTTTGTCTTTTTCTCTTTTTTCTAGACTCTTCCTTCAAATGCTTTCCCGTATGTCTTTAATTCACCACCAACTTTCCCTTTCTAATTTCCTGTCAAGAGGATACACCACCTACCTTGTTGGTACTTTCCCACACCACTTCAGCTGGAAAACATTTTCACTCTTTAACACCAGGAATAGCAGCATTTGGGGGGTTTTTTTGGTTTTTTTTTTTTTTGTTTTTTTTAGGAAAAACCGAATATATCATACAGTGGATCTATTTAGAGCACTTATCTTGTTCTACATTTTGTCATTTTACAACCTTACACTAAAAAAAAAGGGATTACATTAATTTTTCAAATCACAATACCCCATATTTACAAAGTGAGAAAAATGAATGTATTTATTGTGGAATAAGGCTGTAACAATGCAAAAAAGTAGAACAAGTGAAGTGCTGTGAACACTTCCCAGACGCGTTGTATTTTAAACTTGGATCCCTTGGTGAGAAGGGCAGTAAGGGCAGCTTCTAATATTAAGCTAAGTTTAAAGGAGAGAAAGAAAATAGAATAGAATGCATTTTATTGTCACTATACACATGTGACATGCAGACAAAACAAACAAACCCTTCAGCCTACAGGCTGGATCAGGTATCTCTGAAAATCCCATGAGTTAGCCATTTTCTTCTTGGCTTAGAAGACCTGAAGCCCTCAGAGCTCAAATGTTTCTGTGGAAAGTTACATCATTTTCTGCCGAAAACTCTTCCAGGCGCTGGCTTGTTTCTGGAGGCTTGGATAACAATTTCCTGGCAATCCGCTTCAGAAATTCCCTGCACGTGGGGAAGGAGACACCTTAGTCTATATATGGTCAGCAGACCGGAGCGCTTCCTGCCCCTGTGAAACTTTCCCCAGCCATTTAACATAACGCATTCAGGGGAGTGAAACTAACATGCTGCACGTGAAAGCAGCACGCCCACCCCCCTCCAGCTTTGCATGGCAACGGGTCAGTTTAAAATAAAGAGAAACCGAAAGAGAAAGAGAACCGCAGCATCATGTTGCATCATCTGTTGCCAAACCTGCTGAACTCATAAGTCATCAGATAAAGCGACTGAGCGCCTCATTCAGCGCCCCGCAGTCACCAAGCAACACATCCGATGTTAGTCTGTAGCACGGCAACAGGTCCCAGCATTACCTGCTCTGTAACCTGCACTCCTGCTCTGTCCTGATATCCCGATAATCGCGTATGAATGGATACTTCCCGTGCTGCACTCATGGTCCGAGACAGGTGAGCCAGTCTGCTGCAGGAGCGTGGGTCAAGATGTCCCCGTTATTCATGGACTCCGGGTCCGAGTCCGAGTCCGCCAGCCCCAGCAGTACTGCAGGATCGGTAAGTTCCTCTTTCTCGTCTTTTGACTCGATCATCAAATCCCCATATTCAGGTCATCCTATGGACCTTTTCATGCTGTTGATGCTAAGAGTAACCTTATGTGATGTAAAATTCACACAGATACTGGTTATAATAATGGGCTACATCAGGTATAACACCCATTCACTGTTTATATTGAGTCAGATCCTCTTCTGATTAATGAACCTCTGGCTTTTTTTCCTTTTTACACTGTAAATAAAAATGATATATTATTAAAGCTAAAGTTATAATTATTATCATTAATGTATAGTAATATATAGCAATATATAGTAATATATAGTATTAATTATTAGTCATGCTAGTTATAATCATCACCCACTGCCTCTAAAACCACTATTTATCAACTCAGATCCACTTTAAGCCCTCCAAACAGATCTGTTTGTAAAATAAGTGATTTATTTAAATTTCATTTAAATTATTAGTGCCTTAATTATCATTATTGTTATTAGTTTTTAAACTGAGTATTGGTCTTCCACCTCTGGTGCCCTGAACCCTCAGTTCATGTCCGGCTCAGGTTATTTACTGCAGTTATCGTGTGTGTGTTTGCAAAGTATGCACAGATTGTATATACTGCCTGTAGAACAGTCAGCAACAGCCGTGCTGAGAGAAAATCGGACTCATGAAATGAATGGAAGGTGTAGTCTAATAAAGACCTGAATTATTGTGTGCAATAAAAAGAAGCTTCCTCGTTATTTGTCATATGGTTTGTCAGCCCTCGCCTTTGCTTCGCATCACGCGCTGCAGTTCACGTATTATTGACCTGCTTTATTTTGAAGGGCCACACGCACCGTCTCATGTGATTGGTTTGTCTCATGACCTTGCAAGTCATGTTATACCTTTAAAACCAAAATGCGGTATCGAAATGAAATCGATACACGCCCTTTAAAAAGAAGAAAGCCAAAGTCAAAATAGAAGTGCATACTTGAACGCCCACTGTGTCACTGTGCGGTCTTATTAACCTCAGATATTTCGCCTTAATTCTGTCGTTGTTTTGGCAGGAGAGAGAAAGAGGGGGACAACACACGGGACCCAGAGGGACAAAAAGACGGGAGAAGAACAGGGATGCGGCGAGGAAGAGCCGCAGAAAACAGACAGAGAGAGCAGATGAACTTCATGAGGTCTGACTCCTTTACCCCTCTGCTTCCTTCCATTGTCATCCTCTGACTCTGTCACTTTCTGTCTCCTTTTCACACACAGCCTGTTTGATGAGCAGTGTGTGCGCGTGCACACGCGTGCGTATTGTGTAATCTGGCAGCATGCTTGCAGGCGTTTCTTGTAAATAGCCTGCTTTAGGAGAAGGACTTTCACTCCCTCTGCTTTGCCCTCCCTATCAGCCCTCCCTTTCCTGTCTGCCATACACACACACATATACACACGCACACACACAGACGCATTTGTTTTCAGTCTGTACTTGCCTGTCTTTTTTTTTTTCCCCTGGGGGGCGGGTGCAAATTCCACAGGTCAGGGTACACATCCACACACACGGACACGCTTCCCAGAGCACTCAGTCAGATTTCTAAAGTATCTTTGATGACCGCGTGCTTACTCAGAAGCCTAACAGCATGTAGCCCTGAAAACTGTTTTAAAGTCATACATGCATTACAGTTATGACAACTATTAGAAGGGTTATTGTAAAATTTGGTGTTCAAGATTTCTTACTGAGATTTGAAACCCATCCATTGAAGCAGAAAGTATTCAGGTAGCGGTGTTCTCTAAAATACTGAAATAATTGTTGTGGCGAATCCACTTAGCAAAAAAATGGATCGGAATCAGTTGTAGAAACGATAGTCTTTATATAAGGCTTCAAAAGGGGGAATGTACAACTCGACATTCGGAGCAACATATAATGGCTTCCCGAAACTTTATTTGCTAGCTAAAAACCCCAGAGTAACTTTCGTCTACCACAAAGAATTCTGGGAAACGCAGTTTTCTAATGAAAATACCTGTTAAATGCTCCCCTTTAGCAAAAAATTAAATGTATAATTAACAGCTCTCACTAAACATGTGACTAACACTTAAATCACTTACAAAATAACCAAAATGCTGTTATCAAACAATAAAATGTAATAAAGTTACAACAATAATGTTAGCTACTAGCTACATGAAGAGCTAAATGGAACTAAGTTATAGTGCATCGTCATATGCTGGTGATTTTGATAAGCAGTGGCACACAGTTAATCTGGTGATGTGCATCTTTAAGCACGGTGGGAATGCCGTATCTTAGCACGCTTCCTGCGTTGTGTTCACTTCACTGGTCACCTGCTTTGGTTGTTTGTGAGACCTTTAATAGGTTCCTCTTGTCTTATCTTGCTAAACTTTGCACTTCTTTATTCCGGCCAGATTACTTGGCTCATAGTTTTAAAATTTCTCCCGTCACATGACATCTGCAGTTTCGTTTGATAATTTGATACATTTGATACATTTGATAATTATGCTTCATATGTATATATATTTCTGTACAATTTTCTTTAGCCTAGGTCAATTTTATTTCTAATACTATCCTAAAAAATTTGCCATTTCCAATTCCAAAAAAGTATGAGTGGACATGAGGATGAGCCTAAGCCACAGAGTCCTATTTAACCAACAGGTTGAGTAGTACAAATTCAGGTTTCTGTGCAGTAAAAAGAAGCATTTGTTCTCCTGTCATGTCACTAATCTGATTCGTCCGTCAGTTCACGCTCATAAAATGTGTTTAATTACTCTCATTCTGACAAAGAGAAAACAAAACCACAGGTTTGCTGTGCTGCACCCGAGCTCGTGCTCTTTTAGTACCACTAAGCTCTATTTTCCTTTTAGATTACATCCTACCTGTTGTAACCTGCTCAATATGTCTGCGTGTACCAAATTTATGAATGGGTGTGAATGTGTGTGCGTGTCTTTTTTGTGTCGGGAACTCGCACTTTCGCTTTCCCTCTTTCCTTCTCTTTCCTTCTCTTTCAGTTCTGCTGTGTGTGTGTGTGTGTGCTTCACTTGAAGTTCTGGGAAGTGTCGTTGCCACAAGCCACTCGAACTTGTTAAAAACTCAAAGTTGTGTCAGCAGCTTACAACTCAATGGGACAGAGACCGTGACTCACAACTGCATAGCACAGCTCTGACTCTTCTTCAGGGCAACTGTCAAGTTTACACTTTAATGTTAAAAGTAGACGAATGTTAGCTGTGCTGAAGTGACGGCTCATTAGAGTAGATTTGAATGGGTCACAGTTCAAAATAATCCTACGCTGGTGTAGCCGCTGGTTTCACCCATTCCTTTAAAAGCTCTTCTTTCATGTAGAGGTTAAAGTGGGATTTGGCAGCTGTGGGAACCTTACTGCTGGGTGAAAATAGTCACTTAGAGACAAGCTGCATATTAATTTTTGCATTTCCATTTTATCAAATGTCCCTTGCTGAAAAGTTCTTAACTTTGAAAACAGTTTATCATCTTCTTCTCCTGTTCTCTCTCATATCTTTGAGGGCGTTGTATGCTGACCTCCTTTTTCTTCTGTTCTTAGGAACTACATTTTTTTTTTGGAAACTACGCAGATATCTCCATGCTGTCAGCTGAAAGCAGGCTGCAAATGAAATCATTAGTCATTATGCATTAGTCAAATCTGCCAATCACATTTAACTACTCTGTACTTTACTGAATGAGCTGGAATGCTGCTCCGGATTGTTCCGGCCCACTTTAGGCATCGCCTTAAGGCGAAATTGCCTTTCGTCAGTGTTATCTCCCTGTGTTTGCTTTGGTTAGTCGGAGATGGCCTCTAGTTTTTATGGAAGACGCTGAGTTGTCTGTGGCAGTAGTGAAATTTGGGAAGAAGTGTGACCTCAGCTAAAAACAAAGAACCTTTGCCTTCATCGTCAAGAAGATGTGCCTTTTAACGTGTGTTGGTTTTAGAGATAAGGTACAACTTTTACTTTGAAGGTCTTTGTTCTTGTTTGCTTCTTGTTTACGCCACACTGTTTCAAGTTTATCGGCCGGCTGGTGGTTAGCTAGCGAGTGTTTGCAGGAGTTGCAAACTACCGGCGACTCTGCTAGCAGCCAAAGCCGAAGAGGTGGTCGTGGAATATACATTTATTTTCCCCCTATAGTGAACGGGGGTTACCGAGGGCCATCAGCTGATCTCTAGGCCTAACTTACTGAGGTCTGACTTTCTTCTTATTATCTGCTCTTTGCAGTCAAAAACAGTCAAAAACAGTGGATTTTATTGTTAAAGACTGAGTTCATTAGTTGTATGTATTTGAAACTATGGCCACCAATGTAACAGTATGTATATATGACCACTAAAAAACAGGAAGAGCATCTCAAAAGTGCTTTACGTTTACCGCTAAATGTAAAGAAAACCGCTGTAAATGCTCCAAAAAGGCACGTTTATTGAGAAAGCTTTTTGCCACATTTCAATTCTAAATTTTCCTTAATTAGTCCCATGCATTAGTCTGCACTTATCAGCAAGGAATCACCTTTTGTTCTCTCTCCACCGCCTACCCACTCGTTTCGTGCTGATCTTGCAGCGCTGTCACTTAGGAGCAATATTTCAGTTCTCCTTTGGGGTTCTGGCGTTGGCCACACTTCATCCGCTTTATGCCTCTTGTGCTTTCTATTGCTGCACACTCTCGGAGCCTTAAAGGAGCGTCATTAAGATTGTTTCGCTGTGTCGTTTTATTACTGCGCAGCACAGGCTTGGTGTGATATTATGTGGGTGGCATGTGATTGCGTTCATTGTTTGTCCTTTGATGTATGTCTGTAATAAGTTTCTATGGCTGGCGAGCGCCTCGATTAGGGATAATAAAGATATACCCGACTTTTCTTCTTTACTGTTGATCCCTCCGCTTTGTCTTTTTCCCCCACCCCCTTATTTAATCGCTTCCTTTTCCCCTTTGCCCTCTGTCTCCTCAGGAACTCCAGAGTCTTGAGCACTCGAACTCGGCTCTTCATAAGGAGATCGCTGCATTGAAAAAGGAGCTGCACCTGTACACGACGTCGCTGGAGCGTCACGAACCTTACTGCCGCCTCCCCTCCAGCCTTGCGGGTTCTTCTTCAGCTGACTGTCAGACCAGCTCCAACCATCACGGAATCGCCGAGGCCTCGGACTCCACCGCGGCTGCTTCCTCTCCGCTCCCCTTCTCTCTGACCTCCATGACCTCCAGCCTGGGACTTCAGAGCCTTGACCACGTCAAAAGGAACCACGTCTCTCCTCCAGCTAACACAACATTAGCCTCCTCTACTCATTCTTCACCTAAGCTCTTCAATTCCTCCTCCTCCTCTTCCTCCAGCCCAGTGACAGTTCCCTATTCAGCATCTTTCACCACATACACAGCTCCGCACTCTTTATTTAGCAAAGAACCTATAATGACCTCAAGTACAACAAATGGTATACCCATCTGTGACGGCCTTATTTCAAACCCCGTTCCCTCCGGTGTGCTCTCCACAGCTGCGCAGCCCACGCCGGAGCAAGACACCCTCTGTGAAATGGGTTACACAGCAGACGGATTTTTTAAGGAGAAAACATCTTTTCTAAATGCTACAGCTGACGCTACACCCCCTTATTCCCATTTAGAGGCTGGAAGCGCGGGTGTAGTAGCACCGGGTTGCGGGCCCCAGCTGCCTCCATGTCGCTTCAGTGGAAACCAAAGCAGTTCAGTTTCACCGTCTACTTTTTTACCATCACCTCTTCAAAATCCACTTCCTCCTTCTCTTTTAGCTCCAGCCGTTTCAGGTTTGGAGCCATCACCCGTGCCTTCTTTTTCCTCAAAGCAGAGTTATGATCAAGACAATACATCAAACAGTGTGTCTCTGCTCTCCCTGCTCACTGTCCCCGGTCCACTCGATATATCTCAAGCTACCTCCAGCAGCTTCGATAGGGCTCCGTCTGAACCTCCGCCATTGGCGCCACAACCAGAGGTTCCCTCAAAGGAACTTGAACTTTATGATTTTTTTGACTGGCTCATAAGTGGGAATAATAACCAGTAGCGCTACAGAAAAGTCATTTATGTGTTGTGAGGAGATGACCTCTGGACTCAAGCTAGTAACTGAATGTCTTCTGTCATATTTCATATTCATACCAGATGCTACTTGTTTATTGAGCTTTCTGTTACGAAAATGCAGCGATTTCATGATTGAGCTTCCATTTGGTTTGGTCACAGAAAAAATTGTCAATCTGAACCCTGCGGTTTCCAGAATGCAACCAGTAGCTGACTAGATTCTCATGTATTTGTACCTCCAGCGTCACAGGTTATTTCATCCTCTCTGAGACTAAAGTAATCTTTATGTCTGCGCTTAGTAGTGAGTGGCATAAAAATGCCTCCCGAACTTTGAGGGTCTTTGAGCAGAAATCTCTAATTTCAAGCCAAAATCCAGTCATCCTAACTGAGAATAGAGGATTTTGAAATGCGAATGAACGCAATAAATTCCAGTGTCTAAAAAGACATTTTTCCACAGTCAGTAATCATTTGAAGGCACCGCTCTTTCTTAAATCATGAAAAAGGAGACATAGTAAAACTGAGTCAACATGGTGAAACTTGTAACTTTTAATTTTAGATTGGGTGGAGTGGTCCTCTCACTTCCTTGCAACTTCACGGAAAGGTTACCAGAATAAATTTCCTTCTAAGCTGCAGTACAAACACAGGGCAGTGCCAAAGTTAACAACACATCCTTACTCACTTTCTTCTTCTTTTTATTTCTGTACCTTAATCTTAATTGAAGACACACATTCTCAGCACATATTCTGCTACTGCTGCTAATTGATATTTAAATCTTAAAGTGAAATCAGCCACTTTCATGAAATTGGTACAGTTACTATGAAGCCCTGGTGGGATCGCTGGCCTTCTAAATTCCCTGTGATCCACTGTGAAGGGCTGCTTTATTACAAGGTTGCATTAGAATGTAGTGATCCCAGCTATCAGAGCTAATAATCCGGTCGTTAAGTCTGACGTCACTAACCGTGTCTGGGCCTAAACTCCGCTGCAGGTCCATATATCAAACGATCACTATGGCATTACTGAGAGTTGAAAAACTGTCTAAAGTCTTTCATCTTTAATAAAATGATCAGCGTTCTGCTCTACCAGGTGTAACAATTGAGTTTAACATCCAGGCATCCATGAAAACGGAATTTATGACATTTAACGGAGTTAGAAGTTAGCAGGAAGTTAGCTCGCTAGCTTCTATCTAAATACAATATAGCATGTCCTGACTGCGGGGTTTTGGAAACAAATTAAAACGTACAGCTCTGTTATCACTTCCAACATAAATGAAGACAGAAAACTAAACAGCAGTGACGTTTGTAGGGTTACTGAAGTTTGGCTAGCTGGTATATAATGATGTGCTACGTGACCGCTAGCGACACAGCTATGTTAGAATTATTATAAACAAGCTAACTTTTTTTCCACTCGATAAAAGTTAACGTGAGTGTTCTCGGTGGTCAGAAACAAATGTAATTGCATGGCAAGATGCTGTAAAAGGACCACCAACTGAGATAATCCATCCACAATACAAGGTTAGTCATTCATATACTGCTGCATGGGCTGGACTGTAGTTACATCCTAAGGTTTTAAAAACTGAGCTTAAATAAATGATTAGCGGTAATAAAAGCAGAGGGAGGTCTGACTGTTTTAGGAGCTTTTTGAGATTAAATAGAAGAAAATACAAAACATTAAACATGTTAACAACACAAAAGCCATATTAAACGCAGACTACTTTAGGCCCGGAAGTAGGATTTGTCACGTCATCACTTAACGACCAGATGGAGCTAACTCTCTAACAGTGTAGCTCATTGACAATGGTTGAGTCAGATCATGTTTATAACATTTTAAAGTCTTGTACAGAAACGTTTTAGTGTTTGTTTGGTCATTTTTTCTTTGTCACGCACTCTTATGACTTGCTTATACAAGCATGACTTCCATGTAGAAGCACACTATGAGATTTAATAACCTCTTATGTATAACCGTTGACTGGTTAACCCACGAAAACTTTAAAAGGTTGAAGACGGACCTGCAGCTGTTGTTGCTGAAGTTATTCATTTTATGTTTGTTCATAGAGCCCAAAAGGATAATTACAGCTGACGTAGAAATAAAAATCATTTCTGGATGTCAAGGGGTGGGTGATGGGGGGTGCACACAAGTATGCTGTGCATGGAGTAATGGTTTTCACCCATTATTTTTCAGGTGGATTGGGAGCAGTATTTACCCTGTAATTTTAATTCATTTGTAATTTAAAAAAATCTTTCTATAAATCAGATGCTATATTTGATGCAGCTCTTGCTTTCCATAAAAAATATAAAATTGTTGGTCCAAACTGACAATTTAACACAATTTATATTTTAGTACATTTTTTGTGCTCATTTCAAGTGATTTGACCCTGTTAACCAGGAGGCGGATTAATGTCTTTTAAAGGAACTGCTGCTGAAAAAGTGTTTTTTCCAAGTGATCCTTTCATTAAATTATTTTTTTTATTTTATATATTTGCTATTCAGCCTATATGGTATACCTGTATATTTGTGCATATGGCAGCTGTGGGGCTTTGTAGTATTTGTATTTATCATTGATCAAATAATATATTGAACAAGGAAACTAATAATAAAATTATATTAAAATGGATTTTATGCTTTAAAAAAAATGCTGTCCTCATTGAATTTTTGAAATTTTGTATGTTATAATACAGTACAATTTTCAAGCAGTTCAGCTCAGTCATTCATATGCTGTTACACAACATATGAATATTTGTTTAGGGTCTATTAGCAGAATTATGCACATTCTGTAATATATAGCCAGATGTGCCTCTTGACACCAGGCAAGGCAGATGACTGATCGGGGCACCGGGTGCCTGGTAGTGCCCTGAGGGCTGAGAAACCTTAAACTACAGCAGTGGCATCTGGACCTTCAACTGATCCACTTTTTCACAGAAGCCTCGACAGAAATAGTCTCAGTGGGTGGTCGCCTGCTGCGATAAAACAAAAGGCAGTCAACATCCAAAGAAGAGCTTTGAATGTCCTTCAAGAAGTCTGGAGAACTTTTCCTGAAGATTACTTGAAATAATGTCAAGAAAGTTGTCTAAGAGAGTTCAGGCTGTGACTTTCAATAACTGTACAAACTCTATTTTTGGTATTTATATCCTCATATGTTTGCAAACCTTTCAGTAAACCAGTGCATCTATTCCTCTTGTTTCTGTCAAAGCATAACAGAATGAGGAGTTACTTTTGCACAGCGCTCTATAGTATTAACACTACATAACCAGACAACCTGGTCTTGGTCACTGTTGCTAAAATAAACATGGTCTCTGCTGTAGTAATGTTTTCCTTGTTGTTTTAGAGGACTGCTGTTGGTGCTGTCAGACTACTCATAACATAATGGTGATGAATGGTGGTTGGAGGGGCCCCAACAGACTCCACAATGCCCACTGTGCACAGCTAACAACTGTAGACTGCTCTAATAAAAAGCTCCAAAATGCTGTTGAATGTTGGTTAACCAGCGTGTCTCTAACAGCACCACAGCCTCCCTGATAGCAAATGTAAAGCAGAGCATCAATGCTGCCCTGACCCACGCTGTAAACTCTGTGTGCGTGTGTCTTTATCCCGGAAGATGACTGGGTGAACTCACCTGATACACCACATAGGGGACAAGGATGTAATGTAAAGCAAATGACGCATGCGCAGTTACAGCACTGACTGCACTGTAGTCTCTATGAGATACAATAGGCTTGTGTGTGTTTATGGGGAGAAAATCAGTGTGTGTTTGACTTTGAGAAACAGATGAAAGGCGCGGATAAATGCGCCTTTAAATGCACGTGCGTGTGTGCTTACGAGAGAGTGAGCGCGAGCAAGTGGCTGAGCGGGCTGAAGAACAATGAATGGGACTTGATCCTCAAAGCCAGCTTCACCTCAAATAGGAGGAGAGCAAAATGGGGGAAAAGGGAGGGGGAGGAATGGGGGGGGAGGCGGTGAGCGTCAAAGCGGTGCACTGATGGAGGATAGGAGGGGATATTTCTTTACTGGATGAAACGGCAGTGAGAAAGCCAAAAGTGGTGCGGCAAGAGCAGGAACGCCGATGAAACACCTGCTTATAATCGAGCGGCTTTAAAAAGGCAGGGCCGGCCACGCGTAAATAAAGGCAAATAAATAAATAACTCCATCCTATAGCGTCATCCGCAGTGGAGGAGGCTCACTCCTCTCTCTCCTTGCACCACCTCAAGGCTGAGGAACCTGCGTCAAGACGCGGAGAGTGAGACGAGGCAGCGTCTGCTCAGCGCTTTCAAAATAAAATCTTTATTATTATTTTTTTTTTTGCTGGCTGAGCCTGTACTCCGCAGTGAAAAATGCCAGAGAAGATTCATCATAGCTGACCGCCTTAGTGCTTAGTGCCTGTACACGAAAAGAAGTTAAACATGTTGGATTTTCTCTGTTAACCATGAAAGTATCTGTGTAGAACAGTAAGAAGTTCTTTCTGCACATCCATTATACTTATAAAGAAAGAATTCCTGAGCTCAGTTTTTATTTGGTACATCTTGCTGTTGTTGTCTAGACTGACTTTCAACCTTGCTTTCATCTCTACCTGCAAGTTAACGCTTCAGTCCAATAGCACTGCAGTTACCAAAGTAACCAGGCTTATTGACATCCATGATGATCCTGAGGCGCTGTCTTAAGGGGTTGCCGTATTAAAATCTATTTAGATCTCTGAAGTTTCCTTTTTTTTATGACTACACAGAAGCCCCTTAGGCTCCACCAGTAACCCTCACAGGCTAAAACAGCTTTTAGGTCTGTAAAGTTAAGCCACAAATGCTCTCACAATTACTCCTCTGGTTGTAAAGCAGAAGTACAGTTGTTTAGAATTACCTGGGACCAGGGACTAGAGGTCAAGGCCACTAGTTTCCAGTCTTATTTATTAAAGCGCGACGTTCATTTTATAAATTATGGTCACAGTTAAGGCCTTTAGAAAAATTTTGTGCAAATATATCGTTAATCAAAAAGATTTTTGGGATTCACCTATCATTAATACAGCCGTTCACACTGACCGAGTAATTTTGCTGGATGAATTTGCAGCATTTATTTTTTGAACAAAGCTCGATTTCCAGATCCAGATACACAGATTTAACCAATCAGATCACTGCATTTGGCAACAAGTGCACTTGTAGTTCTTGTAGCGTGCACCGGTACAACATACACAACTATATGGAAATAGCAAAATAATACTACTGAATGCTGCAGAGTCTTAAAGCACCTTAACGGCGAGCATTAATAAAAGTGACTGTGTGATGATGTTGCGGCGCTGGTGTACTGGCCTTAATGGCCATTATACCCAGCTTTATGAGGATAAAGCTGGTTATTCTTTATTCTTTTGTGATTTTCAAGTAGCTGCTGATATAGAATAGGAAACGTCACTGACAAAAAGTGACGTCAGTTTGTCTACTATCATCTTTTATGTACAGTCTATGAAAAGGGGCTTGATTTCGGCAATCCAGACACACGCTTGCACAGGTAGCCTATTTTATTTTGAAAGTCTTGAAGCTTCATTTCCTGTATGTTCCCGACTCATCGCGTGCACGTTGACGCAGCTCACTGAGTCGCTGTAGGACAACCGGATAACGGGAACGGAGAAGGGGGTACAGGAGGAAAAAAAAACAAAAAAAAAACCGCGTCAGTGTGTCAGACGCAGACGGTTTTGCTATTGTATAACACAGGCCTTCAGCTTTTCCTCTCCCGGCTGCCCCTGCGCGGAGGAGCGGCCTCTTTTTTCTTTCATTTACCTTTTTTCCCTGTCCTCTGACCGCGGAGGGAGACGCTGAGCGGAGCGGAGCTGCGGGGCTCGCCGTTACATCGGAGGACCTGCACATGTCGGTGCGGTGAGGGACCGCTTGTTTCCCCGCCCTGATACGGTTGAAGGAAGGCAGGAGGAGGAGGAGGCTGAGTGGACTATAACATCTTTAGCCTTCAAAGAAATCAAAGAAAAAAAATCAAAAAAAAATCAGGTTTTAACGGTTTAAAGAAGGACCCATTATAGAGGGGGGAAAACGAGGCAGGAGGACAACAGTGATGCCGCAGCTGAAGTGGGCCCAGATTGATGATTTTATGATATCATCATTCACCGCCAGGACCGAGCACTGATTTTTATTGATAAAAAAAAATCGAGGAGAAGAAGAAGAAGCTGTGAAGTGGCACGGAGGGCGTTTGTTTGCGTCTGGATAAACAGGAGGTGCTTTTTGTCTTTATTTTTTAAGCCTATCAGGAGCTCAGCTGCTTGATATCATACAGCAAATAAACATTCAAATCCAGGCTGATGACTTAGGCGGTGTGTGACGCCAATACAGCAGCAGCAGAGGCGTGTGTGTGTCTGTGTGTGTGTGAGGAGGAGACGCGCCTGTCTGAGCATCATCTGGTAGCTGTTCCAAGCTACTCCTGCACGGCGATGATACACAAGCGATTCTTTTCATCTGTGTGTGAAAAGCTGAAGCTTCGAGGATGATGATGACGATGACGAAGATGCCATTTCCAGTCCGGCTCTGATAGAGACAACGAGGCGCGCAGCACGTGACTGGACCCCTAGAAAATCTAGCTCTCTCTCACCTCTCCTTACCTCTCCTCACCTCTCCTCCGCTTCTGCACCTTTCTCCCCCTTCCATACTTTCTATCTTTCACCCCTCTCCTCCTCCTCCCTCCTCCTCCTCCTCCTCCACCACCACCACCCCTGGAGCCACTTTTTTTTATTCTGATCAGTTGATAATCCATCTGTGAATCAGATAGCCACCCCCCCCCCCCCCCCCCATCCTCTGCTTTATTCAGCCTTACATCCTCTTAATAAACATTCCCCCTCATTACACATTCACTCGCAAAAGCATCCACACCACCTCCACCTCCAGCCATCATGGAGACGACCAAGCTGCCTCCGTCCAGCCCGTCCTCGCCGACCACCAGCTTCTCGGTGCCGTCCGCGGAGAAGGTGGATGGCTTCCCGCGAAGGTCCATGCGCAGGGCCCGACAGAGGAGGTCCCACAGCTCCTCTCAGTTCCGCTACCAGAGCTCCCAGGTGGAGCTCACCCCGCTGCCCCTGCTCAAAGGTGAGGCTCTGATTCCCCTAAAGCAGCCACAGATCAATGTGAGAAACAACAGCTGGAACATGTGACACTGAGAAAGCTGTGACAGTAAAAGGTCACAGTCAACTCTCTGTGTTTGCCTTCATTGCTCACCTACATGACTAAAACACAACACACACACTTATCCACTGACTGGTTTCCACTTAAACATGCTCTCCTCTCAGTCCTTGTCAGGTCTGACAGGCGGAGGTGACGGTGGTGGATTTGGTTTATTTAACAGATCTGCTGCCTGTCTTCTTTTGGATATGTAAAAGGCCTGTTGTTGTTGTTTTTGCTGTTGTTATTCTTCTTCTCCTCTGTGCTGGGACAAACAGTCCTTTTCATTAGCAGTTAATAGATTAACATATGTCATGCATATTCCCCCCCCCCCCCCCTCCTGTCAAATGTCAGAAACAAGTGAAAAAATGACCATCGCAGTATTTCACAGCCAAATAATAACAGAATCAGTTTAAGGTCCTTTTAAAGCAGCAGTGAATTTTTACAGTGGAGGAGCAGAAGTAGTCCGTGCATTGAATCATCGTTGCATTTCTGTCCTTTAGGTGGTTTTGAGATGTGACTGTTTCTCAGTCAGGTGACAGTGAAGTGTCTGTTTTTTTGTTTCAGACGAGCTCTCAGCAGACCGCATGCTTCCTTTTGAGCTTTTTTATAATTTGTCTTTTGTTTTCTTGAAGATGAATTGCTTGCATGGAGTCACTTCATTTGCATTGACCACTTTCACCCACACTAAGCAAACCCATCCAACATGTGCTTGTCTTCTTGATTGGCTGATAGTGGGGTGGGGCGGGGGAGGATGAGAGAAGAGTCTCTCCATCATGAGGCCTCTCCCCTTGACGGTCACTGTCGGTAAGACTGCCTCGGTGAATAAACATCGGGTTGTAAAATCTGTGAAACTCCAAAGATGTTGACATTCAGGCTGGTGCAGCATCCACCATGAAGACAGGCAGAGCTGCGCTATTTGCAGGTCTGTCGTTGCCATAGCTGTAATCCCAGAGCTGCAGTTACTACACAGAGGCCAATTTGATCTGTGCAGGCGTGTTGTGGCCTTTTAGATTCAAGCCCCGAGGATGCAAAAGCACCACCCTGCGTATCCTGTATATTCTACCTGCCTGGGTGAAGCCTCCTGGTCAAGCCACTAGGCATGGCCTGCTTTACGTGTGCATTAATGTTTGCGGTGGCTAAATGTTCAAAGATTGTTTCTGTTTATCTTTTATAATGAAGATTTGTTTCTTAGCCCAGCCTGGAATTGGTGCATCCCAATAACATACTGTGGAAAACCTGTGATTGGAATAGCTAAACGAATATGCAGTGGACTGTAAAGTAAAACAAAGATAGTAAAGTGAAGTAAATGCATGGATTCATGGATGATAGAATTTTCTGAATCCAGCTGTGAGCTTTTGCTGATGTCTTTGGTTTTGGATGCTTGGTTTGGTTCTTGAACAGTAACGGGCGTAAAAAGAGTTCACTGACATTATGGCTTTTCTATAAACGTGCTGCAGCATTGATTTCATGCACAGGTTCTTTAACAGCAGATATTTTCTTGCTAGGCTTTGTGTTTAGGCAGCGAGTACACGTTAGAGCTGGCCAGATCAATAAATTTGTACTTTGCTTCACTCAGTCAACAAACCCCATCGCTTCATGTTCCGTCCTTTTTATATACGTTCTTGCTCTTCTCTGGCTTCGTGACTTTACTCCCGTCTCTCTCGCTTGCGTGTACAGTACAAAAGCAGGTTGCATGTGCTCGTGTGTCCTTCTGACCCTTCTTTATAAGGTTACTCTCCCTTTCACTTAGCCTGCAATCTCTTCCCATTAACCCTCTGAAAAGAAGACCTCTGTGCTTTCAGAGGAGGCGTGCGGTGTGCGCGCCTGCGTTTGAACTTCTTCTGAAGCACGTGAGCGAGGGGTGTGTGCAGCAAGGTGATAAGAGGTTTTTACCGCATCAGTACAGCGCCTTTGGTTGAGGTGGGTCTCTGCACATGTCCTGTAGAAGTCCCAGTTACTGCACTACTGCTGCTGCACTGTTTCTGGACCCCCTTGAGGAACTGATAGTAAGATTCTGCAGCAGGAGAAGCGTCTGGTGTGGGGAAGTCTCTAACGGGCAGTATGTAGGCCAAGTGTAGACAGACTTGTGGGTGTTTTTCCCTCCAGGGAGTCACATTCTCTTTGTTAATTTGAACTCCTCCTCCTGCTTCTTGCACTCGAAGCTCTGAGCAAAGCTTCATCTCATTCTTGTGACATGACAGAAATGAAACTGGAAGACCTGACATTTAACAGCGAACTAGAATATATCATAAAAGCACATCTTTAGCAGTGTTTAAGCTGAGCAACAGTCAACTATTCTGGCTCACACAGAAAGCCCCCAGGTTGGACTCAAACCTAGGCCCTTCTTGCTGTGGGGCAACAGCACTAACCTCCCCACTACTGTGCTGCCTCTGTGGCTGTTTCTGTGTTAGTTTTGTAACAGTCTGTTTGTCCAGGGTGTCCTTCACCTCTCGCCCTGTGGCATCTGGGGTAGGCTCAAGCACCCCCACAACCCTGATTTGGATCAGTGGGATGGATGGCTTAGAGCAGAAATATAGAGAACCAAGGACTTTTTTAAAACATGCGCTTGATTTTGCTTCAAAACAACTTATTTGCACATGGAACCGTATATTTTCACTAAAAGCTCTCAGTCGCTTAAAGCCAACTCTCTCGTTAGTGGTATTCAAAAGGCATTGCAGTGAAAAGTGAGTCACTAAATGTAAAATAGCAAATGTACAAAAGGGAGGCTTTGGGAAATCTGAATGAAAAACAACATTTTCAACTGAGTTCAGAGATTATGAATGACTGGACAGCAGGAATGATCTAACAGCGTGTCTTTTTCAGGTCAGAAGCCTTAAACAGGCCAGTCCTCTGGTCTCTTCCGATCCACGATCTGTAGTATTATCGTGTAAAGTTCCTCAAGCTGTTAGCTGATCTCTGAGAGGTTCATTTCCTCACTGACCATATTAATGGTCCCTTTTAGCATGGAATCCATTCATAGCTTCCATCTTTGCGATCTGAGTAGCCTGTGAAATATATCTGTCTTAAAAATATATTTTTTTGTGGTTTAGACGAAGACAAAGTTCAGTCCAGAATCAGTGCAGATCTCTAAGAACAGCAGGTGTAGCGAGGTGGACAGCAAATGTCTGGAAGTTGAGTTGTATTTGGACTTTTATTGAGTCACGTGGGATGGAGGGAAATGATTATCACAGTTATTTTGATCAATATCAATCACTAATTATAGTGCAGAAATGCTTTTACTTCACTGTCATGCAAACTGTTTGCACATTTGCTGCACCATTCCTTTGCAGCAGAATAAATTTGCTCCTCTTTATTTATCTAAATTCAGAGCATCTCATTGAAGAAAAATATAAAATATAAATTGTACCAAAGCTTAATGCAAAATTAAATCAACAGAGCTGCTTCACTTTAACACTGTGCTGCAGTCCTGAGTTTATCTTTGCAGACGAATGTGTGTTTGTGCGTCTCCCAGAAGCAAAATACATTCGTGGTGCCTGCATGATGAATGTAAATAAACTAAACTTGAAACTTGTGTATGCCTTTCCACTTCTCCTGTGATCTTTGCCATCAGCGCAGGTTTGCAGAAAAAGGCGAAAACATCTTTTTTGTCCAGTGTCTCGACCATTTTGCTGAAGTCGTCGTTACTTACTGATTATCAGTCACGTATTGTGCCATATCTTGCAAACTGGGATGCGATTGCTTTACTGACTTCAGTTCAGACTTCATCTTTGTGGGTGGTGTTGACACGCCGACATGCTGTGCAGCCTCCTTTTCCCGGACGTGCGAGTTTGTGTCGGATGCTGCGCCGTTTCTCTTCGGCCTCGTGCGCTGGTCGTGCTGCAGATTGTGGCGTGTTTTTAGACGGCTGGCTAACTTGTGTTTCTTTGCAGTGCAGCCACGTGGCGCCCTTATGATTTCTTCTTGGTTAACGTCTCTTGCCCTAAATCTGAATTATTTCCAAACAACAGATGACGATCTGCTTCAAGGGACAAGCTCTTCACCTTCTGCTGTGCCACAAATTTGAATTTTGTGTCAGTGCTGTGTTATCTGTTGCATATCACGGAGGTCAAGCGCGCTCAGGGAACTCCACATTATGCGGTCCAGGGAACAGCTGTGATTGGCACATGCAGGCACAGTATCAGGCGCCGATTTAGGGAGCGCTTGATTTGCCTTTGCTTTGCGCTTTGTTGGCAGAGCATGCAGTTTTGGCATTGCTCAGTCATTTTTATTTATTTTAATGAACCAAAATTGTGATTGAGATTAAAGCTCAGCTGTCCAGCCCTACTTGGAGGTGGGTTGCAAAGCAGCTTGCAATTTTGAAGCAGTTCTAGACCTGCTAAAGCAGTTTATATAACATACAATTTACAGTTACATTATTAGATGTGTGGACAGGTATCAGCTAATCTAAGGTTGCTAGATTTTAAAAAATGCTGGCAATGGACCATAATTAGCACCACATACTGATGCTGTAATCAGTCATATTAACTGTTACGGCGAATTTCACAGATATGACATAAATACATGTGTAAAACAGACTGGTTAAACTTTAGTGTAAGGGAGCAGCTACCTTGCTAGTGTGTTGTTGAACAAGGTATTGACTTGTGATCGAGATTCAGGGCTGGTGATTTGACGTCGAAGTGTTTCTTGAATTACAAGATGAAGGAGTGTTATTAATATTATTCTTCAGATAGTTAGGGATAAATCAGACAAATTAAAGACTACTGTGAAGGTTTTTTTGCATTAAAGATGAATAATGTGAGATAAACACATGAGACTTGTGAAACTCCAGTAAACAGGGAGCTGATCTGGAAACACTGAACTGGCTAATAAAAGAGTAGCAGGCACAGCCAAGAAAGTCAATTAATCCACAGATGAAGGGTGAAGGATACTGGGTCCCTATAATCCTTTTTTACAGTGTATTCATAGTTGGCCCGCAGCATGCATGTGCGCACGTACACTCACACACAAACACAGGCATTTCACTGCTCTCTGGGCGCTGTGCTTTAGGACTGGTTCTTCAAAGCGGCTGCCTCGATCTGCAGAGGACATTTGGTCTAAATACAAATAGAAACGCCTTTTTAAAACGTGAAATTTATGATTTGTTAAATCCTTTATTAGTAAAAGACTCTTTTTAAAAAAAGATCCAGGAATACTTTTTTTTAAGAACAGCTGACACAACCTCACATTTCTGTTCCAGTTTCATGAAATCGTGATATTAGACATCCCCTTTATTGCAATGAGCACGTGCTCTTGTTTTGAGTGGTTCTGCTTCATTGAAATCAAAATTTTCCTGTTAAAACTGAGCTTTAACAGCAAAGTTTTAAATAGATGTCAATAATTAGCGTTCACAAATGAGATTTGGTTCAATTTCAGCAAAAGCAGGTGATTATAAAGTCGGAGAACCAGCATATCAGCACATACAGAGCCAACAGACCGGCATCAGCGATGTTTTAGACACGGTGAAAGCGCTGCCTTCCTTTCCACTCTCTCCACACTTTCATCATTGCATTAAAAAATTATAAAACACTTGAGGATGGTGTCCAGTAAAGACGCTGGGAGTTAATGGTTTGGGAACGTAGCCAAGTGGATCTAACTGTCCGCGGTCCTCTCTTCCCTGTTTCCTTTTGTAAAATACCCGAATCAGTCTGAAAGTGAGCAACACATGGTAGCTCTTTACCTACCTAACCACCCATCCATCCATTAGTCGATGAGCAATCCAAATCCTAAAGAGGTCATTTTGCAGGAAACCAAGTCACTAAAATGAGTGAAACATATAGATTAATTGACTGGTAAGAAAGTAAGAACTGATCAGATTAATTACCATTAAAGGTTGAACATTGTCCATGTAGATATTTGAGCTCTTTGAAGCTCTTATATCGACCTCTTTAATAACCGAAGCTTTTTTAAATGCTGATAACATGTTTGTGACTTTCTGCTGTGCAGAGCACATAGACCAGGGGTGTCGAACTCCAGGCCTCAAGGGCCGGTGTCCTGCAGGTTTTAGATATCACCCTGTTTCAACACACCAATATCAAATGATTAGTTCATTACCAGGCGTCTGGAGAACTTCAAGACATGTTGAGGAGGTAATTTAGCCATTTAAATCAGCTGTGATGGATCAAGGACACATCTAAAACCTGCAGGACACCGGCCCTCGAGGCCTGGAGTTTGACATAGACTATAACAATGGATAGTCACCGTAACGTCACCCTCTGGGTCAGTAAAATCCAATATGAAGCTTCAAGAAAAGCATTTTTCCAGTTCCATCTCAGTGTTTTGAAACCGGACATGATGAGCGAGGGTGGATCCGACTGAGAAACTGAGAGATACTGGCTCGTTGACTTGTCAGTTGCTTGGTAGACATGCCACACTGTTTTTATTATCCTTTTTTACTCTAGCAGGGATCAAGAATTAAGAAAAAAGACATCATACAGTACTATAGGATAGGATTTGAAACTAAACTCATCAGGAGAGTGTTCACTGAGGTCAAAGAGCAAAGATGTCGAGGCTCGTTTTCCAACAGACTTCTTAACAGATCTGTCCGCCTGAGGGAGTCGGCCTTTGCTAGCCATTAGAAAGAATAGCGGTTTAAACCACTTAACTCAATGGCAGAACATTGCACACACATACAGTCAGGTTAGTGTTGCATGTATGGGTGGGGGTGGGGTTGATATGTAGCGTGGTATGGCAATATTTTGTGTGGCGATATTGTATTAATGCATAGACGCCGAATATCAATATTTTATTAGATACATTTGATTTTATGTGTCATGTGATTGCCACCTCTATTAGCAACACCACTGCTAGCACCATAGACTCCATGATTTATGGATTCAGGTTCATTTACAATGACTGTATGGTAGATGCCAGCTGTGTTTTGCCAGGCTTTTATTCGTCTCACTTTCCACCTTTCTTGTATAAAACTTCCTGTCACATAGTGAGAGTGGTGCTGCTGTCTGATGGGACTATAGTGCTGGCTAGAGGCATCTAGAAAAACAGTTAATTGCTGTTGCACATAAATGAATATGGATAATTAGCTTAACCTATTAGTATTTCTGGTGCCAACAGAGGGCAAAAATATTTAATCGTCTAATTAATTGCACATATCCCTAAAGGGATTCACCAGTCAGATCCATTTTTTTCTTTACATATTATAGAAGAATTTGATTGCAGGATTATTAGCTGGGGGTGCTCGTTGAGTTTGTCCCGGTTTTAGTCCTCCATTTGTTCAGGTGCACTGCAGTTGCCTGCCTAAATAGAGAACAGGCTGTTAGCTCAATGCTCCTTGACAGTTGCGATGCTCTCCCCTGGGGCCACAGACACCAGCACAGCTCCTCGGTCACGGGTCTTGTGTCGCTGCTGGCAGGCCAACGAGAGAAGGTCACATTCCTGTTCGACATCTAGTCAGCAGACGCGCAAACTTGTGATTAAGATTTGTGGCCTTTTCCCACACCAAAGAGAATTTGCACATATGTGATTCAGGATGATTTTTGAGATTACCGAGCCGGCTGTCGCCATAGATTAAAACAGGAACCTGCAACTCCTGTGAGCAGGCCTGACATCCACTGACCTTGACATCCACTCAGTCTCTGTTCCCTCTGCAGCTAAGTTTCGCACTTTTCTTCCTGTTGCACTTAATATAGTACAGTATACGAGAGGCCTGTGCTTCCACTGTGCTTACGTTCTTGTCTGATTTACAGTAATTCATGTAGGTCATGTACAATCCGCACAACCTCTTTCTCAAACAGACTGAATCGACATGAAGAACAAAACACACCACGAGCTATAACATCAAAGCAGAGGTGCCATTGCTGCTGGTAGAAATATCAACAGTGATTGGTTAAAGTGAAATAATATGTGTGCTAATAGAAAAGCCCACATGGTGAATGAAAATAAAAGCACCTGCACTGCAGGACAAATGTTATTACTGTACAGAGAAGTGATGTCCAGATAGCAAATAAGCATGATAGGAGCTAGAGTTTAGGAATAGGTCTTTTTCAGGTTTTACCACCAATCAGAGGGTGCCCCTCCCTGACCCTGGTTCTGCTGGAGATTTCTTCCTGCTAAAAGGGAGTTTTTCCTTCCCACTGTCGCCAAAGTGCTTGCTTGATTATTAGGCTTTTCTCTCTATTATTGTAGGGTCTTTATCTTACAGTGAGGCAACTGTTGTTGTCATTTGGTGCCACATAAATGAGTTAAAGTCGAAATTGTGGTTTTACTATGCAGCAGATCAACAATCATGTTCTGAGCTGCCTGAAAAATGTTCCCAAGGTTTGAGTGTGTGTGACTGTGTGTGACTGTGTGTGACTGTGTGTGCATCTGCGGGGAGATCATGGGGCTCAAAGAGAAAACACACAAAGCAGACTTTCTGCTCAGCCCGGCCCAGCAGCTCATTCTCTCCCACTTTTACAGCTTACGTTGCATATTTGACTGTAGTGAATGATGTAATCCAAACATGGATCAACAGGAGACCCAACGTAAAGGGAAGGTCGAAGCTCTTCTTCAAGCCCTGCCCTATGTCTCATTTTCTACTTTTAAAATTAGGGCATAAGCAAACATGTATCTGTATTTGGAAATCACAAGATGATCATACTCAAACTATTCCTGTAAAACGAATGCCACCAGAGGCTCTAGTTTTGCCGTCCCAGTTCGAGGACAGTTTGTTCAGGCTCACCATCTTATTGGTAAAACTGCAGCAAATGAAGGGCAAAAAAATAAATAAAAAATAATAAAGCATTTGTTTCACCACAGCTGTTTCTTGCAGTCATCCATGGTGTTGGATTTCTGCTCATCAAAAATTGATACCTAGTTGTTTATTATTACCTCCCACACTTATGTGAAAGCAGCAAAACTGCAGCATGCACATATTTCCATGCAAACAGCCGCCCGTGTGCAAACTAGCGTTGGTATTTCTCACTGATATTTGAACCATGCCAAAGAAATAATATTCTCATAAGCGAATAGCCATGCATGAAGTTCTCCGTCCTTGACATTTTCATCACTGGCTGCCAGCAGCAGTGGCTTTTCAAAGAGCTGCTGAGTGTCTTCAAATAACGGAAGACCCTAAAGGATGCTGTCTGAGCTTAGAGAGCGTTAAATCTCCCATACCTGAACAAAACCCATTCTGCCAGTCGATGTAGCATTTAAGCAGCTCTAAAAGCTGCGAAACACCCTGCAAACACGAGACAAGCGCTACAGACAATCAGACTCTGTTTCACAGAGTAACAGATAGTGAGTTGATGCATTGCATTGTGGGATAATAGGAAGACCTGAATGTCATTTCATGTTTTGAATAAGTGGTTATGTGAAGTAATAGTTTCGAAGCTCGTGTTCCCCTTTAAGATAAGAAATACGCACAGTAGGTAGTCAGTCTTTTTGCAAGTGTGCTTCTTAGCAGCGTTTCATTTGCCTGATTATGTTATCAGCCCACTGAATGCTCTTTACCAGGTCGAAGTATGCTTTTTTAGTGCCTCTGCTTCTGATAGGAAATGCATTTCAAACGCTCCCACTACTGATTTGGAAAGTACAAAAATACACTGCTGCTTGTGTTTCGTAATGTTCTCGAAAATGGGCCATTTTCACAGCTAACAATGAAGGGATTAGAAGGAAAAAACACGCCGTCAGACATTCATATTGAAATCTTAGAGAAGATGCTAAAATCTAACAGAATAAGAAAATGGTATCTTATGTAGCTAGAAAAAGACTGCAGTTTTGTTCACTATGAGACTTACTGTGTTTGAAGTTAAAAAATAAATAAGGGTTAATATCTGGCAGCGTCACACTCTGCTAATGGGATAAGGACATTTCTTTGAGTTAGAAGATGAATTCTAATAAAAGTTCAGTCTTACTCTTTCCATTGGTTCAGTGCAAACCGTGCTGGTGATGTACACTCACCGGCCACTTTGGCTGTTGTATTTAATGTGTGTTCAAGACGACATAATGTACTAGGACTGGGCCATATCATACCGTTCACTGTAATACCGGTATAATGTTGGGCAACGATAGGAAAATGAAATATTTGGGTAAAACGCGCATGCGCAGTGCCTTTGTTTTCATACGCACATGGCGGAAAAAGCGTGCCGGCGACAGAGAATGAAAAGGGCAAAAGCGGATCGTTGAATGAAACGGATGAACCAGAACTGGTTTGTAAAAATGCAGCAACTTCAGTGGTGTGGAACTGGTTTAGCTTTCGTCCGTCAGATACACAACAAAGCTCTATTTTTGGTAGCGCATGCTAGCGGGCCGTCGTTATTACCGTGTTTTTTGGAAAATACGGCACACTTAAATCAATCCTTTGATTTTTCTGAAAATTGACAGAGCCCCTTATAATCCCGTGTGCCTTATGTATGAATTCTGGTTGTGTTTACTGACCTCGAAACGATTTTATGTCGTACCCGGCGCTCGAAGATCTGTCAAATGTTTTAGTACGACTTTGCTAAGATACGAACCCGCAACGCTTGATGGATTGTCGGAGCGTTGCGGCTATCGTAGGCGGAGCCTCGCGGAGTGATAGTACTGTGCTTCAACATAATGTTACCATATTGTGTGTATAACCTCTTTTTAAGTTTTGTGGATATTATACATGGTTATGCTGAGGATATGTTGGCCAATTTCCACTGGAAATGCCTTTTGGTTAAACTGTCAGCGACTTTAATGCACATAAAAACAGCTGCTTGTTTAAGTGAAAATACGTTGATTTTTTTTTTTTTGCACGAATAAAGTTGAGGAGTTGTAAAGTATTTTGTCTAGTGTCAATTATATCGTCAGTTATATCGTTATTGCAAATTTTCAAATGTATATCGTGATAAATATTTTTGGTCATATCGCCCTGCTCTATAATGTACTTTATTAGATACTAATAGCGGTACCGGGTTGAAGCCTACTTTTAATTCTTCGCGCCATAGATTCAACAAGGTGCAGGAAACATTCTTCACAGACTTTGGTCCATGTTGACATGATAGCATCACACAGTAGCTGCAGGTCTGTGACGTAAATCTGTGGATTGAGATCTGGTGACTGTGGAGGGCGTCTGAGTACAAAGTGAGCTCCTTGTCACGTTCAAGAAACCAGTTTGAAATTTTTTTTGGTTTGGTGTTATCCTGCTGGAAGCAGCCATCAGAAGATGGGTACACTGTGGTCATGTAAGGATGGAAATGGTCAATAACAGTACCAACCGGAACCTCGGTTGTACCATTATACCACCAGCCTGAACCAGCGATAGGAGGCAGGATGGATACACGCTTTCATGTTGTTTGTTGTGCATTCACAGATGCTCTTCTTTATCTCTTGTTTGTAATGAGTGGTTATTTGAGTTATTATTGGCTTTCTGTCAAATAAAAACAGTCTGGCTGTTCTCCTCTGACCTCTGCCATCTAGCTACAGATGGTTGTGTGGGAAAATATAGTAGATCAGCACTTAACTTGAACTTCAGCAGCTCATTTTGATCATATGTACAGAGTTTCTGCCATTTGATTGGCTGATGAGATATTAATGAGCAGTTGAACAGGTGTACCTAATGTAGTGACCGGCAGGTGTAGATAAAAAGCAGCTGTGTAAACCTTTGCGTTAATACGTAGCAGAAAATGGGCAAACTTATAGCAACATAGTGGCTACACTTTTAAGAGAGCTGTGGATTGAGAACACAACAATGCATTTCTACCTTGAATCAGAATATTTTATTAATCCTTAAGGAAGTTATGTAAAAGAAAAAGTCTGGCAGCGGTGGGATTCGAACCCACGCCCCCGAAGAGACTGGAGCCTTAATCCAGCGCCTTAGACCGCTCGGCCACGCTACCTCATTGCCTAAGGCATGCTCTGCAAATGCTGCAACTATGACACAAGAATTGTAGTTAAATAAAAATGCAGTTTTTTATTTTTTATGCGTATCCTATCATAATTCTCTAATATAAATCACAGTTGCAGCTGCTACTCCCATAAAAAGTAACTGTATCATGTAAAAACTGACTGGATTACTGACGTCATGTAAACCAGTATCCAGTGTGGTTGAAGTCTTCTGTAATAAGAGGTGCAGATGACTCGGAGTATTTCCCCTTCAGTATGGCTGTCCATGCCTGTCTTCTGCTAGATGATTTAAAATCACTTAACATAATAACACATACAGCTTAGCCAAAGGACAATTTCACTGTCAGCATATTGTTGATATAGTTTGTCTCTTTTTGTCTGCTTTATCTGACGTAAGGTAGTTTAATTCACTTCATTTAGGTAGCTTAAAAAGGATTTATATGTCATAATAATATTGACACCTGTGAAGTAGCACTCACTGGTCTGCTGGCTGCTTTTCATTTTTCTTACTGTAACGTCACAAAGCAGCACAAAGTATTTTTTTAATAGAAAGAGGTCAAACCTTCTGCATCTCACAAGCTTGAAGGCAGCATCTGCAGTTGTGGTCAAAAGTTAACATACACTCATCAGGGGCGTGATGAACTTTTCTTTTTCCAGGGTGCAACATACAGCGTACATCTTTAGTGAACTGAAAAAAAAAATAGAATTGGCACACAAATTTGAATTTTCTCTAATCCATACAGGATTAAATGTATACACGCACCCCACACTGATATATGGTTAAAATCACTCACCTGTTGCAGCTGGACCAACTCGAAGCTTTGTGGCACTCTGGCTGGATATGTGATCATTGTTGTTGGTAGAACTGGTGGAGATCATTTAAATCTTCTGGTTTCCTGGCACAGAACTGGCTTTAAATCAAATTTTGAATAGATTTGAGTTGAATTTAGGAAGTCCATTCCAGAAGCTTAATGTTAGCTTGATGTATCTGTTTCAAAACCAGCATTGATGTGTGTTTGTGATCATTGTTCTGTTGGAACACCCAATTGTATCCAAGTTTGAGCCAACAATCCTCCTTCACTATTCTATCCACTTTGTGCGATGTACAAATACCACTGGTAGCAAACAGCCCCAGAGCATGCTACCACCATCATGCTTGGTTAGTATTTAAGTCTTAAAGTTTAAAAGCTTCAGCTTCACCCCTATTTTTGTCTCATCTTATCATCAAACTTTCTCCAGAATGCATTTGGCATTGGACTTTGGAGCACTGGCTTCATTCTTGGTCAGGTGATATAAAGTGTGCTTCACCATGGACAGTGAAGCTGGTGTTCTTGCAGTTTCCAGTTCATGGCATGATTGAGCCTTGATGGTTCCTGAGTTGTTCCTGAGACATTTTGGGTCTTCTTCCAGATCTTGGTACAGAGGTAGACAATTGTTTAGACTAATGACTCTTGAATCTTCACTTAGCCGATCGGGCATCTGGAATGGCCGTCCAAAATTCTGATCTCAGCAATTTTGAACATTAGTTTAAAAGCTTGGTCCGTGACAGGGAACCAACAAAATAAATGAACTCCACCAATCCGCAAGAAGATCAGATGGCTACCAAAATCATCTAATTAAAGTTATCTATTTGATTCTGTATTCAAACTTTAAACTTTTGATTAAACTCCTGTAGATTTGAGAACATTTAATTAAAAATTCAGACTTCTGCACTCACTTCTTGTTTTTTAGTCATCAAAGGTATCTGCTGTATAATCAGTTAAAAAAAATCCTTAAAAGCCCCAAATTACCGTGACGTTCATGGTCATGATGAGTGTTTATATACATCAGTAGTGCTCTGCTAGTCCATTGATGGCTAATGCTAACAAGGCAAAATGTACTAACCTGTGGAATAAAACTATGGCAGAGGAGTCATAGAGTAGAGAAACTTAACCAAACATGCCCACAATTCAATAATATTTACAGTATCTATACAAATATTTACAAATATTAGCCAATATTAGCCACACCAGTGAATGTGACAGAGCTCAAAGAGCTAAGCCGAGGTGCACTTTATCCACCTCTGAATCTCCACATTTTTCATTTCCCCTAAAAAAAGCACATGTTTAAGTATTTAAAGCTATGTCATATCCTTGTGTATTTCATTTTCCTCACTACTCTCATTTTTTTAGGGTTACATACTGTATCTGTCAACGAGGGAAATATTGTCCGTGCAGCGTATCATAACCCCACATGAGCAGCCCCTGTGTTCAAATGTTTGTGTTTTATCTTGTCTGGGCTGTGTGTTTGTCCACATTAAAATAATGAATGTACAGAAGGCTCTGTTTTAAATGTGCTGTTTACTGTAAAACATTCACCTTCTCACACAGATTGCATGTGGGCGATTGAATGACTCTCTCTTTCTCTCTTTCTGTGTGTGTGCGTTAGGGCCAGCTGGATGGGCCTTGGTATTGGGTTACAGCAGGCATGGAGTAGTTTTTGCTCTCTCTGACTGTCTAAGATCAATTAAGAGGGAGCGTGGGGGGGAGAAAGTGAGGGGGATGATGAAAGAAATGGAGTGGATGAGGAGAGAGGAAATGACTGAGCATTAAGCTGGCAGGTGGAGGAGGAGAGACGGTAGAGATAAAAAATAAAATAAAATAAAAAAAGGATATTGCAGGGGAGAGGATGTAATGAAACGGCCAGCAATGCAATAAGCACGCGCGCTGCAGTGTCACTGAAAAAACAGGGGATCCTTAAAGGAATACAGCGATGCTCGGGTAAATAAGCTCTCTGATTGAATCACTGCAAGTTTCGACCTTTGTGGGTGCTTCGCTATTAAATATGCACACGTGCAAAGCAAGGCAAACAAAGAGTCATCAAATCCTGGCCGAGCCGTGAACGGTCGTTTTGAGGAAAATGCTCTTAGAAGGGTGAGATATTAAAAGCAGGAAAATAAATACGTTGCAAGGAGCTTGTTCCCAGTTTGCAATGAATCACACGCAGCTTTAAAAAAAAAATCATGCTCAGCCTAAATCAAGGACAAGAAATGTGAGATTTCATTTATCACATTTCCTTGTTTGTGAAAAGCAGCAGCAACAGCAACGCAGAAAGCTGCTAATCAAATGTTGAGGATGTCTCCAGCTGGGATAACCTTCTCCCATATTTGTTTACTAACCGTCTCCAATTTGTGTTTACATCTCTCACAGCAAATATTCAGTTTCGGAAGGAGATTTTCAACATCTTTGAAAGTCGCTCTGTTGTCAACGCCAGTGTGGACTTTAAGAAAGGAGACGAGTGGCGATGCTTGGCAGCTCAAATAGCTTGTTTCTTATTGATCCTTATGAGAAATCCATTTCCTGATTGCGACTAATCTGATCGTAGATAATGACCAAAGCAACAAAAAATAAATAAATCACAGACAACAGATGTGAACGTGCGGTCTGAACGCCCAGTCGGTCTCTGTTCATTATGCTTTGTGGTGGAAAAGTGTATTATTAGTAACATTGGATTATTTAAAGATGGGCTTAGCGCGCTACTTAATCTTTTGCCATGACAGAGGTTTCTTTCACAGCCTTTGTCACACAGAGAATGGCTGAGTACGGCATAAAGACTCGCTGTGTGTTTTGATATCTGCCGCTATTAAAATTTAATGCCGATTTGGAGCGCAGGTCTTCAGATGTGGCTGTCGGCGTCATTGTTATTCAGTAACAAGCTTCACTTCAACCTCGTTTTTTTCATACTGTGGATGTTTTACTTTAGCATGCACGATCAGAAATTACTGATGCATAAATTTGATTTTGTCTTGTTTTTTGGCACTCAGAAGCAGGGTTTTAATAGTTTTGCAATTTTCATTAGTTTTTATTTTTATTTCGTTTTGACTTCTGATTTTCAATTTTATATCAGTTTTAATTAGTTTTTACCAATTGTTTGCTAGTTTAGTTTAGTTTTTATTTTTTTGAAAATCCTTAGTTTCAGTTTAGTTTTGATTAGTTTCAGTTATAGTTTTAGTTGTTTTTGCAATAATTAAGTGTAACAAAATCCCAGTTTCATCATATCAGTCATTCTGCTCATCCTTGGGTATGTTGCTATTCCAGCTACCATACTGCACCCTGGACAGGTCGCCTGTCTGTCGCAGGGCTAACACGCAGAGACAGACAACTCACATTCCCACCTATGGGTTCTTTAAATAAATAAATAAAGGCAGATGAACAACCATTGATACCAGGCAACTATAAAATGTATATCTTGGCCCCAATGAGACTATTAACTCTCGCAGCACCGGGTGTTCGTAATTTTGGTTCAAGTGAATTGATAAACTTTTTGAAGGTAATTGACTCACACAGTTGTGTAGATATCCCCGTCCTGTTGTCTCGGGATGCATCACGCTGCCTTGCCTGGGGTTAGCTTCTGTTTTCTGGGGATGAGGGTTGAGTGTGCTCCCTTACCTTCTCAAGGTAAGCTAGGTTAGCCTTCTTGTGTGAGCTTTTCAAGTGCACTTTAAGGTTTGTGGGAATTTTTTCCCTTTAGAAATGTCCCTCATAATTTGTCTCTTTCCACTACAAGACACTTGCTTTATCCAAAACACAGTCATATTCAAAGTAATCCCAAATTGGACTCTGGCGCTTTCTTCCGACTTTTCCTGACATGATTCTGCGCGTGGATGGAGCAGCAACACAGACAACTCGACTAACGTACTGCCACCTGCTGGCATAATTAGACAGCAAGAAAAAAATCTGTAAACTAAACTTCATTTTCACCCTTGACTCTTGTATGAGTCAAGGGTGAATCAATGAAAACTAAACACATTTTTGCTATAAATTCAGTTAATTTTAGTTAGTGAAAGTTTGTGAACACTCATTCCAGTTTTAGTTAGTTTTCCTTTTTTTGTTTTTATTTTTATTTCCGTTTACGAAAATGTTTTTTCACTTCTAGTTTTCGTTATTTCATTAGTTTTCGTTAACGATAACCTTGCTCAGAAGGTCCTAGCGATGATTTGACCTAAAAACAGGAAAAAAAGAGATAATTGTCACTTTCTTAAAAGCCACAAGACAAATCCTTTCTAAAGTTTATAGTAAATTTTATTTCGACCTTTCAAACATCCTGCTTAAAAATTCAGACCACGATGATGACAAAATCAGCTTGCCTAAAGATCATGTCAGTCTTTGTAGGGTACAATCATGTTTCTTCATGGTGTTTTAGCTGAACAACACCATAAATAGTCCGTTTGGTTTCCTGGATACAAAACATCTCACTTTATCTTAAATTAGACCTTTAATATTCATGTCAAGCTCACTATTTTTGTTCTCAGACTCAACTAGAGTAGCTTTGCATGATTCACAGTTCAGAATAATCCACTTTTGCCTGACCAGATGACCATATTAGGAATATCCTCTCTCAGTGATGTCATGTGGACCCAAGACTAGTAAAAAATGTCTAAAACTGAGAGTTTAGAGCACCTTGGAGCCTGAGCTTTTGCCTCAAGAAGATAGTTTGTATTCTGAATTCATTACAATACAGAACAATAACAATACAGAATACATATGACAGAAAATAAGCACTACATTAATTAAACTGCCCCCCCCAAAACTTACTCTTACAACTTACACTTGTGACAATCAGTCACAGTTTTGATTAGCTCAAGTGCAGCCTGGAAGTTTGAATAGCAATTTCATATATTAATTTATTTAATGCCACAATTTGTACAATTTTCCTGAAAAGCAGATCATAAACTAAATAAGATAATCCATTTGCACAAATCTGATTAACCTTTTAAAGCTTTCATATCATTCTGATAATTACAAAAATTAAGAAACCCAATGGTACCCCAAACTTAATGTGACCTTCAGGTTAGCTCAAGAACAGTGAATAGGGAGCTTCATGGATTGGGTTTCCATGGACAAGCAAAATGTCGGATGCAGCGGTATAAAGCACGTCACCACTGGACTCAGCTGAGAAGTGTTCCCTGAAGTGGTGAATCACGCTTCTCCGTGTGACAATCGAGTCTGGGTTTGGCGGTTGCCAGGAGAAACAGTACTTGTCTAACTGCTTTGCGCCAAGTTTGGAGGAGGAGGGATTATGGTGTTGGGCTCGACCCCTTTGTTCCAGTGAAAGGAACTCTTAATGCTTCAGCATGCCAAGACATTTTGGACAGTTTCCTGCTCCCAACTTTGTGACTGCGCACCAGTACACAGTCCTGACCTCGGCCTGATAGAACACCTTTGGGATGAATTAGAGCGGAGACTGTAAGGAGCCAGCTGAGGTAGTTTGGACACCTGATGGAGAAACTGGAGAACAGACGTCTGGAATACCCTTTCACTACATTTATGCCACCAAATTTCATGATAAGCGGTTCTGATATCTGAGCTGACTTGGAGGAATATAATAAGAGCAAAAAAGACACCACATTTTTTTTAACCATTTCTGTTTGCCAGTATGGGCTCGATTGCCTCTAACAGTCTGTACATACAACACTATTTACATCCTATATGCTAATACCCAGCTGGTCTCATTACCAATTCTGAGTACCGTCACTAAATAACAACTTCCAAGTATTTCCTGCTCTAATTTAAAGCACCAGGATCACTGGTCCTGAGCTTCACTGGGAGATAAATTGTTGTTTACACTTCAGTCTTCTTGAAAACGCGTAAAACGGGGGACGTCTAATCGCACATCGCAACCCTCGCTTCTTCCTAATCATGCTGTTTATATGAGCAAGATACATGTTGCACATGTTTCCCTGACAGTTTGCCACGATGTGCACAGATCGTGTGTTTCAGGAGGATTAGATTATTTAGAGATGGACTTAAAGCGCGTCACCTAAACCCCTTAAGGTGATATTTATACCGCCCGGACTTTTACACGCTGCATGGTGTCTCAGCTCTGATAGCTGCTGTAGCTTCCTTCTACTATTTATAACTGTGCCATTCTCTGCTTTATCTCCCTCTACCTCTTTCTGCCCCCCCCTCTTCCCTTCCCTCCCCATCCTATCTTCCTCTCTGCGTCACTTTATCTGTGCATTGAGCGTGTGCGCTTAATGACAGGGCTGCAGAGGCGGCTTGCATGGTAGCTAAAACAGAAGCTGTCCTCCTCTCTTGCCGTCTCTCTGTGTCACACACTCAGCCCCAAACAGAATGACTCTTATTTAAAGAGCAGAGCTGTACTTGCTTATTTAAAAAAAAAACATCAGAGCGATGGGAGGGAAGGGAAATGAATGAGTGAAGAGAGGGACCAGAGGAGAAAAATGAAGGGAGGAACCTATCGATGGATAGATGAGCGAGACAGAAGCAGAAGGATGAGGAGGAAGGGGATGATGTCATCTTTTAACCCTGTACCGCTCCCCTCTCCTCTCTCCTGTTTCCTCCCCAGATTCTTCTTCCTTCTTTTCTGTGTCGCTCTCCAGCAGGACTATATTTAGTCGCATGCAGCTGGGGGTATGTGAGTGTTTGTGTTTTGATGGTGTTGCAGCGTGCTCTTACATTTTAATGCTCCCGTTACCAAATCAGCCCTACCCTCCTCTCACATTTTTACTCTACGTCACATTCTGTCTGTTCCTTCTCCGTGGTCCATCGTCTTTTCTTAATCAGCCACCGAGCGTTTCTCCTCTCTGTGTGGAAAGCAGATGCTGGAGATTTCTCTTATGGTCAACAAACCCTTTTTAAAGGAAAATGGCTCAGCTTCGCTAAAACGTCATCCGTGCCTGTGGTCTTCATGACCAGATCTGTTCAGGTCATGCGTTCGTTCATGGTAAACGTCTGATACACAATCACCACCCTGCTGCTGATGCACAACGCAAATTTACAACTGTTAACATGTGATTCCACAATGATGATAATGCAGTGTTGACTCTGGATCGAGCACCTTTTTTTTTCTGTTTAATTAAACTTCAATTCCAAATCACAACAAGAGTTGCCTTTATATATATAAAGAAGACAAAGGGGATAGACAATGCCCTTTGAGCACGAGCTTGGTGGCAGTGGGAAGGATAAACTCCCTTTTAACAGGAAGCACCGGGCTCAGGGTGGGGCAGCCATCTGCCACAACCAGTTGGGGGTGTGAGGGGAGGAAGACAATAATAATAATGGATTGCATTCATATAGCGCTTTTCAAGGCACCCAAAGCACTTTACAATACCACTATTCATTCACACACTGGTGGAGGCAAGCTACGGTTGTAGCCACAGCTGCCCTGGGGCAGACTGACCGAAACATCGGCCCATCTGGCCAACATCAGTAGGCGGTAGGTAAAGTGTCTTGTCCAAGGACACAACGACCAGGACAGAGAGCCCGGGGATCGAACCGGCGACCTTCTGGTTACAGATACGCTTCCCAACCCCCTGAGCCACAGTCGCCCCAAAACAAAGTGCAGAAGAGAGCCTAAGATTAATAATAACTAATGAAACTATATTTTTATGACATGTTGCCTTCCCACGTTGCACAGTGAGAGCTTTGTGTCAGGAATTTAGCATTTAACTCTACATGACAAGATGCATGACAACAGCACTTGACACAATTTATTTATTTAGGTGTTTTTTTTAGCAACAAGTAAAAATCATAACATCAGCTCCACTGTGTGAACCTGAATGTTTTAGACATGAAATGAAACTGTATCATATGAATTTATAAATCAGTATTTTTTAATATAAAAACAGTATTTTGACCTGCAGAAAGAACAGTTTAGTTACTCTTTTAAACCCTTTAGGCTTTAATAAATAATACACACAGGTGTGAGTGGACGACAGTAGATTTTCTTTGATTTTTCAATGGAAAAACCTCACAAAGATGCTGCTCTGATTTGGATAAAAATGCATTCGAGGAGAAAAAGCGATCCCCTCGGCACATAAAGATCTCTGTATTTTGTAATTGTGTCTTTCTTTTGTATAAATGGTCGTATTTTGGTATAGTGGCCCAGTTGTTTGAGGCAGCTATTTAAGACTTTCAGTTTATGTGCAAATGAACTTCTGTGTATCAGTAAAATGATCCTAATTTTCATTCTTACATTATATGTGAGCTTTTATCCCATAAACTGTGCACTGCTTCTTTATTAATTTAATTTTCTTCCCTAAGCCGAACATAAACTCTTGATCACTTTAGTTCAGCTACTGTTACAACTTTCTAATTAAATTGCTTTTTTTATACCTTCAACTCCTTTTGCACCTTCAGCATTTTTAAAAATTAATATGAAAGTATTTTTATCGTGCATCAATAGTAGTGAACATAAGGGCGACACATTAAAGGGAAAACCTGAACCGCTGACCCTCTGAAAGTGATCGCAATTGGCTGGTGTGTTTTGGTCCCACTTTTCTCCTTAAGAGGAATGGTTACTGCAAATGAATACACAGTTATTCTTTTCAGCTTTGTTAAAAAACATGTTGACACAGAAAGAAAGACAGCAGAGACACTTAGGACAGGATTGAACCCGAGCTGCTGTTTTTGACTATGTGCGTCTAGCCTCTGAGCTAAACAACCACCCGTACACAGCAACACAGAGTGAACATCTTCGTCCTATGATGAAACATTTCTATCTTAGTGGAAATGGGGTTTTTTTCAGGGTGACAGTCCCTGTCTTTAGGGTAGATGTGAACAATATACATGCTCGGCATCAACATCTTCAACACACTTTTAATCTTTTTAAAATTACCATGCTATGGTGCGTCGAATCTGTCCCGACAGCATATTGCGGCCTGAACTCTAAAACTTTAATTCATGGATTAAATAATAAAAATCAATAAGATGTTGTACAGTAATATATTAATTTGCCATTTGGAAGCAGCTTACTTTCTAAAGTTGATGTGGGTTTGCTAGCAGTGGTCTGATTACATTAGCATTTACATTTGCATTTATGACCCTGGGGACATGTTTTTGTGCACCTGACAAATGCAACACAAATATTCACTCTCCTTTTGGCGCTGTTTTGGCCTCCAACCTCTCCCGAGACAAACGTTTGGGTCTTTATTTGCAAAGTGGCCTACTTTGTTCACTCTTTGGTCATGGGCAGGCAGTGTTCAGCAGGATTTAGATCCGTTTCCCCTCAAAATACCAGCCTATCGCTGGAAATGAGGTTAAACCAAAACAAAAAGCCTAAAGCTGAGAACGTTACATATAAAGGAAAACTAAAGAAGTTCAAAAGACCAAACTGATCAATTATTCTTCTCATGTCTGAAAAAAATTGTTCTCTTTGCAGCCGTACGAAGACCAGCAGCAAAAAAAAGTATTAGAAAAGCAGTTTTTGAGTACTGATTGCTTACCGGCTCTAATACACGAGTGTAACTGGGAATATTTTAAGGGATATATTATATTTGTATGCTGGCGATGTAACGCTGGTGTGTGTGTCTGTGTATGCCACGTCGATGATGGATGTCCTGAGCTAATACAGACGCACTAAATCGAAAAATAAAATGTAACCGCTTGCTTTTAATGGCAGCGGTGTTACAGTCAGAGCACGGTCAATTTGGATTGTCAGAAAACATGAAAATAGCTCAGTCACAAGTGACTCAGTGTGATTAAGATCCTTAGTTGATATTCTAATGGCTTCACTGACATGATATTAAAGCTGCTTTGAATAAGCGAGTCTGCAGTGACCTGCAAAAAACTGAAACGCGCTCATTGTCGCCTCAGTTTGATCCGTCTGCCGTCTCATTGTGTATTCAATTTGTATCCTTGTAAGTTCTTTTTCTAAATCTAACCACGTCAACCTGTAAGCGGCATGACGGGGTGAGATCAGCCGCTCCGTCTGTGGCTGTCATCTCCCTACTCTTCCCCTCTCTTCTCGGCTTTTTGGTTTGCTCTCTCCCACACTTGCTCTCACACGACCCACCGAGTCCCTTTATCCCCTTCATCCTTCCTCTCTTTTTCTCACTTCCCGTCCTCGTTGCCTGTCTGCACGAGCGCACAAACACAGTTTTTCATTTCCTTTTCTTTTCACCTTGCCGTGTTAGTTTTTTTCCCTTCCTCCTCTCAGTCCCGCACGGTACATCTTCATACAATTACTCTCCATTAAAAACGGATTAGATTTCACCTTCACAGTCGGCCTACGGAGGAAGAGCAGAAAGGGAGGAGAGGTTGGGAGAGGATGGAGAAAATCAGGGGTGTGGAGCTTTGAGGAGTCAGAAGAGAAGATTGCAAAGATGGGAAGGACGGGGGGTGGTAGATTAGGAAGGAGCGAGGAAAAGTGGAGCGGTGGGACACGTCTTCACGTCAACGACATGAAAATGTTTGTACTTTTAGACTCGCATTTGTTCTCCGAGTTGTCAGAAGAAGTAGTTCACCCATGGACTTTTCACACTCGCTTTTTTCCCGTCGCAAATAGTCAGAAGATTGTGCGAACTTGGCTTTCACACGTTTGTCCAGTCACAGAGAAATGGCTCCAATTCAAGAACAAATTGACCACTCAGTGCAGCTCAGTGGATGCCAGCCCCAACCGCAGCCATTAGTGTTTATGGAAGGCAAGAAGGTTGTAGAAACATCAGGATGAAGAGCTTGATGGAATGATTACTCATGGAGCAGAAACAAGACCTGGACCAGGCTCTAAAACGTAACCTTGATCCTAACCCCAAAGTGCAAATTCGGATAACCTGGGTCACTGATCTCGTGACTGAGATATTACCGTATGGAAAACACAGAAGGGCATAAACGATGAAATAAAACGGACTCGACAGAGCATGTTCTCACACCTCAAGCAAAGGGCAGTCCTCGTCTATCCTTGTGAAGCTCTGTGCCAAAGGCAGCAGATGGCTGTGGTGTGCCCACAATAGGTGAGGGGTCTGGGGCTTGGAAGAGCTCTAGTCAGCACTCCCATATCCCTCCTGTGCTTCCCACCTGGGGGTTAAGAAGGGTTAAAATTAATCCACTCCCGCTGTGTGTGTGAGTGTGCGAACCTTCGAACACAGTTAGTCTAGACTGTTTCCCAGCCACTGGTAAGCTGTATTTTTTTCCTCTGACAGAGGGAGATTAATGGGACATAGCAGACTGAAAGGATACGGAGTAACCAGTATACACCAGTTCAGTTCAATGCAATTAAATGCCATATGTTTTTAAGTATGGTAATTTTACACCAGTTTACAGATGCATTAAGTACTTTTCTCTTAGCATGCTGAAAAATGTATCTGTACTTAGTTATTTTTAAAGTTTTAGGTCTGTGAAGGTTCTTTCATCCAGGTCATCGTAGTCTGAGGAGCTTGGAAGAAAAAGCGTCTGGACTTCTTTAAGTTGCTTGAAGACGTTTCACCTCTCATCCGAGAAGCTTCTTCAGTTCTAAGGTCAAATGGTGGGGAGTCCCAGATTTAAGCCCTATGAGAGTGTCCCCCCCAAAAGAGCCGAGGTGTGAGAACGGGTGTGGGTCACAATCAGCCAAGGTTTTGGGTGAACTCATTGTGAAACCTAGCCCCACCCTATCATGTGATTTCCTGAGGCCAGAAGGGCCGGGATGATCTGGGACTCTCCACCATTTGATCTTTGAGCTGAAGAAGCTTCTCAGATGAGAGGTGAACCGTCTTCAAGTAACTTAAAGAAGTCCAGATGCTTTTTCTTCCAAGCTCCTTAGACTTTAAAATTTTAGCTGCTGGTTCAATTGGATTTTTAAAAAATGTTGCTGCCCCTCCCTGAGGCGGGCTCTGGTTCGGGTTCTTCCTGTTGAATGGGAGTTTTTCCTTCCCACTGTTGCCAAATGCTTGCTCACAGACAGTCATCTGATTGTTGGGCTTTTCTCAGTTTTACTGTAAGGCTTCTACCGTACAATATAAATTGCTTTGAAAGAAATATTGTTGTGACAAAACTAAATTGACTGTAATCAAATGTAGTCAAAAAAGCGGATGCAAACTCTGGAGTAAAACGTTTTCATATCTACGTCGTTAATTGAGGATGAAGTCATACACGTGCAGGTCAGCACATTCAACAAAGAACACGGAGAAAACACTACAAATATTGCATGACAGTCATCCTATGACACCTTAGCATTTTTACATTGTTGCTGTTAGCATGTTAGCACAGAGGAGTTGTTTTAGTATTTTGCACTAGTTTTTTTAACATAATTTTTCTCCGTATGGATTTGTTTATTATCTTTCAGTGCAAGCCTCTCGTACATCTCACTTAGATGTGGATTTTTTGCTGCTATTTTTAGCTATTGAGTCATCAATCATCTGGTTACTCATAAAAAGAAACCAAGCATTCCCATTGGGCTGCTGTCAAACCCTGCAGCTCTCTATTTTCTGTGTGGATTTTTATGTTTTTTTTTTCTTTTGCATAAAGCTTCACAGGCTGCATTGAGTTTCGCACCTCTGCACCTCTCCTCCCCACCTCCCCAGGCCTGTGGAATCAATTTAAAACTCATTGTATGAGTTAGGGCTTCAGTAATCCAAATGCATCAGGCGCTTTCTCTTTTTCTGTGAAAAGTGGAGTTTTTGGAGGCATGAGATTTCAACGTGACGACCAGCAGCAGGTAGTTTCATCGTGACAAACTGGTCTAAGGAGTGAATCTGACAGGTAATAGGAGTGAGATACAACACAGCCCTCTGGAGGAAGGTGTGTGTGTGGACAGTCGTGTGTGTATGCGTGGGTGTGTACAGATGTGTTTGTAGAGTAATATTCTCTATCCCTCAATAGCTTTTAGAGAGGATCCGCGCCAAACAATACGTAAACCCCAGCTTCCTGCGTTACACTCTACACGCAGGGGAGCATTTTTTTTTTTAACCTCTGTGTCTGACGTTTTTCTTTCTCTCTTTCTTCCTACCTCTCAATTGTCCAGACGCCCCGGTGGCAGAGCTGCACGACCTGTTCTGTAAGAAGCTGCAGCAGTGCTGCGTGCTGTTTGATTTCCTGGACTGCGTGGCCGACCTGAAAGGGAAGGAGATCAAACGTGCGGCGCTCAACGAGCTGGTGGAGAGCGTGGCCACGAGCAGAGGAGTCCTCATAGAGCCTCTCTACCCGGAGGCTATAAAGATGGTACAGTAGGAGGGGAGGTTAGGGGTTAAAATGATGCACCAGTGCAAACAATTCCAGCCCAAAGATAAAGATCATAGCTCATAGATAACTGAAAGGATGCACAAATGTTCCTCTAATTTTTATTCGTTACATGGTTACTGTTTTTCTTTGATCTTATAAAAATCCCTTAAAACAAGTACATAGTACTTAATTTAAAGCACTCCGAGTACAGTTAAATATTGAACATGTGGCACGCCCCTTTTGCTTACTGGTTAATTGTGCAGTGACGCAGACAGACATCAGCACTGTGTATATGCAGCTCTGCACAATGAAGAGATGTAGGAACACAAACACACCAGGGAATTTGTTTATTTCCCATTTCCAGCATAACAACAAATGTGTACAGATATCAGCATAAAATATATATAACATCATTTACATACAGCAGTGAACGATTTATCTCTTGAAACATCATTAGTGGAGACAAGTGGTTGGATAGCAGCGTAACTAGTAAAACTGTTATTCTGCTGGTTATTTAATCCCCTTGTTTATTCTAGCTTTTGTTTATGTGTGGAAATACATAACAGTAAATGTGGGCTTGGAGGATACATTATCTAATGTAAAGGTTCTTTCTTTTGCCAAAATAAATACTGGTAGCGCTCTTAGACTTGCAACACACTGGCAGAAATCCTGGTTCCAGCGGTAAATGTTCATGTTAAGCATGAGGATAGCATGTATACAAATCCCTGTGAGCTTGAAGCTCAGGTTTTAGATGCTCTGGCGCTGTGGCTATGCCCACAAAAAGTAAAAGCTCCAAACATCCGTGGAAATCTCGTGCTTCTGAGGGGCAGCCAATCAGAAGAAAGCTGGGAGAAAGGACCTAAAACAGCCTGTTTCAGACGAAGTATGAACTGAGGGGCTGGACTGAGGCACGGGCGAAGATAAAGAAAAAAATGCAATTAATACAAAGTTACAGTAGTACGGTTTAAGAATAGAGAGGTGGAAAATTAGTGCACTTTAAAAAGCACTAAAACAGTAATGGAAGGGTTAAAAAAGAGACCTCAGGTACAAGGCAATATTCTCCAATATCCACTATCCAAAAACCAAACCAGGAATATTTTGGAAATGGACAGTGACAAACAGTGGTGGGTGGACGAATGAATCGATAGCCTGATACTTGAAGGGAGAAGAGATCTAGAAGGCCGGAAAGACATTTTCACCTGTGAGTCAGTCCCTGTCAAACACCTGGATGCCCATCCCAAGCTGTGGGGAAAATAAAGAGAAGCTAGTCAGTGTGGTATCCAATGGAGGATCTCCGGTGGAGTTACCAATGGAGATAAACAAAGGTGATGAGCGAGGGATAGATAGATAAATAAAAAGGGAGGACGGGAGAGAAGAGTAGAATGCTTACAAAGGTGCTAAAGAGCAATCGGCTGCACAGATGGTGAGAGAGAGAGTGTGAGAGATGGAAAAGAAAGGAAGAAAGAGTGGAGTGAAAGTGTGGACTCCGGAGATCCCAGAGGATAAAGAGAGGAGGAGAGAAAGGAGGGTCTGAAACAGGAAAAGAAAGCCAGCAGTAGATAGAGGTGCTATACCCAGAGGATGTGAAAATGCTGATAGGACAGAGGATGGGGTGGAAGGAAAGTGAATGAACTTAAAAAAGCTTAGAAATCAAACTCTTAAAGCCAAGTGCAGCATTATGGAATGAAAGCAGCGTAGGAGAAACATGCCAAGAAGAAAAAGCGAGGCTAGGTTTGCAAACCTAAGAGTCTTTAAGTCGAGCTAGACTCTCTGTGATGCTGTGTTATTACCCAGTGGTATTGAGTTAAAGGTTAAAGTCATGCTAACGTCCTCACAGTGATGTCAACACGTATGCATCATGGAAATAATGCGATTGCCAAGAAAGAAAGTCGGTTCATTTATGCACTCGTGACTTTTTGTTTCTCTTTTCCTATAAATAACTGCGTCATTGTGCTGTGGCGTGGAGCAGATCAGCACTGACGAGATGTTACTGCTGCTCTGATAGTGACCTTTAGCTCATCTGCATTTTTGGTTCTCTTGACAATACCCCATAGGTTCTCTGTGGGGTTAAGGAGTGGGCTCGCCAATCAAGCTCAGTAATAACAGACGCGGTAAACCATTAGTAGTAGTTAAGTACTGTGGTCAGCAGAAGGAAGCATGAAGTGCTCTGGAAGCTCCTGGCAGATGCTGTGTTGACTTTGAACTTGTAAAAAACAAAAACGCCACCATCACCAATATCAGCAGATGACATGACAGCCCAAATCATCACAGACTGTGGAAACTTCACACTGGACTTCTAACACCTTGGATTCTGAGCCTCTCCACTCTTCCTTCAGACTCTAGGATGCTGATTTCCAACTAAAACACAGTGTATAATGCAGCAGTCCAGTTCCTTTTCTCTTTAGTCCACACAAGACGCTTCTGATGATGTCTCTGGTTCTGCTTTCCTGAAGACATCTATGCGTGCTCACTCTTCATGTGTCAGCCCACCACTCATGAATCTCTCAAGTTCTTCTGTCGAGTTTTCTTGACAATCCTCTCAAAGCTGAGGTCACCATTGTTGCTTGCAGACCTTTTTCTATCACGCTGTCCTTCTCTATAAGTCAACTTTCCATTGATATTCTTCAATACAGCACTCTGAGCAACAGTGCTGTTACCGATCATCATCTATGGTTTTCCCTCTGTTGATGATCAACATCTGGACAGCTGTCGAACGAGCAGTGCGCCGAATGATTGCGGCTGTGTGTGCTCACCCAAATAAAAAGTGTTTATGCTGTTTAAATAGTAATTTAATCAAGCTTAAAATGAAATGTGCAAATTTAAGATACTTTGATGTTCTGGACCTCTTTGATAGTCAAAGGTTTGGAGATGCACAGTAGGAAAAGTTGCAGCAGATAAACAATCTTAAAGATAGTGAGATGGAAAAACGAACAGATTAGATGATTTTGGCCTATCCAAGATTCACACAGCGCTTTAAAATGAGCAAGTAACGACAGGGCGAGTTAAACCTTCAGCTGTTCAAGTGTGACCAGCAGTAGTGGAAGTTGCTTGGAAACTGATAACATAAACCACAGAAAGACGTTTTTCCCTCATCCCAAAACATCTTCACGCTTGCTAAGTAGATGTCATTTGACATAAAAGATTATCACTAGGGATGCAACGATACCAATTTTTTCAAACCGATACGATACCGATACTTGGATCTGAGTACTTGCCGATACAGAGTACAAAAAACGATACTTCTACCACACACACACACACACAAATGCAATGAATTGGAAGACAGGTTTTATTATATTCCCTGCCGATAAAAAATAAAATCTTAATAAAAATGACCACAAAAAAATTTCAAGTGAAAAATAAGCACTTCTGTTAAATTATTGCAGAGTCTCCACATTGTAATTTAACAAAATATCACTGAACTATTGGCACTGTCTCGAGCTTTCAGAATAATAAATAAACACTTCTGTTTGGAATAAAATAAATACAAATTAGGTTTGAGAATAAAATAAACTTTTAAATTATTGCAGAGTGTCCATATTGTAAACAAACAAAAATAATAATTATTATTATATAAATAATAAAATATAAAAAAATTATAAAATAAATAACAAATAAAATAATAATTGGCCCCCTAGTGGCCAATCTAAAAAACGACAACAGAAATGACCAGCCACCCTCTGACTAATGAAATAAGTTGGTATCGGTTCATGGTATCGGTTAACTTTTACGAGTATGAGTACACACACATTTTACAGTATCGGCCCCGATACCCGATACCAGTATCGGTATCTGTGCATCCCTAATTATCACAGACACCCACCAAACACAACAGCTTTACTCCTGGAAACGTTCCATCGGAAGGAGAATTGTTTCATTGTTGCGGCGACTTTTCCGAGAGTTAAAGTGACACAAACGTCCTCAAACTGCAGGTGATTACTGAAGGTAACAAGGCTGCCACGTCCATTATGCGATAGAGTATTAAAAAGGATTCATCGCCTGCTTTCATCTCTGAATTATTGCCCATTAAATCCACAATTGGCGAGAATGCATTATTTATTCTTCACTAATCTCTTTTTCTTCTTCCTCCTCCCTTTGCATTTTCATCTTTTCTACTTCCTGTCTCTCTACTTTACACTACCTCCTTCTCCTTGCCTGCGTTTATGATTTTTTTCCAGATCTCGGTAAATATCTTCAGGACTCTCCCACCCAGCGAGAATCCAGAGTTTGACCCTGAGGAAGATGAGCCGACACTGGAAGCCTCCTGGCCACACCTGCAGGTACACACCATACATCCGTGTGACATGCAAAGTCACGTGTTGCTGGAGATTTACAAGACGTCATCTAAGTTAACACGAAGGTGTAATGGAAGAAAAAGCACAGTGCAGGCAAAATATGCCTTTAGCACTGTTAATTCTCTCACAGTGGGGTTAAATTGCTTTTAATGCTGTGTTGAGTGTTTACCTGAGGGGGGATCATTTAGATCATTTAAATGTTGGCTCAGGTTTTATGCCAACACATTATGAGTTTAGCCAGCATCAATTACAAATGCAAATCCTACAAAAAAACCCAGAAATCCTGCATAGACTCGATGTTTACCCAGATGACATTTAGACATTATGTACAGTCACTTTACAGCATCTTCAGGAAAAGATGAGTCAAAATGCGTGTGTGTCTTTGAAAGAATAGTTTGACATTTTGGATGCCACACTATCCACTGAAGATAAAAACACAGACACGTTGTGTAATGTTGTGGTGTTTGTTCCTTTTCAGCTGGTGTATGAGTTCTTTCTGCGTTTCCTGGAGAGCCCGGACTTCCAGCCCTCCATGGCCAAACGCTACGTGGACCAGAAGTTTGTCTTGCAGGTAATCCTTTTCTCTTTGTCTTCTGGAAAGATGCAAAACCAAAGCATTGAAGGTGTAAAGAAATGGAGCCCTTCTCTTAAACATGCAGCTATACTTCTCAAATTTCATCAACTACGACCTCTCAGTGCATGTATTAAAAATTGACTTTTGTTAATGTTTAATGTGTTGTTAACATCCTGCTGCATTTGGTACAAATGTTTGATTTTTCTCCAGAAGCTGAAGTTTGAGAGACTAATTGTAAGAGTGAGGAGGTCAGAAATAGAGTGCAGTACTCACAGGTGCAGACTTTCATTCATAGCAAATGCGTGTGTGTGTGTGTGTGTGTGTGTGTGTGTGTGTGTGTGTGTGTGTGTGTGTGTGTAGCTCCTGGAGTTGTTTGACAGCGAGGACCCGAGGGAGAGGGAGTACCTAAAGACCATCCTGCACCGCGTCTACGGAAAACTGCTGGGCCTCCGAGCCTACATCCGCAAACAGATCAACAACATCTTCCTCAGGTACAAGCTACACCAAACCTCCACCCAACCCATGCTCATTTAAAATTCAATTCAATTCAATTCAATTTTATTTATATAGCGCCAAATCACAACAAAAGTCGCCTCAAGGCGCTTCATAGGTACAGAGAAAAACCCAACAATCATATGACCCCCTATGAGCAAGCACTTTGGCGACAGTGGGAAGGAAAAACTCCCTTTTAACAGGAAGAAACCTCCGGCAGAACCAGGCTCAGGGAGGGGCGGCCATCTGCTGCGACCGGTTGGGGTGAGAGAAGGAAGACAGGATAAAAGACATGCTGTGGAAGAGAGACAGAGGTTAATAACAGATATGATTCAATGCAGAGAGGTCTGTTAATACATAGTGAGTGAGAAAGATGACTGGAAAGGAAAAACTCAATGCATCATGGGAATCCCCCGGCAGCCTACGTCTATTGCAGCATAACTAAGGGAGGATTCAGGGTCACCTGGTCCAGCCCTAACTATATGCTTTAGCAAAAAGGAAAGTTTTAAGCCTAATCTTAAAAGTAGAGATAGTGTCTGTCTCCCGAATCCAAACTGGAAGCTGGTTCCACAGAAGAGGGGCCTGAAAACTGAAGGCTCTGCCTCCTATTCTACTTTTAAATACTCTAGGAACAACAAGTAGGCCTGCAGAGCGAGAGCGAAGTGCTCTAATAGGGTGATATGGTACCACAAGGTCATTAAGATAAGATGGGGCCTGATTATTTAAGACCTTGTCTTAAATAACGAATAATTAAACATCACATGACAGTCAAAGACGATGAGCAGGAAGGGGAGCAGGCTCAGAAACCACGTTTTGTGCATCTATCCTGCATAAATGATAATTATGCTACAGCCACAAAATGACCTCAGAGTTAGTACTTTAAACCAGCGTGCACCTTGTGAGAATACTTGTTAAATGCTGGCTCTTTGTATCTCTAATTGAGGTTATAGCCTGAGCTCCAAATGAGCTATTGCTGTTCTGCAAGAACAAAATTGGTTTATTGGTTTGGCTCTACTTTGCCAAGCCCTTACAGGGGTTTGCATGCAGTGTTAATTCAGAAAGAAATGAAAAGATCTTTTGGATCCTGCAGCAGTTCCTTAATTGTAGTGTCTGCTTAGTATTTTTGTTGTACTAGAACTTTTAATTTATAAAGGAGATTATTAAGAGTGAAAACAGGACTGTTAATGTAACTAGTGTTGTAGCAAAAAGGTAAAATCTAGCTTTAATCTTTAATCAGTTGTATTCTTTCTCCTACAAACACAACATGAATGTGTTCAGCTCACTGAATGTTCATCCTACATGTGTCCTAAATCACTGGTTGATCAATCAGTCGTGAAGATGATTATAGAAGATTATATTGGTTCAAAATTGACAAAAAGATGTAAAACTTGGAAACTATGATTCTTACAAGTGTGATGTTGATTGTCGACACATAGAAAGCACTGTGTAAACATTTAAAACATCACGTCACACATGACCTCTCTGACCTGTCCTTCAAGGTCGATCGATTGATCTGAAAGTCAAAGCGATAATAATGCTCTACAGAGCTATTTAAAAATATGTTTCTTATTGCCATTGTTTGTACTGGCATCATATAGGTATACAGGAAATGATACGTGGTCATTCAGTACATTACTTCAAGTATGGTCAAACTTTCATAGAATATCTTTTACCATTAAAACTATGTTTTAAATTCTACTGCCTTTGTTTGTGTTTGATACTGAATGATACTGTTATATGAGCCTTTCTTTCAAGATTCCCCAGGATGTGTTTTTAAGACAGTATAAATATAATAATCTTTAATTATAAAATGTAACTATAACAAAAACATTATTATACTCAAAATTATTTGAAGTATTTTCATGTCTTTTGTCTTGTGTCCCTCAAACCTAACTGGTCGTGGCAGATGGCTGGTTGTCCCAAAGGCTTCTTCCTGTTAAAAGGGAGTTTGTCATTCCCACTGTCACCAGTGTTTCTGTATCATTGTAGGGTCTTTACCTTACAATATAAAGTGCTTTGAGGTGACTGCTGTTGTGATTTTGTGCGATATAAATAAAATAAAATTGAATTGAATATATTAAAATAGGTTTAACAGGGCAAATAAGAAAAGTCTGCACTTTGCTCTTCTTTTTTCTGCACTACAAACTTTTTAAAGTACGTTAAAAACTATGTTAAAAGAGAACAAAGAAAACAAAATGCAATACTTTTCTTTTAAATAGTGATACTGCTAAAACGTGTATAAACTTCACTGGAACTGTGAATGTCACAGAGGTGTGCTTCAGACATGGTTTGATAGGAAATTTGTGAATACTAGCAACTTTCATGCACGCACAGGTCATTTTACAGAAAGATAAAACTGTTTATTTAATGTTTATCTAATTCCTGTTTTTAGTGTTGTTTAACTATCAGTTGTAGCTTGATTTAATAGTGCTTTTGCCTGTGTGTGTCCTGTCTCTGACCTTCAGGTTCATATATGAAACTGAGCACTTCAATGGAGTTGCGGAACTGTTGGAAATCCTCGGCAGGTTTGTCTGCAAAAGCACACGTTTGAACTATACGCTGCTGCTGTGCTGCACACACACACATATACTCTATACATGCCAGCTGTTTCTGTTTATGAGACAGCCGGCACCAAAAACTGGTTACAAAGCACAGCCGCTGCTGCATCTGCACGGCACATAAAACAATATGCATTTTTATTTTTCCTTCTTTCTTATCAAGTAAAGACAACCCAGGGTGACGGCAAGGGAAATGAGAGTAAGCAAGGGAGGGGAATGAGTAAAGGGGTGAGGTGGGCGATGGTGCAGAAAGGAGAGAAGCGGGAGGAGGTGGGGGTTAAAGATATAAACGAAATATGACTCACAGGTTTGTTTAATTTCTTGCCTTCTTTTGTGAGGGAAAATATGAGGAAGACAGAAATGAAGAGGCAGCGAAGAAGAAAGGCAAACTGATAAACAAACACGCGTTTCTTATGTTGAGCCTCACATGTAAACAACCAGGAGCAAGAATGGACGAATCAGTGAAATGTGCATGCTGTCATTGTGAGATATAAAAAACGACTATCAACACCGTGTCTTCATGGTAGCTGCTGAGCTTGTGGTTGGCCTAGCATATCAGACTAGGTTAAAGAGAAAGCGATAGCCTGGCTCTGTCCAAGATGGGGGAAAAAAGCCTCTTTATCAACACCTGTGGACCCGTTATGGTTACATTTGATATTCTAAGCAATAATATTTAGCAATAGACTTTATTTCCTAAGGAGGCTAAGGTCAAGCGACATCTGCCCACTCTTGGGACAAAGTGTCATACAGGGGTGGCCAGTGCTCTGTCTTTGCTGTGGTCTGCTGGTGCGGACACCTTTCCCCTGTGACAGGGGCAGAGTAGACAAACTTATCGAGAAAGCCGGCTCAGTGGTCGGTTCTGATCTTGAGACAGTCCAGCAGGTGGCCATGAGAAGAATGCTCTCAAATCAGTTATGATCAACACCCACTCCATGCACTGGTAGTTATAGAGTAATAGCACAGTAGCACCTTCTGTCAAAGACTGATTGCACCAAGGTACAAGACTGAGTACCTCTGGAGGTCCTTTATACCAGCTCCTGTAAGACTGTTCAGTGTACAATAATAATAATAGCAATAATATAGTAATAACATTTTATCCACATGTTTACATATTTGCAGATATTAGTTATAGCTGTTTTATTTATTTGTATACATCTATTTATTGCTCTGTTGTTAATTAGCTGAAGAGGTTGTAACTTTAGAATTAGCACCAAAGAAAGAGCTACTGTTAGTATTGTTGGCTAGCAACAAATAAAAATTTCCAGTCATATTGCTCAAATTTGTCATCTGCAGTAGACACAAAAATAGTTCTGGATTTAAGTAGATGTACTGCTTCCAGTAGATTAGCTTAGATGCTTAGTAGCTTAGATGAGTACTTAGCATTATATCAATTTTGCATTGATGAGGATTAGGGCCACTTAAAAAAAATTATTTGGGGGAATTCTGACCTTAATCCTCTTCTGTAGCCATGAAAGCCATTTTAAAACAGAACAGACTCCAGAGAAAAATCTGAATTAAGTTAGCTTAATGTTTTTAGCTCATCCGGCTAAAGTACAGATGAGCTAATGTGATAGCAAGGCGCCCCTCTGTCTACAGTGCAAAAGAACAGCATCCTTGCAAACAGTCATTGCATAATGAGTCTTCACTCAAAATGTTGTGAAGTAACCTGTGAGCTGATGAGTTGCAATGCTACTGATGTTCTGGTTTGATGCTGACATATAATCTAAAGCTACATAACAACCTAGCTTTTTAGCAGGCTATATAGCGGTAGCTTAATGGTCTTGTTATGCTAACAAGGGCAAATCTAAGGCAGAGAAACCCACAAAGGCACAAGTTTAAAGTCACAGACAGGGAGTAAAAGATGAACATCAGCTTCTTGATGTTGGATAGTGAAGCCTCGCTGTGAAGCTGCATCCGTGTTTTAAGTCTGTAGCCAGAGCAGATAAACAGATGTGCTAATGATAACTTAGAAATGGAAAGACTAAGACAATAAACCTAAGAAGGAATAAGCAATAAGAATGCAAACAAATCAGTATCAGAAACAATAAATATTAATTCCTCTCAGGGGAATTTCGGCTAATGGAGTCTAGCCTCTGCCCTGTGTGTTTGTCTTTCCTTGTCTGATGTTATACTTGGGAGTTAAAAAGAAGGATGTATCCAGACTGAGAGTGTTTTTTTCCTGCCATAAGAGACCAACAGTAACTTTTCAGCTCTTGACAATAGTGAGGCGATCTCAGAAACAAGTGGCGGCTCGAGGAAGGCAAGGGAGAGGACGAGTCCAAGGTGAGGGAAAAAGGAGGAGGAATGGAGGGATAGATGGAGCCGGAGAGGGGACGAGTGAGTGAACAGTGAGTCAGAAGTGGAGGAAGGAGGGAGGGGAGGGAGCAGGAGAGGAGAGAGAGGTTTGTATTCATGTTGGTGGTAACAGAGGTATTTATAGCTCCTCCCACACATGGAGAGTGCGGGAGAGAGATGGGTGAGAGAGGAGACGGGGAGGCGTTCAGAAAGAGGGTGAGAGAGGAAGCAGAGAGACAGATTAGAGGAACAGCAGGAGGGAGATATTACTGAAGGACTCCTCTGTTAAACTGACAACAGCGCTATTAGAAATGAAGACAAACGGACGGACTGATGCAAACAAACACATGAATCGCCCGTGAAAAAAACTGACGGGCGGCTCGTTTTACAGCTAAATGAGCGTCGCACTTTCCAAGTTTAGTTCCCACTCTTCTGCTGCTCATACTTTTCTCTCCGTGGGCAGCTGTGAACAGAGCAGACCACGCGCTTGTCCAGTCACTCGGAAACGGACACAGTACGAAAATAGAGTCTGAGAGCACAGATGAATGCACAGGCGTACACATGTGTGACTCAGAGGAGGGTTTTTTCTTTTTTGAAGCAACACATGATGCTGCGGTGTAAATAAATATCACCATTCGCACCATTCATTGATTGAAACGTTTTCGTTAGAAGATCGCGTTTGGTAACAGGTGATGTTTTTGGACAGGTGGCCTTAAAGTTGGAGGGTTGTGGTGCTGATTTTTAAACAGGATGACTTAAGTAAAAGTACACGTGCTTTTTGTCATAAAACCCCCACATACCCCCGAGAAACGACGGTCGCCTTTAACTGTCTTCTTATCTCCTCTGTTCCAGCATCATAAACGGCTTCGCTCTGCCGCTGAAGTCTGAACATAAGCAGTTCCTGGTTCGGGTCCTCATCCCGCTACACACGGCAAAGTCCCTTTCCATCTTCCACGCGCAGGTCGGTGACTATGCTACCCTCACTACCAGTTTATATTTGTGCTTTAACGTCAGCTTAGCCCTGCCGTCAGCTTCTTTTGATTTTATGTACCATGGGAAACAGTTTTTGACACCCATTTATCACCACGAATGCAGTCACATTTTTTGATGTCGTTTGATGCCCTAATTACATCCGAATGAAGAGGAGAGTATGTGTTTGAATGACTGATGTTCCTTGCAGCCGTACTTTCCTGTGTCCTTATGTGTACTTTGCTTGTATTTGTTACATTTTCAAGCAAAAATACCTGCCTTCACTCAGTTTCAGTCCATTTTAGAGGATTCTTTAGGTACTTTGTTACTGTAATATACTGGGATATTTATAATTAGAGCTATTTTGTTATATTTTGTAACTTCTTAATATATTGTATTAATTAATTTAGTTTAGTTAGTTACTGTTCTTACTGTCTTGGAGCAAATGTGACCACATCATTTCTTCTGGGATTAATAAAGTACTCTGATTCTGATTCTGGTACTAGCAGCCTTTCGTAAAACACATAATTTGCTCCCATTTCTTGAGCTGAATCTATGGAAACTCACACAGATAACCCAGTTTGGCATGCAAAAAATAGTATTTTTTCACCATCAAGGTGATTGCCGAAGAGTATATCTTGGGAAAAATTGAGGAAGTGGGTAAGTCGTGGGGAAAAGAAGAAGTGGCAGGCCTAAAAAGTATTTATAGTAGATGAGCAGTGTATAAAATTCATGTCTTAAGATAAAATTAGCAAAAAAGCAAAGACCTCGCACAGGACCTGAGAGATATAGCTATCTGTAAAACATGATGGAGGCTCTGTCGTGGTTCGGGGCTGCATTTAAGTCAGGAGTATTGGAAAACTTGTCAAAACTGATCAAATTATGAACATAGAAAAGTTCTGTAAGATTTAGAGGCACCATGCAATACCATCTGGAAAGTGTGTGATTGAAAAAGACTTCATTATTCAGCCTGACAGTGATCTCAAACAAACTCCCCATGCAGTGAAAAAACCTACTTGGACAGAAAAAACACAGTAATAATACATTTTATTTAATAAAGTACCTTTCAAAATATTCAAGGACACTGTACACAGCAGAATAGAGACAAGCAACAACAACAAACATAACAATTTACAAATTTATAAGGATAAAACATAGAGCAATTAAATAAAATAAATTAAAATAGCAGGATGGAAAAGCTTATGTGGAATAGGCTTTTGTGAACAGGTGAGTTTTGAGTCTGGCCTTAAAAAGAGAAAGGGAAGTGATGTTTCTTATCTCAGGAGGAAGGGCGTTCCAAAGGCGGGGGGCAGAGCGACAGAAAGCCCTGCGCCCTGTGGTGGCTAGCTGAGGGGAAGGGATGAAAAGAGAGACACCGAGCGGGAATGGTGATCTGAACCAGGTCAGAGAGGTATGAAGGCGAGAGATGAGGGATAGCCTTGAATGTATACAAAAGTATCTTGAAATTGATGCGGTATTTAACCGGAAGCCAATGAAGCTGCTGCTCACGGGTGATGTGGTGCATAGAAGGGGGTCCTGGTGATAATTCGGGCAGAAGAGTTCAGGTCATGTTGAAGCTTATGGAGAGATTTTTGACTAAGTCCGAAAAGAAGAGAGTTGCAGTAGTCGATCCGGGAAGTGACCAGGCTGTGAACAAGAAAGGCAGAGGCGGGTGTGGGGAGAGAAAAGGACGGAGACGACTAATGTTATGAGTAGTGAAGCATCGTCAGCCGTGGATTGGCCTCCCAGAGCCCAGACCTCAGCATAGAGCAGCGTGAGATCATCTTGACAGAGAACAGAACAGATCTTTCAGTCCCCTTCAAGAAAACTGGAGAATTATTCCTTAAATAAATTATTAAAAGAAAGCTCACCTCACAGGTAAGTGTTTAAGAATCAAGGTGGTCATACCAAATATTAACTTTTAAGCTTTTTAGAATTGCACAAACTCTGTTTTTGCCTGATATACTGTATTTCTTTCTATTTGTGTTTCAACTGGTTTGAATAAAAAAACTTATAAAAAATGAAGGGTAGCTCAAGACTTTTGCACAGTTTTATATTCATGTCTTTGTAAACTAAATCTATAAAAAAAAAAGATCTCCAGGTAGCTTGTTGCTTTTATTCTTGACAGACACTTTAATCAGCTATCCTAAACTCTACCTGTCACCTTGACCAAAATCTCTTTGTAATTGTCTGATTGGTCTCCTGCACTTAAAAACATCTAAACAAACATCTGGCTTGAATATATGTATGAACCCAAGAAGAAGTAAGTGAGCTTAATGTGTCTAAAATTGTTCCTGGTAATACTTAGACATTTTAGCAATGTGTCAGATGTACCACTAGGAGGCAGGGTTGAGTCGCAGATAGTGCCGCTGAGAGATGCACTCACATCTGAGTTACATTCGTGTGTGAGTGCCTTTGATTTTTTTTGGTGTTTGTGTACGAGTATGTGTGTCTGGGTTATTATAATACTTGGTGACACAGATGGCTGCCAGTCTATTGTGTTTGTGCACGCCTGTGCATTTTATTTGTGCCATACTTTGTTTGTTTATGCAGAAGATACAGTTTGTTCCCCACAAAATGTGTGTCTGTGTGTATTCTGGGTCTCAGCATCACTGTGCCCTACATTTCTCCCCATCTCTCCTCTCCCTGTGGTTCACACACATAAATTATTCACACACTCACACACACTCGGTTTGACAGGGTCACGGGAGAAGCAGGGTCTTGTGGATGGCAGTTTTGTACTCAGTAGGTGTGGCTGTTCAGGACTGACCTAGTTCTGGATGCCGGTATCAAAATATGATATCACAGCAAACTGTTTAAACATCTTAGAAGATGAGCACTGAAATACATTTGAATGTATTGATATCACTGACTTGGAGTATGCGGCCCCACTGTGGGTTCAGTAAAGCTAATCATCTATTCAGCGATCCATTTTCCTAACAGCTTCTCTCACTTAGGGTTACAGGGGGCTGGGCTGGAGTCTCTCGAAACTATCATAGGGAGTGGAAACAGGTTACTCTGGAGGTCACCAGCCCATCGTGTGGTTAGCACAGACAGATAACCACACTCTCACATTACGGCCAGTTTGAAATCACAGCTTACACTGAGCTACACGTCTTTGGCTGTCTGATGAAAATAACACAAGTAACATCAGTAACATGTCCACATTGTCTCACACAAACATGTTTCATTAAATGCAGATATATTTGCTTCAACATAAATTAAACACAACATTGCTAAACAATTTTTCGCTTATTTGGCTGCTGCAAGCTTCTTAAAACAACAATGGATTGTGTTTCAGCAGTAGATATAAACTCATATACAGCAACAGGAACTTCCAGGGTGGCAAGCGTTTATGATCGGAATCTGATTATAAAATGGGGAAGCAAGGGATGCAGTACGGGGGCTTTTTTATTATTCACTTGTGCACTGGCAAAATTATTCATGAACACAAATGGAGTTCTCTGCTCTCCTAACCCCTTAACCATTGCCAGTCATTAACTGTGTCACCAGTGTAATTAAAAAGTGTGTTCCTGAGCGATTTATGGCTGTTATTTTCGGCTGCAGGTCCATGCACTACTGTTTGCCGCTGAGATTTTAAAAACATACATATTTTCATTTCTTAAGCATATAGTTAGGCTTTGAGCAGTTACTGTGGATACTGAAGTGTGAGATGTATTGAAGTGACTGAAGTCTATCATTATCCGGTCGTTAAGTGATGACGTGACGAATCCTACTTCCGGGCCTAAAGTAGTCTGCGTTTAATATGGCTTTTGTGTTGTTAACATGTTTAATGTTTTGTATTTTCTTCTATTTAATCTCAAAAAGCTCCTAAAACAGTCAGTGATCACTGTTGACCCCCCTCAGCTTTTATTACCGCTAATCATTTATTTAAGCTCAGTTTTTAAAACCTTAGGCTGTGTTACCGCGCCAAATCCGCGGTCCGAACCGTTGTAAGGAAACCTCTGGCAGTTACTTGAAAGTTCCGTAACTGGCTCGTAGCCGGCAACAGCTTACTATACAGGTGAACTCCGCTAGCAAAAAGATCGAAGGAGGCGTAGGAAACTGCTTCACCGAACTTTATTTCTTCTCCAAGGCACGAACACCGGGTACAGTGGGCTGAAACAGTCTACTCACAGCGAACATCGCCGACACAACTCTGGCTGTCGAGGGAGTTATTATATTCCTTTTATTTATTTCTTTTCCGTCTCTTCTGTAGCTAACCGTTACTTTTCTTCTTCTCCGCTCTCTCTCCACACACCCACACATGGCAGTCCCGCTACACACATTCCAAAATACATTTCCCATCAGGCTTCACCCTTAAAGGGCCATGCCTGTAACAGATGTAACTACAGCCCAGCCCATGCAGCAGTATATGAATGACTAACTTCGTATTGTGGATGGATTATCTCAGTTGTTCTCCTGGCTGAAGTTTGGTCTACAGCATCCTGCCATGCGATTACATTTGTTCCTGACCACCGAGAACACTCACGTTAACTTTTATCGAGTAGAAAAAAAGTTAGCTTGTTTATATTATGCTAACATAGCTGTGTCGCTAGCGGTCATGTAGCACATGATTATATACCAGCTAGCCAAACTTCAGTAACCCTACAAACGTCACTGCTGTTTAGTTTTCTGTCTTCATTTATGTTGGAAGTGATAACAAAGCTGTACGTTTTAATTTGTTTCCAAAACCCCGCAGTCAGGACATGCTATATTGTATTTAGATAGAAGCTAGCGAGCTAACTTCCTGCTAACTTCTAACTCCGTTAAATGTCATAAATTCCGTTTTCATGGATGCCTGGATGTTAAACTCAATTGTTACATCTGGTAGAGCAGAACGCTGATCATTTTATTAAAGATGAAAGACTTTAGACAGTTTTTCAACTCTCAGTAATGCCATAGTGATCGTTTGATATATGGACCTGCAGCGGAGTTTAGGCCCAGACACGGCTAGTGACGTCAGACTTAACGACCGGATTATGATAGTAATAACTTTATTTTTATGAACCAAGCAGTCCTTCTTGGACGGTCTCATTCCTCTGATTTCAGTATTTTTATTTTCTTTAATTCCAAAGTGTGGAAACAGTATAGAGACACTACGAAGATGATTTGGTCATGGGCTTTATTTAGCTGTAATATTTGTATTCCAATACTGTATTAACAAGCACAAAACTGATATGCTATAAGTTAATTCTCACATGTGCAACCAGAAAAAGTTTTAGGCCTCTTAGCTTGACATGTTCCAGTCATTGCTAACTGGACACAGGCATGCGCATGAAATAGACAGATTTCAATGGAACCAGGGGCAAGCAGAGCTGCTTTTAGAGACACTAGCCAACTGTGGCCAGAAGATGACAGTAATTTAAAAGATGGTGCAAACAGGCAATGAGAGAAGCTTATGGAACAGATTGTTTGGGATGCAAGGACAGAGATAGCACTCACTTGGGTTTTAATTAATGTCTTTTGCTAGTTTTTTTTTTGGGCAAGCAGGGCTTGCCTTGCATTTCCTGACAGAATATCAAGTAGCTTGCCAGAATGACTTCAGCTCCAAAAACAGAGCTTAATTTGACCTGTCATCCTGACAAATCAATATCAGTAAAATCTTTACAAAGGTCCACAGGAGTCTACTACATAATCCCTGCCTAACAATGACCTCATGCAACCGCAAACCTTGACTCGACAGCAGAATCCAATGTCATATTTACCCCAAGTTTCTCAAATGCCTCACTAATGCTTTAAATAGTTTGCCCACTTTATTTTAATCCTCTTCTTTTCTCCTGCTTTCTTTATATTCCAGCTTTCAACACTCCCTTTTTTAGCCGCCACTCCCTCTTACACTGTATTTTTGTAAACATGTTGTGCCACGGGTGCAGCAATAGGAAAGTCTTGGATGAAGGAAGAGAAGAAGATGAACAAGAAAGATGGAGAAAAGGGGAGATTAGACAGAAAAATCTGCAAGAGATGAAAGCTCAGACAGTGAGGCAGACAATGATGCTGCAGTTCAACAAGGTGGCAAAGGAAGGAACAACAAAGGAGATAACTGTCCTACAAAAAGATCTAAAAACATCAATAATATGACAGTATAATCCCAAAAAACTTTTAATTGAGTCACTTCGGCTCTAACTTATGAAGATAAAATGAACCACTAGTGTAATACTGGGAACCAGTCAAAGGACAGACGGAGGGGGAGAGACAAGAGGTCTAACCTCTATCTCACATTGCCCTTAAGGGACTTTGCGTGTGTGACATCACTCCTTCCGAAGTAAACACACGTACACACAGTCTCCGTCGCCACGGTGCCCACTCGCCACGGCAACCGGCCTGGGCGGAGGGGGCAACCGCAGAACACACATATGCAAACACAGAAATGCACACACAATCTCAGAATAATAGGAAATGATTGCCGCTAATATAAGAGGAGACAAAAGCTGATGTAGCTGCAGACACACACTCACACGTACGCGCACTCGCGCACATTTGGAAAACTTGTCTTTCCGATCTTTAGCAGTGTGTAATCCTGAGGGATAAGTGCTAAATTCCCCATTGTCTCGTTGACAGCGCCAGAGAGAGAGAGAGTGCGTAGGTGTGAGTGTGGCAGTTTGTGTGTGCGTAACCCCGTGTTCTCTGTCGTTACAGCTGGCCTACTGTGTGGTGCAGTTTATGGAGAAAGATGCCACAGTCACTGAATATGTAAGACTGCTTCTTCATTCGCTGTACTTATTCCAACACGTTTTATAAAGATTTTCTCTTTTTTCCTAAGAACTGAAAATATGGGAGAAAATAATGCATGTGAATAATCATAGACGCTTTAAAGCTGTATGAATAATTTCTTTAAGGTAAACAGTGGGTCATCTGACTATTTGTGAAGTGAGGAAACACAGCTGTAGAGATAAACTCACAAAAAGTTATTGGATGAATTAAATTTCATTCATAAAGCGTCAAAACAAAGTCGCCTCAAAGCGTTCTTGATTGCAAAGTGAAGACCTGGCAAAAATACAACCTGATATCACCGTAAAGTGTGTCCATTTCACGCTTTTCTTCTCCAAAACGTGAAGGGAATACACACGCAGAAGTTGCAGTAAGTTGAAAACAATAAAAGTTGCAAACAATATAATAATCATGGGAAAGTTTTAAACTGACATTATTAACACATTTACATGTAAACACATATTAACCCTGGAATATATTCCATATGTTTTTTGATTTCTTGGCTTTAAAGATATTATCTCCCCCTGCTGGTGCTGCAACATGCGTGCATGTCTATTTCACATTTTGGAGAGGCAAAACATGCACACGGTGGACCGGTGTGTCTATTACACGTTTTGCTGATACTGGGTTGAATAATACAGAGGAAACTCTAACAATCAGATGAGCCCCTATGAACCAACACTTGGCGACAGTGGGAAAGAAAAACTCTCAGCAAGGGGCAGCCATATGTTGTGAATTTGATCTTTTCCTGATTTGATTTTGGGGCCCACAACTTCATTATTTTGGTTTAGATATACTTCTGTTCACACTTTACAGGAAATTCAAAATTATTCTGAACATTTAGCTGCACGCCTTTTTAGTTTTACCCCCCGAAGAAACCAGTTTATTGTTTTTAAAAATCTTTCTCCTTTTTTTTGCCTTTTTAATAATAACTAAAATAACCCCATGATCCTAGACTTTAGACAGATAGCAAGTATGAGTTTTAAGCAGCATGGTTAATGTTACCCATGCAGCGAGTTGAGAGTCAGTGAAAACTTAAAAGACATTATTCTTAATGCAAAAGCCAGAGCATGGAAATGACTCATTGGAGATGGTAGAGATGGATGTCAGCCAGCTACCCTGCTGAACTAATGGCTTCAGTGTTTATTTCTCTTAACGTGTGCTCATATTTGCTCTGCAGATCATCAGAGGGCTGCTCAAGTACTGGCCTAAAACCTGCACGCAGAAAGAGGTGAGACCGATGACGACAAAAAAGCTGTTGATGTTTCTTTCTCCTCAACTGTTGCATCGCTGCAATTGTGTCAATTTAACTCATCCTTCCCTATCTCTCTGTATCTGCATTTTAAAAAATGTGCACGCACTTAGGTGATGTTCCTGGGGGAGATCGAGGAGATCCTGGATGTGATAGAGCCATCTCAGTTCATGCGGATTCAGGAGCCGCTCTTCAAGCAGATAGCAGCCTGCATCTCCAGTCCTCACTTCCAGGTGCTAAAACAACGCAGAAGTGGAAACAATAACCACAGAAGTCACTCACAGATTAAAACCGCTTTGGGTGTAGACAGGATTAAAACAAATGTGATTATAGTAATCTGATTAGCTCCAGGTATTAGGCTGGGAAATCAGTTACTTCTTAGACGAATCAGTTTAATAAAAAGAATGTTGCACAACTCTGATGAAAGAAAATCAACTCTTCTTTGTGTCCGTGTCTGTGTGTGTTTTAGGTAGCGGAGCGGGCTCTTTACTTCTGGAACAATGAATACATCCTCAGTCTGATTGAGGAAAACTGTCAAGTCATCCTTCCACTGGTGTTCGCTACCCTCTACAGAGTCTCCAAGGAGCACTGGAACCAGTCAGTGGCACGCATAACCACTCCCATCATAACTTTTTGTTTGTAGCTTTTCCTCGTGGAGCTTAACCTCTGTTACGAGCAAATATCACAACTTGTCCAGTCAGAGGGTGAAAAGGGTCATCGGGGAGCACCACTGAGGAAAAAAACAGCTTATGTGATTAAACCTTTAACTCCAAGTGTATCATATTTTACAATGTTTTTGTAAATTCTTGAGATCTCTATATTATCAATGTCATGTTTCTCCCACTGAAAACGCTACATCCAGATTAACAGACTCAACTTTTGGGGATTTAATTACCTGGATGATTGAGCATGCGTCAAACCAAACAATACCTCATTCCAGATTTTCTCCGTCCCATGTCTTGACCAATTGAACGATGCTTTCAGACACAGACTGTATCAAAGATGGAAGTAGCTTACAGGCCTGAAGATTGAAGCCAGTGGAGGGGGGGCGGGGGTGTCTTTTGGTTACAAAAAGGTTCAGAGGCATAGTCGTTAGCTTCAAGTCCTTATGAATACAGCCTGATGTTCACTTTCAATTTATGGTCCCATTAGAGTCAAAAAGGAGTCTGCAGCCGTGTGGCTCACACGATGATACGCCACGAGCGTGCATAACCCTCCGTTTCTCACAGAGATCTGCTCCTCATTCGTAATATTCGGTTACAAACCTCCAAGATGGCAACATGTAAAATACTCAGGCCAAAGCTTTCCAGCTTAAAGTAGGCAGGAGCTGGTGTCCATCTTTTATATTCAGTCTATGAGTTTAGACTGTTAGTGGCGAGTTCATTTGGAAAGATCTTTTGTCATATTTTGGGCTACAAATTAGTTGAATAATGAAAATAATTGTTGGTAGGAACCCTTAAGTTAGCCATAACAGAAGTCCTTTTATTCTTGTCTTTATCACACACAGTATTCAGACCCTGATACTATACTGCCATATTACTATACAAGCTCCTGTTACTTTTCACTATTCATTTAAATTTTTAGGTACACACCAAATGACTTTTTTCATATTCTCACCATCACTGAAGCATTTGATGACCCATCTGTGTTTCTCCAGGACCATCGTGTCTCTGATTTACAACGTGCTGAAGACCTTCATGGAGATGAACAGCAAACTCTTTGATGACCTCACTGCCTCCTACAAAGTGGAGAAACAGAAGTGAGTGTGACTCACTGCTTTTGTGCGTGTCTTTGTGTCACTGGATACGACGGTGACAACAAGAGGAAGAAACTAAGAACCAAGTCATTTTTTAGGCGGCGTTTGTTCCATTATCCGTCACATTGTATTTCACGTTGTAAGTATGTATCGCTTAGGTCATCTTTTGGACACGGATCACATCATAATTCCAGCCTCAACCTCAAGATAGTAGATACCAGAGGAAAATAAAATCTACAGGGATAGCTCAGCAGTTTGATCATCTCTTAATGAAAAGACACGTTTTATTTGTTAAGTGATGAAGTAAAGACTGGATAAATTTATCTAAGTTTCGCTTAGGATAGAAATTTTGGACCCTGTTATTCACAAACTAGATCTAGAATTACATATCTGTAAGAATTAGCATTTTAATAGAAGCTGAAATTTACGGAGCCCCGCAGGGGACATGGGAGAAAAAAAAATTAAGACGGACTTTTGCGAGATCTCGCAAAAGTTTTGCGAGATCTCGCAAAACAAACTCGGGATCTCGCAAAAGTTTTGCGAGATCTCGCAAAACAAACTCGGGATCTCGCAAAACTTTTGCGAGATCTCGCAAAACAAACTCGGGATCTCGCAAAACATTTGTGAGATCTCGCAAACGTTTTAGCCGCATTCTTCGGACGCTGGCTCGAAGCCGACCGGGCGGTCGAGGCACGATGTGCCGGGAAAGCGGTGTTCCTCCCGGCTATAGTAGGTCTCGACCTCCCATTAGCTCGAAGCTAACGGGAGGTCGAGACCTCCCGTTAGCCTCGAGCTAATGGGAAGAATGCGGCTAAAACTTTTGCGAGATCTCGCAAAAGTTTTGCGAGATCCCGAGTTAGTTTTGCGAGATCTCGCAAAAGTCCGTCTTAATTTTTTTTTCTCCCATGTCCCCTGCAGGGGCTCCGTAGAAATTAGAGTCAGGGATGGCAGTCCGATATAAATTATAGTTAAAGGAAAAGGACTCAAACAAGAACTGTTAGCTATCAAAGGCTAATCTTCACAAGACAAATGTGGAACAAACAAAGATGTTTTCTTGAAACCTAAGACAAAAAAAGAGTTAACAGAGGTAACTTTTTAACAACTAAAAGTATCTCTTTAGCTATTGATCAGAGAAAGTGCTAGTCTGCATTTTGCTACATGTAAAGCCCAGTAAAGATAAACCAATAGGCTGTATGAACAATGCTTGTGACTGTGTGTTGTGTTCAGGGAAATAATAACACTGTACCCTAGCATCAGAATCGTATTCCATCTATAAAGCATGGTGATGGTAGCAGCATGGTTTGCGTTCAACTATTTGCCAACATTAATTTTACTAGCAAAACGTCAGAATATCTTGTACAAGATGTAACATCTTAATCAAGTACTCTTTATCTACAATCATTAATTATAATGAATTATTTTCTTTTCTCCGCCGCCTCTCCAGGGAGCTGAAGCGAGAACGGGAGCGTGCCGAGCTCTGGCGAGGCCTGGAGGAGTACCAGGAGCGCCGGATGCAGATGCTCACGGAGGCCGCCAGGAACCAGCGCAACCTCCAGGAGCGAGGCGAGAGAGGGGACACGCTTAACCCTTCCTCCCCGCAGACAGCTCACTCCGACCAGCCCGAGCCCAAGCCCAGCGGGGCCTCTTCTGGAGCCGGGGAGAGCGCCACCTAGGTGTCACTCCATTAGCTGAAATGGGGGGAAGGGGAGGGTTAGGGGACAGGGAGAAAGCAGGAAGATGACGGTAAAAGTGTTGGGAGACAGAAAAAGGTACAAAACAAGTCCACTGTTTTTTTTTCTCTGTCGTCTTGTGTCACGGAGGTGGTTGCTTTTTGTAAAAAGGCGCAAACTCGGTGATCCAAGGTAAACACTGTACCTTCTTTCTAACAGAGTTGTGTGAAACTGGTTCACGTTTTGCTGTACACACATTATGTTGCAGACCAGAAGATAAATACTGTCCGAGTGCAGACTTGTGGAAATTTAAATTCGTGGAAACGGCAGATCGGTGCCCTGAAATCGGTAGCTGGCCTGCTTCAAATCTGCCTCAAAACGAGAGATATAACATCTCTTTTGGTGCAACACTTACCACGTTTAACACATTTCTAAGTCGCCTAAGGGAGGACGAGTCTGCGCCGTGGCCTCGTATTTATCTTTTGGTCAGAGATGCTGATTTCATGCGTGGATAGCACAATACATCAATAAACAAAAGAAGCAATTTCACACAAAAGTCCCAAAACTATTGCCGAACCCACGAACCGCCACATAGACGCGGGCGCAGGTACATTTTTACTGTAAATATCAGAGGACAGAGCTACAGAGAGTTTATCCAGGTTAAACAATTCACACGCCAAACAGCTGATTCATGCACCTGAATATTACTTTAAATCACACTGTCTCACACACACACACGCGCACACACATACACAGACACACACGGCTGATTCTGGCGTTAACTCCTCTCCCAGTCTGCCGGGTTCCACCAAAGGATGAGCCTGAAGTCCCTAATAACCGCTGATGAAGATGATGATATAAGTACAATAATGTTCCTTCTTCTTACTTGTTACTCTACTACTATTACTCTACTCTAAGTACTACTGATGATGATAATGTTTTTATATATATACATATGTCTCTGGATATTTCTGTAGTGTATTACGGGAGAAACACTAGTGTAGCAGATATCATAAAGGGGAAGTCCACTCGAATTCTGAATTCACATCACGTGTTAAATGTATGAGGCTGTAATGTGAGTGCTGAAATTCAGCAGAATTCCCCTTTAGCAGACCTTAAAAGGAGGAGGAATGAACTGGATTGGCATGGGTGGATTTGCTTTCATTCATTACTTGTGGTGTGGTGGATTTAAAAAACAAAGAAATCCCCAAACATTCCACGTTTAAAGCTCGTGAATCATTTTTTTAAAGGTGCCGTGTGGAGTTTTGTTCTAAACACAGTTTTACGTTGATGTCTTACTCATCATGAATGTACTTTGTCTGTTCGGAAGGCCTGGTGAATTTACATTTTTAACATCCGCGTTTGCTAGCTAAAAAAAGCTACATATGCTAGGTTTAGCTTCTGTGATGATACCCACTGGTTTGTGAAGTCCTGTTTTGAAGTTTGGCTAATGATAGCAACCTTTGTTAGCAAGGTGCATACACTGAATGGGAGTAGCATAGCCTCAATCCATGCATCCATCCGTGACTGATGGGTAATTAATCCTCGACGTGTTGGTCGTCGTGTCTGCGAATAATGGTGTTGCCACGACTCGGTACTCGCCGCAGTATTTTCCTAAATGATAGGCGTCGCGATTCAGACAGAACCTCCACATTAGCGCTGGTTCGGTCAAAATCGTAAATAAAGAAATCACTGAATGTTTATTTATTCCAGAAGGTCTCATCTTTTCAATACTGTTGCAATCTGTAAATCTGTGTCAATAAAATGGTTGTGAAAATTGACACGATCGCACCAAAAAGTAACCAAGCGCAACTTGATGCATGCGATACGACGCCACTTTTGTCATTCACGAGGCCGAGAATGTTGAGCATACATGGGCCTTTAGGAGGTGCCCGGGAGGCATCCTGGTCACAAACCACCTGAACCGACTTCTTTTCTGTGTGGTGAAGTGGCAGCTTTAGTCTGAGCGCCTCCTGGATGATCGAGCTTCTTAACCGAGCTCTAAGAGAGCACACCAAGCCCACAAACGCTTTCCACGTGGGTGTAGTTGACATGTCAGATTAGCAGACAGCTAGGTTGGGTTCCACCATTAATAAATATTTCAACAGGAGAGCTTCAAGTGGCCATTTGAGGAACTGCGGTTTTGGGCACATTTGCTTCACTTTCCAGCATTTTCTGGCACAAATTCTACATTTCGTCGCTCTTTGCTGCCACTTAATGTTGGATCAGGAGAACAGCATGAAATCAGTATTGTGAATGTGTTGCTTACACGCAAACAAAACTTGGATCCAGTCATAAAAACATGCTTTATCTATCATCTCTTATTGGTTAAAAGTTCCACAGCTCACCTTTAATTTTAATTTGGCACCAAATGATGATTTTTTTTTTGGTGTGTACGTGTGTCTATTCTCTAATTTAGAACCTCATCACAGAGTATTAAATTTAAACGAATCCAAGCAGACTCATAAAGCCCACCCAACACATGAGAATGAATGAAACCCACCGCATGTGTGTCAAATCAAAAGAAAAACACAGCAATCCAGTTGGATTTCTGAGCCTGGAACGTCTGCAGGTTCGAGCAGACCAAAAGCTGCTAGATGGTGACCATGATGAGGAAGCTTTTTTTTTTTTTTGATGTGAATCAACAAAAATCTGTTTATTCTTGTCTGATCATTATGATAGAGTGATGGGATACAAGATAGGGAGGAAAAAACCTGAAAAAAAAATTTATTTTAGCAATATTTTCATTCTTTCAGGATAATCTGTGTTTTTTAGGGGGTGACGACAGGAAGTGGGTGTCACACTGAAACGTTTACCTCCCACTCTTGTTTTTACTCCTGTTGCGTCCTTGATATTCACATTGTCTTAAAGGTACCTTCTGTGTAGATTTATTTGATGAGAAATGATTTTGCTTTGTAAATTACGTTGTTAATTTTATTGGTTTTTGTATAATCTTGTTTTTTGTGGAAAACTGAGTCTGATGCTATTTATTTTCTATTTGATCAGGAAATGTAACCTTATTTGACGGTCAGGTTGTGTGTGTGTGCGTGTGTGTGTGCGCGCATGTGTTTGCGTGCGTGGGTGCTTGAGTGTGTATCCAGTGAGTGATTCGGCGAGCAGGAGATATGCGTAGACAGAGCGACAGAGAACGGGAGAAAGCAGTCGTCTCTTTGCTTCTTTTTCTCTCTCTCGCCTTCTCTCCTTCCTGTGGGACAGGGTTTGAATCCGAATGTATCGTGAAACAAAACTGATTGTTCTTTTTTTTTTACGCTTGACAGGCAGAACTAAGTGTCGGCTGCTTCAAACCAAACTTTCAAAAAAACCCACAGAACCGTTTTTTTCCTAGACGCTCACTTAAAAACTTGTCTGAATCAGCAATGTTTCGAAATCGTTTCCAGCTTCGTACCAAAAGGGTTTGTTGCGTTCAAACTTTGGTGAAGCGGCTTTGCGTTTTTCTTTCTTTTCTTTTTTATAAAGACCTTACAACGTATGTCACCTTTGGCGCCAAAAACCACATTTTGTCACAATTTAGCACAAAGCTCCGGTACTCATTGTGCGACTGTTTGATAGCTACCGTCACATAAAGGCGCCTGAGTTATCGTTACAACAACAGGACAACTGAACACCACTGAAGTCTGTGGGTAACGCTAGAAGCGGGCAACTACAGATAAGTTATTGGTGCTGGTTTCATTAATTTGACTTTTTTCTTTGATTGTATTTTGCAAAAAGAGTGCAAAGTCTGATTTCGTCGTCATCCTCAATCGCCTAAAACTCCAAAAACAAGTGGAACATTTCCTTTCTTAAATCCTATAATTTACTCCACGTCGCCACCTGGCTGACAACGAGAGACCCTTCCATTTTTGGGATTTCAAACATTGTCTTGATTCAGGCAGGTGACACTCAGAAACACAATCGAACAGAGACAAAACTTGACCTCGCTGTCACTAAACTTGGTTTGCTTCATGATTTTTTTTTTTCTTGGGTTGCTTACTCACAAACCCTCTAGATTGTTGTTGTTGGGATGACCCCAGCTCCCACTGTTCAAGAATTCTCCATGATAATGATTAATAATAATATTACTCGATTCTAGCATTCTGCCATCCAATCAGGAACTGCTCCAGAACAGGAAGTGAGAGAGGAGAGAGTGTTTGTAGAGAGCTCCGGCGTCGCTTCACAGACAGCCATCAAGCGCTGCTTTCATGGACGCTCGCATTTCCTCTCTGTGGCCGTTTTCAGGAGGCCAGATTTTAACAAATGCTTTAAGTCAGAGGGGCGATGTGGGTGGATTTGATGAAAGACAGACAGTAAAGACAAAAAAAGAAAACAGGAGGGGGAAGATAGAGGAAAGAAAAGACATAGACACGATAGAATGGCAATAAGTCAGAGCAACAGAATGAGAATATAACGTTACCGAAACCTACTACTGCATTACGTAGCAATTTCACTGAATTTCTAGATTTGCACTGTCTGCCCAATGGTCTGTTTGTTGTGTTGAAGAAAAAAAAAAAAACGAGAAAATGATAAAGATGATGCAGACGAAGAAGATGTATATTTTGGGGACCAACACAGTGGTGGGGGGGTTTGAATGTAGAGTGGCTTACTACTGTATGTATCATTACAGGGAAGTAGAATGGAGAAAAAAATATAATGTGCTAAAAACTAAAACTTCACTTTGAGAAAACACTCTGGAGTCTGTGTCTTTTTTGCGTCGCCTAATTCCTATCAATGATTCTTCCATTTCCAGACATGATTGCGATACTTATCACCAGTGTTGGGTAAGTTACTTTAAAATAGTAACTTAGTTACATTACTAGTTACTTCTATCAAAAGTAACTCAGTTACTTCAAGTTACTCGTTACTTTCAAAGTAACTAGTTACTAGGGAAAGTAACTTTGGTTTTACTCAGAATTCTCTTATTAATGTGTTGCTTCCATAACTTTGCCAGTCTTCTAGCTTGCTTACTTGCCACAAGTGCACTGTGCCACCTACCAATAGAAAGGAAAAGATAATGTGCATATTTCCACGAGAGAAATCCCACGCCTGGACCATCATTGACTGCTGCCATGATTCTAGCCTACGTCACAGCGTCATGTGTGCCTTTTACATCCAACACAAAAACTGCAGTCGTGGTGCTTTGATTGTACTCAGAACTCAGAAATTCTGCCTTCTGACTAGGAAGATGTAGGCAACACCAGACTGCAGATGAGCTGCATACAGGGCTGGACTGGGGCAAAAAATCGGCCCGGGCATTTCGACTAGAGACTGGCCCGCCATTATAGGAAAACTCATAAAGCCTTTGAATGAAAACAAACGCTGTTGTGACAGTGATGTATACTGTTCTGATGGTATATATGCATCAATCTATCAATCCTTTGTTGTAAGATTCAGATAATTATTTTTTAAAAGCTAGACATTTTAAATGAGAATAAGAAAGAAAATTATTTCTTTGTGCCCACCTCTCCCTGTTAATGCCCTACCTGGCCCCCCTGGCAAAACTTTGCTAGATCCGCACCTGCACAGTTACCAGCTGTCAGCTACCTAAAAAAGGATCCTGGGGTTATCTGTCTCTCAGAAACAGTTCATAACTTCCCTTCAACTCATTCATGTCACCTAAAAGGTAAACCTGTTTCTCCATCACCTGTTCAGCTCTGATGATTCAGTAAGGACATCTCCTGGTTTCATCTTCATGTTTCCCTCTCACCAGATAACCAAACCGATATTATGACCAGCAGCTTTTTTGCAGCTGTGGCTCCAGCAAACATCAGCTGATACTAGAAATTAATATTAAATAAATTCTAACAACAGCTGATCAAGCTTAAACGTGCTGCTGTTGTTTAGCGCGACATCGGCTGGTTTCCTCTTTCTGGCGCAAAGTGGGCGATAAACAAACAAGAGAGCCGATCAGCTGATCATTGATCAGTTTTCATGATTGAAGTAGAAACAGGAGAGGGAGGGGGGAGAATGAAAGAAGAAGAGGCAGCTGTGCAGCAAAGACACAGAATAACTCCAGCTTTGTGTCTTTTTCATTGTAGCTGAATTACGGGACAAACTGTTCCTTTTCACCTCAATAAGAAACGCGTAATATTTTCTCTGAATACCAGACGGGACGGTTGGCAACTCTAATAACTTATGAACAAAATAAAGTTCAACATCATTAACTTCATAGCACCCACCCAGCTGTATAGAAACTCCGTCATGCTAGCTAGTACGCAGTACGGAAAAAGTCAGAATAACGAAAATAAACTCCACCTAAACTTGGTTTATATCTGACTCGGATAGCCTGCAGGTCATAACTTCTTACCTGAAGTTCAGTTCACACTTGGACCGGCGGCCGCCTCGGGTCTCTTTTCCTTCTGCATTAACCTTTTGCTAATGTTACAGAATCTGTGGAAGCTCCGCGATAGCCACCACACGAAGTAACGAGTAACGACCCTATCTAAATCCCAGTAACGACTAACGCGTTCCTGATTTTGGCATAATAACTAGTTACCGTGCTCGTTACCACAATAATAACGTAGTTACTGTAACGTGTTACTTAATAACGCGTTAGTCCCAACACTGCTTATCACATACTTGCCAAACTTGAGACATTCAAAAGGGCTGTTGGGGGGGGGGGGGGGGGTGACATACATACAAAAAACTCGGAATAAAATAAATTGGATTTCACCGGGTGTCCAAATTCAGAGGCTGCATCCACCTGAGGACCCGGCCTTCGCGGTCTAATTTGGCCGAGTCCTCCAAAAGCCAGGTAGCCTGGCAGTGAACTTGGTTTCCAGTTCTGCTTACAACTTTGTGTGGTGTTGCGTTGAATGTTGTTGTAAACTTGTTCACTTTGTCTTGTTGAACCAGCACTGTGTCTCCCGTGTCAACTTTTGAATACTCAGCACCCCTTCATTCATCAGCAGAAATCTTTGATTTTCCTTTCTGTTCAGCGTCTCTGTCTTGCATGTCCAACTCCGTTGTTTTTGCCTCACTGATGTTCGGTAACTTTCCTCTCATTTTGCGGTTGAACAGGAGTTCTGCTGGACTTTTGCCCGTGGTTGGATGTTCAATGCTCCGATAAACTGTCACATATTTTCTTAGCTCTCGCTTCCAATCAAGTCCTTCGGCTTGTGCAATCCTGATTCTTTTCATCGATGATGCATTTTGACGTTCCACTTCTCCATGTGCTTGAGCCCATGTTGGTGTAGTTCTTATATGTTTGATCCCATTAGTTTCACAATATTCTCTGAACAACTCAGATTTGAACTGTGGGCCGTTATCAGATTTGATGGTAACTGGTAGCCCATGTCTGCTAAATATACAGTCAATAGAGTCAATGACCTTTTCAGCAGTTGTAGATGACATTATATCATACTCATAGTACCGACTGTAGTAATCTATCAGTACAAGTATTGAGTGGTTCGAAGGTAGCGGTCCCAGTAAGTCTACCGCCACATCTCGCCATGGTCCATCCGGTAAGTGTGTTTCTCAGTGGTTCAGGTGGATCTGGTCTGGCTACTATTTGACATCCGTGACAAGCTTTACAACATTTTTCTGCAGCTTCGTCCATCCCTGGCCTCCAAACCTTTGTTCTGAGATGCTGTTTGGTTCCAACAATTCCTAGATGTCCTTCATGAGCTAGTGACAGTGCTTGAGCTCTGAGGTTTTCCGGCAATACAATGCGAGTTCCCCGCAAAACTATGTAGCCGATGACACACAGTTCATTTGCAATGGGTGTATATGTTTTGCATTTTTCAAAGTGTCCATTTTCAATAGCTCTTCGCACTTCTGTTAATTCTGAGTCTGTAGCAGAGGCTTCTTCAACCTCTCTTGTTGTGAGTGCTCTTGGAGTAGCATTAACTGCAACAAATCTTCAGATTCATGCTTGTGTATCTCTTTTGACGTGGTGTCAGACAGCAGTCTTGACAGTGAATCCGCAATGTTTTGTTTTCCCGCAATGTGCACTACTTTAAAGTCATGTGGTTGCAGTCTGAGAACCCATCTTTCTATGCGTGCACAAGGTTTAGATCGCTGGCTGTATATGACCTCTAATGGCTTGTGGTCTGTGATGAGGTCAAACTTCCTGCCATACACATATGGATGTAGTCTCTCACATGCCCATACCAGTGCTCGGGCTTCTCTTTCTGTCTGAGAATATCTTCGCTCACAGTCTGTTAAACTCCGACTTACGTAGCACACTGGTACCTCTTCTCCGTTCTGTATTTGTATTAGCACTGCGCCCAAGCCTACAGGGCTCGCATCTGCTATGACTCTGGTTGGGGCTTCTTTGTCAAAATAGGCTAGGGTACCTGCTCTGGCTAACTCAGTCTTTAGTCTTTCAAATGCTTGCTTTTGTTCCGGCCTGAATATAAACATAGTTTCTTTTCGAGTTAAACGTCTAAGTGGTTCAGAGAGTATATCCAACTGTGCTATGAACCTGCTACTGAAACCTACCAGTCCAAGAAAGCTTCTCACCTCAGTTCTTCGGTTCTCGGGCTTCCACCACAGCTCTCACTCTTTCTTCAGTTGGGCCGATGCCTTTCTGCGTCAGCAGTATTCCCATGAACACGAGTCTGTCCATGTTGAACTGACACTTCTCTGAGTTTAGTGTCAGGCCACAATCAGAAAGTCTCTTCATCACAGCATGCAGGTGCTTATCATGGGTTTCCTGGTCTGCTACTTGTATGATTACATCATCTAAAATGTTCTCAACTCCTTCAATGACCGCTAGTGCATTGATATTGCTCACTAGCTGATGAGACTCCAAATATTAGCCTTTTGTACTGGTAAACTCCGTTGTGCACTGCAAATGTAGTTATCTCTGTTGACTCCGGGCTAAGCTCTAGCTGATGGTATCCCCACTTGAGATCGAGTTTGGTGAAGATTGCAGAGCCGTTTAGTCCTTGCAAGATTTCATCCACAGTGGGTATGGGGTATCTTTCCCTGATTATTGCCTCATTTGCTTTTCTCATGTCTAAGCACATTCTGATATCTTTGTCACATTTCTTTGGGAGTACCACTACAGGCTTTACCCAAGGTGTAGGTCCTTCTACACCAGGGGTGGGCAATTCCAGGCCTCGAGGGCCGGTGTCCTGCAGGTTTTAGATCTCACCTTGGGTCAACACACCTGAATCACATGATTAGTTCGTTACCAGGCCTCTGGAGAACTTCAGGACATGTTGAGGAGCTAATTTAGCCATTTAAACCAGCTGTGTTGGTTCAAGGACACATCTAAAACCTGCAGGGACACCGGCCCTCGAGGCCTGGAGTTGCCCACCCCTGTTCTACACGTTCTATAATGTCCATGTCGATTAGTTCATTGATCTTTTTCTCCACTGCATCCCTCACAAGATAAGGTATGCACCTCAGTGGCTGTGCTACTGGTTTCACATTAGGATCAATGTACAGGCTGATCTGTTTGGTGTTTAGCTTTCCTACTTCTTTGAACACTTTTGGATACTCTTCTTTAAGGGTGTGCTTTAAATCTGTGACAGCCGCCACATTTTCACCTATTTTCAACACTCCTAACTTTGTAGCAGTCTTTTTCCCCTGGAAGTGGTTCACCATTACCTCTAATCACAATAAATTCAGCCTCTTCAGTCCTGTCACCAATCTTGATTTCACATCTGTGCCTGTGCTGAGAAATATGCATATAAATTCCTTGCTCTTTGGGTACATATGAGTGACATTTTATCTTTTCAGCTTTTAGCTTTTCCCATGTTTTCTCCCATCACATTACTTGTAGCTCCAGATTCAACTAGCATTTTCAACTCTATTCCCCCAACAGAAAAAGCAAGTTTCTCAGGTATGTTATCATCATTTACAGTAAATGCATAATCATCTTGTTCAACAGCATTCACATTTTGTTTCTTTTGTCTTTTTGTACGACACATTTTTGAAGAGTGCCAAAGTGGGAATGAGAAAGAATGCAGGTTAAAGACAGTCTCTCTGCTTTTCAGACTTATGTCCATCTTTTATATACAGTTTATAGGTAGGACATACACCAGACATGCACAAGGACCTTCAAGGACAAAAGCCTGCTGTCACACTCAGTCTCATTTGATTTTGAGTATGACTTTTGGAAATCATAACAATACATTGTACATATATATATATATATATATATATATATATATATATATATATATAGATATATAGATATATATATAGATATATATATAGATATATATATATAGATAGATAGATATAAAGACTAAATATATATATGTAGTCTTTAAGTTATTAGTCATTTTTAAACCAACAACCATTACCAAGATTTGTGTATATTTCTATCCATTCTGTAACTCTGGTGTACAGTTCAGTACTGCAACTCCCCACATGAAACTGCACACACACACAGAGAGAGAGAGAGAGGGAGAGAGAGGGAGAGAGAGAGAGAGATACAATACAGGATGAGGTTAAGAAAATACAGACAAGCATCATTATTTTCCAGGGAGTCTCCATTATTTCTGGCTTGGGGTCTCTAATGGTATTTTATTGTAATTGCTATGATGTCAGAGTGTCCGTCCGCCCTATTGGCCTTCTAAAAACAATAACAAGGACAGATTGGTTCCATTCACTGGATTGTCCGGACAGAGAGAGACCTGAGTCCTGCAGCTCAAACCCTCTGAAAGATCTTCAGCTGAAAAGGTGAGAGATCGTCTTCTGAAACATTTTTAAAATAAGGTAGGATGGGTATGCGACAATAACAAATTGAGCCTGATGTGCATGGTTTTGTTCAGATGCTTTCGCAGTCTTTACAGAGTCGTTACAGAGTCCAGTGACAGTGGTCCCAGAGCTTCTGAAAGCCTTTAATTTTCTGCTAACTTAATGGGGTTTTATGTATTCTTAAAAGAAACCAGTGAAACAGTTAAGAGTCTGGTCACATTGAGTTAAATCCAGCTGTTTCAGCAAACTTCAGGTGGGTTGCTTGAAAATGTTCAGTTTTTGAGTAAACGTCTCCTGTAGCATTAAAGACCTTTGAAAAGACACAAATGTTTATTCTGTTTCCTACAAGAGAAGACGAAGATGAGGTTATATGCACGTAAACACCAGTGTCAGGTTTCCCATCTGCAAAGATGTTTGTACTCAACACTAAGAAATGTTTTTGTGTCCAACTTTTTAGTGTCTACTCTGGCTGCAGTAGCCAGAGTAGACACTAGAGGGAGTTGTGAGTCATGCTCATTGCCACACTGCTGTAGATCAACTTCTGTTCTCATGTAAAATATTGGCAATTCACCACCTTTACTGACTATTATCACTTGTTTTCAATATACAAGAAGAGATATACACTGTATAGGTATATTCTTTAAGTAATTAGTGATCATATTTCTTCATTTAATATTTTTTTCTTCAATATCAATGATAGCATCTTTCCATGTATCACACCACATCATGTGTTCCTGATGATTAAGTGAAATAATAATATGATTTACTCCACAAAGCTGCTGAACCTAACCCTCTTTATTTATTATTTGTTCCATTATACCCAGCATGCACCTCCACCGTGTCGCCTTCTCCTTCTTCCTCCTGCTGGTTGCCGGGGCAGCCGTGCTGTGTGTCAACGTGACAACAGTGCTCCAGGGTTTCCGTGGATGCGCAGTGCGGGAGTTCTCCTTTGTGGCCCACAAGCCTGGCTGCAAGGGGCTGCGCATCACCACAGAGGCCTGCTGGGGGCGCTGTCACACGTGGGAGGTATCTCTCTCCCTCTCACACACACACACACAGACACACACAGAGAAAATAAATGTCACATCAGCTACTTGTAACCTACATAGGAGTTTGTTTCTTTAACGCTGGGATACTGAAACATCCAATAAATTAGTCATCTCCTATTAGTGCACTAATAAGATGTCGATACTACAAATTTTGGTATTGATCCGACACTAAGTAATTATGGGGCCGATACCGATACCGATACTTTTAACTTATAGAGTCCGCCTGTATAGGGGAGAGCAGTGTGTTTTAATTTATGAGATGAATCATGAACACTTTTTAATGACTGCCTAATCACTGTGATTTTTATTATACACAGTAATGACACACCTTTCAGCTTTTTATGTATTTTGAAACTGGGCTTTTTGAAGACATGGAATGTAAATACGCCTGTCTCTAAAGGACTTTGGGTTGTTTTCTGTCGTTTTAATGCGATAGGCTCTCTGACCTGTCTCCCCACGTCTTGTCTTTGCTATGTATGTATGGTCGGGGGGGTCCAATTTCACTGCAGGTGTAAAGACATTTACACCTGCATTTTTCATAGTGCATATTTGAGGTATATTATTTTACTTCCATAAACAAAATAAGTAAATAAGATTTCACATAATACCGTGGGCTATATACTGAAGGTAGCAGATAGAAACATTGCGCTAGAAACAATCTTTTAAAAAACAACAAATTCATTTGCAAACAAAACAGGAAAACATCTTAGAAGAGACATATCCAGGACGAGGACATAGACGACTCAGACGATACAATAATCGAAACATGGGGGATATACGAGCGCATAATGTGCAGGGAAGAAGTGCTTTTAACCAAAACTGGTATCAAACTATCGATATTTGGATTGAACGTCCCACCTACATGTCCTAGGACTTGTACCAAACTATAACAAAGCTGATGATCTGTTATTGTCTCGTTAGCTTTCTGGTAACTTTTTTTTTATAAGAAATGCTCAGATCCAAGTCAGGGGATACCAATCTTTCACTGTACTTCTGAAAACTTGACATGTTAATGCTGTAGCTCTGGGTCACTTTAGACAACAACAATTTGCAGTCTCTGTGTTTTTCAGACTGATTTTTTATGTCAACTATTACTACATAAAATTTGAAGTTTACAAAAAAAACCACCAAAATTTATGTTTCTTTGTTTTTAGTTCAACTTCTTAAAAGCTTTTAATTCATGTGAGAGTCACTGAAGTTTGGTTCCTCCAATTGCAACCTGTGATTCACCTCTGTGTGTGTGTGTGTGCAGAAACCTGTACCAGAACCCCCCTACATCCACCGTCACCACCGTGTGTGCACGTACAACCGCAGTCGCCACATGACCGCCCGGCTGCCCGGCTGCCAGCCTGACGTCTCCCCTCTCTACCACTATCCCGTGGCTCTGGAGTGCCACTGCGATGTGTGCTCCACACAGGACACAGAGTGTGAGACCTTCTGACAGACAAGGCTCTCCTCTCCCTAAACGCTTCCATCAACAGTGTGATGGCTGAACTGAAAAAAGATAAAAACATGTGATTCAAACTTTAAGTTGGTGGTGATAGCACTTAGAAAGATATAACAGCAGGATGTTTATACTGAAAAACAAAAAAAGTCCAGGAAGATGGATATTTCATGACTTTGTCAACTAACAATAATGTGCATCTATTTTGCATCTGCTGTAAAAAAATACAAGTAATGTCATACTCATAATGTTCACGATACTCGGTTTCTCATTATATAGACTGCACAAAAATTAACATTGAATGCATTTTGTAATGTAACAGTTTTCCTGTCCTTGTGTACCAAGTTATACAGAAATTGGATACAATATGTTTGGGAATACTCACAAATAAAATAAAATAAAATTCCAGCCCGCAGTTTTCCTACTTTTACATCAATGTCTGAAAAAAAAAAACAGGTAATATGCAGTGCACTGTTTGCAAGAGCTCTTCTTCTTCTGCAGGGTGGAATTACCTTCAGGTAAGTCAGCATGTAATACTTAAAGGCATTAGGAAAAACACACTATAAGCAAGCAAAAACTATGGGACGCAGTTACCTGTACCATAAAACAGGCTTCACATTAAAGACGACATGGGTGAAAATAAAAGGGAAAGCTAATGCAAGGGAGGTGAGGGCTGTTAACTCGCTATTGATCATATGAGTCATCACATTAAAGAAACGGATGGGTCATTACCATCACTGGGGTTAGCAGGTGAAACCTCCGCGGGACCCTCGAAACCAGCACCAAAGGAGACAGCCCTCGTTACAGGAGACGCAAAACATCTTCGGAAACCTAAAGAGGTCCATTTGCCTTCTTTTCAAGCTCTCAGATTCCTGGACATGGCATCTGCCTGTCTGCCATCAGAGACATGACAGCAGTGCACATGAAAGGAAATGGTAACAATTACAATGTATTTACTGAGATGTGGGCAGATGTGCTCCAGATTCAATTCAATTCAATTCAATTCAATTTTATTTATATAGCGCCAAATCACAACAAAAGTCGCCTCAAGGCGCTTCATAGATACAGAGAAAAACCCAACAATCATATGACCCCCTATGAGCAAGCACTTTGGCGACAGTGGGAAGGAAAAACTCCCTTTTAACAGGAAGAAACCTCCTGCAGAACCAGGCTCAGGGAGGGGCGGGGCCATCTGCTGCGACCGGTTGGGGTGAGAGAAGGAAGACAGGATAAAGACATGCTGTGGAAGAGAGACAGAGGTTAATAACAGATATGATTCAATACAGAGAGGTCTGTTAATACATAGTGAGCGAGAAAGGTGACTGGAAAGGAAAAACTCAATGCATCATGGGAATCCCTGCAGCCTACATCTATTGCAGCATAACTAAGGCAGGATTCAGGGTCACCTGGTCCAGCCCTAACTATATGCTTTAGCAAAAAGGAAAGTTTTAAGCCTAATCTTGAAAGTAGAGATAGTGTCTGTCTCCTGAATCCAAACTGGAAGCTGGTTCCACAGAAGAGGGGCCTGAAAACTGAAGGCTCTCCCTCCCATTCTACTTTTAAATACTCTAGGAACAACAAGTAGGCCTGCAGAGCGAGAGTGAAGTGCTCTAATAGGGTGATATGGTACTACAAGGTCATTAAGATAAGATGGGGCCTGATTATTTAAGACCTTGTATGTGAGGAGCAGGATTTTGAATTCAATTCTGGATTTAACAGGAAGCCAATGAAGGGAAGCCAAAACAGGAGAAATCTGCTCTCTCTTTCTAGTCCCTGTCAGGACTCTTGCTGCAGCATTTTGGATTAACTGAAGGCTTTTCAGTGAGTTTTTTGGACATCCTGATAATAATGAATTGCAGTTGTCCAGCCTGGAAGTAATAAATGCATGAACTAGTTTTTCAGCGTCACTCTGAGACAGAATATTTCTAATTTTAGAGATGTTGCGCAAATGGAAGAACGCAGTCTTACATATTTGTTTAATATGTGCGTTGAAGGACATATGTGGGCAGATTTGCATTAATTCCAAAGGCAGGCTAGTCAAAGGCTTTCTACCCATCAGTGTGTGAAGTGGCCCAATAGAGCACTTTGCTTACCATGACGCAAGGTGAGTTTCTTCTTCACTCACCTTTATCCGCTCTCTGTGTGGTTATACACAACTCCAAGTGTAATTTCTTCCACAGTTTCTTTTGTCCCGTCTTCCTCCCTTCATCTCCAACCAGTCTTGGCAGATGGTCGCCTCTCCCTGATCCCGGTTCTGCTCCTTCCTGTTAAAAGGGAGTTTTTCCTTCCCGCTGTCACCAAGTGCTTGCTCATAGGGCGACGTTTGATTGCTGGAATTTTGTCTGTACTAATGTGATGTCTTTACCTGACAATAATACGAATGAAGAGTTATAAGCTGCATTCGTAATCTGTACTGGCACATACCACAGGCACATGCTAAACGCATGCTAAGTCGCAGACTAATAAAATGGTAGAATTACTTCTTCTTCTACTTGGACCGGCTCCACCTCATAGCAAGCCAGATTATTAGTCAAATATTTCAATTAAAACAAGGCAGAAAGGCACCAGCAGCACAAACACAGAGTTCCAGTTCAGTACCTTCAATTACTGGAGGTGAAAACCACCCAACCCAAAACAGTCATGGCTCCTTAGCAGTGTTGGTCAAGTTACTTGAAAAAAGTAATCAGTAACTAATTACCGATTACTTCCCCAAAAAAGTAATCCCGTTACTTTACTGATTATATATTTTCAGAAGTAATTAATTACTTAGTTACTTTTTTAAAACACGCTTTACAACCTGAATAGGTGATAAAGCGATAGATCTTTCAGCCCAATTCTACTTTTTCTACATAATCCATCATACAAAATGTAATCAGATGGAAAAGTCTCTTTTTAAAACTTGTTTTTGTTAGTTTTAATCTTTTAACTTTAAGCATCAAGCAAAAATTTAATTATATGCACCATTCTCTGACTGGAAGAAATTTGTTTAACATTTAAACTTATTTTCTGCCCATTCCAGCACATAAAATAAAATATTTTTTGTGTTTACACTCACTCTTTCAAATAGATGCAAGTAAAACACAGCAGAAAATAAATAAAGTCAAAGACTAGCGGTCCTGTTGCTCTATTTTCACCTGTAAAGCAGGAGTCGGGCAGGCGGAGGTTTACCCTGGTGCAGGTGTGCTGCAGCGGTCAGTGGAAGGATACGGCAGCTTCTCTGTGAATTTCCCATTAAGGTGTTGCGCACTCGATGGTAGCTTGGAAGTTTAGGGTTTTTTTCGCTGTAAAAAGAAGTTTTCTTCCCACGCACAGCGGACACTAATGTTTTTGTCACTTTTTATGGAATCAAACTCAAAATAAGGTCAGTACTTCCACGCTTTAAACGCTGCACGCTCATACTCTCTCCCACACTCATATATGATCCATTGTTGATCTGCACACAGCTGTTGTCACTAACGTGTCACTGTCATGAGACATTCTAGCAAAAAAATCACGGTTTTAGTAACGCAGTAACTCAGCGTTCCTACGGGAAAGTAACGGTAATCTAATTACCGTTTTTGCAATAGTAATCCCTTACTTTACTCGTTACATGAAAAAAGTAATCAGATTACAGTAACGCGTTACAAGTAACGCGTTACTGCCCATCTCTGCTCCTTAGTAATCAAGCAATCCCCTCACTCCACTCCAAGCCTTCACAATGTCCGAGTGCATGAACCAAGTTGAGTTGATATGAGGAGGGAAACTATAGAGACTAAAAAACAGGCTGTAAACATGCTTTTGAACGCTGTAAAGTCGAACATTTCAACTCAGGAGTCTGTGGTTATTGTTTCACTTTTACAGCCAGCCTCAAGTGGCCGTTAAGGGAACTGCAGTTTCTGACACATGCCCACAGTTTGCCTCCTGGTTTACCTACAGATTACAAAGGATTTAGCACTGTATCAACAGTGAGAGATCAAGTGGTTAAACAGTGTGCTGTAAGTGAAATGGAAATAAGTGTGAGCAGCTTCACATGTCAGGCATCTTCAAATAAATCTCACACTGTTTAAATGGATGCCGGCACAGTTTAATCCAGTAAGTGACATCCTGATGCTCCTCGGCACGCTGACTGTCAGATGAGTTCACAGGAATACATTCCACAGGCTTTTGCTCTGCTTTTTGTAGACAATGCTGGCCTTTTTATATTTCCACTCCTCCGTGTGTGTGTGTGTGCACGTGTCCTCAGAATGGTACACCTTGAGCTCACTTTGTGGAAACTCCACTTTCCTCCTGTCAGTCTAAATTAGTTAAGTGTTCTATGTGTGTGTGTGTGTGTTTCTGTGAGCTTGAGTGTGCAGTCTGAGATATACGATGCTATTTCAGATGCACACAAATAGTTATTTACAGCTGATTTGTGTCACTTGTTGGAATTATAAAGATACAGAAAAAGTAAAAGACTGCGTGCTTGTTAATTTGTGCGTCTGTGTGTATGTGTGTGTGCGTGTGTCTAAGGTTGTTTGCATTATCAGTGGAAGTAAATGGGTCGGCAGGATTAAAACATCATCTTAGAAACAGGAAAACTTTGTCTAATCCTCTCCGTGCTTTGTCTCTGCGCCCAAAATAACACACACGTAATTTATCTCAAACTCACATCGACTTCAACACTTTGACAGCACACACAATATCCCGTCAGACGTGATGATACACACACGTACGCCGCTTAGAATAACAGTCGCACACAATATCCCTACCCTCACTTCAGACACACACACGCACACAATGAGATTAAAATAACAGGGCAGAAGTGGAAGCGGACACATTAATGATATTATAGTTATTCAAGACGCCATGGTTTCCATGGCAGCTGAAAGCGACGGGGACACTGAGCGATACAAACATCAGTCACCCCGCTGAGTCACACTGGAGTAATATGTGTGTGTGTGTGCATGTGTGCGCTTCAACTCAGTTCATTGACTCCTGATGAGGTGCTGTGGCCCTTTCAGATTTATAACCTCTCTTTTTGTTTCTGGTTGGCATGGAATAAGAGGAAACACACACACACACACACTGTGACCGTCCATGACACGTGGGGTCAACAGGCTAATAGTTTTATGTCTCCGTGTGTGTATAGGTGAGGGGTTCACGGTGATGATGTCACACATTCCATTTTCCATTGACATAACTGGAGTGGGAATGTTTGGGGTAGAGGGGCCATATTGATAATTGTGTTTTCCTAAGAAGGTGTGTGTGTGTGTGAGAGAGAGAGAAGAGTGTGTGAGGCTGCACACACTGGAAGCACCGATGTTCTCAGGGGTTGAACTGCTTTGCAGTACCATGGAGATATAACCGCTTATGTCATTCAAATAAAGTGTTCACAGTGTCCTTGTAGTGAGAAACGTTACCATGTTTTAGCTACAAACTCAAAGTCATGATCAAAGCGAAATCCATGCATGTCTTGTCAACAATGCACATGATAATATTGTCATTAATATTGTTACAGTTATAGTTACAGAATATCTCTCCATCCCAGACAGCGTCATTACTATTTTATATTTCTAATTTTCTAATGATGTATTGATATATTTTGCAATGTTGTTTTCAGTGTTGTTCACAGTGAGACACTGTAGGTGTCTTTAAAAGCCAGGGAGCAGAAGCTGCAAGGAAGAAAAGCCCAGCTTTCTAACTTTTGCCTACAAGCAACAGGCTTGAAATTTTAAAAATGTTTCTAATCTATGTATATTTTTATTGATTGATTCCTTACAGTGCAAATCAGCCGATTCTTTTCTAAAGCCATTTTTTTTTGATTGTGGTGTATAAATTATCATTTGCTATTGTAAAGTAAAATAAAATAATTCCACTAAATAACTTACAGTAAACATTTTTTTAATTAAAAAGAAGTTTAAACAGAATCATATTTTAAAATTTAAAAATTTTAAAATCTGTGCTTTTACAAAAAGCAGTTTATTAAGATGCCAAAAATGATTACAGTCTTTAAAATTATGGCTTTGCTGAACAGGAAAATCAGATTTACTGGTTAAATCTTATGTTTCATTAATTTCTCAAAGAAGTCCAGCATGTGGACTAAATATAAAAATGTGAAATTAGTAATTTAGTAATTTGTTTTAAACCAATTTAAAGTTTTAAAGTATTAGTGTTTTTATGGCTGATGGTCTAAATCTTTTGATAAGACTTGCAGTGTTGGGAAGGTTACTTTTAAAATGTATTCCATTACAGAATACATAATACATGTTCCAAAATGTATTCTGTAACGTATTCCGTTACGTTACTCAATGAGAGTAACGTATTCTGAATACTTTGGATTACTTAATATATTATCATGCTGTTTACAACTACATGAATGTACTATTGCTGTGTGATTTATTACTGTTACTGAAGGTCCGCGGCTCTGAACCGTAGTAAAGGGACCTCTGGCTAGCCGAAAACTAGCTTTACTTTGTTGTCTGGGTCAACTTTGCTAGCGAGAGACAGAGAGAGGCGTTGAAAAGCTGCTCCAACGGAACTTATTGTTTTGGAGGAAAACACGAACGCGGTGTACAGTCGAGTTTAGCTAGTAAACTAGTAAACTAGTTTAGCTTAGTCGAGTAAGCTAAGCTTACTCGACTAAGCTAGTCGAGTAAGCTTAGCTTACTTACAACTGGGCTCGTCAGGCACTCTTCTTAGCTGCAGTGGTTATTATTATATTTACATGCTTCCAGCTCCCGTTTTTGCTCGATGACAGCTCGTACTTTTCCTTTTTCTCCCTCCCTCGCTCACAGACACATAACGTGTATGGCAGTCCATTCTCCCTGCAGCACGGACTACACTGCCTATGATGCTACATTCTTTAGCGCTATACCTGTAGCATTCTGCCTATTAGCTTAGCACAACAACAACAAAAAGGCCTCTCTCACCCAGGAAACACGCAGAGAGAGAGCGTCACCCTGTAACCATGGCAACCGTAACGCTGCCGCCTGGAACAACAGAACGTAGCTGTCAAACAAAACCCAAACAGGCCTGACCCGCGACAATATGAAACAGGGAAGTACCGCCGTGTAATCCATTTATTTCAACAAAGTAACTGTATTCTAAATACCACCTTTTTAAACGGTAACTGTAACGGAATACAGTTACTCATATTTTGTATTTTAAATACGTAACGGCGGTACATGTATTCCGTTACTCCCCAACACTGAAGACTTGGTATTTTTGCATTTTCTCTCCACATTTATCTATAAGTAAATCACAGAGCAGAATCTTTGAAGGCACATATAGAAAGCAAAGTTTTGATAAGAGCACAGAGCAGCCCTCCTGTCTTACTCACTGTTGTTACCTTCAGAAATTGCTTGCAGAGTTTCACCTTCTGACATCTTTTGAGCTCGAGTGACAGTTTCACTCAGAAACATCTGTTCAAAGAACCCAAACCAAAGTTAAGTTTCATTGACTTTATTGACTTCTTAAAATCGTCTCTACTGGCACAATATCCAGTTCTGTCAGGGGCATAGATGGCTTTAAAAGGTCCACAGTTGTATAGCCTAACATCAGTGGTCGACTCGGGTCCCAGATTCTTTCTCACAGCATTAAATAAAACTCAATGAAAAACCAAAGACATTAAAGCATCCCTCGGGAACCTTTTTAAAGATTTACACAGCCATCAGCGGTCTGATCTGGCAGTTTGAGACATTAGCGACATGTTGCTGAAGCTGCTGTTAAAAATCCAACTAATAATCTGGGAGTCTATTAAAAGGATGTCTTTACCTGCTGGAGTTTGGATGAGGGTGGTTGCTAAGCTGACTCTCTGTTCATGATGAGGAAGAAGAGAAGCAGAGCCAGCTGTTCCCCACAATATACAATATACCTACCATGTGTCTCTCTCTCTTACTAACACATACACACACAGTTGACCCAAACCCACAAAATCTTCGAACCTGACCCCGTCCTTCCTCCGGCAGCCACAAATGGAAAAGCCAGCCCGACTCTGCATGGGCTTGTGTGAGGTCCGCCTTTCAGTTCACTCGTGCTGTGTATCAACTGGCAACCGAGGCCTACAATATTATTATTTCCTGTGCGATTTGTGCGTGTGTGCATGTGTGTCTCCGTGCATGCATGTGGGGCAAAGCTGTGAGCTTGATGGAAAACCTATCTAGTTTTCCTCTGTGTCACAGCAGCGGTCCCCTTAAAAAGGTTAAAAACTGGGGAGCCCGAGACAAAGGGGGAGGGAGTGGTGAAGGGATGGTAACACGCTCCAAGAAGAAGTCATTCAGGAAAAAAGGTTCACCTCGATTTTAGAATACAGACAGAATTCAGTACCACAAGTGTTTTGTCGCGCAGGTAGAAAGAGCAGCCACAGAGGAGGAGAAAACGGGAGCAGAGGAAAAGAAAAAAGATTCAGACACGCTCAGCTCTCTAATTGTGGGCGTGTCCAGAGCTATAAGTGCCTTCGTTCTTACCTGTGTTACTTATATCCCTGCATGAGGCTCAGAACAAGCACTCTCTCACAGACACCTGTCAGACGACACACCCCTGCACTTGAGAACTCTCAGCTCTGCATCTCCAGGTAAGAGCCTTCTCCTTTTTGTTTAGGTTATTTTTTACACCAGATCTAAACTTTAATGCATTTAAACCAAATGGTGCTTTTTTCTTTCTTAATTTCCTACAAACTAGATTATATTGACATTACTAAATTTTAAGGAAGAGCTTTCATCTTTTTTCTCGCTTCCTAACATCCTGTGGGAGGATTTTTCATGTATTATATAATAAGAAACATATCACAGTAAAAGCACATCTTGTGTCATATCAAGTATCCATAAATATGAAAAAAATGCTATTTTTTATTCATTTGCATTTCTCAAAAATACATCCAAATGATGCAGTTTTGCAGGGGTTTTATTTTGAAAGTCATGACTACAATTGTATCCCTTTGTTTTTAAAATTATCTTTGCAAAACTAAGCAAAGTGAATATCATTTACACAATGGTTTTTAGGTCTTATATGAATTAGATCTTTACAATCTGAACACTGAAACTCATTTTACATCTCACCGGTGTAGCTAATTTTCAGCTAGGTTGGAGTCCGTAACATGAAAACAAACAAACAAACATATATAACACACTAATATGTATTTATTTTAGTGTATCATATTCACAGGAAGAGCTTTAGGGTTAAGGAAACAGGTTAAGTTAAAGCTAAATATTTAACTTTTACTTTTTTATTTTCAGAGAAGCCTAAAACTTTTCCCAAAGTGGGGAAATTTCTACTGTCATGCGGTCATATGTAAGCGGCTGGACTGTTGATTTGGTTGTACAGGCAGTGTTAATGGCATCCCCCAGGCCTTTCTGCCAATGCCACAGTCGTGATTCCTCGGAAGTAGAGCTGGAAAGAGCTGCAAATTTAGAGGGCGGGGGTCAGCAGCGTGAAATTCCCAGGAAAGCGTGACTTTATTGTTTGCACACGTGTGGGTGAAGTTGGTGGGTACGTCAAACCTACGGTGTTCAGGCTCATCGATCGCAACTTGTGTTCGACATATATATTTGTGGCTGTGTACGTTCTGTGAACTTAAACGGAGTGCGTGCGTGTGTCAGCGGGTACCTGTTAAATGAAGCAGACTGTAAAGATAGAGACAGTGTTGTCTTTATTCACATCAGCCGTTACTCAACCGAGTGACACACAGGCAGACACGCAGGATGGGAAACCACCTTGGCAGAAAGAGCAGGAGGCTCTCAGGAGGCCTTTCATTTGAGGGGAAAGTTCATCCTGAGAAGATTAAAAAAAAAAAAAAAAAGACATCATGGCTTCTTCATGGCCCAGAAGACCAAATGCAAATCTGATTTAAGTGATGTAATGACTGGCTCCAGCTTTTTTTTTGGCGTGTTCTTCAAAACCAAACAATGCCTGCTCGGCTTAAAGAGGTTAAACTCTCCAAGATTTTACAGGAAATCAGGCAATAAAATAAGACAAAGCTGAAAAACTCTTTTGTGCAGCAATAATCCTTCTGAGCCGTCCTGAGGCCGCTCTGGTTTATTGCGCCAAGGATCGGAAACCACTGGCCCTGTGCATTTTGCATGATTTCCTTAAAAGCTGGGGACAAAACACTTTTTCTCTTTCCTGGGTTCTTGTAGCAACATTTAACGTATCCCTCTGTTTGAACCATTCAGATGTCGCTGTGCATGACCTCACATCGCTGCCTGCTGGCCCTACCAGTGATCTCACTCCTGCTGCTCTCCTCTTCTATTGGTTGGAGCTCCGATGTCCTCACCCCAGGCTGTCACCTTTACCGTAAGTTTTAAACTGTATAGTTCAGTTTCCAGGTGCTAGCTTTTTAGTTAAAAAAAAGAAAGAAGAAAGGTCTAAAGTTTGTGGAAGAGATAACCAGAAGAAATTCACAGATGATTTGCGGATTCAGTATGCTCATACTACGGAAATCACCCCACCTTTGGCTGCACAGTTTTATGCGATGATCAATTCCCAAACCTCTTCCAGTGTGGGCTGTTTCTCAGCAGACACTGCGGCCAGTGGACACGGTTACTTTCCAAACTGTAAACCAAACAGGAACCAAATTTTTGGTGTTTTGCTTCAAATATAGTTTCACCAACCAGAATGGAAACAGTTCAGTGTTGCTGCAGTGTCCACTTAGATATACTTTTTGTTCAAAGTTAGCTTTTAGCATTAAATCCTCACAGACTTATGTCCTATTCTAGCAGCATTATCCTGACAGTGCCAAACCATACTTTTCATAATTGTGGTTTGGATCTTTTTTATTTTAACATATTTTACTTTTTCATGGATGAATAACCTCAGAGACTGAGGTCTGATTTAAACTGACTTATAGGCTTTTGCATTTATAAACATGACCCAGAAGTAATAGTCCCATAATCAATTTGCATGTACTTGTCAAAGTATCATACATCCACTTTCTTCCACTTATCCAATTCAGCGGCCCCGCGGGGTTCTGGAGTTTATCCCAGCTGCCATAGCATGAGCTGGGCTACACTCTACAGGACGCCAGTCTGTCCCAGGTCAAAATATCATTTTGACATTTTCATTGTAGACTTAAAAAGTACACTCAGCATTTTTTGGGGGGGAGAGGGGGGTATGTAATAAAAGGTAAATGGACTAGTTCTTATATAGTGCTCTTCTATTCACTGCACTCAAAATGCTTTATACACCATGTCTCATTTATTCATTCATTCATATATGGACTTGTTTTCTATACCTTTTCTACCTAAGTGCTTTCTGTCTAACATTCCCACTCTGATGGACGTACTGGGAGCAACTTAGGGTTCAGTTTACCTAAGGTTACTTGGGAGCAGACCAATGCTGCTTTCTCATAAACTTATAATTCATGCATTAAAAATACATAGGAACTGGTCTGAAGTTGGTGGAAACCACCGTGCTCCACCATGTAGCCAGAGACCCACCACATTTGCAGTATACCAAAGCATTGCGCCAGCTAATGCTAAGCTTGAGTTTCCATTACATTCTCACAACACATGAGTGCTAATTCGCTAAGTGCCAAAGTGCACCAGTGTCACTTCAAAGAAAGTTTTATTATTGTCAGCTGATAGAGGCTAACAGTAGCTAATAGACAATACAGTAGTTAAGGGAGGCAAAGAAAAAAAGCAACACTACCATCAGTTTAGCATATCCTCACAAATCACCACAGTAAGCAAGCTTCCTTCACGTGATGATTTGATGATTTGTATGGGACTCTTTTCACAAATTTTATAGCGTCTCCCAGTGTAAAAAAAGTTGGACACTTTTCACACGGCATTGGCAGGTGAGGTGAAATGTGGAAATGGCAGCCTTCCACAGATAGGGAAAAACTCCCGGATAGATTCAGTCCAAACAGATCAGCCCAGTCTAAATTGAATGTTTTTTTGGCCGTTTGTCCTACAGCAGCCACCGTAGCAAGGACTATGCACTTGAATTGGGAGAGGTATGAAAACAGAACTCAGTTGATTGGAATCTGCAATCTACTGATATCTAGTGGTGAGAAAATGTACACATTGAGAACTCTTATGCATTTCATTGTATGACAGTGGGACTTAACTAAGCACTCTTGGACTTAGTGCGAATGCATATCAAAGACCATGATTCTTTGGGCGTGAGCTATTGGTTAGTCTTAAATTCCTGCATGGATCTGCAAACCAAACACTCACCTGTACTTTTCCCCCTCCTCCAGCCTTCAACGTGACCATCCGCAGCGACCGTCGCGGCACATGTAAAGGCACCCATCTGGTCTACGCCTGCGTGGGCTACTGTGAGTCCAGTGCCTTTCCATCCAGATACTCGGTACTGGTGGCCTCCAACTTCACCCACAACATCACTTCCACTTCACGATGCTGCACCATTAGCAAGGACGCCAAGGTAAGAGGTGGGAGTTGTTGAGGAAACAACTATAGGAGCAACTACTGCTTCATTTTTACTGTTGTTCATTTTCTTTGGCTTCTCTTCACTTAGGTCAAAGTTCGCCTGGACTGCCGGCAGGGTCGTCACCATGACGAAATAGAGATCCTGACAGCGAAGGCGTGTCGCTGTGACATGTGCCGCAAATCACGCTATTGATACACAATGATATTATACTGCATACTAATGTTAACCACAATGAGAAACCAGGTTACAGTGTAGGCAGTAAAATACTGAGCTGTCCATTTTGGCTTGTTTGAACAAAATTAACTGTAACTGACATTGTAATATGGTACTTTCATAGCAGGGTCTCCTTCACTAAAGTGGACCTATTATGCTTTCCCTTAATTTTGTGAGATATATATACTTTGCTTTAGTGGTGGACACTCATATTAATTAAACTCATCCTTAATATGGTCATCAGAAGCACAGAGTTTTGGCTGTAAACATATATAGTTTACATATATAGCACACAATTCAAATCTTTTGTTTAAGACAGACAGCCAATCAGAACAAAGTGAGCCTGAGGTGAGGGGGAGGAGCTAAAATGACTTATTTCTGACAGCGGAAGAGCTGAGGGGCTGCACCAAGGCTCAGTATTAGATAATTAAAGATTAATCTGATATGTGATTCATGCAAAGCTACTCTAGTAAAGTCCAAGATCGAAAATGAGCATAACAGGAAATGAAATAACAAAACAAAAATTGTAGACAGTAAATTCTACTTTATTACTGCATGAAAAATTCACGCTTTTTAATGTACTGTTAGTTTTTTTGTGTAAAATGTGATGTAAGAGAAACTTGATTGACATGCTTTGAGTTTAGGCTGTAGAAACCATTCTGTCACACACACACTGCACACAAACTAAACATTTTTATAGTGCTGCCTCAGGGCTTTGAGGCTTGGCAAACACTTCATAATTCAATCATCTTTCATCACACTTTGTGACTCAGTAGCAGGAACCAAAAGTCAGATTTAGAATGACTTTAATATAAAAGGAATGAAAACATAGCAGTCGATAAAACAGTCGAGTTTATCGATTATTCGATTAACAAAAAAGTTGAAATACCGTCTTTGGAAACAATGTAAAGCTCAAATATATGAGGAATGTCATTCTTGTAGTAACCACTAATCACAGTCATGAGACCAAAGAATGTACACAATTTATTTATATTTAAGAATCTGAACTAAAGTCATTTTGTAAATAATATCTATTGATGAAACCAAAGAATGTTGGAAATGAAAAAGAGGAACAATGCACTGTGTAATTTGTAATGAAACTGTATGTCAATAAATTTCTATTCTGCAACTTTAAAATAATTTCTGTGAATTTTCTCTTTTTTTTTTTTCTTAACAACCACGCACAAATAAACTTAAGCGGTCACATAACATGCCTAACCACAACCTCTATCCCTAAGCTTAACTTTAAATTCAGCCTTGAATTAAGTGATAAATGCTGAGTGAGTTTGTGCTCCTATCAACCTCGTTCATCACTGTCTCACTGTACACGCATCATATCAATAAACAATTCAGTTGGTAACATTACTGAGGAAATGCTTTTCTAATTCTCTGGATCTTTGACGAACAATGAGAAAGGGAAGACATGGCTGCAAAGAGAAAAAAACAAAGACGTTTAGAGATTGTTGCAGTGAACAAAATGCACATTTGATAACATTAAGACAGGGTTCTTGGGCTCAACCCACAGAGCTGCTACTGTATTTCATTACCACCACGAAAAGACTTGTTAGATGGTTTGGCATGCTCGTTCAGAACATGCTCATGTCAGTCCTTGATATGCCTAAGGACATCGGGCGACTGTGAGCAGGCATTTCGCAGGAATACTGTAATTTCTGTGCTTACATGCACAGGAATTACAGCATTCCTGCAGAGTGGGACTTCCCAACCCATTGTAATCTTTGACATCTTATTTTATCAGCAGATCGACCGTACAAATCAGCTCTTGTTTCTCCCCTGGGTGTAAAAAAAATCAATCAACTGTCTGACTGTTACCCTGCTGTGTCTGCCTGCAGCATTCAAGGAAAAACTCTACTGATGGTGTTGGCACTGCACTGTCATACTGACCTGGCCAGCTGCTTCAGAAATCCTGGTCTCACATGTGTCACCTGCTCCTGCAGTACTATCTCAGGCTGCTTTTATTTAAAAAAGAGAAGAAAATGTAGATAAATAACACACACCTGCTATAACTTGTTTTCACCCCTTTTCCCATATGGTGATATAACCCCAAAAAGCATTTAAAAAAACAAACCAACCCCAAAACAAATCTAAAATGTTCAAGTATGTTAATTGACCAGGACAGAGCCACATAAGGGCATAAGAAGAGATGCATTAGCTAAGCCAGTATGAGGTTTTCAGTGGTCCATTCAACAGCCAATTTGTTATGTGCACTCTTTCAACTCTTGTTAACTCAAATATGTAACCAACCAATCACATTCACTGCATCGCTCAATGGTTTTAGACGTGAAGACATGGTCCAGACGACCTGCTGAAGTTCAAGCTAAACATGTGGAACCTTAAAGCAGATGGGTTATAGCAGCAGAAGACCCCACCAGGTACCACTCCTGTAAGCTAATAATGGGAAACTGAGGGTACAATTCATGAGGTCACCATAACTGGACAATTGAAGATTGGAAAAATGTTGTCTGGTCTGATGAGTTTGATTTCTGCTGCAAAATTCAACTTGGTCTGAATGTGGTGTAAAAACATAAAAGTATGGATCCCTCCAGCCTTATATGAATGGCTCAAGTTGGTGTTAGTGGTACACAATTGGTACTCTTTGGGTCTCGTAGTACTACTTTAGCATTATTTAAACGCCACAGCCTCTCTGATTTCTGTTGCTGACCACATCCATTGGTACACAACCACAGTGAGCCAATCGTCTGATGCCTGCTCCCAGCACGATAACGCAACACGTCACAAAGCTCAAATCATCTCAACCTGGTTTCCTGAACATGACAATGAGTTCTTTGTACTCGTATGGCCTCCACGGTCTCCAGATCAATCCAATAGAGTAGAGTTGGGATCTGGCGGAACAGGAGACTTACATCACAGATGTTCAGCAAACAAATGTGTAGCAACTATGTGATGCTGTCATGTGAAAGACTCGGAGAAAAATCTCTGAGGAATCTTTCCAGCACCTTGTTGAATCTGTGTAATGAAAAATTAAGGTAGTTCTGAAGGCAAAAGCTGAGCCAAACTGATAATAGTAAGTAATAAGGTGACCAGCAAGTGCACATTTGGCTGTTTCGGTGAACAGAAACAGCCAAACGCGACCACAAAATTCTTTCAGTAAGTGAAGTCCTGGGTTACTAAAACTACATGTGAAAAGCAAACTACCTCCTTAAAATAACCACAAATTTGCAGTCAACATTAGTTTAAATTGAAATTAATTTCATAAAAATGTTTGCCATCCTCTTAAAGCTCGTATGTACATTAACATCATCAAGACCACAACGTTCGAACATAATTCTTTTTAAAGCTCGCAGACTTGTATCGACACTTCCTTCTCAGTGTTAAGACAATAATAACTCAATGGGCTGACATAACAAGTTTAAATCATTTTTTCCACTTGAAACAAATGCTGAAGGGGAAAAAAAGGAACAGAAGCGAGAGGTGGAAAAAGACAGAGTGGACAAATGTAGAAACAGAGGATCAGGTTAGATGAAAGGGCATGAACGAGAAAGGAACGGAGAGAGGGGGTAATTTTGGATTTCACTGCTAATTAAACCAAAGCACATCACCACTCTCTCACATGCACACAACTACAGAGTTCTGTGTCTGATGTAATGCTATTATTAACCTTAATGACACTCGTTATCCTACCTGTCTGCGCTAATGTTAGCCTCGGGCTGCAATAAAGACAAAGATGCTACAAGAGTGTGTGTGTCAGAGAGGAAATGAAAGGGTGTTACAAGACTGACATTAGAGTTTGAAGCGTTGGAATCGGTAAACTCTAAACAATGATTGACGCTTCAATTTTACGAGTGTGAGAATCGATCAGAAGTTACGAGTAAAACGTCGAACTGGAAAGGATCACCTTGTCAACGTGTCCTGGATCTTCTTTGGTCTTTCCCTGTGAGTGCTCACCGACCAAGTCCAACTTGCTGTAATTTAGACACAGACAACTTTAAAAGTATCTGAGGAACTTTATTATAAATACAAGAAGATCTGTCAGTCAGCTTTGGTTGCCTCGGCAATAATTGTCCTGATTTAAGTGTGTTGGTGTGATCGTTTAAGTGTGCGTTATGCTCGCTCGGCCACCACAGATCGATACCTTTGTCATCAAATGGAAAATGTTCGCCTTTGATTTTTGTGGCTCCACAGATTAAGGTGATATATTTGAGGATTTAAATCTAGCCCGTCTATCAGCATTCAGTCCTTTGTGTATTTGCGTAGGATGTTGTTAACAAGTCCAATTCCATGTCTACTTCAGTTTTTAGAAACAAGGCCTTACATAAACCTTTAAATTCTTTTGCTATTATTCACAAACCGTAGTTGAATCAGTGAATGCAAGTACCTGACCCAGTCCCTGAGGCAGAGGAACAAGCAATCAAACATTTCAACTGGCTTTACAGCTGCTTTGAGGTTCTTTGAGCAGCTGTCTCACTACAGCAAACATCACTATCGTTGAGGCCTGGTCTTTATGATTTGTTCACTTTGAAATTTGTGTTCAGCGTCTTTCTGATTGGTGACGCATGCAAGGTGGCACAACAGTTGCAGCAGTTACTTGCAGATCCCAGGATGAAATTTTGGGATTGTTGAAGGATGTTTTTTTTCTTTTCTTGGGCATGACACCCAGCCTCGAACAAACTAGCAGTCTTTAAAATATGATAATATAACCAAATTACACACTTACATAAAAAAAACCCCAGCAGACTGAGGGGGGGGGGGGGGGGGGAATATTGACGATTACCATGTTACTTTAAATATATACATATCCAAGATAGTAGAGAGTGGTACTGCTCTTTAATGCTGGCTTTCAAAAAGTAAGGGACACACAGCAACTAGCTAACTTCTATCATCATAAGCAAACAGTCAGAACCTGGAATCACATCGTTGATGGCGGATCTTTGGTCATTTATTAGATCATCTAGTTTCTTTTACATTTATACTAACTGTAACTAGTCTGCACAGTTCTTAAAAACTCTCTCTGATACTGTGACAGTAACAGCAAACTATCAGAGCTTTTGTCATTTCCTAAGTAGGTTCTACCATTTTCACAGAAAGCACCACCCAAGTCCGGCCAAATAAAGAGCCTACTGTTAAAACATGTTAGTCCAAGAACTTTAATCTGCTAGGTCAATGACAAAAAATAAATAAAATACACAAAAAAAAGAACAAAATAAGAACCAACTATTTGCCAAAAGCAAGTTTAAAAAGTTTTTTTTTTTTTTTTTTTTGGTGCTTTTTAAAAGACATCACAGATCTCGGGCTCAATGTGAGCGAGCTCCAGAGTCTGGGGCCACGGCTGCTCACTCCACCACAGCAGCCGTGTGGTGGAGTGAATGAGGACCCAAGTTGCAGACAGTGGTGGAGATGCGAGTGAGGTTTATTTACAGTGCTCAATAACAAAAGGCGAGGGCAGAACTAAACATGAACCTGAACTGGGGAAAACTAATAATAACAAAACACGAAACTGTAACTCACGAAGTCACACGCGGGGAAAACATAAGTACGCAGGGGACGAAGAGCTGGGAAGGGCGATCAGAGTGTGGCGCAGAGAGACGTAGCGATGACACAGGTTACACAGACGAACCGACAAGGAGCACAGACTGACACCCACTATATGTACACACAAAAGGTAATCAGATAATGGCACACAGGAGGGAAGCACAGCTGATGCTAATTCACAAGACGACAGGAAAACACAAGCTGACACAGTGATAACAGACACACACCTTCACAAAGACAAACTCCGGGACACGAACAGATCACAGGAGGGAGAACACTAAAGCACTAAACACAAGAACCAAACCCTAAGCCCAAATACAAAATAAGAATTAACACAAAACATAAGATGACACCAAAATGAAACACAAAATGCTGGGTCAACGACCGAGGACCATGACACCACTGTTGCAAAGGCTCTGCCTCCTTTAGTTCACAGCAGGCAGGCCCTGTTCACAACCACCTGCTAGGGATGTATGGATGTAAATGTCCACTTTAAGATGCTGGTGGTTGTTCTAAAAGTTAAAAACAGCATCTTAAAGTGGACCCTGAATTTGATGGGAGCCAGTACACCCGAGTTAGCGAGGGTCTCACATGGAAGTGTGTAGATTACAGTGGGAGAAATGTAGTGGGAGTACTTTGCCATGTGAGCAGATAACTACACAATGCCAGTTGTGTATGAAATTTGTGCATAAGCTTCATCATTAACTGCTTCCTTATACTGAATTAAGAGTCTGCTTATCAAAATAGTATATGTCAACAAAAAAAGCCAACCTTCCATGGAATATCATTGTACATTTTTAGATCTAACATAATCTGCCATCCACACTATATTAGGTCAGTGAGCAAGTACAAAGAAACTTAAGGGCACTAAACTATTCATTTTTTCTTGTGACTAAGGAAACCTTCTGGTTCAGAAAGCTTCCGATTGGCCAGAAATCTTAAAAACAGCAGTGCTTATATGATTTGTGTGCAAAAAACAAGAACTTCTAAATCCAGATACAGAGAGGTTTGAAAATAACCATCATTTAGAGTCAAGGCCCAGAAAAGAGAAAAGTGGACCAATGGTTGCTTGTGTTAAAAATACAATTGAGAGCCTAACTATAACTGATCCTGCTTCACAGGAAAACAGTAGAAATGCAATTCATTATTATCAGGAAGTCCTAAAAACTCCCTGAAAAACTCCTCAGTTAATCCAAAATGCTGCAGCAAGAGTCCTGACAGGGACTAGAAAGAGAGAGCATCTTTCTCCTGTTTTGGCTTCCCTTCATTGGCTTCCTGTTAAATCCAGAACTGAATTCAAAATCCTGCTCCTCACATACAAGGTCTTAAATAATCAGGCCCCATCTTATCTTAATGACCTTGTAGTACCATATCACCCTATTAGAGCACTTCGCTCTCGCTCTGCAGGCCTACTTGTTGTTCCTCGAGTATTTAAAAGTAGAATGGGAGGGAGAGCCTTCAGTTTTCAGGCCCCTCTTCTGTGGAACCAGCTTCCAGTTTGGATTCAGGAGACAGACACTATCTCTACTTTTAAGACTAGGCTTAAAAATCTCAGTGAAACTTTATTTCCTGTGAATTGGTTCTGATGCTTGAGGCTGTGCCGTTTGCAGGGTGTGTGTGTGTGTTTCCTGAGTTTTAAAAAGGAGACAATTCTGTTTACATAAGTTAAAACAAACTAGATGGAACACGGGACCTTGTTTATGTGTGTGCACAAATTTCAAATAATAATTTTCGCCCCACTGATCTGACTGTCAGAGTGATTGAGGTGGCGCCTCTTGCTTGTTTCATAACTGCAAGAACCACTGAAGCGTGCGTTTGTGTGTGTGAAACAAAGTGGTCGTCAAAATGAATGACTTAGTGATTTTATGAACAAGGACACTGATTTTGATCCCTAAACTGTGCGAGTATAATACTTGTATGAACAAGTGTCCTCTTATTGTTCGCATCTTTTTATAACAGCAACATAAATGGACTCCGAAGGAGAACACAAAAATATGCACTGGCTTCTTTCCGAGAAAGTTTACTTATGTCAGTCACCTCAGTGACTCAGTCACCTTATTTCACCTGAAATAGAGTAAATCTAAACGAGGGTTAAGGCCCCCACTGGGTGACGCTTTGTTGAGCTCTGCGTGTACACAGAGCCAATACAGAAGCTACAAGATGTGCATTGGTGCAGTCCTCCAGATAGCCAAAAGTATGTCAGCTATGGGCCGATCCTATATAATAATAATCATCATCATAATAATAATTATAACGAATACACCAGAAGACTAAAATATGTTAATCAATAGAAAAAAAAGTGAGAAAAAGGGCGATAAAAGATGTCATCACATAAAAAGCGAGTCCTTAAAGGAACTGACTCTACAAGCTTTATGTCCTCTTCTAAGGCCCCAATTGAAAAAGGATGGTGACCTTCAGACTGAAAACTTGACTTTGGAAAGGCTCCATCCGTGGATCTAACGCTGTGACTGGCTCAGATGAAGCAGAGGGCAGGTCCGGGCGTGCTTTAGAAGTTATTATCTTAAAATCAATTCTAAAATGTACAGGGAGCAAACGGATTAATCCATGAAGTCAGGATTAGAACAATGTTATTCTGCAATTTGCATTTGTTTTAAATCTAGAGCTGGATCTAATTTAGAGGAAGCAGAACTGGACACCTTTTTGTTGTTGTTGTTGTTGTTGTTGTTGTGTTGGTCCGATTTAAATTGTCGACTCAAATCTGTCCCGCTTTGGGTTCCAAAACAGCCCTGACCTGTCGAGGCACAGACTCCACCAGACCCGTGAAGGTGTGCTGTGGAATCTGGCAAGTCCTATAAGTTGCGAGGTAAAGCCTCCATGGATCAGACTTATTTTCCACAGATGTTTGAGTGGACTGAGATCTGGGGAATTTGGAGGTCAAGTAAACATCTCAAACTTTTTGTTGTGCTCCTCAAACCATTTTTGCTTTTGATTTCAAAGGTCTGCAACACTGTTTACGTAGGTGGTACCCAAGGTTTCCCTGCAGAACACTGCCCAAACCATCACACGTACTCTGTCGGCTTGCCTTCTTCCCATAGTGCACCTAACCAACCACATAATGTAGAAGAAAATGTGATTCATCAGACCATGCCACTTGCCCTAATGCTCTGTGGTCTAGTTCTGATCCTCACATGCCCATTGTTGGTACTTCCAGTAGTGGACAGGGGCCACCATGGACACCCTGACCAACACGTTCTCATCCCAACGTGGAACATACCGACGACTGTGACAAATTATCAGCATGTTACACGTTTGGAGACATGCAAGTGACTTCTTCGGTCTTCAGTCTGACTGCAGGTTTCCCCAACCTTATAAACAATACATTTGCACAATATTTGCACATTATGTACATTAAATCTGTTCACTTTCAGATCCGAATCCCTTTGGAAAACACTATGTGATAGGGTTAAGGTTAGGGTTAGGGCTGGAATGGACGGCTGGCCTCTTCTCTAAGCGTGTCTTACTGCCGCGAGCGTTTGATAAGGACACGGAAGGGTACCTTTCTTGTTACTATGTGACACCTAGGGGTGTGACACATCGTCGGTATGTTACACATTACCCTGTCTGGTCTGTGGTTATGCAAACAAACTGTGATACTCTGTGTATTCTGACAACTGTCTATCAGAACCAATAATAACTTTTTCCCACAATCTGAGCTACAGTAGCTCGTCTGTTGGATAAGACGAGCTACTGGCTACAGGCCAGCCTCCCCACGAACCTTGGCCATTCATGACCCTGTCTCTGTTTCACCACTGTTGCTTCTTTGAACCACTTTAATAGATACTGACCATTGCAGACGGAAACACCCTACAAGAGCAGCAGTTTTGGAGATGTTCTGACCCAGTAATCCAGCCATCACAGTTTGGTCCTTGTTAGACTCACTCAAATCGTTACGCTTTTTCATTTTTCCTGCTTCGAACATCAGCTTTGAAGATAAAACTCCATCTGCTACGTGCACCTGGGCTTCAGTGAGGCTCACCTTCTACGTCTATAGTTTGTTTACATGCTCAGTTAGCTTACGCTCAAGTTTCTGCCGAAGAGCACCAATTTCTTCTTTTAACTCTCTTTTCAGTTCGTCTTTTAAAGTGCAGGGTTCTAATAGTTTTGCAATTTTCATTAGTTTTTATTTTTATTTAGTTTTGACTTCAGATTTTCAATTTTATATCAGTTTTAATTAGTTTTTACCAATTGTTTGCTAGTTTAGTTTAGTTTTTATTTTTTTGAAAATCCTTAGTTTCAGTTTAGTTTTGATTAGTTTCAGTTATAGTTTTAGTTGTGTTTGCAATAATTAAGTGTAACAAAATCCCAGTTTCATCATATCAGTCATTCTCTTCTGCTTATCCTTGGGTATGTTGCTATTCCAGCTACCATACTGCACCCTGGACAGGTCGCCTGTCTGTCGCAGGGCTAACACGCAGAGACAGACAACTCACATTCCCACCTATGGGTTCTTTAAATAAATAAATAAAGGCAGATGAACAACCATTGATACCAGGCAACTATAAAATGTATATCTTGGCCCCAATGAGACTATTAATTCTTGCAGCACCGGGTGTTCGTAATTTTGGTTCAAGTGAATCGATAAACTTTTTGAGGGTAATTGACTCACACTCATAATTTGTCTCTTTCCACTACAAGACACTTGCTTTATCCAAAACACAGTCATATTCAAAGTAATCCCAAATTGGACTCTGGCTCCCGACTTTTCCTGACATGATTCTGCGCGTGGACGGAGCAGCAACACAGACGACTCGACTAACGTACTGCCACCTGCTGGCATAATGAGACACAGCAAGAAAAAAATCTGGAAACTAAACTTCATTTTCACCCTTGACTATTGTATGACACGCACACATCAATGAAAACTAAACACATTTTTGCTATAAATTGAGTTAATTTTAGTTAGTTTTGTGAACACTCATTATAGTTTTAGTTAGTTTTCCTTTTTTTGTTTTCATTTTTATTTCCGTTAACGAAAATGTTTTTTCACTTCTAGTTTTTGTTATTTCGTTGGTTTTCGTTAACGATAATAACCTTGGTGCTTAGTTCGGGTTTTAGCTCTTGCGTAAGGTCTTTTATGTCTCTACCGATTGTAGCAAACCAAACTCGGAGTGTCTCGTTGTGAACTTGGCCGTCCACTTCCTCTGTTGTGCCATCTTCGCTTTCCAAGACGATTCCAGGTTGTACCGCAGCTTTGTCTTGCTACCGGTTCATTTTTCTACTTCTTTGTTCATTCCCACCGCCCATCATCTCACGTTTATTTGGCCTGTTAAAGTATGTGGTGGGTTTATTATGCCCAACTTAGGGGAGTAGCTAACTATGTGTCTGCTCTCTCGCCACCTTCAACTACCTCACCATTTCACTTCAAACCAAGTGCAACCTCTGCTGTTTTGCATTAGCATAAAACTTGTCACAAGAGAACCAGGTGAGTGTTGAAGATATGCAATTTTTACATTTTCAAAGACAATTTTAAATATTACAAGTGGAGCAAATGCAGTTTCTGAGAGATGTATGTAGAGAGAGAACACTCACCCAGTCACTGCCACCCTGTTTTCGGCCTCCATGTCATTGATTAAGTCCTTTAGTATGGCCTCCTCTAGTGGTGAATCTCTCTTTAACTGAGGCTCAGGAATGGAGGGGATGTGCTGCGTTACATCATCCTCCTACAGAAAGACGCTTCAATGACTTCCCAACTCGACTGTACAGTTGTATTACCTGACTGCACTCTAGTATATTATAAGGAAAACATCAAACAACCTTTTCATCTAGTCACTGATTTTAACTTTAAACTATGTGTTCAGAGCAGAACTTTTCGGCACTAACCACAGCAACATATATTTCTTTCTTTCTTTCTCTCGTGTAGTCTTGTGAGTAACGCAATAATCCACTCACCTCCACTGATTGAGACCCTGAAAGAACAAAAAATAAACTGACATGAGATATCATCATCCCTGAACACTATCCTTGATCATTGTTCTCATTTTCCAAGATTTTCTCTCTTTGATTCCTTCCCTTATTTCCTCGTGTCTTAAAGATGAGTTATAAAGAAGGCAGGTGTAAACCAACAGGGAAAATTTTTTTTTGTTTTGGAGCCATAATTTTAAATGAAAACAGTTAATATGAGGTATTGCACAATATAGCTGTGTTATGATGTATTGTTATATTTTATGGGCCATTTGACATATTTTATCTGTCAGATGAAGTGGAGTCATCCTTAAGAGATGGACAGAGGAGAAGCAACAAGGTGGCATAAAATAAAGAATAGAAAACTGCTAAATCTCTATAAAGTATTCGTCCATGCCTCTGCTTGCATTTTGCTTTTGACGACACAAAAAGATAAATAAGGGTGACGAATTAAATCTCTCTTCCCAGATTCTGTCCTTAAAACTTTTTTTTTTTTTTTTTTAAAAACGGTGAACATCAGTTTAGTTGAAGCTTCCTTTACTTTATAGTGTGTTATGTTAGTACGTCAGCTTTAAAGCTGCAAGATATCCAGCAGACGTGCAGCTGCCCTCACCGTTCTGCATGTTTTTCTCCAGGTAGAGGATAAGAGTGAAAGGGTAGACGCTCAGATTCATCTCATCATATTTGCACACACTCTCCCACTGTTTCTTATCTGACAGCTACAGTTAACAAAATACACCAGGCAGGAGCTACCATTCACATTTGGACTTCTGTGATCCTCATCACATGTCTATAATGGCATTATATCAGTTTAGTAGCATAGGTAGAGAAATAATGGGTCAAATTGAGGGATGAGAGGCGCTTAAACGCAGAGATGATGCAGAGGTGAAGGATACAAGGAAAGATGATGTAATGGGTGGAGGAGAAGGGCTGAAGGTCATCCAGGTTGCCAAGAACGGTTCTAATAATTTCCTTAAAACAGAGAAGAAGAGGCACAAACATGAAAAGAGGATCTAAAAAGAACAGTGTGTGAAAGAACACATGAGTGCTGAGGATCCACAATTACCTCTAATTCCTGATTGAAGGCGACTTCTCCCATAACATCCTGTTGGCTGTTGAGACACACCCCGTAGATGCTCACATAAAGTTTCTCTCTTAAAGAAGTTGTCAACTTATTACAAAAGCAGCAAAAGCAGTAAAGTTAAATATAATATCTATTGTGTCACTAAAAGCTTTTTATCAACCTGGCCATCCTGCTTGGAATTCCCATACGAACTGTGCTATTTAAACCGTTTCAGCATGAATAGTTTTTGATGACTCTGCAAGCTTCTTTGCAACCCACCTCCACCCCCTCCGTTACCACTGAGGTTCTGTTGTTGCTGCTGCTGCTTCGATAGAGTGTGGGTGGACACCAGAGCAGAGCCATACTGTACGACCAAATATGACACACTGTGGTGAGAATATTTTGATTAAAGTTGTCCTGACAGAAATAGAAACGGTTAAGTGCAGCAGGGCTTTAAATGTGTAAGAAAAACATGTATGTTGTATTTTAAATAACAGAAAATAGCTTTAAGGCAGAATCAAGGATCACTCGGACTTTTATTATGGGGCATTATCCTGGAATATAGACAGACAGATCCAGTGAGATATGTTTCTCTTTTGCTGATCAAAATAACTGCCAGGAATCATATATCGTGATATATAACAGAAACCCTTATAACGAGTGGCATTAAAAGCACGGAAATCATCAAAGCTTGAAGCAGAGCTGTTTCCCCAACTGATTTGGGGATTGAAAACATTTTACAGTGCTTTAAAGAACTTAGACTATCAAGGGAAAAGGGATGTCCCACGTGGCAAGAAGAAAAAAGGTAGGTGCAACCTGAATCCTTACTTTCTCTGCAGCGCGTGTACTGATTTCAAGCTGTGCTGCAGGTTTGCTCTGCTTTGAAGAGATACACGTGGAAGTGGAATCGTCTCAGGCTTAGACACAGTTAAATTATTTCATTGCTGAAAATGCTAGTAAAGCTCATTCTGGTTTGGAGAAAGACTACCAAGAAACGAGCAAACAAGAAAGTTTTCACTAGCACACAATTAGGATTCGACTGCTACCATGTTTATTTCTGCTTTTTTATGCGGGGATGTGACGTTGGTTCATTCTCTATACTGAAGAGAGGCAAAACGCACTGATCACAAAATCACAGGAACACTTTGAAAACACATCAGATCTCAAACAAAGCCTTGTTTAGTAGTAGACTAAAGAGACGCTCGGTTTAAAGGCGCTTAGCATTACAGTTGTCTCTCATTGTGACTAAGATGCTTGATAACTATACTGATATTGACTGAGTCGTGTATTAGGAATGAAAGCATGCAGAATTACCTGAAAATGAAAAGTATCAACCTAGAGAGTAACTGAACTCGAAAAACTCTGAAAATGGGCCGAAATTTCATTGGAGCAACTCAAAATAGTACCCAGTAATTTGCATGGCTCCTACGCGCTTGTATGCAAGCCCGAGAATGTCGGTCATCCTGGAGGAGTCTCGCTACCTGTGAAACCTTTGTAGAGTCCAGGTATCACCTCATGCTATCAGCAGTGACACTGATACTAGCCAGATGCAAAACTATTTAAAAAATAGTCACAAACGATCAGGAGGGGAAAAATGTCAGTGACCTCCAGCCTCTAACACCATCTAACCTTTTGTTAATTCCATTAACACTGCAGCAGCTGAAGCTAATTAACAACCCCATCTGCTGTTTAACTGACCACATCAATATTGCTGAAGTTTAGCAAATGTTAAGCTATACTCTGATTAAAAAGCCTTCCTTTCATTTTTCTGAGCTGTGTACATATAAACTAGAGCCTGAGTACGAAACACTGTGTATAACACTGTCTTGCCTGTAGCTGGAGCCTCCTCTGATCGTGAACTTGTAGATGAAACTCCCTGCTTTAAAGAATCGAGTTTCTGGGAGAGGAAATGAGAAGGCCTGCAACGGCATAGTCGACCTAAATGAGCTTAGGAAATAAAATGAGAAAATTAGCCAATTCATGTATTCATTGTTATAGTGAGGATTCAATAGGAAATACAGCAGGGAGAAAATGTTCAGATAGCTTTACAGGGCAAATTTCACATGCAGTGCTGTCTTTACATATGTTAAAAAAACAAAATTTCTCTCTTGTTTTAGTTTTTTTAAAATTACCGTATTGTCTAATGCTTAAAACGGCGACCTCGAATTCGCTACCTCGTTCACTGGGTTATCTCCGACCTCGAGTAGACCGTGAACAGTTAAATCTGTATCCGTCAATCAAACGTCTAATTCGTCTCGAGATTTGCCGAGCAGGATGTATTCCCGCCTTCCGGCCGCTCGGGCTGCTGTGATTCGTTGGATCCCTCACGTCTTCTTCCAATCCACAGTGTCAGAGCAGGTGTCACTATGGTGACGGCGAAAACCGACCCAACTGTCACGTGACTGTCAGCTGACCACATATGGTAGCTAGTAGTAGGAAACTGTGCTCAGCTGGAAGTTACCTTTGCTTTATAACTTGTTAGTAATTTCTTTGAGAGGACACTGCCAGTGTATGCACCGCCTTTCCTAAAGAAGTCACTTGAGGTGAAAAAAAGGTGGGGTGGAAATATTTTTCACGTAAAATTGTTTATATATTAGAGTATACCGTCCCCTTCCTGCATTGCAATGTCCACGTGTCTGCCTACAGAAATTATTAAAAGTGCTCTTCAAGTGTCATAGTCTTCATACACTGTGACCAGCTTAATTAGTGATGTTAGTTTACATCTTCGTGTTGCTTGCCTTTCTTATTTTGCGTTAGACAAGCACCAAAAAGTCTAGTGAAACAAGATAAAATCTGTATTGTTACCAAGTTTAAGGAAGTGCTTTCAAACAATTTCCAGTGATGTAACACACAAAATGGGACAAAGGGCAGCAGAAAACCAGCTAAACTCACTTTCTCTGTCCGTCTTTGACAGAGCTTGGCAAACCAGTTATTCCTAACAGGGTGCAAAGTAAAGAAGTGCCTTGCAGTCCAGGATGTCGTCCACCACCACCTCCTCTGTTACCCTAAATACTGGGGTTCAAATGCCCCTCCTGGGGTTGGGGACTTACAAGTTGCACGGCTCTGAAGAAGTGTATCGGGCCGTGGATGCCGCCTTGGCTGCGGGTTACCGGGCCTTTGATAGTGCAGCCGTCTACCGGAATGAAGCCGACCTGGGCCGATCCCTGAGGGAGCTCCTGCCCAAGCACGGCTTGACCAGACAGGATGTGTTCATAACCAGGTGATGCACAGGCTTCTAAAGCATAAGTTGACACATGATTTCTAAGAGAACACATTGGGGGCACTAAAGCTGACTTGAGGTGTTGCGCTGCTCATTCAGATCCCTGTTTCTCTTCCTGTTTTTCAGTAAGCTGGGCCCTAAGGATCAGGGTGAGCGGGCTATGGAAGGTGCCCTTCACAGCCTGTCTCAGCTGGACTTGGGTTACATTGACCTCTATTTGATTCACTGGCCTGGCACGCAGGGTGTAGCAGTGGCTGATCAGAGCAACCCAGGTAGACTCCACTTTTTTTTTCCCAGTTGTTTCGAGTGATCTATATTTCATTGCTGCACTAACTGCACAAAAACCATTCAAGCTGTCTTCTCTCATTCCTCCACTGCGACATAGCAGGCATTGAATAACAGCAGAGATGAGGTCCTAATCAATATTTGATCCCAGGAAACCGAGCTCAGAGTTGGGCCACGCTGGAGGAGCTGCATGGCCAGGGGAAGCTGAAGGCCATTGGAGTGTCAAACTATACAGTGGCTCACATGAGAGAACTAATGCAGAGCTGCAAAGTCCCCCCTGCAGTCCTACAGGTACAATGCAGGAGTTTGAATGGAGGACAGGGAAAGACATTAGCAGCTGTTTGAAATCTCACATTTTTTTTGTGTTCTTCAGGTAGAGTTTCACCCACGTCTGTGCCAAGCAGAGCTGAAGAGTGTTTGTGAGGAGTATGGAGTCTGTTTTCAAGCATATTCCTCCTTAGGCCAAGGAGATCTGGTTACTGATCCTGTGGTCCTGGAGGTGGCAAAGCAGTGCCAACGCACCCCCGCACAAGTGAGCCCACTCGCTTTGCTATCTTGGGTATACCTTTGTTTTTATTGCAAACATTTTAAGGTTCTTCTGTTCCTCTCCTCAGGTGCTGCTGCGGTGGGCGGTGCAGCAGGGTGTCGCCGTGCTCCCAAAGTCATCAAACGCAGACCGAATACAGGAGAACGCCAGACTTTTTGACTTTACACTGAGCGACGCAGACATGGACAGACTGTCAGCTTTGGACTGTGGACAGAAGTACTGCTGGGATCCGTCAGGGGTCGCCTAAAACACCAGCATGATGCCTTTTTGTCTTCAGTTTTACAGTGGGGGGGTTGTGTTTTTGGGTTGTTTTTTTTAAAGCTGTTACAGGTTTTGTGTCGACACTTTGTTAATTTCAAGACAAAAGTACAGCATATTGTGGTATGAACTCTAAATCTATGCAGCGTCACCCAACACATGACTTTATTGTCAACCATAAGCCATGTCTTAGTGAGAACCTTTCCCTTTGTTATTGGATAACAAAAACTTTTACATATCTGTCAGTTTAACTGTTGCTCCTTATTCTTTATAATCTCTTGCCTTTTCTTTGCCTAATATCTTTGACTAACCAGAAATCTCCATTGAACATAATTCAAAGGTCTTCTAAGCCTGTGTAGTAGACAATTAAAAGAACAAAATACCTTTTAAAAGCTCTCTTAAAATTATTTATTTAGACCAGAGTTTTCACAGTTGTAGAGAAAATACATTTACAAGTCATTAAAAATGAAAAAGAAACCAAAATAAGAAAAGTAATATTACATTTTTATTTTCTCCACACACACACACATCTCCAGATTCAAGTAATACTAAGGATGGTTGCAAAAAATCCAGGTGCCCAGGCAGGTTTGGGGTGTGTTCACTGTCACAGATGTTTAAAGTCAAAAGCGTTGCCAAACTCCACATCAGCCATTTTATAGTGTACGCGTGTGTCACTTAAAAATCTCATGACAGTAAATGCACCGGGACATTTTTGTGCTTTCTGTTTTTCCTCTGAGTGTAACTTGTGAAAGCGAGCAGTGAAGTTTAAGGCTGTAATTGGGTAAACAGACGAGGCTGGCTATGCGGCGTCACAGGTCACAGCATGTTCAAGGCAGTTCTTTGCAACATTAAATTCATTTAAATTCCATCTGATCTTTATTTTCAGCAGAGTAAAGCTTTATAATCTGACCCAGAGTTCTCAAAACTGTGTGTGCACTCCCGGCAATTGGATAATATGGGTCTAACGTGTTAAAATGCAGAATGCTGTTTCTTGCTTAAACACTCGTGTCTCTAGAAATATATCAGAAAACTCCTCATCCCTTTTTTTAATAATGGGAAGTAGTTTAAATTTGACAAATGACCAGTCAAAACACATGTGACCAACAGGATGGTAGAACAGGATGAGTGTCAGGTAAAGTGGCCACCGTTTGATTGTCTGAAATTCTCTGATTAAAAACCAAGCTATATATTTATATGCGCATATATATATTTTTCAATTTGAATTTGAAAACCATATAAATGCCTGCACACCCGAGCACTTCACAACTCAACGCTACAAGTCGAGAGGAAGGAAGAGTAAGACGACTTGAACAAACCCACTACCATTTTCAGCAATCGCGTATTTATAAACAAGCCACAAGTAGCCCACTCATGTTCACCGAGCTGCACAGAAATGCTGATCTTTGCCCTTAGTTAGAATTTCCATAAAGTATACATATTATGCGCCTTACGTGCCTAAAAAACACCAGCAAAGCTGATGATCAGCACTTCTAAAGCTAAGGCAGGAGAGTTTATGAGCCCATTTTAATCACATCCCCTTACAGGTCAAAGTGATCAACTCACATTTAAACTGATTAAAAACAAAATAAACAAACAAACAAAACCTCAGGATGCGATTTCTCCTGAAAATCCTTCAAGCAAAAAGCAAGTGGAAATCCCTCATTTTTAATGTGACTGGACTCTGTATTCACCCATGCACCGAGAGCTCAGCACGCAACATTTATCACAACAGCCATGGATTGTACACTGCCTATTGCTGGGTTAGCCGAGCTTAACGGCACGGTAACCTCGTTAATAAAATCTGGCTAAACCATCTTACTCACCCCCTCCCCACCCTTTACCATTTCATAAAATGTTAAAATATTTACACATAGAAATTTCAATTGTTTTTTTTTATGCTCGTCCAAGGCTTTAAAAACATATTCATATTGGATTGTGCCTTACTGTTTAACGCCCTCAGCTATTATCCCTGAAGTTTTACAAAAAAGATATTACTTCTGCATCAGAGATTGTCCTTGTAAAAGATTTCTTTTTTTTTGGGATAAATTTGTGATATAAAGCAGATGATAGTTGAGTACAGTTGTTTAAGAAGAGGCCTAAACTGAATGCCAGTACTGTCTCCTGTTTCCGGCAGATCATTTTGGCACAAAATGAGCGTGCAAGTCAAACACGAACAGCATCTGGAGATTTCCTCATGAAAATGAGGAAAGCAGGAAGGAAAAAAAAAAAAAAAATCTAACAGCATTCAATTTGGCCTTCAGTAGTCAGGTGTTATTCCTCTCTCCATACACAGCACATTGTGCAATGTCAACGTGAGAGACAACTGTAATGCTAAGCGTCTTTAAACCGAGCGTCTCTTCTACGACTAAACAAGGCTTTGTTTGTGTGTTTAGAAGAGATTATAGCCCCTCTCTCGGCCCATCTTTTTATCCGTTTTGCAGGATTCCGGCAGCAGTTCCTCCTCATCGCTGCCTTTCAATTCCACAGTGGACTTCCCAATAACATTGTTTACACCACACTCAACACGAGTACAAAAGTTCTATTTAAAGGTAGTTAACAATGACATAAAATGGCATGACTACGATGGGATTCACTGAACATGTACTTTTTTGCTTTTTACTGCACATCCCACTCTTTTTGATCGAGCCAAATCCTCTTCAGTCTTGTTCTGATCTTAAATATTGTCTCTCGGCTACAGTTTCCCCAATCCGCTCCTCCAGACCTTGTATCCTTGTCCTCTCAGTGCTTACTCAGTGCGTTGGTTGTGGTTTTCAAGATGGTTGTTCTCTCCTTCAGTCTCTTGGTGACTAAAGAGATAGCTCCACCAGGTTTTAGAGTGGTGCAGCTTCTTGAGCTTCATCTCCTGCACAGTGAAAGAGGAATAATGTCAAGTTAGCAACCTATCATCACCATCTATTTTTTTTTTCCAAAAAACTAATTTAAGCCATGACTCACTCCCATTCTTACCCCTTTATCTAGTAAGCTGTCAAACTCGTCACTCATTCGTCGAAGCTGCCTGCCGTACTTCTTGGCAGCCCACAGAGCAGGGGGAGCTGACTTTGACCTTCGCCTGAATGGGTCTCCCTCTGTGGGAGTACAGACCTCATCCTCCCCTCTAGCCATGAGCTCCTCATCCCTGGCAATTGAGGAAGTGTGGGACTCTGAGTTCACCCTGAGCCTTCCAGCAGCTAAATGGAAAAAGGAAAAGTGAGATAGGTTCAGAGTGTTTTAATGCCGCGGTCCCCAACCTTTTTTGCGCCACGGACCGGTTTATGCCCGACAATGTTTTCACGGACCGGCCTTTAAGGTGTCGCGGATAAATACAACAAAATAAAACTAGTACCGGTACCGAAAAAAAGAAGATTTATTCATAACACACGTGAAAAGACCCAGGAAAACCGAGTTAACGATAAAAACGATAACAAAATAATGCTGAAAACCGATAAAAACCCTGAAAACTATACATTTCACACCTGAGCCTCAACTCTCGCGGCCCGGTACCAAACGACTCACAGACCGGTACCGGTCCGAGGGTTGGGGACCGCTGCTTTAATGTAAGGCAGATAGAAAGGAGGAAATAAAGAGTAATGTAGGAATAGAGGAATTTAAATCATTAGTTGTCTCTGCGACAAGCGACTGTTATTGTACACTGTTATCTTGGCTCTTTTCAGCTGCACGGTAAAAAGAGCCAAAACATCCTCCTATAGTGCTTTGAATGAAGCAATTCAAAATGCAAAACAGGTTAGCTCAACCTCATTTTAATGTCCCACCCCAGAATGCATCTCAAGAAAAATAAGGAGAAAGGATAGATTCTAAACTTCTCTACAGATACAGCCAAGAAATGGCTAAATAAAGGGGTGGGGGGGATCTCATCTAGAGCAGGCTGTGGTCACGTATGCTGCAATATATGTTTTGCCAACAGAACTTCTGCTCAGTTAATCCACAACATACAACAAGGTGCAACATCCAGGGCTGAACAGTAAAGCCAGTGCACAAGTCCCAACAGCTTCCCCTCTTAAAGTACAGTTAAAAAAAATAAATACTGCAGCTATAAACATGTTTACAACCATATACAAAAAAACAACAGTGTTTTAATCTGATCACATAATTGCACCCGTCATGCCAAGTGGGTGCCACTGGTTGGGTTGTACTAAAAGACACAAACAAACCAATCAGCTTTTCAGCAAGTGTGTTTTAAGTCTGTTTTTTGTTTGCTTACCAAAATTAATATCATACTGTAATAAGGACACACCTTGCTTCCCCCCCAGTTCTACCACGTGATTCAAACTGTACATAACAGAAAGAGGAAGCCACAGCGATGTCACCCTCTGGTTTGTGGGAGATCGTCAGAAAGCCTCAAGCATGGCATTGTGGTCTTGGCTGTTGTTTTGGAAACCGGGTGCAATGTGACCATATCTGAATGCGTGAGCTGGGGAGTTATCACTAATCCACAAATCTAATTATGCACAATTTCAAGTCTTGATATGGTCCAAAGGGGTTGGCTATTCCACAGTATATCAGACAATTTATTTTGTGTTCCTACCTGTCGTTTTGATTACAGGAAGGGAAAGTGTCTGGGGCTTGCTTTCTTGAACTTGTCTTGCTGACTGCTGGTTTTCTCCTTCCCCTACCTCCTCTGATGTCTCTGAATCACTGTCTGAAATTTTGAAGTTTGCAGCCATCCTGACATCTGGAGAGACAGGGTGGTGTTAGAAATATGAACGACAAAAACGGTTAAAGAAATGACACTGTGTCCTTAAGTGCATGCACATAACAGATCAATGTTGTTATGACCACAGCAGGTTAATACTGGCGTTGCTTTGCCTTTGACCTTTCAAGCAGATATAGAAAAAAAACCCACAATGATAAATTGATTATTTTTTTTAAATTTACATCTTATTCTAACAGAAGACTGCACTGCAAAAAGTTTCTATATTGCAATTGTGCAATTTTATTGTCATATAACACATTACCCAAATATGTGTAAATATACCTAAGACTCGTAAAATGGGATAATTCATTGTATCGGTGGAACAGCCACCGAGCACACCCAGCGGGCTATATCTTTCTTTTTAATGCCCCTGATACTGGCCGGTCCAAAGGTATTTCACTTTAACTACCCACAAGATACCAGACTTGTTTTGACAACACGGACCTGTATTTGGTGTTATTAATAAGGATTTGACCCTTGACTGTTGCTAAATTAACCAATACACCTTCTTCTTCGGTAAACACACTCTGTCGCTTGTTTTGTTGTTGACTGAAGAGGACAAAAGAAAGTTCCTTAAGGGCGGAAGCTGCTCCGGCCAACCTTAGCTAGCAGCGTTTGTAAGGAAATTACTCCACAAAAAACGACTCCTTACCCGAATCTTTATCGTGTGAGTCTCAAAAGTGCGAGTGTGTCTTTAGTTTGCTTCATGCGGTCGCAGCTGTTGTTGTCCGCGTCTTGTCTTTTTACTCTACTGCACACTTTAGCTCCGCGCTCACCCAATCGCCGCGCGTCACTGCACCGCAGCGGCGCGCTGACGTCACTGTTGCGAGCTAGGACTGGGCTGTGCCTTTGTTTGTCTCACCGGCTTACCGTAATATGCAGCGTAGATGCGCAATACCAATTAACTGCTAGATTTCTCGTAAAATTGCATAATAACACTTTATATCTAAGAGTCCCGCTTTTACAATCCTACACAATATATAATACCGAGGTTGCATAAAAAAATGCTCTTAAATTAAAAGTACTGCAATTTTACAGTTAGTCTTTATTTGTTTTTTGTTTTGTTTTTTATTTAGTTTAATAGGAAAAAATATGCTGCACTCATAAAATATACATTTATTAGTGTGTCATTATATCTCCTAACAAACTGATGCCTTCTTATGAACTTAGAATTATGCCAATGAAAATACTTTTTTTTTTCATTCAAGCCTTTATTTAAACAACAGTACAATACAAAATAGAATTAAAAAGTACCACATTAATGGTGTTGTACCTACAAAAAAAAAAGATTGCATAACATCTAAACAAACAAACAAACAAACAAATAAATGAACAATATTCAGAACCTACGATATAAACATGCTAGTAACTGATCAAACCAAATAATAAAGTGATTGAAAGATCTTGATTTTTTCCACAAACACCCATAGTTTTTATAGCTTTTGGGTTAGTGGAGTTCTTAATTGAATTAAGATACTGTACAAGTTCAAAGGAGAATACATAAAAAGAGGGATGTCTTCCTAAACATTTGGACTTGTGAATATGAAATTTAGCCATTAAAATTAACAAGTTAACTTGTCTGTTATCAATGTTGAATTGTTTTTGTTTTTTGTGTAGACGAAATAAAACATATTTCCAAAACAGTACAAATCCTTTAAATACATTTTCTGAGATAAAAACACATAAGCTCTGCCAAAAATCTTGCACAAGGTTACAAAACCAAAAAAAGATGTATAGTAGATTCCTTGGAAGTTTTACAAAAGTTACAGCTTGTATCAATGTCTAATTTGAATTTGCTCTGAAGATAATCTTTAGATGGATAAATTCTGTGTATTAATTTATAAGAAATATCTTTAATTTTGTTGGTAATTAAAAACTGATTAGGGAGTCTCCCAACTTCCCAATATTGTTGTCAGTAATTATCATCAGCAGATTAAACATGTGACCCTCCCATCTCCAGACATCTGGCTAAATGACAACAGCAACTGGATATAAGCTAATATGCCAGCTAATGTTAGTTTTGAGTGTCCTAAAAAGAAAAAAGACCCTTTTCCTATGATAGAAAGTTTGCTTACATTCTTATGTCTCATGAGAGTTTATTTGCTAAATGTCTGAGTCTTACAATGTTAGATCCACTTAAAAGAAAGTTTCACTAATGCCAGCGAGCATCAGCTAAAAGCGTAAAAGCAGACAGAAAGGTTCAGGATATCCTCAATAACTCACCTCAGCATCACTGTCACTGGACAGAAGTGAGTTTCACTGTGGATCTGACTTTTATGGCCTTAAAGTGTGGACTTACCTTTATTAAATTGCTCCACTCCAGGTCTACAAGTAAGGTTTTTAGGTTCAGACAGGGACCTTCTTATGATTCCATGTACCCATGTGAAGGTAAGGATGACTGTGCTAAACCAAAGCACCAAAACTTTGGAACATCTAGAGTTTCTTGTTTTGCACTGCACTGCTTGGGAACTTGAAGCGTCAGCTTGCTCCACAGATTTTATATATAATCGATGGATTCTGGTTAGGGAACTCCATGATCTTAATGTGCTTCTTCTTTAGCCACTGAGAACCTTCACAGACATCTTTAGCCACTCCTTTGTTGCTTTGGCGGTATACTTTTGGTCACTGTCATGCCAGAAGACTCATCCATGACCCTTCTTCAGTATTCTGGCTGAAGGAAAAAGGTTCTTGGGCAGAATTTTATGGTACGTGCCCCCATCCATTGGCCCCTCAATGCAGTGAAGTCGTCCTGTCCCCTTAGCAGAAAAAATGCCTTAAATCATAATATTTCCACCTCCATGCTTGACTGTAGGGATGGTGTTCTTCAGGTAATACTCAGCATTTCAGCTTCTTCAAACATGGCAGGTCGAGCTAAAACTTAAGACAGGCCTGTACATTGCGGGTGCTGCAAAATTTCAGTTATGAATTCAATTATGGTATATGTGTTACCAGTGGTATTCTTGGTGACTGTGGTCCCAACTGCGTTCAGATCATTAATAAGCTCCTCCCATGTAGTTTTGGGCTAATCAACCACTTTTCTCATAATCACTGTCACCCCATGATCTAAGATCCAAGATTTTTGGATCACAGAGCTTCAAACTGAGGGTGACTGATCTTTCCATTTCCAAATAAATCGGTCTGGAAGAGAGGTTGCAACAGAAGAAACTGATTCTGTGGACAGACATGCTTTATAGATAAGTTTATATAATGAGTTGAGATTGGGTGTATCTGTAATTGGCTGACTGACTGATTGTTGTGTCCCAAACATTTGAGACTGTTTAATTTAAGTGAGCATTTAAGTGAACAAACATGCTAATTCAGCAGTGGATTAAACATTTACTGTATCTGATTAATATGACTATAAATACAATATAAACTTTGCATTACAAAGAGCAGGTAGAAGTAACTCCATAGTCATTTAAATTACATTTATGATGAAAAATGCTCTTTTCTTTTCTTCTTCCTGGAATGAAGTGCAGGGAGGACTGACAGCAATTTGTTGCTATTCCCTGTGAGAGCACCAGGTGGGGAGGCAGGACTACAAACTGAGCTGCAACTTAAGTCGAGAAAGTAATGGGCATAAACTGTTGTTATCCTACGTGTAACTACAGCTCCAGAGGGAGTTCCTGCATATCTATGGCTTCAGCAATAATGCGTCTGTCAGAGAACTGATAATGTGAAAGCCTAGCCTCAAGCAAACCTGTATATGGCTCAATGTCCCATGTGGATTGCACTTCATCATCATCAACACAGAAAAGTCAACCATGTAATTATTAACCTTTAACTTGTTTTAAAAAATGTAACGCTGCCTCTAGTCCTCATCTCCACCTTTACATCATTCTTCTCTTTCCATCTTTCCATCAGTCTGTTTTTGCAGAGTCAGTAAATGACACTTGAACAGGAGGAACAAACTGTTTCTGTGGATACTGTGATGTGATTTGAAGCGATGTGATGCAGCATTCTCTGATTCAGTGTATCCAAATGGAGCTAATGTGAGTTTACAAGTTTAGACAAACATCCAAAGTCTGCACAGTCAGCCTTTCATACACTAATGGATCGTCTCAGAAAAGAAATGATTAAATCATCTGTTCTTTTTCACTTCTTTTGACCTCTATTTTGGGATGGATTTCATAGAAATTATACAAGGGACTTTGGGTTGGATTTGGAAAGCTATACAGTTAATATCTGCTTTAATCTGTGTATGTGTGTGTGTGTGTACTCCCCTTAAAACTGCCATCCATGACAGTGTGTGAGTGTCAAAGCTCTTACGCACTCTGTATGATCAGGATAATTTTCACACGCAAGCATGGAAGCTCGGAAAGTGTGCGTTTGTGCATGAGTCTGCTGGATTTGAGCTTTATCCGAAGGAGCTATACAATTAGCATCCATTTATATCTCCCTGTACCAACCTCGCCCTGCCTCCCTGCCCCTCATCTGCTAGTTATTTTGGGAAATGGAGGCGTATGCACTCCCACACTGTCTCCAAACCACCACTCAGTGTGTTTCAGTGCACCCATCTGTGTGTGTGTATGTGTGTGTTTGTGGCTGTGTCCAAGCAGATCCCAAAATGTTCCTTTCAATTTAATGCCCCGACACAGCCTGTCTACTGGCACCACCACAGCTGCACTCTGTCCTTTCGAATATTTTCCAAGTTCAGTCAGTTAGCTCTGTGCTGGTGGCGAAGAAGGGGTTTTTGAATAGCTGAGTGAGAAAGAAAAGAAAAGAAAGGTGGTATGAAAGAAAAGGACAATTTGGTTACCCAGTTCTGAAAAAATATTAGAAATGCAGTGTGTACCCGCTACTTTGAAATGCAGCAATACAGACAAAGAAAGTGAAAAAGCAACAGATGAACAGATCAAAAGTAAAAGCAGTCCAAGAGATTTGAGAGGTGTCTGAGAGTGCAGAGGAAGAGGTAAGGCAACGGAGGAGCTGAGAAGGTGACATCGTCTGACGGAATAAAAATAAGCTGGAGAGACAGAAATTCAAGGATGGCACATGTGAAAGAGACAGGAACACAGAGAGAGAGCAAACTTAACCTACATCAGAGTGAATCCACTCCTGCAGCCCGCTGCTTCGACTCGAGCCCTTTCATCACTGCTCTCGGTACATGCTCATTATATACGGACCGCTCCCTTGCTGTATTACCAAGTCACTCTGTGATCACAAAGCTGGCATTTAGCAGCTTTCTAATTTGATCCACCCCGCCCTTGTTTAGCTTGCTGGTCTTATGAACCAGCTCTTCCTAAGGTCTTAAAGCCTGGGAATATATAAATGGGTAAAAATGTATTTTTCTGTAGTGCAGAAAAATATCAAAACATATCAAATCGATCCCATCTGATAACAAACAAACAAGTAATAGCCTGACAGAGGAAAGCAGTGTGCTTTGATCATTTATAGCAATCAATGTTTGGACCAAAAGTGGTCCATATCTGCAGTTATTGTTGGTTCACGATGACTCAGCTCAGCCTCAAGTCCACCCTATATGTATAGCTATGTAGTGGCATTTGGGCCACATCTGGGCCACAAAACACAGCTGTGTTTTTGTCTAGCCTGGTGACTTTTGGGCCACATGCACTCCACATAACATTTGCCAGAGCTGTAACCGAGACAAACATGTCACAATGAGCCCACACAGGGCCCAAATGTGTCAGCTCTGGACTGGGATGATTTGCACCCCTTTCATATCTGTAGCCAGTTTGCAGAGTTTAATATAAATAATGAAAATAAAGAAGACGGCTAACCTAGCTCTGTCTAGAATCGAAAAATACACCTACCAGAATCAAAAATATCGCAAAATGGTATCTTTATTTACTATTTAGAAATAAAAGTGACTTTGATGAAGATATATAATTCAACACAAAGCCACTTGTGAAACTGGAACATGACATTTTACACTTTTGTTATTTTTTGGTGGTTTAAAAACCAGTATTCATTTATAATAGCAAAAAGTTGAGTTGCTGTAATGTGAAATTACCAGAGTAGTGATTTCCCGTAGGGCTGGGCGATATATGGAGGTTTTTTTTTTTTTAAATATCGATATATTTTTATACGAGATACAAGATGTGACAACATCCTTTATATCGATATAGTCTATGTTACATTATAATTAGAGTTGTGGAGCCACAAGGTTGTCTCTCTTTCGTCCACTTTTGTCTCTACGCAACGTTACTCCGCCTCGCCTAAGCTAACCACGCTAATGAGCTAACCGCGCTAACGCCTTGCAGCCCAGAGGGACTGCACGGCCTAGAATCCTTTAATTTTCTCAAAAGTTGACAGCGCGCCTTTTGTATGAATTCTGGTTGTGCTTGATGACCGCGAACCGATTTTATGTGGTACACAGCGCTCAGCAATATGTCAAAAAATGTTTTGGTACGACTTTGGTAAGATACGGAGCTGCACCGCTTGATGGATTGTCGGAGCATTACGGCTACCGAGGAGCCTCGCGGAGTGATACGCAATGTGCTTCAACGTAATATTACCGTACTGTGTGTGTATAAGGACCATAAATGGCACCTGAAGCGGATTTCAAACTCCAGGCTGTCAGTCACGCAGTAGAAGTTGGGAACAGGGCAGCTGTGAAATCTGTCTAGCTTTTTGTTATGGACAAAAACAACATAGTTTTCTTTTATTTATGGAGCATTATTATTTAATAAATGCTCATAATTTATTTTTGAGTAGTTTTTTTCATGTACATCTATGCTGTATGTTAATAAAAGTGCCTGTGTGACATCTGGGACACAGCTTTGACTAAGAACTCTCTTTTTGTTCTTACTTTATGGCTTTAAAAAAAATATCGAGATATATATCTTATATCGCCATCCAGCTAAAAAAAATATCGAGATATGAATTTTGGGTCATATCGCCCAGCCCTAATTTCCCGATTTGCAGTTATTATACAAAGTAAGCTAAGTAGCTCCAACCTCATGTAAATTTACTCCTTATCTCAATTCTCAAACTTCAAATTATTTTAAATACTTGATTATTGATTTTGGTAAGAAGCAACAGTAGCTAACAAAGGTTTGTTTGCCTTTCTCTATGAGCTGAAGGTTAGCAAAGGTTCCACCCAGCTAGTTCTCTGCTTTGACAAAGAAAAAAACCCACACACTTCTGTCTGTTCCTCTTTTTTTTAACCCTCCAGTATCATCACATGGTTGGGTTGTTTTCATGTGGTTGGTCTAGGCTGTGTGTGTGAGTTCAGTTCAGAGGCTCATCTGAAACACATGTATCCTTTATATGTCATTAAGGTACAGACTTATTCATTAACTATCATTATATTGTATAATGACACTTAATGAATAGCAGCTGTTTTTTTTATATATAAAAAAGGTTGCTCAGATAGGCTTTTACTGTAAAACCTGACATAGTTGTGCATAATTCCAGGTCTTAATCAGCCTTTCTTCAGTGAGTTCAAAAGAAATAATGCATGATTAAGCAAGGACTCTGCTAATGACCACAATATGGCCATTAGCAGAGTGCAGCTTTAATTATCTGTGCTTAATTCAGCTTTTGTTGGCTAATCAGTATTTTTTTAGCGTGAAGCCGTACCTACAAATTGAAATTGTTCAATCAGCGTAATGAAGTGCAAATGTATTTCTAAAGGGTAAAACACACTTTAACTTGTGGACCGTTTTGTTCACTAAACAAGAATTTAAAATGAATGGTACCAACCAGAACAAGACTGGTTAACATTTAACAGTTATTCTTTTGGCTTTCTGGGTTCAAAGGGAGAGCAAAGTCTAATTTCACTTGATCTAGAAACTTCTACTGAGAAATGTGATAGTATTCTGTAGGATACATCTATGATGTGTGCTAGTTATTTTCACTATTAAAAGAGAACTGAGCTAGAGTTAGTTTATGCAGGCCTTGAGATCAAGCTTTATGCAGTCCCAGCAATATTTGCTGATTAACTGTCATACGCGCTCGCTTTTCAAGCCTGTCCAAAGCTGGCATGCATCTGCAAGCCGTTTTGCCACCCAGCTTCTTCCAAACTGTGATTTTTGTGCTGTGTCTAATACTGATACTGTCATTCATGCCTGCTCAGATCTGTGTGGAGATCCTCCTGTTCCTGTGCCGAACCTCCAAATATACTGCATTTTTCAGACTACAGGGCGCACTTAAAATCCTTTATTTTTCACAAAAATAGACAGTGCACCTTATGTATGAATTCTGGTTGTGCTTACTGACCTCGAACCGATTTTATGTGGTACACTGCGCTCAAAAGTCTGTCAAAAAATGTTTTAGTATGACTCTGGTAAGCTACAAAGCCGCACCGCTTTATGGATTGTCTGAGCATTACAGAATTTATTAATTTTGGCGAATTTAGAAGTTAGCAGGAAGTTAGCTCAGTAGTTTCCACCTAAACATGATATACCATATTCTGACTAAGATTTCTGAAAAAATTTAAATGTACCGCTCTGCTATCACTTCCGCCAAAAATGAAGACAGAAAACTACAACAGTGACTTTTGTAGGGTTACTGAAGTTGGGCTAGCTGGTATATAATGATGTGCTACGTGATCGCTAGCAACATAGCTAGGTTAGCCTAATAAACAGTGAAGCTGGAGGATGAACGCTAACTAAACAACAGTGACTTTTGTAGGGTTACTGAAGTTGGGCTAGCTGGTATATAGGGTTGCCAACCGTCCCTTAAAAAACGGAATCGTCCCGTATTTAGAAACAAAAGTACACGTCCCGTATTGAGCTAATAAGGGACGCACTTTGTCCCGTAATACAGTGAGAATCAAAAGTAGTCTATAAGTTTTAATGTAATTAACGCTTTGTTTGAAACCATAATTCCCAGCCCCGCCCCTGCTTTGTGACCAATGAGCTGACAGCACACTTATGACAATTCGAGTATGACAATTCAGATTACCGCTCATCTCATTGGTTGAGGAAAGGTCGCTTGCGGAGAAAATACCGGAAGACAACAGATGACCACAACAAAAAGCATGGCCAACAGGGAAATAAACGCCGACACTGCGGTGCAAGTCTCAGACGACAGTACACCTGAAGCTGGGCAAACACTGCGATTTTCAAACTGCACGATTGGCTCGCATGGGTTATAAGTTCGTAGGTCACGATGCAGGTCTCACACTATACCGCCCGATGCTCTGATGCGACCTGAGTCACACTGTGCCTCCATAAAATGAAGGTTATAACAGAAAATCTGTCGCTCGCTCTCCCTCTCTGTCTTTCACTCACACAGACACACACCGCCATCAACATTGCTAAATTACTAATGACAAACATGATCAGGCAGCTGTGATTGAGCAGCAATGTAAATCCAACTATTTTCACGGTTGTTGTGGTCGTGATAATTTGGTGATGCCACATCGAAAAGGCTCGGATGAGCTTTCCAAAGTTCTACAAGTGGTGCCTCCATCGCTTGTGTCCAGATCACACGCTGCACAGCCGTGCTGCTCCGTCTTTTTCACCGACGTTTACGTGTTTGCGCGTGAGCAGTGTGAGCGGCTGCGGTGACACCCTCACGAGCGATTGACGATCGGGAGCTGGTCGTGAGGTGTTAATCGCTTCTCGTTACCCCACGTATACTACACTATGCACGATGAAGGCCAAAATCGGGCCGATCACGACTCAAAAATCGGCTCAAAATGGGCCAAAAATCGCACAGTGTGAGCCCAGCATTAGACCAGCAATGTTTGTGCCTCTCAGAGAAAGAAAAAAAGGCTGCAAAAGTGCAGGGAAGAATGGGAAAAGGAAAACACCTGGCTGGAAAAGTTCACGATAACACCTATAAAGCGCACTGCGCTGTGTGCCGGCGCACTTTTTCCATAGGCATGCTTCTAATGGTGGGCACATGAAGAACATGAGGGGCGTGAAAGCTCGGGGAACCCTTAACCAATTTTTGTCTACCAGGCCACGGCAGAACCAGATATGGTAAACACTGGTTTGTTTGTTTTTAAACCCTCTGGTTAAGGTTAAAATGGGCATGTGCAGTGAATATCAGCGCTATGTGGCCAGAAGTGTGATAATATAATTTATTTTGTGTAATAAACAACTGCAAGGATAGATGATTACAACAAATAGATGAGTAATACATAAAAGTAATACATAGATGAATAATGATGATGAGTTATGATGCGTAATCATGGGAACAAGTGGGTTTACAAACGGGAGCAAAAGCTGAAATAATGCCTCTGCTGAAGCCAATTGCACTAAATGCACTAAATGTGCACTGTTACAAGAATATTTTTCTTTCTATTATTTTCTATTAATTTATATAATTTTAAGTTAAGCAGGACAGAGTTCTTTTAAAGAAAGATTTACTTTTATTATCAAAAGTTAAGCATGACAGGCTTCTGTTTAAGAAAGAGACGTGTTTTATTGTGTTAATGTTGTCATTTTGAGCTAAAAATAAATGGCTAAATGATTTTTGTTTCCCATGTGTTGATATCACAAAGGATACGCATCTACTTAAATCAAATTCAAGTCAAATGGTTAAAAAAAATAATTTCACACACAAAAAAAGAGCTAAAAAATTCACCACACTGGGAAGGGTGAAGACAACTGGGTCGCCCGGCCCTGGCCACGAGGTGTCCCTTATTTATTTCTCAGGGAGTTGGCAACCCTACTGGTATATAATGATGTGCTACGTGATCGCTAGCAACATAGCTAGGTTAGCCTAATAAACAGTGAAGCTGGAGGATGAACGCTAACTAAACAACAGTGACTTTTGTAGGGTTACTGAAGTTGGGCTAGCTGGTATATAATGATGTGCTACGTGATCGCTAGCAACATAGCTAGGTTAGCCTAATAAACAGTGAAGCTGGAGGATGAACGCTAACTAAACAACAGTGACTTTTGTAGGGTTACCGAAGTTGGGCTAGCTGGTATATAATGATGTGCTACGTGATCGCTAGCAACATAGCTATATTAGCATAATAAACAGTGAAGCTGGAGGATGAACGCTAACTTTTTCCACTCGATAAAAGTTAACACGAGGGTTCCTGATGGTTAGGGACAAATGCAATCGCATGGCAGGATGCTGTAAACGGACCAAACTTCAGTCAAGAAAACAACTAGGATAATCCATCCACAATACGAGGTTAGGCATTAATATACTGCAACAACATGGGAATGGAGCAGCTGCGAGAGAATTCAACATTAATTAATCAATGGTACCGAAGTGGAGGAAGAATGAGTTGAGTAAAGTCTGACTTATCTGACTGTTTTGTTTTGCTTACTGCGCCTTATAATCCGGTGCGCCTTATGTATGAAAACAGACCCGTTCATCGACAGTGCGCCTTATGGTCCGAAAAATGCGGTAAATGACGTCAGATGGATATGACAATATTCTTTTAACCGTGGTGGTCATGGCTGAAGACCTTTTAATTCACACTGGATTTGTAAGTTTGTACTATGTATGTTAGCTAAGATGGTTGAAACAGTTTAACAGTATCTCAGTTGTGTTTATTCCGCCAGCCATATATTGATTTGCCGCATTAACCTGCTGTCTTTTGAATCAAAAGTGTCGGGTTATAGCAATTTATTTTAAGGTATCAGGCGACACTTTTCAGTATCTGTGCTTGGGGCCTCTGTTTTTCTTGCCATCCTCCAGAAAAAGGGGTAATCCATCCTCCTTAAAGATTTTATTTGCTTACTGACACTGATGAAAGGCAGGAAATTGGGTGGAGAGGAGAAACACGCTGCAAAACAAGACACATTTCCAGCCCAGACGAGAGTACACGGTATCTGCATTAGTAGATTCATCTTCCTCACTGACTAATCCTCTTCTCCATCATTTCACCCACTCACGAGCTCATCATTTTTGCCTCTTATTTTTTTGTTTTCAATTAGTCTGCCCTTCTGCCTCCATCACTTGTTGCCCCTCTCTGCCTGTTTCCCCCTCTTCTCTCCTCATCTGTCGTTACTTCCCGTCTCACCCTCGACTCACCCTGATTTCTTTTCTCCGCTTCTCTTTCATGTAGTTTCAGTTCTCCCTCTTTCCTTCCTTCCCTCTTTGTATCTGGGTTGCTGAACTAGTTCACCAGGAGCTTCCTCGCTGATGGCGCCATCGCTTGTGTTTAATTGATGCTGTTTGATAGAAACAAGCTGCTTGTTGGATTCACTCAGGTGGTAACAAAATCTTAAGAGCCCTTACGAGGTAAAACTCGAGAGGTGAGTAAAACATTTTTGGGGGCTTCTGTAATTTCACTTTTGGAGTTGTTTTCAAAAAAAAAAAAAAAGGTTCACACAGTGTCACGATAAACACTTTAGCTTTTCTCCGATTGCACTTTCAGTTGGCAAAGTTAGAGAGAAGTGCTGTTAAAAAAAACTAAACTATAGAGCGGGAAACACAATTACTTTAACAAACTATTGAATTCTAATGAGAACTTACACTCGCTGTTGGCACCAGGACGGCGCAGTCAGCAGAACAGAAATGGGATGAGTAGCTGTAACATTACCATAACAATACAAATCTGCATAAAAATAATCAAATAAAGGCTGTGATAGATGGACATCATTAAAGGAAATGGAATTGGAACCCATTGGCCAATAACTCAATGTATTTTTCATCCTTAGGTCATCACAATGCTCCGCTCAGCTACTGTAGAACTTAGTCCAGTCGCCGCTGGCTAGTGAACATTTCATCAACTCAGCTTTACATTTTAAACCTCGAAGCTCGAAACTGCACGCTGGCATAACATGCGAGGAAAAAGTGTGTATCTGCGCCTATATATGTGCGACTGTGAGCTTGTGTGTGGTAATATGAATCACAGTGAAAGGTCACTATGGCTCGAGGAGAGATGAAACAGAGGAGAAGTGATGAATTGCACTCGGACCATTTTCCCTGCAACACTCCAGGTTATAGTGAACCACGTGAGTGCGTGTGTGAGACACAAGAGAGAGAGAGAGGGAGGGCGTTCAGGTGCATACGAGTAGGTGTGTGTGTTCCCGTGTGTGTATGCTCAGCAGAAGTAAAGTAAGAGGAAATAAATGCTATAGTGTGTAAAGGATAAGAGAGAAGTATCACACGGTCATATACGCGGGCTCGCAAACTTGACAGTTTATATGCACAGCAGCACGGTTGTACTGGACACTCTCACAGCTACACTCATCATTGCAAAGTGGAAGTCTCCATAAATGACTTGCATCACTTGCATAAACTTCTCCTTTCATTTTTGGGCAGCAATTATGCAACAACAACGATCGGCAGGGGCGCAGAATATTAGAAATGTGTTTGCGGGGGTGGTGGATGGTGTTGACATGAGCTCAGGATACATGGGATTTGGGGGGGGAGGAGGGGGGGTTTCTACAGTTGTGCCTGGGCTTTGCTTTTCTGTCACGGGTCTGATTGGTTTCTGTCCCCTGATTATGCAGCGCCTTTTCAGCACAAACCAATAACCCAGCAACTGAATATGTCAGCTGGGTTTGAGTGCTGCCATCATTTATGCCTTTTTAAAAAATTAATATATATACATGTATATATGTATGAGTATGTGCATGTGTGTTTGAACAGATGGACACGAATGCTACAGCGCATAGACTGTTTGTGCGCATAACAGCCGCTCCCTGAGCCACATAAGCCCCTACCAATCAAGTTTTATTATAAGTGACGATGAGCTCGACAGCCACAACACCACAGCCAGAGATGCTTTGATGCACTCGTAAGGCCATTAGCTCTGTGACAACCTGGGGTGGACAGAAAAGAAGCAACTGGCGCGTGTGGGAGCATATGTTTTCCTGATTGTGGATGTGGTTTGCCAGGACAGGACCGTGGGTGCATATACAAGCAAACGATACAGTTTTATCCAGTGTTTTTGAGCAGACGTGAGAGGGTGTAATGTGGCTGTGATACTTTTTTTGCTCGCAAAGGATCGGGGCTCATTTGCTCACAATCCTCCTCATCATCATTATGTTCTGTTTCACAGCTCCCCCATGGACTGTACTCAGCATGACTTACAATTGCTTCAGTTGTCTGACACAGTGAGTTTGAGGCAGCTCATGAATAGTCAGGAGCCAACGGTGCTTTATAAAGTTGGAGATAAAGCGGAGTGGGAGCATATTAGCAGGCTACTGTGTAATCATTTCCAAGGTCTGAGCGGTCTTCATGGGGAAATAAGAGGATTGCGTAATGAAAGTTGGGGACTTTGGCCTCTAGTAGACTTTATTACTGAACATAGCTTCAGTAATTACATTAGGGTGTTTCAGGCAGCGCCTTGTTTACACAAGTTTGCTGGTTGTTTTTGGAATTTCTTTAAAAGTACTAATATAACATCTTATAGGAAGTGAAAGTGATGTGACTGCAGATGCATATTGTGAAATAGTTGTATTCTTCCATTAGGAAATTGATGTTACAGGCTCAAGACTTAAGCAGCTTTATTGTCACATAATAACCTACAGCTCCTATAGAGTAGGGGTGAGTTTTTATAATCGATTTATCGATTAAAATCGATTCTGGCTTGGATAACGTAAAATCGATTCATTAAAATCCTGAATCGATTTTTTAATATAAATTTATTTTGCCCGAAACGCCAGAATCTCAGGTTAAACCTCACAAAATTTCAACAACCACCAAACAGCTAAAACAGTAAATGAGAGCAGGAACACGGATTCTGCACAAAGACGTAAACACACAGCGCAACCCGCGGATCAGAATCAGTTAGATGTCGCCTTTCTCACAGTCGGGGCTGAAAGCCGACAGCTCGCTGATTCTGATCTGTCGGCGGGTCCGCGCTTTGTGTTCACGCCCTTTATGCGCTGATTGTAAAGCTGTTAGTTTGATGTCTCTCCAAACAATATTGACCGAACCAGCAGCAAAAGAAGATCCAAACTACGCTTCACATAAACATCGTCATGTATTCACTCTGACTTTTACTGTTTTGCTTCCACCAGGATGCACAGCTCTCTCGCGCGTGCGTGCGTGCTCGCGCTCTCTCCCCCCCCTCTCTCTGTACTGTTTTCTGCATTATTTGCTTGCTTGTTACGCACAAGTCTACCGTTGTTTACAGCGCTGTCGGCAGACGTTTTTTTCCCCGTTTTATATACTTCTGAAAAGAAAACCTAATTTCTGCCGTTCAATACTGAACAAATTTAAACTTTTTAAAATTATGCAAAATGCAAAACGCTCAGCCATGTCTCTAATAAAACCGCTGTAACTTCAGAGGTAATGTTCATGTGTTGATTAATGGTTTTCTTTCGTTTTTGATGTACTGCAGAATATTTTTATAAAATCCCAGGCCAGGAAAATCACCTTCATGTTTTTCTGTGTTTTATCCTCAGCTACTTTGACACAAAGGCATCTGCTGTGATACCTTTGATAAAGTCTTGCGTGTGTCAGCTTCCTTTTTATAGATACAAAAATATGTAAATGTACTGATCTGAATTATAATATTTCTGACTGTCAAAATTTCCCAGATTCAAATCGAAGTGAATCGAATCGAATTGTGGATCGAATCGATTCGGGACCTTGTGAATCGGAATTGAATCGATTCTAGAAATCAGTGACGATACCCAGCCCTACTATAGAGTATAGAGAATACCAGAATCGACAAAACGTGCACCAACATCAACCCATGTGTGCCAGATAGTTCAAAAGAGGACAATAATTTCATAGTAAAATGTTGTAAATATACAGTAAAACTAACTTTCTAAGGCTGACTTTCTCTGGCCTCTGCAGCATTTTATGTGTTGCATCTTTGAAGCAATTTAAGAAAGAAATGTTTTCAGCAAAGGCTCAAAGATGAGAGTGACTAGTCTCTGTTAGATAGTGTGGCTGTGCAGGTTAGAGTACCTCAGCACCTGTTCCAGGCAACAGGAAGGAATAGAGTTTGTGTGAAGTGTGTAAATGTGTGTGTAGGGTCATCTACAAAACTGGTGATTTTGTGTAGGCAGCGTGTAGTGTAAATATCTGAGATGCAAAAAGGCGAGACAATATTCTCAGCTGTCCTCACTTTCTCTTGCACGGTCTTGTCTGAGATGAAGTGGGCAGTGATTCAGCTGGTCGGGATGCTCTCGATGGTCCCTTTGTAGGATGTGGTGAGAATGGAGGGAGGGAACTGAGCTTCTCTCAGCCTTCGCAGAAGGTAGACAAACTACTTGAGTATTGTTTGGCTAAAATTTAACAGCAATAGTCACTTGGGGGGACATTTAGGGGAATGCGCTTACCCGTGTTACTTGGACAACACAGGCGATGAAAGAGAAGCTAGCGGCTAGTTAGCTTAGCATGTGAGGGTAAAAATAGTTGTGATTGAGATCAAATGTGTTATTTTATTTTATTTTTTTAACTTTTGAGGCACTAGTAGGTGGTTTTTGCTGCCATCAAACACAACCAGTTTAGCCGTGTCACAGTTTCAGGCCTCTTGCTAAGCTAATGTGCTAATGTCAGGAAACATGAGAGGTGTGTCAATTTTTATAAAGCTGAGCTGTGCTTTTAGACTTTAGGGAAGGAAAAGGTCCAAAAAAACTACAATGTGCTGTTTTTGTATTTTAGTAAAATGAGGCATAAGCGGTCAGCTAACTCTAAAGCCTCGATTAAACTCTTTTCCAGACACAGATGGTTGGAGACCCGATGGCCGAGTAACGGCCTGCTATTCGTTTTTAATTTCCACTTAAAATCTGCTGCCTGGGGGGCATGCGTAATTGTTGCATTGTAAAGTAATCTTAGCGGACTCATGGATGCAAAAAGTATAGTCCCTGCTTAAGTGTTGCCTTTAGCGTCTAGTCTGTGTGCTATGCTAAGCTAACAACCCTCACTGTAAGGTTTGTCAAAATGTCAAACTCTTTCTTTTATCACATTTTCTGACTGGAGGTTTCTGCTCATCTGTTAGTTTGGTGGTCACTGTAATTCAGTGATTGTCAGACTGTGGAGTGGGCTCCACAAGTGGAAGATTGAGCCACTGGGCATGGATAACCAGACGAAAAATACAAATTGAAGCTACTTAACTTATCTAAAGTCAAAGATTAATAAATGCAATTGATAGCTTGAGAAGGTTTGAGAGCCGCTGCTGTAATTTACAAGATAATCCTATAAAGACATAACAGAACAAAAGAATGCAGAATAAGAAACACTTGTTAAATATCTTAATACAGTATTGTAGCAGTTGCACTGTATTGGTATGCAGCCAGTGTAGAGCAGTTTATATCAGCTGCAAAGGGGATGGGAATAGGGAATAGCAAATCAGTGTGAAGAAGAACTAGCTTCGGTTTTTTTTTATTGCCTTTAGAGCCGTGCCAGCTGATTGTCTGCCAAAGTCTGTTAAACACACGACAGACTACAGCATGCAGTGTTCATTCAGGGAGTCCAAAGCTTTGGTTGTTAACCGCTATCAGTGCAAGTGCCACAGTCTGTGGCTGTGGTAACAAAGCAAATCTTAATTTTCTACTTTTCTACTTTTGATACCTCAATGTATATATATATTTAAATATATATATTAATATATGTGTGTAGATGACTGGAACACTGCTGGACACTGACTAATAGGCATCAAATACAGATTAGCGTGTCCTCAGCAAATTAAACCATGGTATTGCTGAGTTAATATTTCTAAGGGACATGTAAGCAAATGGTTGAGAAAGATTATTAACATAACTTATTTGCCTAAATTAGGGGTAAAAAGAACATTTGCCTAGAAAAATAACCTAATGCAGAGGTCAAGAGCAACATTATCCTATAGTAATATTATATACAGTACTGTGCAAAGGTTTTGAGTCACACCTGAGTTCTTTCTATGTTGGAGCTAGACTTTCTTGGATTTTTTAAAAAACAGTCGTCTTCTTCCGTGTGGAATTTCCATGTCCTCCCCGTGTTTGCGTGGATTCTTCCTGGGTACATTGGCTTCCTCCCACAGTCCAAACATGTACAGTTTGTGGGACTGAGTTAAGGTTAGGTTGGTGCCCATAGTTGTTGCCTATCACTCTGTGTCAGATAGGAGATCTGTCTAGGGTGAATCCCGCCTTTCGCCCTACAGTAGCTTTAGCCAGCCCCGCCTCCCCCGGGATCCTGATAAGGATAAGTGGAAGAGGTTGGATAGTCTTGAGTAGTTCTGAAAGACTTTTTCAATTTCGGCATTGGCTCCTTTTTCACTCGTTTTTAGTTTGACCATTTTCAGAAGTATTTTCACACCAACAAGGCAAATCCCAAATTAGCTGCAAATAGCATATTTGGCATGATGTGCAGTGTGTGCAAAAAATTCGGGGAAACTGGACAAGTGGAGGGCAAAAAAAAAAGGTGACGGGTCTAAAACTATCAGCAGCAGACGGACAGTATCTGAAAGTCATGTCCTTATGAAATAAAAAGTAAACTTCAGCAAAGACCTGACACAGGACCTGAAAGATGCATCTTGATCCATCTACTTGGATGGGTGAAGGGTGAAAAGAAACCATTCTTATAGAAGGAAAAACAGACTAGACTAATCCACATACAAATACATTAATGTGTCTTTGACTAATCTAGAACTTGTTGACAACATAAGAAAGACTCAGTTCTGTGTATAGCTAACAGACGTTTAACCAGCATGCTACAGTTTCAGGATTCTCACGCTAAAAGAACAACATAATATTTAATGGAAAGAAATGATTATCCTCCAGGCTGAGGCTGTTCACATTGCTGCTTTCAAAGACCCCCTCTGCCCTGTGGTACCGTCATCATTTTCAGCTGTTTTATAGTAGTGAGATAAGGAGGTTCTGCTTATTCTCTCATTGCCATAGAAACTGAGTGGAAATGCAGGTTTCTTAGAAGATATCATTGTGGTTTGTTTGGCAATATACTAGCAGAAGCAGGCAAAAGCACACCACGAGGAGATGGGCGAAGTTTAATTGGTGCCGGGTCTGTAATATTTTGATGCTGTGCTGAGAGAGCAAGCAGAACAACAGCTGGGAAAAAATGAAAAGCATTATATGAATCTGAATATTACGTTCCTTTATGAAATGACTTTTATAATAAAATGTTTCAATACTTTTAGTAGTTCCCCTTTTCTTCTCATACTGACCTTAGTTGACTTTCTAAGCCTTAAAAAACACTGTTCCACTTAAAGGCACATTTTCATCCTTTTTAAATGATATGCTTTTTAAGAATTTTGTTATTTTTATCTCTCTCGCATTCAAGAAAGTAAACATTGTGCCAGTCCCTCTGCTCTATAAAAAGACTTTCTAAGAACTGTTTTTTCACTGTTATATAAAATAAGCACATGGTTAAGAAAATGTTGTAGTTATCCTTTGATAAAATAAACACAGATTTTCTTTCTCAAATAGGAAACTAACAGTACAACACCCCTGTGAATGCCAATGTTTTGTTGACCTATCTGTCCACCCCAGTCCCCTCCCGTTGTGGGGTTTGCTGCTCTGTAGAAACACCACCTGATTTCCTGCTTTGGCCGCACCACAAATCAATGAACTGATCTTTTCAGCAAGATCTCTAAATAAAAGATGAATGATCACAGCAGTCAGTTGTTCCTATAGCTACAACTTACAGGAGTATTTCCAACTAAAACTCCACATGAGAAGGTAGGAGGCTTTGGAAAGGAGGCAAGGACACAGCTGACTGACCAGGATAAGAGTTTAACTCTCCTTTGAGACCGCTTTTAAATTTCACTTTTCATCAGTGTTTACTTTTCACTTTCTGTTTGATGCAGTCTAGGCACAACATGCACTTGTATAAAAGTGCAGCCTTTCACTGTGTTAAAGTGTTTTAGCTCGACTGATCACGTTCCGCTCGCACAAATGACCTACGAGATCACGTTGGAGAGATCTTGCTCAGCTGAAAGTCTGTAGTTGAAACCATGAATTTATGGCCTATATTTGGCTCGTTTTAAACTTGATTTGGGCAACATTTGAAAGCACCGAGATGACAAACAAAAAGAGAGGTGATAAAAGGGAATGTGTTATTTTTGCTCTAGTAATTATTCTGACAGGGAACGTTTTCCTATTTTCAGACACAGACCACCGTGTTCATTAGAAGAGCCCTTTAATATTACATGCACTGTTCACAGAGCCCTCTGTGCCATTAATTTGTGGACTTACCGCAGTAGATGTGATAGAAACGTAGCATGCTGCGTGTGTGTCCTCATGTCCAACTATGAATATGCGGTTACATTTGTGTGTGTGTGTGTGAAGTTGTGTTCTCTCTGCGTATAAAGAGCTGGGCCGGAGCTGTTCGTGTGTGTTTGTGATGTTCCCTCCGGGTGTGAATTAGCTTGCGGTGTAAAGGCCATGCTTCACGCTGAGACAGACCTCTGATCAACTGTGTCGAAAAGACGGATCATGTTAAACTACTCCTCTCCGCTTTCTCATTACTTACAATGACTCTTGCACTCCTCTTCTTCACCCTCGCCACTTGTCCCATCTTCACAGCACCCATCCCACACAGCTCCTGCATCCCTCCCTGCCCTTCTCACCCCTCATTCATCTCTTGGCCTGTCACGTCCTCATCTCATCTCTTGGAGGCTATCCTTCCATTCCTCTTCCTCTGTAAAGAGGTGCAGCAATGCAGAGAGTACTCAACCGGCCTCTGAATAAATTCCAGCACAAATAAGATGCTTATTTGTTCCCAGTAAAACCAAGACTTTAGTGCAAAAAATGAGCCTTTCAACAATGTCTTGACAACGTTGCTAGTATGTAATTATTGATTATTATTGATCTTCTTCTTTTAAATATGAATATTTTATGTGTTTGTTAGCTAACTGATGAATGGGAGAGGGAATCCACTTTACAATCATATCATCAACAGTCATAAAAACAGATCTTTCCTGCAGCACCATGGGGAAGACAACCTGCAGTGATGACAAACAACTGCTCAGCATGATGTTTCACTACTTGATGTGGCAACCCAAAGGGAGTAACTAATGATTTTTTAAGTTCTAGAAAGGGCGTTATCCAGGTCATGGTTCCTGATACTTCAAAACATTCGTAATTAATTTGTCACTTGTTCTTTAGTAATGCAAGTTTTCATATCCCTTACAACAAAAGGTCATTAGGGGACAGAGTAGCTCATGTTGCATTGCTTTGATTTATAGACAAATGGAGCCTCCTTTTGGCAATTTTAAAAGCGAATGGTTATGGTTACATTTTCTCTGATTAGAGATGAGTTTACTGTTGGTTGATGTAAATCTACTTTATTTGAAGTTGGGGTCCTTAAGTGCATTTTATTAAACTACTAATATAGAAGAAATAATCAATAGATTCACTGTGTACAGTAAATACCTACTGGTAGGAGCCTTGAACTTGAGCAGGCTGCCCTTTTTTCAATTCATCTTTATCTTCTTCTTATCTCTGCTGCTTCTCAGCTTGACCATTCTCTTCTCTCCTCTCCTCTCCTCTCCTATCCTCTCCCCTTCTCTGTCTTTCTCACTGGTCTGTGTTTATCAGTGCAGTGCTGCTTGGGCTACACGCTGCTTTGGTTTCCATTCATTCTGTGCCCGTTCTACACACACACACACACACACACACACACACACACACACACACACACACACACACACACACACACACACACACAGCCACTGTCTTGCTCTGTGTCTTATCCCTGCACTCCTGCTCACATCAGCTCATCCTTTCCTCAGCCCAGTCTCTCTCTTTTTCTCTTCCATCTCTCTCTCTCGGGAAAGGAGGAAGATGCTCCTTTCCCGCGAGAGAGAGGCAGAAGCGCGCGCGCACACATACACACACTCAGAAAGACAGACAGAGAGAGAGAGAGAGAGCGAGGGAGATACAGGGGAGGGCGCAAGAGCGCGCAAGCGAGCCAGCGGGTGAAGTGCGCGTGCTTTGTCACCGCCGCCGCCGCTTGAGAGGAGGAGAGACGTGTATTCAGCTGGTGGATAAGGAAACGAGCGGAGGGCAGGGATGAACAGACAGAGGCACCAGCCAGTGAATCAATGAACGGATCGCGACCTGGGCTTTTTCCAGAGTACCAAACCGGTGAGAGGACACAAATATCGCGCCACTGTTATAATGAATTTATGTGCATTGTTAAAACTGTTTTGTTGCCCTTACGCGAGCCCTGTGTGTGACAGGAGACAGTCACCGTGTTTAAGAAGTGTGCCGGCATGTGAGGTGCATTCACTTTGACAGTTTGTCTAGACCCTAGCAGCGGGCGCTGCGTGGTGCAGAATTTGGTTCACGCGTGCGTAAATAAGGAGCGAGAAAGTGCTTTGATGAGGCGGAAGAGATAGACGTTGAAACTGAAAGACACCGGAGTGCCCCGCATGACCAGGGAGGTCTCTCAGGTGTGTTGCGACACCGCGGAGTCCTGCCCTGCGCGAGAGACGCATTCAAGTGCCGTTCCAATTAAGCATCTGTCCGGCGCGCAGTCTCCTGTGAGAACCAGCGTAGCCTGTGTCGTATGATAAGAGGATCTTGATCCACGCCGGCTGTTCTCTCAGCTGGAGAGCGAACGATGGAGTAAAATTTACTAAGACATATAACCTTTGCTGAGCCGGGTTGGGGATTGCGCAAGAAAATAAAGTGCGGGGACGTAAGGTTATGGTTAGGGCTAGGTACACCGGGTCAGGGCGCGAGAGTAATGGATTTGAAAGGGGTGAAATAGCAGCACAATAGGATGAAAGGAAAATCCTGTGAGTTTGAAATAAGGCTGATGATAATCGAAATGTAAAAGTTGGATGAATACCATTCAGGTTCTTGCATTTCTTTAGAGGAGCTGATTATTGTGACGATTTGTTGATTCTGGTGGTGGTGACGATGAATGTGATGAACGTATTTATGGAAGGAGTTGTGATGATACCAAAGCTGATTGATATGTGACTCTTTTAATGATGGCAGTCCCAACATAAATGGATGCTGCTGCTTATAGGTGTTACACATCGGTGTGGAGGTGTTTTTATAACAGTTGAAGAATTGGCAACAAAATAATGGAGATGACGTTGATGGTTTATGGAGCACGATGACGGTGGAGAGTCAATGATGATGGCTGGGCTGCGGGGTACATGATGAGGCTACTGATGAGAACTTTTTCAACAATGATAAATAATTTACCCAAAGATATGTTGCCCTCTCAATAATTCAAGGAGCCAAGCTGTCTAAGGAAATGTAGGCTATAAATTAATCTGCATATCTTAATCCATCCCCAGCATATAAGCAAGAGTAACTCTTTGTGTTAAGCAGCTTTTACACAGGTGTTGCTATCCAGCCACGTCTACACGGTAGCAATTTTCTGCAATTTAGACAAACAAAGCTGTTTTTCTGAATTAATAAAGGGTCAAAATAAGTCTGATGGTTCCTGGAAGGAAAACTATCCACATTTTGAGGTTAGCAACAGTTTTTTTTAGCTTAAAAAATGATAATACATTCTTTTGCTTTATATCTTGGCTCTCAACTATTCCAAAAGCAGCAACAGTATGATTTTGGCTGCTTGTGTGAGCGGTGACTGTGAATAACTGCAAGTTCAGAGAAACCTGGTGCTTGGAAGAAAAAACACATGCATTTATTCATTATTTGTGTAGCGCCTAATCCTAGAAATGTCAATATTGACAATGATTTGGTCAAGTTCTCACATTTATATGTTGTTTCTAGGTCTGTGTGTTTATTGTGTATGCACATAATGGAGGGTGCCTACTAGCTAAGGGTGTTTGCATGCCAGAAATATCCAGGACTTTCCCTGTCTGTGTCCGTCTTTTCCTGTGACGGTATCCTCAGCTAATCCATTAATGACTTAAACAACACACTCACTTCCCCACAGCAGAAGGTGGTAACCCACATCTTGGCCTCTATTCTTGTCCATGTTAATCTGATTATGTGTTTCGCTGGCACCGGTCTCTGGTTTCTTGTGTTGTTAGTGGTTACTGAGCATAGGGAACCTGTTACTTTAAGCATAGTGCATCTGTCCAGTAGCTGGGAGGGACAGGAAACACCCTGTGGTCATAATCCCTTTTTCTCCTGTGTGTGGGTGTTTGTTACACACGGTTAGTAGTGCCAGCTTTCAAAACCTTGTTTTGAGTTGTGTACCAGAAGAACATTATATTGACAATACTGTGAAATATAAAAAAGAAGACCTATTCATGTTGGCAGGAGCATAAAGGAGCAGGAACTTCTATTAAGCTAGAAGATACATTTTTGTCTTCTTTTAATTGATGAATTGTTTAATTGATTTATTGTTTGAGTGGTAGGCTACATGTAGCCAAATTTCTGTTTGGCCTAATGTTGCGATCACAAATCAGTTGTTTGTTATCTTCAAGGGCTAAAATATTTCCTGATGGCACTGATTGATTATTTATTATATTTGTCCATACTGGTCCATACTGGTCCATACTGGTCAAAGCCTTTATAGATCAGTAAGTTTGAATATGTAAAACTGTAATACAGCAACTGGTGTGATATAATTAGCAATGAACTGATGCAAGTAAAGACATTAAAGCCAAACTCAAAAAGCAACATACTTTAACATAATTATCTTAGGTGGAAAAAAGTTAAAAATAAATAATTAAGATGACAAGTTAGAAAATAATGTGTTTAATGTGGGTGTGAAAAAAAAAACCCATATATATATATATATATATATATATATATATATATAAAACATAATGGATAAGCGATATGCACTCAACTCTCTCGTGTCATCTTCAGTGATGACCCCAACCCTATGCTTTCATGTCTTTTTAAAATTTTTCCAAAAAGGTACTTTATGCTTGCCTCCAAAGCATAATGATTATAACTTAAACCCCACAGGGTTAATATATAATGCCAAAGTAGTTGCGTTCCATTTTATGATAGCTGTACCAGTATTCTAGTTTAGCTGCCCTGGTGTGATTATTAAAAGCAAACAGTGTTCGGACGTAATATTAACACGGGATCTAAAACAGATTGTATCACATAGAATACACGGCATAGTTGCATGAATCTAATTAAAATGATTGCGCACATTATTATTAAATAGTGATTTGAACTTAAACATTAACAGTCCTGTGAGTTATTGTGCTCATCAATGGGAACTAAAATAACACTGAGATAATAGCTAACTAACTCATGACTAGGGATGGGTATCGTTTAGGTTTTATCCGATACCAGTGCCAAAACGGTACTTTTGAAACGGTGCCGGTGCTTAAAGAATGGAGAACACAAAATTGGTCTAAAAACCTCTCATGTTCAGCTGTTTTTTTGTAAAAAGATAACAATGTTAGCCTTTTCTGCAGCTATGGGGCATATATGGTATCACTCTTGGCTGGAAGCAGCGCTTAATCAATGGAAAAAACACAAACTTTGTCCAAAAACCTCTCATGTTTAACTGTTTTCCACTTTTTCTTTGGTCATTTTAGCCTTTTTGGCCAGGGTGAAGGGAGTATCTGCCATCAAAGAAGAAGACAGCCTCATGTAACTACGACGGTGTTTGCTAGTTCACCTTACATGCATTAATGTAATAACATGGTTAGCCTACTCAACGTAAATTACACACGAACAACATTAAGCTACTCACGCAGAGAAGAACGGCTGCTGCTGCCATCATCAGTCATCATTTCTGCTACACTGGCAGGGCTAGGGGCCAGGACTCTCCTCTTCGGGTTTTTGGGGGATGTTGCAAACTCCGGGTCCGATAACAGGCGCCACACCCGCACTCGGTGTGAGGTCTCGCAGCAAGCTATCAAATACAGCGCATTTCTCGGCTTTAAAAAAAAAGCACTATGCGTCGTCAGGTGTTTCATCGGATTTGAGGTGTTACCTCCTTTGACAGTATCACAGTAACAGTCACCTTAAAGCACTTGTTGCAGGCTGCTGAGTTTGCATATTTTGCTGTGAAGTACAGCCAGACTTTTGACCGCTTCGCCTTGAGTATTTTTAATCTGTAGCTCTGCTCTAAAAGAATGTACGTACATGGACCCGCCTACTATCCTCGGAAACGTAAAACGATTGGCTAGAATCTAAAGTGTGTCACAGCTCAGGAAAAAAAAAGCACCGAAATGTGCGCTGCTTTTCGGTCTGGTTACTACCGTTTATGTCAGAACCGGTGCCATCATGGCACCGCATACCGGTACCCATCCCTACTCATGATCTCTCACAGTTCATAGCTTATCATGTGTAAAATGACAAATGTGATCTTTACATTGACCTTGAGTAACATTTGGGTGAATTTGTAGGTTTATGACCAATGCTCTAGGAGGAGTAGCGATTCTTGTGAATTGTGGATGAGCAGATGGCATGAAGTCGTGAAACTGGATAAGCTAAAAGAAAAAGAAAATGAAATGTATTGCTAAAAAAGCAGCTTCGTAGTGTAGTGGTTAACAAATTCCATGAGAAACACAAACCCAGCCTCAGGAGGTCACAACAAAATTTAATCCCGTGACCTGAGCATATCACCTTATGTGTGGGAAGTTCTCCTCTTTGAGAGAGATTCTGACTTGAAGGGCTATGCTAGTAGCATGTTGTACTGATAGTATGGCTTCTTTCAATTTAACTATTAATGCTGCTCTCCAACTGTCTTGCATGGAAGAAACTGCAAATTTGTCATGAAAGCCTTTACCAGGGTGTGCAAGTAGGCCTTGCAGTTTGTATTTAGTTGATTCATTAGTGCAGTGACATCAAAAGCAAATGCAGGACCCATCTTCCTCTGCATCTGAGAGATCTGTAATGTTTTGACTCTCTTCTCACAAAAACACTCAAATTTCTGATCTCAGGTCCCGTACACTTTAGCATTGCCCAGACGGAGCCACCTGACAGCCCTGTGGCAGCCTATGTCACCATCTGGAGTCTGTTTGTGATTCAGTGCCCTTGCATTGATGAAGTGAATTATTTTAGTTACAACATCAACAATGTGGTTTATTTTTTAGCACTGCCTAATACAACAACTCCTGGTGTGTAATATAATGCAAAAATACAATTAAGGTAAACAAAAGGATTGATAAGTTACCACCGCGCTACTCTCTAACTGGTTGATTTGAAATTGTGTTGCCACTGTAGATGCTGTAGCTAAAAGGTAATTTCATGGTGGTTGGTTAGCTTAAAGGGTATGCAATCTAAAATATGTGATTAACTAAAATGTGGGCGGATCATAAAATATAACATGAAACAACAAAAAACTATAGTACAATATCACATTTAAATGTATTAGAATTTATTTAACTGTAATCTTCTATTCACTTATTAAGTTATTGTTGATTTTAGTATGGAATCTTTGCATACTATATATTTATTTATATATTTATTTATTTATTTTTATATTTTAATATTCATTTAAAATTGAAATATTTGAAACTATATGTATTGGATTAATTATATTGTAAAATGCCACCTCTTCCCAAGAGGGATCATTAAACTTTCAGCTCTCATCCCCAGGCTTTCTAAGCTATTCGCCCTCATTGTTTTAATTTTGTTTATCTTGTGTATGGACAGCGGCTTTATCTAAAATCTTCAAAGTTCACTCCATCTCCATCAATTGTTTTGGCTGCTGTTTGAATCTAGATAATTTCATGAGGCATTTTAATCTATCTGCAACTGAACAGTGAGTCGCCCCTCGAGGTTTAAAGCACGGCCTCCTGGCTACAGGTTGATTAATTAAGTACACTAACACAACAGAATGAGAGGACAGTGATATATCGAGTGGTTCATCTCTTCTCTCGCTGCGACACGAAGCCATTGGCCTATCCTTTTATTTGACACAGTGTTTGACATTCATGGAAAGTGGCCAGTACCCATGGGTGGCGCCCAGTGCCACATCACATAATGGCACCTCAGTGTTTGCTCGACCGGAGGAAAGCGCACTGTGAGTTAAGACCAAGGAGTGAACTTTATGACATCAAACCCACAGCTTAACAGTCAGTATGGGCATTTGGCAATTTGAGCTGTGAAATTTGACATTACAGCACGATCTAAATCATGACGCAATGAGAGAGAGTGAAAACGCGTTCAATATATCGTGACTAAAGCACAGATGAACTTAAAAATAAAGCGTTGCATCATTGCAAAGTGTCAAAGAAGGCTGAATCCTGTTTTAAATATCAGTAATCATTGACACAGTCAACTAATTACAATACAGGTTCCAGATATAGTCTGATTTAAACGGCTCTGAGTTTAAAAATCCTATAAAAAGGACGGTTGCAGATTAAATAACATCCTGATATCCCTCACAGGTTCAACTAGGTTGCCTGGGCCCTCACATCACTCATTCCACTCACTTTCAAATTGCTCTCAAAGTCTCAGTTTATGGCCAAATGGTGCGATTTCCAAGCTGGACAGCAGTTTGAGGTGTCTCAACAGTGATCTCACTTGCATGGCAAACTGATTTAGCCCTTACTCCTGTATACTTCAATTAATCCTTCAGAGGGAAACTACAAATGATGAACTAGTAGCCTGAAGCATTGAGTGCATGCAGCAGTTTGCCTGGTCCACATTTTCACTTGACTGGCAAACGCATGTCAGGATCCCAAATATCCAGATGTCAGGATGTTATAGTTCTGCTCAGCATTAATCAGCAATTAGTAAAATCACCTATTGGTATATTCAGTGCTGGAACTCTTTGTATTTATCCAAATTGATATGGAAACTCATACTAAAAAGCCACGAGGAATGATTATTGGAACTATGACAGTCATAAAACATCAGTTTAGACAAAAGTAGGTATGCCAGACTAGAAAAAGGAGTGTTGCTTTAAAATCTAATATCTTTATAAGACATAATTGTTTTCTGCATTTTTGAGTTAGTTTAGTTATGTCTTGCTCCTTTTTGCTTATCTCCACAAGTAAGTGGCAAAAAAGTGCTCATTAACCAACTGTAAAACAATCTGTTATGCAATACTCTCTATGTACTGCTGTTAAATAAAAGGGTGGAGCAAGGGTGTATGGGTTTAAAGAGGCAGTTTTAAAAATGAGGTAACACAGTGGTGACTCAACCTATGGCCAATTGATGAAAGCACTCTGATATTTATATAGCTGCAATGTTACCAACTGACCATTATTTGATTTTTTTCTACAAATTATATTACAGGATAACACAAACCAAACACTTGCTGCTGTTGCAGCATCATATTAAAAGCATTTAAGCTGGTGAGCCATTAGTTGGCTTTTATTTTGGAACTGTCACGCAAAAAATTCAGTGTCAGTAAAAAAACAGACTTTTTGGCATTGTCTGGCAAATTAGCTTGAAATACTAAAGGTAGTAATGAAACTAGAAGAAGCAGCCACTGTGAGCTGCAGGCAGCACGCTCAACTCGACGTCTCCTTGTGCAAGCCACAAGGAAATGGATAACTCTGCATGAATTGTTTTTTGAAAGCATGGAAATAACTTGTTTTGCTTTCCCCGGTATTCAGTGATTTACTAGGATTCAATTCTTCAACACAGCCATTTCAAGAGGTCGTTACTAAATACACATCCATCCATGCTCTTACAGCTTATCCAAATTCAGGGTCGCTTACTAAATAGACATATCCAGGTAAACAAGCCCTCAGTTATACAGGCTTAGAGACTAGTGAGTGACCCCCTGGCAACCTCCGTTTGGAGATGGGAATTGATAAGAATTTAGCAATTCATATTCCATTATCGATATTAGGGATGCACCGATACCACTATTTTGGAAAACAAGTACGAGTACGAGTACTTGCATTTCAGTACTCGCCGATACCGATACCGATACCGAGTACTTACGCATTGACAAATGCCAGCCATTTGACTTTCTGGTAGTAATAAGGGAAATGTATTTCATATTATATATATTGCATACATTTGTATTTGTGTATTTTAGTTACAAATATATAATATTTCAGATGTAAAATAATCTTACATTTAGTACTGTAGCTATACTCATTGAATACCTATAGCACACAGACTTTACCTTGGGTCGAGTATGGTGGAGATGAAGTACAGTGGGTTGGTCTCGACGTCACTGAAGCGCTTCTTGACAGCTGCCAGTAAGGTTGCTTTCATTGCCTTGACGCCGTGGTCCTCGTCTGTTTCTCTGTTTAGAAGTCTCACTAGCACAGTCACAGCTGGGATGACATCAGAGACTAGTGCGTCGTAGCTGCTCACTTTTTTAGTTGGTTCCTCAAAGGGGGCGAGGATGGCAACAGTCGTCTCCATAAGAGCCCATTGGTGAGCGGTGAGATAGTCAGGGAGTCCGTGCTCGGACACGCCCAGCACTCGCTTTTGCTCAATGAGGGACTGGAGCATGTAATACGTGCTGTTCCAGCGCGTCTGTACGTCCTGCTGCAGTCTCTTTATTGGCTGGTTGAGCTGTCCCTGAATGTCCTCGAGGCGGGAGTAGGCTAAGGCGGAATGTTTAAAATGCCCAACTATTTTCCGTCCCACTGCTTTAGCATCAGCTACGCTCCTCTGTGCTAATAAGCGTGGGTAAATAAGCGTGGGTAAACTCTTTGTACTCGTTGTCGTGTTTTTGGTGCTTGATTAAATTACTTGTGTTAAATGCGCTACCTTTTGAGCCTCCTCTGGACAATTTCGCTGAGCACAATTTGCAGTCCGCCTTTGTTTTCGCGTCTTCGTTCACTTTGAAATAGTTCCACACAGCTGACTTGTCTCGTTACTCAAAAAAATAAATGTATTACACAGAACAGAAATAATACAGTACATTACTGCTTAACGTTTCTTAATTTGTTATACTGCTTGTTACATTACTTTCATGTTCCTCTGTGAAATGATCTGAAACATGCTGTCTCTTAATTACCATTTAACTATATAAACCTACAGGCTACAGCCCCTCACACCAACACAAATCCCTATCTTAATGACTGGGACGTTACAGATATACATATGATCTTTCTATTAGTATTACACGAAGCCGAAAGCACAAAGCGAAATTGAAAACCAGCACAAAGAGATTTTAAAGCAAATATAGCCACCACATTGATTATACTTTAGAAAGATGAGTGAATGGCAACAGAGACTGAAAGCACGACTGTTCATCTGTTTGTTATCTGATGAAATTCAAGCTATGGCTGCTGCGCTGGGGTTGGCATTCATTCACTTTCACTCTGGGTTCTTGGCTAGCTTAGTGTTAGCATGCTGCCTGGCTAGCTTAGTGTTAGAATGCTGCCTGGCTAGTTTAGCGTTAGCATGTTGTCTGGCTAGTTTAGCGTTAGCATGTTGTCTGTCCTGGATGTAGTTTCCACATTATCATCACGCACTGTCTTTTCGTGCAATACAAATAAAAGCAGTATCCATTCCGGCAACATTTTCCTCTGACGACACACGAATTGAAATCAGCTGATTGGGTCGCAAAAGGAAGAACTGATAAGCGGGATTGATAGACAGGCAGACTAACAATTCCAAGGAAATGGCCTAGTGATTCCCATCATTACCTCTGTTCACTAGGGAAAATGTATAATGAAGTTAGTGAATGGTTGCTCTGTTACTAGGTGAAATTGGTCACATGTCTTTGTGATTCCTTTGGTCACTAGCAGACTGCAGCACTCACCTGTAGTTAGCATGGATGATACCCACTTGTTTGCAAACTCCCTAACTACTCCTTAACCTCTTAAGCCCCAACGCCCCCTGATACGGGGGCAAAAAGCAGGAGATCAGGTAGGCTTGGGGCTTAAGAGGTTAAGGGTAATGTAACTTGAGAAAGGTGTGATGCAAACAGAGAATGTTCGCCTTCAAAGTAAAAGTTGTGCCTTACTGCTCCAAACCGACACGTTTAAAGCGCAAGTTTTGCTCTGGAGGTGACTGAAGCCCAACTGATGTAAGGGAGGAAGACCGAAGGCACCCCAACAAATTAATCCCTCCGAGTGTGGCTGGATTGTTCAGCTTGGCCTCTGTGGTCATAAGTAGGAATAACAGGTGTGGTGGGGCGTGGTCTACGGTGCCGTGCGGACGCACCTGCACGGCATCCGCAGACCACGCCCCACCACAACAGGATGATGGTAAATGTAACTCGAGTGTGTTTCATTGCTCATCAGTTTGGCAGATACTTCTTCATTCAACTCGGTAACTGAAGCTGCTGGTAGAATATTCCTGTGCCAAATTAACCATGGAGGGAGGTGCACTTGCCAGGACTCCTTGTCTCATTGATCTTGGTGGATTAGTTAAAATCCCACATGAGTTCTGCTGCTCTCAGTCATCTCTACGTCCTTAAGTCCTTGGGTCTGTTTCTAATAAAATAACCATCATCATCATCTGGCAAACAATGACAGGCTTTTCCACAAAATCTAAAAATGTGCACGTATGTAGCAAAAGTTGTTGCAGAAAAACCAAAAAACTCTTTTGCAGACACATTCGATATTGCTCTGATTACAATCACCATCCCACCAGATTATGTTTAATGATGAGCCGAGCATTGATATGCAGAGAGGCTCCCCCTGCTGCTGCTAAGAATAGAAAACACCGAGGTGGAGGAGAGCCATTTGTTTTGTGAGTAACCTCAGCATATGATATGCACACTTGGACTCACCACAGTGTGTGAGAGGTAGTGACTGTGTCTTTGAATGTGTCTTTCTCTATGTCTGTGGCTGTCTGTGTCTTATCTGCGTGTGCTTGATCCTCATGCGGTGATTCACTGGGCAGACCGTCCTGGAGATTTTGCTTATGGTTGTCTGCAGTGCTGTTGTTGCTTTAAATTACATTTTAGGGATGGCTTGGTGCTTGGCAGAATAAAATTGTGCTAAGTGAAGAAAAGTGACTAAAGCAGTTACGATTTGTGAAAGATAGAAGATGGGACAGAGGAGAGGGTGAAAGACAGACACAACCCTGCTTGTGTCCTTTCCTCGCTACTCTCTGAGGCCAGAATCAGTGCAAGCTGTTCTTTTAATATCATGAATGGGAGGAAAGATGTGAAATGGACAATTGCAGACTTATCCAGCCAACTGTGAAAATGGGCACAGATGAAGAATATAATGACCTTTTAAATCGCTTAAGCCCTAGGCCAGTTTGTGGAATTTGTGTATGGAAAAACAAACTCAATCAACTTCAGTCGCTGGCAGCTCCACAAGTGCAAATGAACAACCTTGGGCTCTGCTTTTAAAGAATGCTTTGAAGAATTTTTGAACTACAGTAAATTTCACTCACCAGCCCTGGGTGACACTTGAAAAAAAGCAGTATTTACTTCCACTATCTAAATCTGATCAGAAATTAAACACCCGCTTTATAACAAAGAGTCAGCGACACTGATGATGGTGAACCTGATCTAAAAAGTCTGACCTACAACCCTGCCAAACCTGGCAGTCGGTGGGACTATGTAGCCTCTCCATTTTAGCCATTTGAGAGCTTTAGAGAGCCAAATGTACCCAGCTTGGTGTTTGGAAATGGTGGCTGCAGGTTATTGGAAAAGGTTACAGTTTTTCTGAATGGAAAGGTTTGCACTGGATGGTTAAAGAAAGAAATGTACGCTCTTTTAAAAGAGGAATGAAGTGTGTGAACATCTATATGTTTACCACTGATAAACCTCCCTTTTTTCAACACAGGTTTACTTTCTGTTGGTTTCCTGCCCTCTGTGTTTTTTCTTGCATTTCCTGTCTACCCTTATGTTGCTTTTCCACTTTAATTTTCTCTGTGTGTCCTGTCTTAATGTCTTTCTTATCTGCTTTGTCATTCTTGTATGTGAAATTACTGTCTTAGATGGCCCCAAAAGAGAATTTTCTCCAGGAGATTGGGTTTGTGTCGTATGTGAAACCAAAAGGTCATTCATCCATTTTTTTCTGCTTATCCAATTGCGGGGGGAGGCATAGGGCATGAAACAGGGTACACTCTGCACACACACACACCTATGGTCAACTTAGAATCATCACTTAACCGAACCGAAGGCATGTTTTTGGACACACAGGGACAGGGGGAACATGCACAGTCCACACGGAAAGGCCCCAACCTGAATTTGAATCCAGAACCTTCTTGCCTCGAGGTGCCAGTGCGAACCACTGCACCACCATGCCACAAAACGGAAAGGCAATGTTGATTCGTTTTTTTCATACTAGGTTGACTCAGGGGGCCTTTCTATTGTGACTTTGCACGTTCTTCCTATGTGTGTTTGGTTGAGTTTCGGATTCAAATTAGCCACAGGTCTGAATGACTGTGATTCCCAAGGTTCCCAGACTGTAGCAGCTCTAGCCCCCCAAGCACCCTGAATTGGATAAGTGGTCAATAAAACAGATGCAAATGATGCAAATTTTTTCTTCTTCTGCTTTTTTGGAATTTTTCAGTTTTCACTCATGGTTCGACGAGATTTCGACAACAGAACTAGTCTGCTAGCTGTGGGATAAGATTATACTTTGGGTTAAAATAGATCGCATTTTATGCATTTTCACAACAATAGCAGTGGTCACATGTTAGCTTTTCAGAACATTCTGAAGGCGAACTTCTCCTTTCTCCTGTTTTTCACCAAGCTATCACGTTACATCAAATAAACTGGTCAGTTGCAATCATGGTGCTGGTGCAACATTAACACCAACGCAGCGATATCAAATTGCCCCCCTCCCCACGCCTTCTGTTCTGTCTTTGTCTGTCCTTTTAACCTTTTCTGTGTGGCTTCACATCAACACTGTCAGAGCAGTTTATAAAACAAATAGACCTGATATCCTGAAGTCCTGGTAATTCCAGGAATTCTCCATTTTCTCGAGAAAAGACACCCCTATATTTCTCCGCTGTGTAAAACAAAGCAGATCTTAATCTGTTTTGTGTTATATAGCAGACAAAGCCTGCACTCCTTGCAATGCGTTTCTTGTGAGGCGTACAGGAATACCAAAATGTGGCTTCAGATAATCCGTGTAGTGTAATGTATGCAGTATCATAATGCCGTTTACACAGTACAGTGTTATGCAACTCACAATCAGCATAATCTTCCTTCGCTTTTCTATGGATGGGAAGTCACGGATGTGGTTTGTTCACACTCCCAAACACACACACACAGACACACACACACACTCTTCTCTCCCCAAGCGCAAGTCATATTGCAGATGTTCATATCCAGTATCTGCCAGCCTCTGTTTGTTTGTTTTTGCCTCTGTGCGTGTGTGTGTGTGTGTGATGTTGAGAGGTACTGGCAGCACAGTGCTCAGACTTCCATCCCTTGCTAATGTCACACACAGAGAGGATAGCAAAAAGCCCGAGGGAGCTCGCATGCTAACCCCCACCTCCCCTCTCCCCATCTCATCCTCAAGACATGCACGCACACACATGCACACACACACATATCATGCATAAATAAGTTAATATGAATGCTGAGCGTGAACATTTAAACTTCCGCGCTTCCATGCGCACTTTTTCCTTTGCTCATGGATCTAGTTTCTGCTGCAGCGACTTACTCTCGCACACGTCCATACAGAGCCTTTACTTCTGTGTCTCTTTTTTAACCTCTGCTGCCGGGCCTTGATGACATACGCATGCGCTCACGTGGAGTTTACAAATAAAAATCATCACACCTATACATAGCAACACTCTGTATCTCTCTAAAGTATAAGCGGACTTAAACGTGAGGTCCTGGGGGAACCTCGGTCTTTGAGTGTCTGCGCTGCGCTCGCCCTGCGCGCCTTTACACCTCCGCTCAAAGCTTCTCTCCATTTTTATGTCACAGCCTTTTGCAGTAGCGGAGGCATTTAGTCTGTGTGACTTCCAAGCGGTGCTACAAACAGTAAAAGAAATAAAGGCTTGGAGCAGTCGTGTATTTAGTCAAACTGACTTCTTTGTGAATTTGCAACTTTTGGTAAATACCAAGGAAAAGTGCTCACAGGGTGTAGTGATACAAACTCTATTGGCTATTATGTAAAACATTGGCTCTATGCGTACTCTATGCCAGGGGTGTCAAACTCAAATACACAGTGGGCCACATTTCACAACTGGAACAAAGTCGCGGGCTAACATTAATATTTATTGAAAAAAAATCTTCCTCCAGATATAAGAATGAATCTTTTCTTATGGACTCAAATTAGTTTTGCTGAAAAACTGAATATGGAACAAGCAAAGCTTAATACTAAACAATATATATATTAGCTGTATAATACCAGTAGGCCAGCTCTAATAGTAATTTGGTATGGCTTTGCGGGCCAAATGTAATTAGGCTGCGGGCCAAATTTGGCCCCCGGGCCAGAGTTTGACACCTATGCTCTATGCAGTATGCTAGTTAAGTAACATAGTCTATTATATTATAGTGTAGTATAGTAGCTTTCAACAGTTACTTTTGTGGCCTTTTTTCAAGTAATGAGGATGCGAATTGAGAACTGGTTTCAAAATAACCAATCCATCACATCACTAAGCTTATCAGTTCCTTTTATTAGTGCTGGCATTACTCATTATTAAACAGTGGCAGCAGTGAAATTTTGCATATTTGTATCATATAAGGAATTCTTTGTTCTAATCTGTTGCTACACTGTATTTGTTTAGACTCAGGGGTAATGTAACACTTGCTTTGATGCTGATGTTAATGCCTCTAGGCCTCTGTTTTACACCATTTGCAGTCCAGCCTATAATCAGTATTGATAAGGACATTGGTATTAAATTTAATTTCTAAATTCACGTCTATCTATGTGGCAAAATGTGAAACGTGACCAAAAAGTTCAAATCTGAAAATCTCACCCAGTTAAAATTTGGCCCTTTTCACATTCAAGGTCATCTTTTCAGGCATGTCCACACACCTTCCAGTGCGGCTGCTATTTTTAGATCCCATTCTGGCCACTTACACCAAGCGATGCACGATTTCATCACTGATCTCAAAGTTGCACGGAGAGCAAACATCAACTTCTCTTTCAAACTGACTCAGATCTCATGCGGAGGATCGTCTCTGATGTTCAGAGCTTCAGCCAATTCAGTTGAAGAGCGAGCGAGCCAGGTGAGTCGTTCTGCTTAAACATTAAGTGTCCATTCGTCCGCCAGGTGAACCTGTCAGTGCAGTAGTCTAGTGCAGTGCAATTTGGAGTTGATGATATGAACTGCGGTGCATGGCAGCGTGCCATTTCAGAGCACGGTGAATACAGTTTTTTGGCCACACGAAAAATGTTCTCTCACAGGCTGGCGCACTAACTGGAAATGAAAATCAAGTTGAAGGATCACCGTCTTGACACACTGGAGGAGATTGAACTTTAAGTACATACAGTACATGCAGTGCTCCAAGCATGGGTGCTGGGAATACTTCCTCTTTGCCAAAGGAGTTTTTTTTTTTTCCAAATATTCTGAATTCTATTTATCTGAAATTATTTGATTATTAATACAGTTGAATGGATTTATAAGTAGAACTTTACTGTTTTTGTTGGTCTCAATGATGCGAGCTTTTCTCCCCGCGATACAGTGTTTATGCAAGAAAAACTGTTAGACCTGGAGCATGCAACATGTGGGGGGAACTGAGGGGGCTGTGTGTGTGTGTGTCTGTGTATTACAAGTCAATGTTGCATTTGATTCATGTAGTGTTGTTCACCCTCTATAACAGTAATTGCTTATTGCTAGCACAGACAGAACAGAGGAGCTGCACATACGCCACAGAGCAGAGGGAGACAGAAAAACAGGGGAGGTTATTTCTCATTAGCTGTACATGTGCGAGAACGCTGACTTAGACGTAACCTCTATTACATCCTTGGCTTAGTGAAGATGAGTGAATGAATACGACTGATTTTACCCAGTGACCTCCAGCAACCGCTCACCAACCAGTCTGGGAATGCACATTTTTTTCCCTTACGACCGGTGACTGCCCGATGGTTGCTGTCCAGATCATTGTCATTCCCAATGCGTAACATAACAATGATTTGTCACATCCCGAGGTGTCTCATAGTAACACGAAAGGTACTCTTCGGCGTCCTTGTGATCCACTCCGGATTCTCAATTGAATCCAACAGAATGCCGCTTGTGCCTGTAACACACGCTCCACCCTTCTATTCCAGCACCAACCATAACCATAACTCTATCAGATACAACATACAGGCGATTTGTCACATATTGTCGGTATGTGATGAGTTGAGATGAGAACGTGACATCCAAAAAGACCAGTGTCACATGGTTAGTGCTCACACGACTGCAGTTTATCAGTATTATGTATACCAGCGGTCCCCAACCCCCGGGCCTCGGACCGGTACCGGTCCGTGAGCCGCGAGAGTTGAGGCTCAGGTGTGAAATGTATGGTTTTCAGGGTTTTTATCAGTTTTCAGCGTTATTTTGTTATCGTTTTGATCGTTAACTCGGTTTTCGTGGGTCTTTTCATGTGTGTTATGAATAAATCTTCTTTTTTTCGGTACCGGTACTAGTTTTATTTTTTTTATTTTGTTGTATTTGACACATTAAAGGCCGGTCCGTGAAAATATTGTCGGGCATTAACCGGTCCGTGGCGCAAAAAAGGTTGGAGACCGCTGATGTATACTGTTTATAGACAGTATAGTAGATCTAAAGGTGCTGTACACTGATTCCATAGCAGCATAAATCTAACTGGTTCCACAAAGTGCTTTACAATGTGTCTTGGGAGAGGACATAAGCCAAAATAGCTAACTGGTTCAGTCTGAAGCATCTTATTTAAAAAATAATAATAAAATCTCTTTTTGAAGATTAACTATTAATTACAGATTGCTATAAGTGCAGACTAGCATATAATTGAAATATAATTAGTCTAATTTCTTTAATTTACTGAACTAATTAAATCCTCAGATGCTTTCCCAAAAGCTCTCATCTCGTTTCTTTTACCAAGATTTTATTTTCATCACAGCTCCACTGCTTCATCACTGTTTTCCTCTAACTAAGAGTCTGCAAGTTCTTTGGCTAAACTCCTAACTATGTTTAGAGTTGAGGCCTGGTCTCTCTGTCCTCCGTTTCTTTCATTTCACAAGTAAATACCCCCGCAGGGATAAGAAATGACTGCTTCTTTGAACGGATGCAAAAAGAAGTGTGCTCTGTGCGAGCGATGCCAAGAAGAAGTACAGTTTGATGGCTGAGCAGATGGATAGCACGACTGTGTTTCATCTGTTTGTGTTCGGCAAATGGCAGTGACAGAGCTGTGGTGAAACTAATAAAGTTAAATGGAACCACGTCTTTCATTAGCTCAGTGCTTTCCTGTATGATAAAACCCCCGCGCTGCCCTTTCCTCGCTTTACAGGAGCGACTCAGAGAGGCAGTGAAATCACTCCATCTCTGAAATGGATTCACAAAAGAGCCCATTATTTTCAGTGAGAAAGATGAGAGACAACAACAGCTTTATTTTCACGTTCACGCTGACACAAATGCCCTTTTGAACGTGGTAACACTGCGGACTGAGTAGCTGGGAGAGGAGGCCAAACCAAACAAAACCTGAACAGCAAAAGTGAGCATGGAGAAATCGATGTTCCACGTAATGCAAGCATCTGAGCAAAGCATGTACATGTGCAGTGAAGGGAGTAATACAAAGAGAGAAATCCTGGATTAGAGTATTTAGGAATGCATGTCATCAATGTGTTCTATTTTATTTTATTGTCCTCCTGTGTACCTCTCCTTTTGATGGTCATCCCTTCCTAAACCAATCAGGAAATCACCGGCCATGACAATCCTGACTGCACATACACACTCCCACACACGCATGAACATGAAAACATACAAGCCACCAGGTCCAGTGAAGCAGACACTTGCAAGATTTCACGACTGCTAATGCATGCACTTGTGAACACATCGTCACACGTACACATTGCATTCTGTACCAGCCTGCAGTCATGCATGCAACGTGTCTGGACAGCTTGTATGTGTGTGTGTGTGTGTTTGTGTAAGTATGCATGTGTGTGCGGACTCTTATCAGATTATATAAGCCAGGTTTGGGGTTTATGCTGCAGCGCCAGATTATGCACAAATGGATTGAAGAAATGGGTGGGCAAGAGGAGGATAGGGGAAAAAGGCTGGAGCAAAAATGGAAAAGTAGAATGGGAATTTTAAAGCAGGATCAGGTGTTACAGGGCAGGATCTCCCCTGATTGAATGGTACATTGAGCTGAGCATTAAGAGACAATAATAAGGACATATGGCAGTGATTGTGGAAAGAGAGTCATAGGAGATAAAATTGGTAAACAACAAAGGTGGGAAATGACAGAGATAGGATGAGCGAGAGCACCAGTCCGAGATGAGCAATGCTACTGGAAAACAGGGGAGAGAGGAGATGGCTGTGAGACAAAAAAAGGGGGAGGGATAATGAGGGAGACAGACAGGAGGGAATCTAACAAGTGAAATGACGAGACAGGTGATAATCAGCAAGAAGATGTGGCAATAAGAATAAGTGTTGATGAGAAAAGCTGAGAAAGGAAATAAAGTAGCAGACAAACAAGAATAATGAGGGAGAGAGGGAAACGGTAGCCATCCTTCTATCACAGTAAATCCTATAGCAACACTGGAAGATGAATTTTCCTTCTGTATAGGGTTTACATCATACAACAGCTGTCTACACAACTATTCGGTGTGAAGGTTATCTGTGATTATGGAATCAGTGCTATCTACGGGTAGATCGCTCTTTCACCAAAACAGGATTTTAACGCTGCGCCACTGAATATTTATATATTAACAATAGGTTGAATTACTGTGCGTGCGTCTGTGTTTCCAGTGACAAAAAATGAAAATACAGCAAAAACAACCGAATCGGGATTTTGCCTTTGATGTCTGTTGGTTTTTTTGATTACAAAACACTCAGTTTAATAGGTACACCCAGCTAAGACTGTTGCACACTTCAGTCTTCCTGAAAGTCACAGTGCTGAGGTGGAGCTGAAACTCAAAGAAGTGCTGATTCTACAACTTTAGACAGTTTACAGCCATATGCAATCTGAGAGGAGGGAGAAAATGAGCTATCAATATGGAGTGGAAAACTGTTAGATTTAGACTGGGTGGATTTGGTGCCAGTGGGGAGAACCTCAGGTTTATCACTGTTCATTTTGAAAAATCTGCAAGAGAACCAGGATTTGATTTCCTGGAGGGAAACACACAGGGCGGTGGGTGGGAGAGTGGTAATGGGTTTAATAGATAGGTGCAGCTGTGTGTAGGCGGGGATAGCTCAGTAGGTAGCATAGTCACCCCATGATCGGAAGGTCAGGGGTTTGAATCCACTGAACAGCTACCCTAAAGGTACCTCTGAGCAAGCTACCGTCCCTCCCCAGGTGCCTGATTAGTGGCTGCCCACAACTTCACTGAGAGTAATCAATAAAATATACATTATTATCAGCATAACAATGGAAACTGATATTAATCTTACAGAAGATATGACCAAGTGGAAGTAGACAGATGATAAATGGAAGATGCCCCAGGACAGATCCCTGGGGGACACCAGTAGTTCCTGGGATTTGAAATTTAAGAATTTAATGAACGAATGTGGTTGAAAAGATTGGATTTAAACCAGTTTAGAGGTTATTGTTAGTCTGTCAAGAAGAATTTTATTGGATTTGGAGGCAGATGAGAATGGTTAATAGACGGGAGTCAGTTGTCACGAGGAGGTGATGGCGATATGCGTCTGTGCTTGACCATCTAGATGTAGGTGATGGCAAGCAGGTCTATGTCCCAACTTGACACAATGTTTTCTGTTGGATACATTTTTCATTCTTCATTTTATGCTTTATTCCAATGGCTGAGCCCATCCAGTTGTATTTCCCTCAGATCCATCTTACAAATGCAGCTATTAACCTTCAGCCCCAGAGCCACGTTCATTAAGTTCATTTTCTAACGCAGTCCTGATCTAGAAGTAGAATGAAACATTCATACACACTTAACCATTCATCTGTCTTCTGATGGTTCAGGAAACCTCTTTGGCCTTTTCAGCCTACAGGCCCCAATGACACTTTCCTCATTTCCTCCTCTGGATCATTCTGCCATTATTCTTCTGCCTTATAGTCTTTCTTTCCTTTCGTTTCTCATTCTTACTTCCCTCTTCACTGTGTTGGTTGTCCACTCTGCCATTATCAGCATGAAAATCTGTCGCTGGTTTGCTTGAATCTCAGTCGCAGCTTCAAACATGCTTTTAGATAGATCAAAGTAGACATTAGGCACAAATGCGATCGCATACGTATGCAGACACACGATAGCGTCACATGCGTGAATCTCACACCCTGACAATGAGCCTGTTGCTAATTGCTGGCTTCAAAGACCGAATACATGCTGTACAGCCTGTTACCTCTGAATATTTACACACATACAAATCCGACCCCACATCCTCAAACCGCACAAACAAGTATACCCAGCTAACATGGATTTACCAGATAAATGCATAGACGTAGGAGCATTAGATTGTACCCATGTATGTATGTCTCTTTGTGAGAAAACACAAAAGTGTGCACAGCTAAGAGTGGGATTATCTGGTTAATGAATGCTGGTTGAGTAGGCTGTCGGATGAGGGTCAAAAGCTTCAAAAGCGCTTTCATGCCTGCCTCAGATAGGTCGCATCGACCCCTGGATCTGTGAATCGATCAACCAGCCTTAATGTGACTCATTCGGCAAAACAAGAGTCCCCTAATCAAACTTTAAAATGCTCATGCACTAACGCTTTCACTTTCACTTTAGGAGGATATGAGATTTGGTGATGGAATCGCTTTAGCATAAGAAATAGGCGTGGAATAGCAAATCATCAATACCACAGTTCTCTCTGTTTTCTTGTTGATCATCATTCTTTATGTAATTACGTATGAAAAATAATTCAAATGATACAAATTTATTGCCTGCAACATTTTGCTGTTTCTGTGTTTGCTGTTTATGGATGTTTTAGCACTTAGCAGACCAGCGGAGATGGCTGTAAACACACACATATTCTCACCTTCTAAATGTGATTAGGCAAATGTGTCCACACACAGTTGCTGATTTACATACTCGGCAGACTGTTTGAAAACAGCTGCAGTTGTAAATACATTTGATGTAAGCCTAGAGCAGGAGTGTCGAACTCCAGGCCTCGAGGGCTGGTGTCCTGCAGGTTTTAGATATCACCCTGTTTCAACACACCTGAATCAAATGATTAGTTCATTACCAGGCTTCTGGAGAACTTCAAGACATGTTGAGGAGCTAATTTAGCCATTTGAATCAGCTGTGTTGGATCAAGGACACATCTAAAACCTGCAGGACACCGGCCCTTGAGGCCTGAGTTCGACACCTGTGGCCTAGAGGCATAAGACAAAATAAAGCAAAGTCTCTGGAGGGAACTTCAGAGTCCTTGGTTATTACTTGGATTTATCTGCCACCTGAACATTGCAAATACATTATTTAAATTTACTTTTAGCTCATTTTTGGTCTCCACCAATTCCTGAGAAAATGACTGCACTCTTTGACTCCTTTGTTCTCTAGCAAGTTGCAGTGTATTCATGGTGATGCTGGGCAGGTAGTGTAGATTGCTTGTAGGAGGTGGGAACTCGGAAATTTTTGTGACTGACCTTGCTGCATATGTATTTCTAGGAGTCTCTTTCTTAAGTTTTAAAATATAGGTAGGAGAATTTTTTAAATCAAGCGTGCAACACCTGACGTACGGTGAAAAAAAGAGCATCTTATGGTTTGCGCTTGACACTGAAATTAACTGACTGCGCCTGTTTTTAGAAAAGAGTGCAACTTTTGTTTGTTTTCTCCCAATTAGTAAATGTGACACTTGGTCGAAACTCATCTAAATTGGTCAACACAGCGGCACAAACTGAATGCAGTTTGCAGAGGTTTAGTCGGATGGCCTCTTACAAAGTGAGAAAAATAAATCAGATTATTGCAGGAATTAGATGCTTCATTGTTTTTTATTAAACAACAACTAATTTAGTTAGTACACAGCTGTGAGCAGATGGCCTCAGATCTTTTACATGTACACAGATTTTTATTATCAGAGCTATTTAAAAAAAAAAAGTCATTAGAAATCTATCCATGCTATTTATGTTATGCACATCTGGACTTCTGTTTCATTCATTTGCATGAGGAACATAATGCATAGGATTGTGCAGTTAGCTCAGTAGGAAGGAAGCTTGAGATTCTGCATTTTAATCACCACTGAACAGTATTTCTTTCCACATTCTTTTAATTGACAATGTTTGCTTTATCTAATTTTATTATAACTGATTAAGAGGTAGTTGAAAATAATTCTGCAGTCACAAACTTTATCTTGGTTGGAAGTCTTACTAGAACATCTGGGTGTGTTGAAGACGCACCTCGAACCGATGTCAGTTCAGCTTTTATTTTGAAAAACGTTTTCAGACATGACTAGACATAAAGAAAAGACCATCAGCCAGATGTTTGATGGGGACGCTATGACAGAATAGCCTGTAGAGAACTACAGCAAAGTCAGCCGATAAACTAGTCGCAAGACACAATTCACATTCTGCGCAGTGATTTGCTTACATCAGCTACAAATAGTGCAGTAGTTTGAGGTTTCACATGTACAACTTCCAACCTTCCCAAGCCCTTACTTACAGCTTACTTTAAACGTGGTGTGAAAATCAAGCTGTAGAGATTTGAAACTTGTTTTGCATATTCCAAAAGCATATTCAAATATACAGATGTGGTATGGCTAAACCATAGACTGCCATTTAGACAAAACAGCTTTTAATCATTTTGTACTATAGTGAATGGAATAACCGACAGAGTTGGATATTACTACACTTCTCACAGGTCTAAAACATCTCTCAGAGCTTAAATGCTGGATTGAACTTGAACGTAATGCCAAGGATTCTTTTTAAAACAGCCGTGGTTCACATGTACATCACTGTAACTGTCCTTGCATCAAAAACAAGTCATTTATTATAACCCACTGACATTTGTTGTGACCTCTAGTGGTCAAAGCAGTTATGACAGGGGCAAAAGAGGAAGTCAGGTGACACAGAAAGAGCTACAAAGTCGGTACAAGTAGGAGGTCAGGATAGATAAATGGACTTGCAAAACACTAGACTTTAACACAGGATAATAATCGTGGTTCTTCAGCTTTTCTTTCCTTTAAAAAAGCTGCTGACTGTGTTCCTCGTATGAGAGCTGGCGAGTACAGCTCCCAGACTTCAAGGGCACTGGATGTGTAAGTCTTTGCTCAAAGAAGAAAAAAAAACATATCTTAAAATCTTGAATTACTGGGAAATGTTACTCATTCATCTTTTCCTGTCAGGTTTTGCCAAGCCAATCCAGGGATTTAAACCAACTCCCTCCAGTCAAAGGCTCACATATACTCCTTTGGTCCTTTGGTGACCCTCTCTGAGTCACGGTGCCTGCAGTTGTTGCTCAGAGGCCGCAGTTTAATTCGTACTTCAAAATAGACAGGAAGGCATAAAAGTCACTTTCACTCAGATTTACTCAGAAATCTCTATACATGTTGTGTGTTTTTATTGACCAGTTTCACCCACTTACATGGGAGAAACTGGTATCGATCCAAAGATAGAAAAGCAGCCGAGGGGGGGCTAAACTCATTTCACAGAGAATTTCTCATTTCTCTTGTCTCCATCTTGCTTTGACTTTATCTCTCTAAGACACACACACATACGCAAACGCACACAGTCACCCACTCCTCTCGTACCCATAATGATAACGTTAAAGACTTTTGTATCTCATTAATCACCATAGAAACAGTATCGGACCTACTTTCTGCACTCCTCTCCTTTGTTTAACTCTCTGTCTCTTGCACACATGCATTCCCCTCCACTACTGCCGATGCTTTCTCATTGTGTCTTAGATTATGTCGCTGAAGGATGCGCTGCTGCGGTGATTTTATATGCAAGTGTGTGTTTGTGCGCGTGTGGGAAAAACAGTGTGTTTGTGAAGCAGGTGTGTGTAACCACAGAAGGGCAGAGCTACGTGGTAACAGAGCTGCACTACATCTCAGTGTGCGTGTGCCTGTGTGCTCCCGGCCAATCAGAATAATGTGGATTATCGCTGGTTATGTAGATTGCGTAAATGTAGAGATTGAGTTTGTGTATGCGTGTCTCTGTGTGAGCAGGTGAGAACAGCTCAAGATGTCTTTAAGCGAGAGCAGATGGGAAGTCAAGTGTTATTGGAGCGTATGCTACATAATTCATTTATGTTGTGTGTATGTGTTCCCGGATCTCACTGTGAATATACAGTTGTCGCCCTGAGGGGGCAATAGAAACACAGGCTCATTAGGGACATGTACAATGTGCTCAATACAACATTTAGCAGTTATTTAAAGATTTGTTTCATTCTTTTCTATTCAGGTATAGAAACTGAGCCAGGTAGAGTTGGCTTTGCATTAATCAGCTGCTAGTCTGTTGTTTATTTGCTAAAAAAGACTTACACCTGTCTGTTAAAGCCGAGCAACCAGGGCTGAAAAATGAAGCCAGTGGCGAACCTGCAGTTCCTAGAACAGCCACTTGAGGGTGGCTCTAAAAGCGAGTCACTCTTTATAGTCAAAGGAGCTTGCAAAGAAAAGCGTCTGGACTTCTTTAAGTTACTTGAAGACGTTTCACCTCTCATCCGAGAAGCTTCTTCAGTTCTAAGGTCAAATGGTGGAGAGTCCCAGATATAAACCTAGTGGGAGTTTCCCCCCACAGAGGGACAAAAGGACCCCCTGATGATCCTCTAATCGCCTGAGCCAAGGTGTGAAACTGGGTGTGGGTCCCAATCAGCCAGAGTTTTGGGTGAGTTCATTGTGAAACCTGGCCCCACCTTATCATGCGAATTCCTGAGGTCAGATGGCCCAGGATGTGAGTGGGCGTTAAGGCGTCTGGGAAGGGATCTCAAAACTGGATTATAGATGGCAGAGAGTTGGTGTCGTAAACCACCGCCTCTGTTCAAAGATGGTCGCTCACAGTGGACATAGATGGCTTCTTTCACTCCTCTTTCAAACCATCTGTCCTCTCTGTCCAAAATGTGAACATTGGCATCCTCGAAAGAGTGACCTTTGACCTTAAGATGCAGATGGACAGCTGAGTCTCGTCCTGTGGAGGTGGCTCTTCTGTGTTGTGCCATGCGCTTGTGAAGTGGCTGTTTGGTCTCTCCAATTGGAGAGACCAAACAGCCACTTCACAGAGCAGATTTGTGGATTTTGTGAAGGAAGATATGATGGTGTTGCCCATAAAACTAAAATTCAGGCACCAAAATGTGAGTCCTGTTATTGAAATCACAAATATATTGATGTTCAGACAGTTAGGTTGTCTTTGCGAGGTTTTAATTTCACTCGAATGAGAGGTGAAACGTCTTCAAGTAACTTAAAGAAGTCCAGACGCTTTTCTTTGCAAGCTCCTTTGACTACGATGACCTGGATGACTGAGAACCTTCACAGACATGTCACTCTTTATAGACTCCTGTGTAAAAAATGGCCAACTTTACAAAAAGCTGTTGTCAGGTTAACTTTTTTTTGTTCCACTTTTATAAAATAGCTGCTTGAATTTTACTGATGCTCAGAATTAGTCATAATTAAGTGTGGGGATGCTTTAAGTGTATGTGGCTGCTGGCTCAGTTTATAGCTTATTGCAAGGCTTTAGTTCAATTAACGCGAGTCACTGAAATGACTCTTGTTACTGCATTTTAAATGACATCTGACAAACAGCAATAATAATTGAAAAATAAGATCACAGAGCAGATTTGTGGATTTTGTGAAGGAAGATATGATGGTGTTGCCCATAAAACTAAAATCCAGGCACCAAAATGTGAGTCCTGTTATTGAAATCACAAATATATTGATGTTCGGACAGTTAGGTTGTCTTTGCGAGGTTTTAATTTCACTGTGCAAACGGATCAAACAACATTACAGAGCACAACAGTAATGGCGAGATTATGGTGGCCATCTTTTATTTACAGTCTGTTAAAGCCAGCTTTGAATAAGCATCGGCCTATTTGGAGTCATGAGCTCAATGTTCCACTTCTACTCAGGTTGCTTTTTATGGTCATTAAAAAAAGGCAGGAGTGTAAACATCTGCTGGACCTGAGTAGGACGCACAGTGAAGAGGATTTTTCACACTGTGAAGGCAGGTCAGTCCTCTCTTCTAAACAGTCTGATGGTTTCTCTGTTTCTACATCATCTCAAACCTATATTGGTGTTTCTGCTTGGCAAGTTTTTGCAATAAACTACGCTCTGCTGCAATGCCAGCCTGGCTGATTTATGGCTCTAGCATCCTGCTGAAAAAAGCTCCCAGTAAAACAGGAAAAGGAATGAAATGATAGTAAGCATAATATGCACTATGTGTACCTCGTAGTACTTCAAAGCATCGGATTAATGAGAAACTAACATGGGTTTTCTCTCTTTTTACGTCTCAGTTTCTGCAGTGACGACATGCAAAACATATGAAAGAGCAGAATCGAAGATGACATGTTTAGATTTTTAATTTTTTAACTGACCAACCATCTAAAACCTACTTATATTCAATAATAATTAGAGACTCAAGTACACACAGAAATTCATGTCTTATTAGTAAGCTATTATTAAGTTATCAGCTGAGTCTCTCTGAAGTTTGCACTGTGTGTTGTGTTCATAGATCCAATTTAAGAATCAGAGCCAAGTTGCAATAAAGCGAGTTGGTAATTTTTTTCTGTGGCTTTATTTTAGTTGGTTCATTCTCAGAAAATTGGTTGAGATTTTTTTTTTCATTCTGCAGCAGACTGAAAGACATTAAATCAAAAGTACTCCTCCAGGTGCTAGGTAGGGGGGATATTGCTCTCAGCAGGGACTGGGGATTTGAGGAGATTCGGGAAAAATCCATAACGACTCAGGAGTGCTGTTGTTATGGTGGAATATCAATTGGTGTTTTTCAACTGCTTCAAATCACAACCTGGAACGAGCTTTTGGATGTGACCTTTAGAAATGCGCCCTTGCGTACGGACACTTTGGCTCATCATTTCTGTGCCACTGTTTTTCACATGCTCGATAGCACACAATAAACACCTGTAGGTGATGCACGTCGCAATTCTCGGTCCTTTTCTTTTCCGCTTGTTGGTGTAGCGTATTTATTTCTCTGACAGACTGCACAGACGTGCTGTGTTTGAAAAGAAAGCGAAGGCTGTGAAGTGAAGCTTTTGTCTCTGGCTCTGCTGCTGACGGAGTGACAGTGCTGGCATATTTGGCGCTCAGGGCAAGAGCACGAGTACCCAGGCTCCTCAAATGACCTGTGACTGAGCGACGCATGCCATGGCCGCTCCTCAAGAACTAGTTGTTTTTTTGTTAGAAAAACAACTAGTTCAAAATATCTCTCAGTAAATTGAAATGTCTCTCAAAAAACTGTTTTAAGAGCAGCCTTTTAACACAACACTCGGCAGTGTATTTTGAGGCTAGACCCGCACCAGACAGAAGCGATTCAGCAGAAAACACACTAGTGGGGGTGATTATTAAGTGAGTGGTTGGGTGTCAGACGGCTAGGCCACCAAGTCGTGTTAAAGTAAAGACATCACAATTAGATGACTTGCAGTCAGACCTGTCATTGGCCGACTTGCCTGCTGCTGATACTGAGGCCTCCTGAGGGCACGAGAAACTGAATATTGCTACTGCAGAAAGAAAAGTACTCTGAGAACAGTTTTACCAGCACTGCTTTTATTGGATTTTGTCTTTACATGTAAGACTCCGGCGACTTCTCAAAGAGCAGGAATAATTGTCTAAAATTACTGTTTGGCTAAGAATCCACTAACTTAAGTTAAATAACGAAACACTTTTCTTTAGCTGTCTCTGTACCCTCTACTTACAGTCGTGAAAAAGAAAGTTTTCAGGTGACTCTGTGCAGACACGTGGAAAAACTAAGTATCACTGCTTTCATATGATTTAAGAGGGTTAATAGCAGCCAGGTGATGCTTTGTCAAATTGCCAGTGTGGAGCATTCAGGTGTGTGTTAACACAAAGCCACAATCTTCCCAGCAGTGGACGTCCAAGCAAATTTAGCCCAAGGTCAGTCCATGCAATGTTCAGAGAAACTGCAGCTACACCTCAGACTCTGCAGACCTCGGTTAGGATGTTAAATTTGAAATTTCATGACACTGCAATTAGAAAAGGATTTGCTTGTTTGGAAACGTTGCCAGGAGGACGGCTCTTCTCTCTAAAAAGAGAAGAGCCGTTTAGGTTTGCAATGTTTAATATGAACATATCACAAGATCTCTGGAGCAATGTCCTTTGGACAGAGGAGATCAAAGTGGAGATGTTTGACTGTAATGCACAACTACACATGTGGTGAAACCCAAACACAGCATAGCACAAAGACGTCGATTGAGTCGATCACTGTACATCAAAGTAAAGCCATCTGTCCAACATCTGAAGCTTAGCCAAAATTGGGTCAATCAACAGGACAGCAATCCCAAGAACAACAGAGCCATCAAATATACGCTGGAATGGCTCAAAAGATTCAAGGTGTGGTAATGTCCCAGTCGAAGTCCAGACATCAGATATGATTCAAACCTCAATGACCTGATGAAACATTATAAAGAAGAGCGGACAAAAATTCCTCTATAACAAAGACACTGCTTAATGTGGTTCAACTACTGAATCATGGGATGTGCTTTGTTTGTCACATGACTGCAGAGAGTCTTCTGAAAATGTATTTTCCACATTACTGCACTAGCAGGGTACACTGGAATTATAGGCTAGCATGCTTATGGTAACCCAAACAGACCCATGCCTCAAAGAGCCTCATCAGGTCAGTCTTGTTGTTGCTAGGCTATTTTCCTCTTAAGTTTTTCTTTCTATAGCCTTTAGCATTACCTAACCATGCAAATGCACCACAAATGCTCTGCTTTCTGTCTAGTTTTTGAAGCTACAGGCACATTTACAATGTAAAATAATCTGCTAGCAATAGCGGTATTTGACTTGCTAACATCTGACTCAAAGTAATTTAAGGACTTGACAGATTTCTCAGTACACAGCTAAAAGATGTTGTTTAAGTTAGTCATTTTAGGAAACACAGATAGGCCTATAAGCTTGTTGTTAAAAAGAAACTTTAATTTCTTTATTGTATTTATGCTACATACATCGAGGCTTCAAGCACTTAGCTTAGCATATTTACAAGCCACAAGGAAAAACTGCTAACCTAAAGCATCGTGTGTGTTTAATATATAGTTAAAATAAATGGGTAGACAACAAGTTGCGATTTTGTGGATAGATAAATACTTTTCATGGATACATGTGTCTCCAGCAATGTATGGTCTCCCTGCTGCTAGTTTTCCCAATGAGCTAACTTTCTCCATGCTATAGCTATGCATTAAATATACAAACAAAAGTGTAGTATCAATCTTTGGAAGACATTTGTCATGAGCTATAAGAATTTTTATTAAAATGTCAGCATATACCCTTCAATGATGATATAAATGCAAGTGGAAATAGTAGATTCAGTGTAAGTAGGCACTCTGTTAAATTGCCCACATAGAAAGGAAATAGAATAACCATCATTTCCATTACACTTGAATAATACTTGACTCGTGCTTAATTCTTGTAATTATATTGCATGAGAATAATTTTGAATCATGAGGAAAAACTTATATAAAAGTTGAATATTATTTGCTATTTCTTTTCAGAGAGCTTTCACATTTCTTTGCCAGCATAAATCACTGCAGGAAGACTGTAGCAGCATTAAAGACAGTCAAGCATATGATGTTGATCAGGAACAACTTTCTAAACATTCAAGGATATGATTTTTTTATTCATCTTATTTCCATATGTACCGAAGTCCTTGTCCAGAGAGCACACGGTGCAGGTCAGGCAGCCAGGTGGTGGCAAAGTCAAACTCCCCAGTTGTTGGGAACAGTGTCTGAAGACAGGTATGAGTCATCTCCTCAGCTGACTTACACACCTTTAAAACTGTTCATTGCAGTCTGTTTGTGTGTATTTGTGTGTGTTTGTGAGTGCACCCGTGCATTAACTCTGCGTGTGTGTCTTTTGGCAATGCAGACAGCCAAATAGGCAGTCAGCTGCAACAGTGAGTCACTCAATCACTCGCCCTCGACTCAATACGCTGCCATTTAGACAATACTGCAACTCACTGTGAGGTGTGAGCGCGTGCATGTGCGGTCCTTGTCTGTGTTTTCGTGGGCTTTCATTTCACATTTTAGGATTTCATTAATATTTTTGCATCTTTGTGCACGCTCTGCATTAGCTACGCATCTCTGTGTCGGCAAACGGTGCATTGCATGTGTAAGCTGTGCATGTGTGATGGCGTGTGTCTGTATTTACACGTAAGCTCTGGGTTTTTCTTTGACCTTTGGAATTCCCTCGGTCCGTTGCACACCGCTGCTTCACTATAGGTCCACGCGCACCATTCATTTTGTGTGTGTGTGTATGTGTGTGTGTGTAGGCACTCTGCAGACACTGAGAGAGCGAGTGGCAGACAGATAGAGGAGGAGAGGGAAATGGCATAAATGTTTAATTTCTGAGTTGAATTTGTGCAATTTTTTATATTGTTCATGTATAATTCATGGCTATGTCATGAATTAAATTAAATGAAAGCAAAAAAATAAATAAAAAATACAAAGAGAATTGAAAGAAAAGGCGTGTCTGTCCATCTGATCTGCTCACAGCCTGTGGATGGAAGTCCATTTAAGCGGTCGCATTAACAAAATAACCCTATAACGGCTCTTTTAGCAGGCCTTTGATTACACGTAGGACCTTTCCATGTGCGGTATGAATCCTTGCACTGATCAGTATCTAAATTCCTGCAAAGCTTTACTACAGGATTGCTAATAAACACACAGGAAGCTAATCAAAATGCACTACCAAAGAGGACAAGAGGTGAGCCAGATTCAAATAAAGGCCTTCTCACATGATTGGGGAAGAATAATTAAAAAGGTCTTTTTCATTAGCTGCTAACCACTGGCAATATGGATGAGGCTGTATTTTCTTCCTCTCTCCCCTTTTCCCCTCTTTGATTAATTACAAATTTCAATGGCTTTTTTGGCTCTTTCTTTTCTTCCTTTATTCTAAATCATTTAGCATGGAAGCTATTTCCACACTGACATAATTAGTTTTGTTGAGCTTGACTTACCCGCTGCCACATGTCCCAAAGATGCTGATTTATACAGCTTGCGCTGTTTCATTGCATCGGTAAATGTACAAAATCAATTGTGCCACGAAGAGAGAAATTGGGAGAGAGGATATTTGGATTTATGGGAAAGAAACAAAAGAGGGAAAGATACGTGTGGAAATGAGCCGAGAGAGGGAGGATTCAGAAGGATAGAGAGGGGGGGAAAGGACATGACAGAGGAGGGGGAAGTGGGTGAGCGATGTAACTCACAAGAGCAGGGGAACAAAGATCGAGGCAAATACGGAAGGGAGCAATGAAGTGAGTAAAATGTGCAGCAAAAAATGTGAATGGAAGAGGCAGAGAAAGTGGAGAGGACAGTGCAGGCAATAGATGTGAAGAGGTGGTGTGAGAGGCAAAGTAGGTGAGAAAAATGGCAGAGATTAGCAGAGATGAGAGGGTGATGCAAAGTGGAGTGCAGGGCTGCTGCAGGTGGTGGAGAATGGACGGCTGATTGGTATGGAGATGGAGCGTGGGACCAGATTAAACCTAATTAGAACATTATAATGACTTTGTGAGGTGAAACAAAGAGATGAAAGCCATTATATGCTGGAGATAAAGAATGGATGCTGGCCAGCTGTTTAATGAAGAATAACACTGATTTCAACCATTTAGAAAAGCCAAAATTGATGTTGTGTTGTGGGAGTTTGAGAAACACTGAGACAAATGAAAAGGATGGACATGCATGGACGATCAGTGGAATGTAGATCAGAGGTTTGTGCCCAAATGGCAGAAGATGGAGGTTATATAGGCCATGGGTACCGAGGAACAAAAAACAGAAGAAGAGAGAGAGGAAAAACGGGCAAAATTATCAAATAATGGGGACGATGAGAAAGAGAACGAGAGCGTTACAGCTCCATCGAAGGAGAATGCCAGAATCTGAAGAATTGGCAGAAATACAGCGTCACAAAGCTGCCAGCCTTTCTGTCTTTCTGCACTTGTTGGATAAACAGAAGAGAACACGAGTGGTAGCCACAACAAGGACACTGCATCACATTCAGATCACAAGCATCCTCAACCTCTGTGGTTTAGCTCTACTAGGTCGAAAACCTTCCATCAGACATGATTATGAGTTGTGCACATGCTGATATCAGAGTATTGGCGTACCCTTGATTTAATGAATGCAGAATATGTGTGTGGTTCGCATCTAGCTCTTGCCCTTTGGGTGCTCTGCGCTGTTCATCAGCACCATGTGAAAGTCAGAGACATACTGTCTCATCTAATGTGACACTTCTGAAAGATCTACATCAGAGGCTGAAACAGAGGTCTCTCGACTTTATCTCAGAGCCGGTGGCACATGAAGGAGATGGTACAGGGATTTAAGCAGAGATTTTTTTAAAAAGAACATGTACTTAGCCACTGGTTAGTGAAGCCATGTTAACCATGAAGTTGAGCCATTTTGCCGTTACCATCTTTTTATTTTGATACCAGATTTTATTAGCAAGGGTTTGAGCTGCAACTACCGTAAAAGGTCCTTCCATTTTATTCTGCTTATCCAATTCGGGGTCACAGGGTGCTGGAGACTATCCCAGCTGCCATAGGACAAGAGCCAGGGTACACTCTGCACAGGTCACCAATCTGTCGCAGGGCTAACACACAGAGGCGAATAACTGGTCAAACCAATTCACTTTAAAATCACCTTTTATGAAAATTGTCTGTGGGAGGAAGCTGGAGTACCTGGAGAGACCCAGACGGATACAAGGAGCACATAGACTCCTCACAGAAAGGCCTCAGACTAGATTTTAATTTCTTGCTGGGAGGTCACAGTGCTAACTAGTAACCGTTATGCTCACCTGCCCTAAAACATACCTTGTTTTAGCCTCCATCCTCTATGAGGATCTTAATTTACAGAATGAACATGACTTTGCATTCAACAAACAACGCAGACTGTATACTCGACATATTTACTTCTTTTTGCAACCTGAGGAGTTGCAACCTGGTGGCCATCAAGATGAATGCACATTTAAGGCACTCATTCATTAGCTTTGCTTTCAAGCTTGGAGTCTTTAATACAGTTGATTGTTTTCAAGTAGGTTTAGAGCAGCGGTCCCCAAGACCGCGAGAGTTGAGGCTCGGGTGTGAAATTTATGGTTTTCAGGGTTTTTATCGTTAACTCTGTTTCCCTGGGTCTTTTCACGTGTTGTAGTTGTGTGTCTTATTTTGAAATAAGTATTTAGGCGTTACCATAGCGACAAGAGAGCTTTAAAGGGCAGAGAGGAGGACCTTACTTTCAGTGTTGTTGGTGCATTTCAGGAGGACGCTGCTAATTAAAGTTACACAATTACACAGTGGATTCGAGTTTATTATTATATTTATAAAATACTACAGTTTTTGTCTCGGTCATTTTATTTTGTTGTAGTTATCCGGGACACCTTATAGGCCAGTCCGTGAAAATATTTTGACGTTAAACCGGTCCATCGCAAAAAAGGTTGGAGACCGCTGCTTTAGAGTATATTGAAAGTACTTTACATGAAAAGCATGGAAACTAAAGTAAGTCTTTCTAAAGTACTTCTAGCCATCAGTAGCTTTTATTTACCAATCAAAGTATAACTAAATCAGATTGACGTTTGGTGTGGCCACTCTTCACCTCTAGAACATCACCAGTTCTCTTTGCTACACTTATGTACAGTTTTTCAAGGTTATTGCTTTGCAGATTGTTCCCAACATCTTAGAGAACTTGCCACATACCATCTATGAGTGACTGGGGGCAGATCAGATGCCTCCCTGATGGTACAACGTAATCATCTTAAATTCCTAAAAGCTTTGAAGAGCATATGCTCTTTAGGTAAAATTGCACTATAAATTTAGGTGAATGAAGTCACTTTAGGCTTCAATAATCCCAAGACATGCGCTTGCATAGTCTTCTCAGGACACAAATGTCCGCATACTGAAGCGCTTCGTGTGTGACACTTCAGTATGTGCATTTAACTCTGACGTGCACAGCCATGCAAGGAAACATAGGCGTGCCACTACCTTCGCAACACTTCTGAGGAGAATACTGGATTTAAATGGAGGAATCGAAAGTAGTTTGTGTATTACATTTAGTACAACAATTTAGCTCCAGCCTGGCAATACGATTGCACAAAAGTCATTCTAGCAAAGACGACTGGGGCCTAATGGTTAATAAGGTGAGGCTGTGGTGCAGAGATTGTGTGATTGAATCGCAAGAAAAGCTGGATTGCCTGGACAGAGAAACACACACACGCACGCACACACACAATTTGCCCTCAAACAGCAGCCACTACCACACTGCCGTTGGATCTAACAGTGGCTAATAATGCAGAACTGCAGATAGGTGAAAATGCAATTGTTCTTACACAGTCGTCTCTAGCTAAATATTACTGATACTATTTCTGAAACCTGTATGTATACTGACTGTTCATCCATCCATCCATCCATCCATCCATCTATCCATCCATCCGTCCATCCGTCCGTCCGTCCGTCCATCCATCCATCCATCTATCCATCTATCCATCCATCCGTCCATCTATCCATCCATCCATCCATCCATCCATCCATCTATCCATCTGTCCGTCCATCCATCCATCCATCCATCCGTCCATCCATCCATCTATCCATCCATCCGTCCATCCGTCCGTCCGTCCGTCCATCCATCCATCCATCTATCCATCTATCCATCCATCCGTCCATCTATCCATCCATCCATCCATCCATCCATCCATCTATCCATCTGTCCGTCCATCCATCCATCCATCTATCCATCTATCCGTCCATCCGTCCATCTATCCATCTATCCGTCCATCCATCCATCCATCCATCCGTCCATCCATCTGTCCGTCCATCCATCCATCTATCCGTCCATCCGTCCATCCATCCATCTATCCATCCATCCGTCCATCCATCCATCCATCCATCTATCCATCCATCCATCCATCCGTCCGTCCGTCCGTCCGTCCGTCCATCCAGTGCCACCAGGCTAAGCAGGGTATTCCAGATGTCTTTCTCTCCAGTTCCTTTGGCAGTCTTCCAGGTTCTCCAGGTTGGGAAGATGCTCCCAGGCCAGATCACATATATAATCCTTCCAGTATGTTCTAATTCTAGCCCTTGGTCTTCTCCCATCTGGACATTTCTTGGATAACCTCCAAAAGAAGTTTCCTAGCATTACCCACACCTCCTTAGGCACCTCCTTTCAATTCAAGCAAGCAGTGGCTCCATCCAGACGCACAGATTCCTTACCCCATCCCTAGGGCTGATCCAACCACCCAACACAGAAATTTTTTTTGGCTGCTTGTGTCCATGACCTCATTCTTTCTCACTCTGCAGGGATGGGCCATAGGGGGATGGATAACACCTGCATTACTGTTGACACCAAAGCCAATCCTTCTACCTGCATTTTGCTCCATTTTACCATCATTTATGAAAAAGATTTATAGAATTAACTAAAATTAAGAAGGAAAAAAACGTAATAAGCTTAACTTCACATATCAGTAAGATTGTCAATAAGACTTTCTTCTAGTTTGTTTGGGTTTTTTTGGTGCTTTCAGCTAAATAGTGAGGTCAGATGAATTTATTTGTGTATGTACGGGGTTCTCCAGCTTCCACTGAAGCAGATGCATGCTAGGTTAAATAGTGATTCTAAACTGGCCACGAATTGGAAGAGACTGAACATATATTCTCACAATCATTTCAAATTTGTTGTCTGGATCCAGGTGTTGTTCTGAGTCCAGCGACTCGGTTCTTGCACTGTTCGGAGGGAATTTTCAGCCTTGGTGGAGGCATGCAGCCTCGGGCCCGTACGTTTCTCTATTTTCTTTACTGAATGCATTGCAGTGACAGCCTCATCCATCAACAGAGCGCTCAATAATAAAAATAAATGTAGAAGTGTATAAGTATGCATGAGTAATAAAAGCTAGGATGGCTTAACAGACAAGAAAAAGAGAACAACAAATGGAAAGTAAAACTTTCTAAAAGAGAAAATCAAAGGGAATGATGTTACTGTCCCATACGTTAACTGACAAATGAGTCTGGGAAGTGCAGTGCGAATACAGCAATTCCGGGAGCTCCACTGCCTCCCATATACGGATGTTTACACTCTCTCGGATGCCTGCATTTAATATTTCAATACTTTAAATTTAATGCAGGGCTTGGTTGAGAGTGCCAGACAGACACTCATAAATTTCACTCCTGGGAAAAGCCAAAGCATCCCGGGAATGATTTGTTAGGGTGCTGTGAGAGAAGGTCATCTGCATCCTAAATGAGTCCAGGCTGGATGTATTCAATTTTATGTGAACATAAATAAGTTATTAATACGACTTGCGGGTGTGGATGATGTCACGCATTATAATTACTGTAATTTTTTCTTTCTTCTCCATCAAACCAGTGTGCAGGTTTGAATTCACAAACAGAATCTGCACATTTTTAGTGTCACGGTGTGTTTAAATTAGTTCATTTTGCATCTTTCGGTGTTAAATGTTGCGCTGGACTGTGTTTGTGTGTGTATGTGTGGTTCCCTGCAGACGAGCCAGATGGCTCTGTCGAGTGCAGATGACTAAAATCAAATGCTACGACATCACCACGCCACATCAAGCTGCAGTCGCCGCGCGTGTGTGTCTGTGACCGTGTGCTGGTGGACCAATCAGAAGGTCGGGGTGACTCAGGGACTAGCAGCACCTGTTTCTTCAAGTGCCTCACTGTAGCAGAGGGGCGGTTTAACCCATGGCTGCACGTAGACACATACATACAGACACGCGCACACACTTAGACACATGGAGGCAGCAATAGTAATTAACAGCTAGCTGCGAGAAGCCATTATCATTACAGGAATGAGGTGGGATCAGAAGCTCCCACCTACATAATGGACAATAAGTGTGCGCATCATCAAGAGTCCAGTAGAAAACTCTCGGCTCTTTCAGGAATGAAAGCAGCAGTGATTAGTTTTCGCACTCTGGAGACAGTAATGTGCATTTTTTATGAGGGCCATTGTGGTACAAAATAGATTTCACTGCGATTTCCCCTGTTCTTTTAATTGCTCTGGACAGATTATTAGAAATTACAGATGGCTTGGCCGGGCTCATAGAAAAGTGACAGTTTTCGGTTTGACAGGCCAAATAAGAATTGATTGTTTTTGCGAGCGTACTGCACCTTTTTGGTAAAAGACACGAAATCTATTGTGCAGTTCCACAAATACCAAAAAGGATTACTTTGCAGAACATTTACATAACAGAAATTCTTCTTCTATCAATCTCGTCAAAATAAAAGCCTCCCCATTTAGAATAATACAAAATAGGACTAGAAACATTGTTAAACAAATAGTTTCTCAAGGGACTTTGCAAAAAAAAGTGGAATAAAAATGTAATTCATCCTCATAGAGAACACAAGAGTACCTTTCTGCCTGACTCAGTTGCTCTGATTGCTCTGATTTAAATTTGGTTCTGTGCTGTAATTATCTTTAATTTCTAAACTCTGGCTTCCTACAGAGCTACTCCTTCTAAAGCTCTTTATGGAACTTTAATAACTTTCTGTACTTTATTTCTCTAACATTGCTGGTTGCTTCCATTAAATCAAATTCAGCTCAGGCTGATTGTGTGCATAATCAGAGACTGGTTTGTCTGTCCTTCTACACCCTCACCAGTGCACCTCACCTCAATTTTATATTTACTTCAACTCCTGAGGAAAAATTTATGGAAAAAGCAACTCGTGGCTCATTTCTGAGTGGCAATATTGTAAAAATGACTATGACTAGCGAAACGTTGGTCTTTTCCGGTGCTATTTTATCAAAGACTATCTGCACCGTGTTCCCTGCGAGTAGCAGATCACATATAAAGGTCCAAAGAAAAATTAAAAAAAATTAAAATTGGAACATCACCGTATTTTTCAGCCATTAGCACCATTACCGTGAAACTCAGTCATCAGTCGCTGCTGATGAGTTGAGTTGCGAGAAGAGTATTGTAAAAGTAACTCAAGGTAATCTGATTCCACTTTGCTTTCTTTAATCTCTTGCAAGGATTGATCCCATAGCGCAATGCGGGGGTCTGAGATGGAGAGCGTTTTTAAAATTAAACATCCTGCGCTCGTCTGCTGAACAGAGATGAATGCATTAGAGGCCAGACAAATTGGCTGAAATACCCCCACCCCACCCCTCCCCGATTCTCGCCCCTCACTTCAGTTTGAGCTAATGGAGGCTCGATGAAGGCCGTGGCCAAAGCGCTCTGCGTGACTGCTCCTGAAATTGATCCCAGACTGCACACTTGTCTACTTGACACATTATACGGGATAGTACGTCTTGCTTTTTTTTTTCTTCTCCTGCATCTTTTATTGATTGACAGAAGAATTTTCAGACATTATTGGAGAATTGTAACAAATACAGATGAGAAGCTAATGTTGCATGCTGTTTTTTTTCTTAGGGTTTTTATGTGACGTTGCATATGAGTAGAGACTCTCTGTGACTGTCACTGGAATTGTGTGTGCATAGGTTTTTAATTCCCCCTCAAGGTTGTAATGGAAATCCACACCGTCCACATTAGTCAGGCCGTATATCTCCTTGAGCCCCTTGGCGCTCATTCTTTCTCGAGGCTCATTTCCTCTGCTCACTGCTTCAGCTGATGATTTCTACGTTCTTCTTTTATCAGTCACATCACAAACATATAAACTCCTCTCCTCTCTTCACCTCCTCGTCCTCTATCGATTGCGGCGCCCGTTAATTAAGAGAATTTATTTCTAATGAGTCAAACGCTGATTACCTTGTTCCAGTCGGAGAAACAACCTCTTGCGAGGCTTTAGCCAGACCTTCAAACATGTGCTCGAAATTACCCAGCAACACTCAAACCAGAGCTCCTTGTTGTTGCCTCACGGCTGATTTGAGTTGGATCACACCTATAGCTGCGGCCTCTCGAGGTTCCACACCGAACAGCTGGAAAGCAGTCGCTCCTGCTGCCAGCTTCCTTCCTGCAAAATATCAAGAGGTGATTTGAAGGTTTCTGAGCATATGGGGCTTATGCTTCTGAAATGCTTTCCTAGAGAAAAGAGGATATTGTGTGCACGTATGTGTGCACCGCAAGCCTCCTGCTGTTGATCCGGTGATGCAACAGTCAGCTGGTTCGGACTTTAGCGCGGTACACAGAGGATGGCTGTCTCATTCATGTTATCAGTGGCTTCTCTGAACTCGGACCAAACACACATAAGACACCACAACTCCGGCTTTACTTTCGTGCATCGTTTACACTCTGTATGTGGGCCAGCTGCTAACATGCTAACACTTTTCCAGTGTGTCGTTTCACGTCTACATTAGTCGCAGAGACTCTAAAATAACAGTAAATATTAAATGTCTCAGCTCAGCACAACAAAAAGCCTATATTAGTTGATTTACCACCACATGCAGGAAGTATGGCATCTTTCACTTTAACCTTGTCCTTTATCTAAACTGGGCAGTATGGATACTCTGCCATGATGTTTTTCTTATGTTTAGGAATGGCAATAGGTCAGCACTCGGCAGCAAACATGATCTTAGCATCTAATAATAATAATAATCCAGATGGAATTAAAGTATTTTCACTGTCTTGCATGCTGTCAAAAAGCTCTTTTAAACAATTAAGTGTAGTCGACTCTTCCAGACTCGTGAGTTGTTCATCTTTCGCGGCCTCGATTAGTTGGACAGTTTATGCCACAGAGTGACTTTGATGTTTTAATGTGTTATTTTGTAGGGAACTGGCGCACTAAACTTTTTTTTCCTACCAGGTAAAAACTTGTTTTTGTTAATGGAGTCTGGTGGCTTTGACGAGAGCAATTACTGTCTTAGCATTTCATTTTCACAAAACAAGGCAGGTTGTCAAGTGTTGCCGCAGACTTTTAATTATCTTTAAACTTCAGGTTGGTGTTAATTGTTGGACCGGTCCTTGTGTCTTTCTGCGTGTAAGAGAGAGCTTTGAAAGTGAGCAGATCTAACCACTACTGTCTAATTCTAGATATCTTTTCTCATATATAGCAGTGTATTTTTTTTTTAATTATCCAACCTTAGCTTTCCCTCAAACAGAACCAAATGTCTCATGTCATTGCTGCATTGATCATCTTCCATCTCAGACCTCCAACTAGTGCCTTAACTCTCCATCCCTTGCAAAACCTTCTAGGAGTAACCCTTGAACCTTTGAATACTGAAGACAATGGTCTCCGCCTCTCCAGCTACCCCTGGAAAAATTATTGTAACGCCTATCAAACCACATCTATACTGATGTATCAAAACTCATCATTAAAAGTACAGGGAGGTCATCAAACTGGAGCTAAATGCTGAAGCTGTAATGTGACATGGCAGATAGGAAAGACTCCAGCCTAACCGTGACCTTGCATTGGACAAGTCGAACGCGATGGATGGATATGTCCAACGCCACTTTGGAACACAACATCGAGTTTCTTTTAGTACAATAATCGGTGATCCTGCTCTTTCGTGCATGATGCTAGATCAGATTTGTGATTAAGCTTCTTCAGAACTTCTCATGAAAATACCGAACATCTAAACCGGGCTTAGAAACATCTAGATGAGTGCCTCTTTAAGCTCCGCGCTTTTCTCTAATCAATGCTCGCACAAGGAGCCGGTTAATCCTTTCACTGAGCTCCTCAAATAGTCAATAAAGACAGAGTGCAGAGAAGAAGACCCAAAGTGTGGCAACAACAAAGAACGTAGAAGTCTTTTTTGTTGCTTGTCTTTAGACGGTTGTTGACATTGTTTGTAAGATGAGCATTCGAGGGTGAAGCTGAAGAGAGCGAATTTAAGTGACAGTGAGACAGCATGTTGAAATTGTACTTCTCTAGAAATAGTGCGGTGCCCTCGATCTCTCATGCTGCTGTCTAGTTTCATTTGTGTGTGTGTGTCTGGGGAGGTGTGTGACCTTGAGGTAACGAGGTCCATTCAGATGCTGATTGCTGGCGACTCTGCTGGTGATGCCACGAATTGATTGGCTGCAGAACCTGGAAGATTTTTCACCACCTAATCCAAATCGCTCTCCTTTTTTTTTGGTCTCGGTGCCTTTGTCTCCGCTCTGTCCCTCTCTTCTTGGCCTCGCAGTCCATTCTCGAAGTGGATTTGGTTTGCTTATCTGTGGATAAGCCACTGCTGCTGTGTGCACGTTTGTGTGTGTCAGTGTGAGTCACTCTGCTAATTGCACCTGTTAAAAGTCTTGCCAACCTCATTGCTTAACTGTTATAGTCATTACAACAGTGGCAGTAAAGGTCTATCCACATTCATTTGCATTTTACAGTTACTGTTTGTGCCTGTGTGAATATGCGAAGAAAATCTGAACTGATGTCGGAGTGTGTGTGTCTGTGTGTGTGTGTGTGTGCAGCCACTCAGGCTGGCGGGAACAGTGACTATTCTTTTCCTTATAATAGCAGTAAAGGTTCATTCCAGCTACTCCACATTGTCTATAGCTGCAATTTGCATGCATGTGAATGTTTAATTGTCTGCACAACAGTAAAAATATGAAAGCTCCCTCTCCACCCACACACCCTCTTACACACACACTCTCTCTCTCACACACACACCCACAGACACACAAAAGCAGTTAACCCCCCTCCCATTGCATAATTACAGCAGGGAAGTTTTTTGCTGTTTCTTTATTAGCAGGTTTATGAGGATTACGAGCAGAGATGCATGTTCTGGTTCCCGGTATCTGGGGGGATTTAGTGGTAGAACAAACTTTTAAACACTGAGCAAACATTATTAATAGATACTGAGATATCGAGCTCTGCGTTGCCCACCCTGTCACTGCAGCAAAATAAGCAGCCGCAGGACCGTGTTTGCTGAAATGGTGCTACACTTAATAACAAGAATACACCGTGTAGAAAAGCCCGTGCTTGCATACGTTCTGTTTACTCTTGCATTGGCGTGGAGCCGATTACTGCGCTGTGCAGTAACTGTGAATTGGGTGCTAAAGACAGAAACCGTTTCAGGATTCACAGACAACTGCCTGCACCTTGGTGAAGATATAATAGTTTTGGAGCAATAAATGAGGCGTTTGATAGCGTGCCGCATATTAGCAATATGCAATCAGATTCGTTACTTTCTCTTCTAATGTAAGTAAAAAGCTTTTGATGTAAAGTAAATGCAAAATTATCATAACTAGGAGAATGTAACTACTTATGGAAGCTCAGGGCATTGCTGCCTCAGGACAACAAAGGTCTTGGGTTCAAAGCGAGGTCACTATTTGGACTCTTTATGCAGACTGTGTGCTGTTTCCTCCGGGAGCTCTGGTTTCTCCCACCATCTAAAACATGTTAACTCGTCCATCATTGTGCCCTTGATCAAGGCACCGTCTGACAGCTGGAATTTGTCCCAGGGAGCTGCAGATGGTGGCTGCCCACTGCTCCTAATGCTCAGGATGGGTTAAATACAGAAAAAAACGATTCTACATTTAATCCAGAAACCGAGGAAGTAAGGCACCATCATTCTTTGTTGTGTAAGATGTATTTCAGGACATGTAGATCACTTGTGGTTTATTGTAGGAGTAGGAGGAAGAAGATGCAAAGAAAGAGTAGAATGGGATTTGTACAAAAAATCTTGTTCTGGATCTAAAATGTTTGTTTTTTCTGCACCAGTCTTTTTTTCCAGACGTCTTATTAAAATTAGAGATGCACCGATACCGATACTGGTATCGGGTATCGGGGCCGATACTGTAAAATGTGCGTGTACTCATACTCGTAAAAGTTAACCGATACCATGAACCGATACTAGCTTATTTCATAAATCAGAGGGTGGCTTGTCCTTTTTGTTGTAGTTTTTTAGATTGGCCACTAGGGGGACATCCCCTAAAGACAGTGCCAATAGTTCAGTGATATTCTGTTAAATTACAATGTGGACACTCTGCAATAATTTAACAGAAGTGCTTATTTTTCACTTGAAATTTTTTTGTGGTCATTTTTATTAAGATATTATTTATTATCGGCAGAGAATAAAATAAAACCTGTCTTCCAATTCAGTGTGTGTGTGTGGTAGAAGTATCGGTTTTTGTACGGCAAGTACTCAGATCCAAGTATCGGTATCGTATCGGTTTGAAAAAATTGGTATCGTTGCATCCCTAATTAAAATCATTATGATTATGTCTTCAAAGACTTGTGTGCATGATTTCTAGTTTGAAGCTTGGGTGGTGCGGTGGTTAGCACAGTCAACTTTAAGCAAGAAGGTTCTTTGTGTGCTCTGGCTTCCTCCCAATATCCGAAGACATGCATGGAATGATGCCAATTTAGAATTGGTGATCTTAAATTGTCCCTATGTGTGAATGGTTCCCTGTTTTAGTCCTACCACAGACTGGGGACTAGGTGTACCCTGCCTCTTGCCCTGTGCCAGCTGGGATAGACTCCAGCCCCCCAAAATGACCCTGAATTGGATAAGTGGAAGAAGCTGCAAGCGCGTTGAATCTATGTAGAGCCTACGATGCAGCCTACACAAGTGGCTGACTCCATGGGCAGCATTTATACCTGTGCACAGTGTGCCTCAGACAAATCAACAAGAATGTGCATGACAGATTAGTCATAGCGTGGTAATGAACAGGTTTGTGGTTATGACGTATTTAAAACAGAAGTATAATGCCACTATAAGACTGTCATGAGTTTATTTTTTTTGTGATTTTTGTGTCTAAAGGATGATGTTAAAGCAATAAATGCTATTTATTAAGACTTCCTTCCAACATTTTGGCTTTTTTAACGGAATCCAAAAGTTTCGCAAACTGGTATCTTTGTTTTGGATGGGAGTCTGTTTATGGTGCATGGAAACCAATGTTTATTTGCTTTATTGCCACTGAGCTTATTTATTTACAACATTATTCACTGCGTATTGTTGATATATATATACTAAAAAGGAATCATTACACAAAACTTACTAAGAGTAATTGTTTTTATTTTTATTAGGATATCTATTGTTTGTATGGCAACTTAGCTTCAGCCTGTTATTGTAATCCCCTCTTAACAGCATAATTTATGAGGAAACCCCTGTAATCTAATTGATTTAGTTAATGTTTTCCTTGTGAATAATCTGCTAACACTACTCTCTGGTTTCTCCTATCTGGCTCACACACACGCTCAGCGCACAAACACGCATTCTAAGAGCATCACCCACTCATTTCATACCCATAATGATAATGATAATAACTTTCCCTATCCCATTAATCGCTGTGGTAATGCCACAGCAGAGCAGCAGCAGAGGCCTGTTCTCTCTCTAGCCCCACTATCATTTTGTTTTGTCCCTCTCTCTGATAATCCCTGCTTTTATATTTATATGACCTCCGATATCAGGTTGGCTCTTTTTGCACCGCACTCAAGATAAGTGCTGTCCTCTTCATTGTTTAGTATTAGTGGCAGAATTTTGCAACAGTAAATTAAGAGGTTTTCAGTGTGTCACACAGCAGATGAAGATGCTTTGTGAATCTTTAAAATGACTGAGGGTAGACAGAGGTGCATAAATATGAACCTTTGTGGCTGCCTGAAACGTCTAACTGTAGCAATAACTATTATATTTATTCATCTTTTAAATAAGAATGAATCCTGCACAGGCTGATTACTCAAACCAGATGAATTAGAGTAATGTCTCAGCATACAAGAGTACTTTTTGGTGAAAATTTACAGATTGTAATGGTTTCGCAGGGTAAAATGGCTCTAGAGCGCCACCTATGCGTGGTTAAATGAAGTCCTATGAACACATAGTTTGAGCTATATGAATAAAATTTGGTGCACATTTGTAACATAGCAAAACGAGCAAAAAAGTCTGGGGTCCATAGACCCAAACCCAACAGGAAGTCCGCTGTTTTGAATTGACGTTGACATGTTCGTGCCAATTCTCATTTTCAGGTGCTGTACCTTTGTGAACTCCTCCTAGAGATGTTATCAGATCAACTTCATATTTGGTCAGTCTTAACTACAGACTTGTGCCACATTAAATTGCCGAGCTTTTGAGTTTTCGTCACAGGGCGTGGCTGTGGTGCCATCATTCGCCATGAAATTTTTATTTGTTCTTATTCCCACATACATTGTCAAATCTGGACCAAACTTCTCACATGTGATAAGGCTCCACCCCTGAACAAATTGCAACTGCCATATTTGACACTGGTGACAGCGCCACCTAGTGGGAACAGGAAATGTCATGTTTTACACTTTGGGATACAGTGTAGAGGTGAGTGACCCCAGCAACATCAAATTTGTCCCGGAAAGTCTTAAGGAGCTTGTCTTGGGTTACACTGAAAACTGTAAATTTCCGTCAAAGGGCGTGACCTTGGTGGGGACGGCGAATTTAGATGTTGCAACATGAAGAACGAAATTGCTTTAACTCATAAGAAATCCAGTCCAATCTCTGCCAAACTTCACAGGCATGATAAGAGTCCCGTCTAAACACATTGATATCCCCATTGTCAGGAATAGTAAGAGCACCACCTAGTGGGAACAGGAAATGTCATGTCTTGTACTTTGATGTACTGCTCCTCACGGGTTGAGCCCACCCACCTAAAAAGCAGTGAATATTAACATCAGTCCCTCATGATGCTTCATTGTGAAAATTGTGAGTTTCGAGGGGCTTGGAAAGCTCAAAAACTCATGAATTTTGGCACCGACCTCCAGGAAGGCTTTCTTTTTATATGGTCATTTTCATGGAGCCACAGAGCCCCCTACAAAAAATTTCAAAAGGTCAGCCCCTGCGCTATGTTTCATCTATGAGTCTGAAATTTGGCAGCCTGATATAAGATATCAAGATGTACAAAAAAGTCTCTTGGAACAATAGCCCCCATCCAACAGGAAGTCAACCATTTTAAATTGAACATGTAATTTCGGGGACATTTTTTGCAGATTTCAGTTCTTGTACTTTAAGGAACTTCTAGGGATTTCATCAGATCGACATGATCTTTAGTCAGTGAAATCTAAAGACCTTTGTGTTTTTAAATTGCGAAGCTTTTGGGGTTTCGTGAAACAGCGTTGTCATGGTGGCACGTCGAGTTTTGATCATTCGCTACGTGCGAAACTGCTGTAACTCAAAGACGCATTGTCAAAACTTTACAGGCATGATGAGAGTCGAGCCCCGAACGGATCGATATGCCCCTCGTCAGCAACGATTAGAGCACCGCCTAGTGGAAAGAAGAAAGGCACCGGAGGTTATAATCCTCATTGATCTAGATGAGATTTTAACTGGTGGTTCCACATCAGTGCATCAGTGCATCAGTGTGACATTACATTACATCTCCATCACCACCTACTGGGTGTAGGTCTTGGGCTCAACATGCTGGGGTGTGAGGATCCTTTCAACGCTGCTTGCAGCTTTCATTTATTTCATAATTTTAATGAGTTTTCAATTCACTGATGATGCTATTTTTGTGGCTCGACCGGTTTGTGGATGAATACACAAATATTACAAATAACATTCATTTATAAATTTAAAAACACTTTTGATGAGCAGTAAAGTTCAGTTTCATATGTAACTGAAAAAGGTTTTGTGAATGTTGAATCAAGAAAAATGTTGATTGATTCTTTTTAGTGGTGCAACGGATTACGGTTGATCCGAACCGATCCCACTCCACGGTTTGGTACGAACGTGATCCGAAGATTCGAAAAAGAAAAAAAAAAGTATGTGTATGGTGCACATGGTCTGTCAATCGGTAGTTATGGCCAGCGCTAGCGGTCCAAGTGGAGGAGCAGAGGAGTTTGCGGCATTTAAGCAGCCCTTTGCTGCCCAATCCGACCGGGCTAAAGCTATTACAAAAGCTGCAGACGAGAGGCCGTATTCCGTTGTGCAAAAGAGATTACATTAGATTATTTATCCCTCGGGTGGGTCCCTCTGGGAAATTCAGTAGCACAGCACCGACAGAAGTTGCAGAATGTGAGCAGAAATATACCATATACACACATATATAAATACAGAGAATACAAAAGGGATAAATAGGAATAAGAATACAAGAAGTATTGTGAGTCTATTACACTGTTGGATATTAACAAAAACTATTGCACAGTGAAAAGGCACTACAGCTTACTTGTCCCCCCCCCCTCCTTTGTCACCATTTCCCCTCCAGCCAGGAGTTAAACAGTTTAATGGCGTGTGGGACAAAGGACTTTTTAAGTCTGCTGGTCCTTGACTTTGGGAGAAGCGACCTCTCACTGAACAGACTCCTCTGGTTGTTTATGGCCATGTGCAGAGGATGCCCAGCATGGTCCATAATGTCCATATTGCACCTTAATTTGTTTTTATATAAGTGTGTGGAATGAGTCTTCAGTTGAATGTTTTTTAATGGGCAAAAAATACTTAAATAAGTAAATGGCGAGTCAAATTTTTGTCTTTTTCTTCTATTTTTGCTGATCCGAAAATTGATCCGATCCGTGACTTAAAACCGTGATCCGATCTGAACCAGGAGACTTTTGAGTTGTTGCACCACTAATTCTTTTAGATGCATTAGTTTTTTTTGTCAAAGGCACGTATATTTCTTTAGAAATCAAGGATAGGCTTTCATTAGTGCATGAAGTCATCTGCAAGCTACTTTGCAACCCTCCTCCATTCTACCTCTACCTTTCTTGTTGTGTCCTTCTTAGCTGTCATATCAGTCTTCGGTGATACCTGTATATTTGTTTCTAGGGTCTTGCTGCTTTTTTCGCCATGTCAGACTTTCCATGCATGAATATGACAGAGCAGGAAAATCCCAGAAAAGAGACATAAATGCTTTTTATAAACTACTATGAGAGAAATCTCCCTTAGATTAATCTTGATAGTCCTGCCTGAAAAGAAGGTTTTGTATATAATTTTGGTCTCCCTGAGTCATTTTCTGTGACCTTTTTTGTAGGTGAAGCCTAAAGGTCCTCCTTATTCCCAGAGTCCCAGTGCCAGTGCGTGATAGTCCCATTCAATAGTCCATCCAAGCATGACAGCAAAGAGTAAGAGGTTTCATGATAGAAGGAAAGAGGGGAAAAAATAGATGTCTATATATAGAAACTGAAAAGTGACAACTAGAAGCATGAAGAGTGTGGAAAATGGCTGCCTTACAGCACATGGTGCTGTTGCCACAGTGACTAATGGGATAACAAACTTATTCTGGCCACATGGGTTGAAGAAAGTCACTCATTCTTTGAGTATGTAAAAGAAGTAGAGGGAGTAAAATCACATCTCGGTGTGATGTTAAAATAAATGTACTGTGTGTGTGGATGTATACTGACAGGTATTCTTTATATATGTATGTGTGTGTATCTGTGTATCTGTGTGTGTGTGTTTGTGTGTGTGTGTGTGGGTGTGTGTAGATGCATCCTCCAGTACTCAGGGATATGAGAGAGATCAGGAGGGATTAATGCAGCTACCAATAACTGCTCTTGCGGTTGCTTTCTCTCCCCTATTCATCCTCATCTTCCCATTGACAATTACACATACATGCACAAGCAAATGACCCGTGTCCCTTTCTGTCTCTTTCTGCATCCTCTAAGCTCACAGTGACAAGAGGATTTTCTTTACACTTTTTATTAAAACTGTTGTTTACTTGCATGAAAGAGTGTCAGGCTAAGATGGGGGGAAAGGGGGACTGCATGCAAAGAATACACCGAGTTACCAGACAAGGGTGTGAGTCAGAAGGAAAGAAGCATGAATGAAATGAAAGAAAAAAATTGGATGAGTAATGTCATAGGTAATGACAAACACAGATTGCAAAAGAGAACATCAGGAGGTGAGCAGAGGCAAAAGAAAGACGCAGGGGAGGAAGTGATTAGGAAGGACGGAAAAGAAAGGAAGAAGCAAACAAGACCAACTTGCATCTGTGCAGTGGTAACATTTTCACTGTGACTGACACACACACACAAACCACATCTGGATTTTGTTGTCAAACTGTGCCACAAGTTCTAATCTAACAGAATCCAGTTCTGATGCTAAAAAATCAGAAATGAACAGTGTTATAAACACTACATAGTGTTTAGTAATTTAATTTTCTCTCCCGATATAGCGGTAATCACTGGACCTTTATCAAGTGCAGTGTTAAATCCAAGATTTTTTGGATGAGCTGTTTTTGTATTTTGGCTAAAACTCAAACTGCCTGCTCAAGCAGTAAAGGGAGGAACACGCATACAGACACCTATGTTGGTTTGGTTGTTTCTATGGGGACATTCATTGCAATTAATGCATTCCCAAGCCTCTTACCGTTAAGTAACCATACAACTAAATGCCAAAACTGCCATAACTTTCAAACAAGCCTGTGAAAAAGAATGGGAGTTAATCGAGAGGTTTGATTATTGGAATTTTTGCCACAATCAGCCCGTTCTACAAGGCCACATTTTCAGCAGGCACATTTAATGAGTCAATCCTTATATTTGTCCTCTTTTCAAAGCAATAAGAGGCCAGAGAAAGCAATAATTCTAATTATTTTAAACTGAAGCAGCAAAAATAACCTGGGTTACACTTTTCTTAAGAGACACTGTAATTAGTCAAATGTAAGACCAGGGAATTAAACCAACCAACAGTGGCACGGGCAAAGGAGGGGTAGGAGGTCTAGGCAGGGTGGCACATACCTCTTCAGTGAAGTATGTGAAAATCCCCTAAATTAAATGGAATGGTTTTCATTTCACCACCATCCAACCAACTTACTATTAATTTAATAAAAATTTCAGCAAGAAAAAATACCAAGATTAAGTGAGGGAAAACACTCTCAGCCTGCGAGCTGTGTATAAATATTAAATGGTATTTGTGCAAGCTAAACAGTAATGCAAATATCTTAAAACACATCTGGTAGTCTTTAGAGGTGGGAAGTAACAAGGAACAAGTATTTTGTTACTTCTATTTTGTCACTGTACTTTGTCACACTTAAAATAAGACACAATTAGCTACAGAGTAACATTTCAGTGAGATATAGTAACTTGTTTTTAGACAGTACATCTTGGATCTGGAGAATTTTCACTTCTTCTATTGGCAGATTTTTTTTCACTTAATACTTAATAAGATACTTTTGCTTGAAATAAGGGGGAAAAAATCTGCCAATGAAAATTCTTAGATGAGATATTTTGACTAGATATTAGACCAGGGGTAGGCAACTCCAGGCCTCGAGTGCCGGTGTCCTCCAGGTTTTAGATGTGTCCTTGATCCAACACAGCTGATTCAAATGGTTAAATTACCTCCTCAACATGTCTTGAAGTTCTCCAGAGGCCTGGGAATGAACTAATGATTTGACTCAGGTGTGTTGACACAGGGTGATGTCTAAAACCTGCAGGACACCGGCACTTGAGGCCTGGAGTTGCCTACCCCTGTATTAGACAAATATACTTGGTAAGATTTTGAGTTTTTGCAGTGTATTTGTAGTCTACAGCTCTGATGTTATATTCAAAATGGCCCAAGTCTGAGATGGGAAAAGTCGTGTTGTTTTCCCTTATGGTCGCTGCTTAATGTGTTTTACCAGAGAGCAAAAAGCCCAGTAGACTTTTGACCACTAGCCACAAAATTTAAAATTCACATTAAGCTAATTCTCCTTGAAGACATTCATCTCATTTATTCATTTTAATGGAGTTTGTTCACTCATCTAAAACCGCAAAAAAAAAAAAAAAAGAAAGTTGAACCCGCCTCAGCTTTTACTGCAGCTTCATATCAGTGTGTGCTCAGTTGGGCATGTAGATAAGACAAGCTAAAGTAAGCAAAGCTAAACTAAGATAAGATAAGACAGAAAACATGTAAGCATGTATTCTTGGTCAGACACTTTGTAAAATGAACACCATTTATTCTAACCTTTTATATCTTTATGGCAAAAAAAGCATCTTATTGTAACTGCATTTTGCTGCTGCTTTCTTTTATAAAGAAGGAAGCGCTTTAAAAAACATTGTCAAATCTGTTGATTAGGAATACTTTCCCGTGATTAAAAATAGAGAAAAGTTCATTAGATTAACTATTATAAACTATTATATTACATTATAAGTATTTAAAACTATTGACTATTGCAATAAAAACTTTTGCACCTCTTAAATTCCCACTGTTATCCAATGCTGTCCAAACTACCAGGCACCAGCACCATTCAGTAAATGTTTGTATGCAGTAGCTCAGCAAGTAATATCTAATGTGTTATATATTATCAAAGGCACTGACCGGCATCTCATAGCATAAGAAATCCTTTGGTGCTCTTTGCTATGACTCAATGATGAGTTTTGCAGGGACATATTTTGGCAAAAGAAAGTTTAAAACACAGAGCTCTCGAATGGGAGAGCAACCCCCGTCTGACTCTTTTATATTATGATGATTTAAGTTTCAGTTTAGCCTCAAGTTTAGTCCTTCCTATATTTCTGAGTGTTTTGGGTTTCCCACGTTACGGTTATTTCTCTGTGAGGTTCCTCTTGTGTCTTTGTCTCACCCCGTGTCGCCTGTGCGACTCTGTGGTATCGTTGTGTTCCTCAGTTCTCTCGTCCAGGTCTCACGTTCTGGCTTCCCTGTGTTTTGTGTTTTAACTTTGTTTTAATTTGCCCAGTTTGGTTAGTTAGTCAAGTCTTGGTTTCTTGTTTTGCCTTCTATTTGTATTATCATCCAGCCTTTGATAAACAGCTCGCTTTTTGTTCAACATCACTCTCGCCTTCAGGCGTCTGCGTTTGGGTCCACCTCCTCTCTCCGGCAGATCGTGACACTTGTAAAATTCACCACCCCTCCTAGACCTTAATGCAGACTTAAGACCTCTTTAAAATTTGCGTACAATATTGCAAAGGCCCATGTGTTAAGTTACCAGTTCTGGCTCTGGGATGAGGATGCATTGCCTCATTAACTACACTGGTAGTTATACAGTTAGAATTACAGTGAAAGATGTTAACTCTCCTTGTGATATCTGTATTTGCATTTCACTTAAAAAGTCATCTATGGAGCAAAAAAAATCACAGCTGCATATTATTACTTTTTGCATGCTGCTTGATTAGCTACACACACTCACACACAATAGAATAGAATAGAATAGAATAGAATAGAATAGAATAGAATAGCCTTTATTGTCATTGTACAAAGTACAACGAAATTGGAGTGCCACTCCCTTGGTGCAAAATGCAAAATAAATATAAATGTAAAATATAAAAAGTACAATAAAACAACCGTAGTACTCAGACAATATTAAGTACAATATATACAGGATAGCAGCATAATATAGTGACAATGGCAAGTATAGTTAAGCAGGTTTAATTGTTTTGTGCTTATTTACTACGGTGATAGCTCTGGGAAAGAAGCTATCCCTGAATCTGTTTGTCCTGGTTTTATGTGACCTGTACCGTCGGCCTGACGGTAATAGTTCAAACAGTTGATTACTGGGGTGAGAGTAGTCCTTAATGATATTGCCAGCTCTGCTGAGGTATCGGGAGTTTGCAATGGCCTCCAGACTGGGCAGAGAGCAGCCAGTAATCTTCTGGGCTATATACTGAATATGCATGGCCACCTCTGCCACTGGCAAAAATCAGCCTTATTTATGCATTCAAACAAATTAATTTCCTCCGAAGTTCTTCAGTGCTTCTCGTATCTGACACACACAACGTAGGACAACGAACTAACTTTAAAAACGTCCACAAACACCCAAATGGACATAGACGTCCCCCACACAGCAAGCATAATCATATCATGCATCATCTTTTCTTGTATTAATGTCACAGCCCATTAAAACCATTTTCAGCTTATTTGGCTAATGTTCATGCCTACACAAAATTTCACATGTTACGCAGCAAAGCGAAGAGGGAACAGATAGTGAGGAAGGAAACGGAAAGTGAGAACTTGGACTGCAGGCCCATATCTTTCTAGTCTACGCAGTCTTATGTGGCATAACAACATGTAACAGCAAGAGTTGGACCACAATAAAAACTACAACAAACAAAATTAAATATAAAGGAAAAGGAAGAGAGTGGAGATGTTTTGCCACTTCAGACAGGATAGTATTAACCGACACTGACTCGATACCCTGTGGTGAGATTTGTACGGTGCTCTTTTTTTGGCAGTACAAAAAATGCCAAGATTGCTCTACCCATGAACTTCACTTCACCACTTAAATTATTCAGAGGCCAAAAAAAACCCCCACTTACCATAAAGCCACATGACAAAAACAGGAACTGTTTTTAAATTCATATCACTACTTTTTTGACAGATAAAGGAAGCAGAATAAATGTAAGAGTAAAGGAGAAAGAGAGAAGTTGTACCAAGAGCCATGGGATTGCACGTGAGCTTGCTTTGTCTCTGATTAACCTTTTGACCTCAGCCATAGGCGCAATTGCTATAAATCATTACATCTCACACTGATATATGTACAAGCACATCTCTCCAATTTGTGTCAGCTTATGGGTCTCATGAGTGTGCCAGTGTGTGCGCCGGTATTAGTTACATTGTGGGGACCTAAATGTGTTTGTCTCATTCTGGGGACTCATCTTTATGGGGACAAAAGCCAAGCACCCATAGTACAAACCATTACAAACCATTAAATTCGAAGGTGAAGACATGTTTCAAGGTTCAGGACGAATAGATTTCAGTTAAGGTTAACTTAAGTAGACATGGTTCAGGTTCAAGCAGCTCAACAGACAATGAATATAAGTCAATGTAATGTCCTCTGAAGTCATGAAAACAAGATTGTGTGTATAAAAGTGTGCGTTTGTCCTCAGGGTGATGGATAAGCCCGAGGCAGCTCGATGTTGAGCACAGTCCTATAGGGAGAAACATTGAGTGACCAGACGAGTACTGACCACACACATGCACACCCTTAGCGACATACTAACAAACTCTCCTGAACGCCTGCAGCTGTTGGCCTGTGAAGTATTTGGGCAGATAAACTTCAAAGATAAACGCGTCTCCAACTGCATTTGAGTTTAAAAATACATATTCAGTGTTTGTCGTTTTGCTGAGATCCCGCTTCAAGAAATAATTGGCTAACCGTTTACACCTTTTTCACATTACAGGTCTGTAGTGACCTGCCTTCAGATATTCACTGTTACAAGTTTTCGTGTCATTCTCCTAAACTGAAGGCGGATGAGGAATAGGTAAGATCCGGTGGGATGCATTTGTGAGCATTGCAAATACTTTTGATGCAGCATTTCTCTCTGTGGATGCACCGTCCTCAATCACAGCTACAGTTCCTCCGATCCGAGCTTGAATCATACATTCATTTTATAAATGCATTGAGTTGAATATAACACTGCAAAACCCAGAATATGGATTTAATAGCTAGCTTTCAGTCATTATCCTCTTTGGAATTACAGATACACGGACACACGGATCTTTAATCCAAAGCTCGCTGAAGCATGTGCAACACTTTACGGTGACTTATAAAGTTATTTAGAGGCTTCCTATGTCACTTCTTTCCATTCAGCGTGCATTACTATCACTTTAAAATCTGCACCATGCTCTGGAGATTGTGGAGCACTTTACAGCATTCTCTAACACACTTGGACAGCTGTATCCACGGCCCAGTAGGCCGCATTCACTATTGCCCTTAAATCTACCTAATTATGCATCCCATGAGCTCTTCAGCCACTCGATAGCTGTAATCTCGGAGCCACACACACTCTGCTTCTCTTTCTCCACGACTTTCTACATCTCTTTTCATCTCCTCTCCTCATTTCTTGGGTTATCTTTATTACCCTGCACGCTTTTGTGCTTTCTCCTCTTCCATGCCACCCCCCTGCTCCCCACTTGCGTCATCCTCATCTTACGTTTAATCTTGTCCTTCCCGAGAAACCAAGCTGTTCTAGCAACATGTCCCTCAGGCCAATGTGACCACTACCTCCTGGGTTCACCTCTCGGTCTTATTGCATACTTCCCCGTCTTGCTACGTCACCCCTCCACCCTGCCGCCAAACCCCCTCTACCTCTTTCCCTGCAAGCCTTGAACTTGACTCAGCCAATAATTAGTCATGCATGCATTTCATTTTTCACACAAACACAATATTAACATCGCACCCATTTACACCCAGTAAACTCTGGCGCACAGCACGGCACCAGTTAATTTGCAGAGTTCAATCCATGCACATTCAACCATAAACACAAATACTCTAAAGACATAGTTATGGTGGATTCTTCTTGCTCTCTGTCATTCTTTGTGAAGAAGTGAGGACACTTTTGTTTGAGACAAAATGAAAGAATAGATTCAAGAGGTGAAAAAGATTGTGAAAAGTGAGATTCAATAATATTAGCATTGGTTTGTCTATAGCTCCATTTTTGGAGAATGCACAAACGTGAAGTTCAGACTGAAAGGAGATACAGTCAGCAATACCAGAAAGATCTGCAACAAAGGCTTAAGGCTTATCAGATTTAAGAAAATATCAGAAAATTGATCTGTTTTTATATTCAGTCCTAATGAAGATAAAGATTTATCCTAACTAACTAACCAACTCCAGATCTTTTGAACAAAAACTTACCAGGAGGTCTCATTCTGCACGATAAGGCTTCATCTGAAATTATATACGATTAGTATCCACATCCATTTTTTCTTTTAAATGTAAAATTAAAATCTTATAGTCTTACGTCCCCTTTAACACTCAAGTAGTTAAGGTGCAGATAGATGTCGCTAACTGTGACCAATCCTTTAAACAGCACCGCGGTTCAGCTTTACGTTGACATCATTCATGGTAGGGCGACTTTGTTGATAGCGATAGAAACTGAGTTCAGTATATAAATTACATGCTTAACAATAATTATACCTGCAAGCCTCAGGTCTGGCAAGAAAGAGAATGAAGCTGTTTATATGAACAGCGAGTAAAACTTAATAACAAGGAGGATGCGGACGAGTCTGGAGGGGTGGCATAATAAAGGTAGCAAGAGATGAGAAGATAAAAATGCCCATCCTGACAAGTAATATTTCTACCTACATGCCACACATCGGCTTTCTTTCTAACCTTCAAAACAGCACACACCACAGCCGTGCCATAAAACCAAGACATAGCCTGGGATTTAAAGGGAGATAGCAAATAGAGAATGCAATGAAATGCATATTTGCAGTCCTCAGAGAGTACATAAATCTGGGTCTGGCCACTCCTGTGTTGTATTTGTATAAAGCTTTTATCTGAAAGAGCAGCAACATATTAAAGTACTGCCACACAACCCTCACATTTCAGCAAAGCACCTTTTCTCACAGCTGCTTTTGATGACATACCACTTTGGCTCATTATTTAAACAAAATTTTATGTGGTGTGTTTAGCTGGGGTTGTGCTAGCTATGTGAAAATAAGGCGTTTTAGAACTGAAGAGAAGGGGAGCTTGACACCAGTGCAGCCGGTTGAATCAAATGTCATTTGTTCCTAACACAACAGTGTCTGTGTGTGTCTGTGTGCATGTGCGTCTATTTGTTGTGATGTGCTCTGTCAAAAAAGGCAGATCAACAAAAGACAGCTGATGCAAATCGACAATCATAGTCAATTGTCTCGCTGCTTCCATTAAGCGGGCTGAAGCTTGTGACGTGCTTTAGAGAGCGTGTGAACACGAAGGCTGTCTGCCTTCATCTAATCTTCCAGTCTCTCTACTTAAAGCTGGTTAATTCGTCCATCCCTGTGGTTAGATTTTGTCCTCTGATAGTTAAGCGGCAAAAAGAACGAACAACAGGTGTATCTGCTTAGATCTGTCTGATTGTAGTGTAGAATAGGAACTGTGTTGTTTGCTGGTTTCAAATAAAGTTAAAATTGTAGATTGTACAATTGTATCGCTAAAAGAGTTGACCCGTTTGCAAATTATTGCACGAAGACGATGGTCATGGCAGTGTAACTCTGGCTTGGGTGTAAAGCAGGTCATCTGCGAACCGCAAGGTTGGTAGTTCAATCCCTGGCTGCTCTAGTCTGTATTGCAAAATTTCCTCGGGCAAGATACTGAACCCTGAGTTGCTCCTGATGAGCCCTTGACTACTAAAACAGAGCAGTCTAAGCACTCTATAAGAGAGATAATTGCTATTTCTATAAAAGATGGATATAGCTTCCATGTCTGAAAAGTGAGATTTATATAAAATTTCCTAATGGCCAGAAGGGAGCGACTTCATTGGCTGCAAAAAGAAGTCGTGTAGAAGTCAAGGAGAAAATGGCTTTGGTTCCTTTCATCCATCAGTAAACACTTTCTTGACTGGTTTATGATCTCTGTTACTAGTTTGAAGTCTTACTCAGTGCACATGATGTTCATTTTATACATTTTGTGCCCACTTGGAGTAAAATAAATGATAAAGAGGTCACTACCATTCAACTGTGCAGAGCCCCTCGTTTTCTCGGTCAGATCCACCGCTTGCTCGTTATGTCTCGTTTCAAGATCTCAGATGTGACAGAAAAATGTTCAGCCTCTAAAAGAGGACTGCACAAAGCAGTGGGCGATGTTACAGTGTTTACTGTCACCTTTAAAATTTTGTGGTTGCACCTGATTGTATCAACTCTTTGTATGTACGAAGGCAGGGTGTACACCTCACCCCTGGCGTCGTTGCCCACCTCTCAATTTTAAATACACGTAGACACTGAGGGCTATCAGGAGGGGCTATGCGCTTACCTGCTGCTCTCTGGCAGGTAGCTCCATGCCCTCCTGGGTTTTAAAGGCACCTTAGAACACACATATATCAACACTACATATGAGCGGGTGGAGGGAGGTTTGGAGTCTTCTCACACCCCCGTTCTCTGCGACCTGCTGGAGCGGGGGGGCCAGGAGGAGGAGTTGGCCGTCCGACTGGGGTCTGGAAAGTGGGGCCTCCCTGCTGCTGCGGAGTCGGGGCGGTCTGCTTCTCCCCACCGCAGGAAAAAGGGTAACACCACCTGGGTTTGGGTGCAGTTTCCCCCTCCTAGACCTGGGGCTTAGAGTATGCTTGGGGAGTGTGATAGTGTGTACAGTGTCTCTCTATGTCTGTCTCCACGTTGGTTGAGTGTTGAGTAAGTGCATATGAGAGCATGAGGGTGGGAATGGATGTTTGTATGTCTGTGTCTATATGTCAGGTTGGGTATCAGACGCCACCTCTCTGGGGACATCTCAGGCCCTCTAAGGTTTGGAGGCCTATCTCCCCCCACCACTTCTCCTGCCAGTGGCAGACGCCCTCAGACATCGGTGTGTTGGTGGTTCTTTGTGTCCGGGGATGGGCGCCCAGGTACACACCAGCTCACTCCTTGGTGGCTGCTTATCGGGGCCTGGAGCCTGGGGCTCGCTCGGGCCACTTTGGGTGTGGGGTGCCCTCGGACTCTCGGCCTGGGGCTCGGTCACTCTGGCACAGCTGGCGGCCAGTGGAGCTCACGGGCACGTCACTGCAACCCCCCCTGGCTTCTGCTCCGTGGCTGCTGAGTGACCAATCATCTGGGACTCTCCTCAGCTCTTTCTGGGACAGTGGCGCAGCTGCCCCTCTGTTGGTCTTCCTTGGTCTCTTGTGTTCTGGGGGCTTCTGGATGTCTGGAGTCTTGATCTCCTCCATACCTGCTTCATGCCCTGGTGGACGGGGCAGTGGCCCCCCACACCCTCTAGCAGATCATTACATGAAGGAACCTTTTAAAAACAAGCGCGCTCATGCTCACAGGTGTACACACGGGTGCTCACACACACAAACTACACCCTTTTTGGCTCCTACCTTAAAGCACACTGTGTGCTGTCGAGCTTACGTGCTGCACAATAATATTTAATATTTAGTATTTACTGTTATATTCACATATATCATCATGATGTTGTTTATTCTATTGCTCTTGTTTTCTACTGCTTATTTTCTTTCTCAACAGGTGATCCAGGTGATTGATATATGTATTTTTTTTGTCTGCTTATTTAGTTGGTTTTTGTTTTTTTGCCCTTTATCCCCTTCCCTCTTCTCCGCTGTTTTTTCCCCCTCTTCCTTTCTCCCTTTTCTTTTCCTCATTCAAGTCTGTCCCGTATCTAGCAAGTGAAAATAAAAAATAAATAAAATAAACAATAAAAGGTGAATCAAATAGACCATTACAGCAAGGCTGGGATGGTCAATTTGGTAAAGTAAATCCGTTGGGCATCTTTCTTCGCCTTTAGACAATAATTCTGATGGCAAAACAACCAAACGGGACAGGCAAAGGCAGTCTGGAGGAACAGCAGAGTCTACCGCTGCACGCTGAATCCCTGTAAAGAGAACTGATTACAAAGTGTGCAAACACTGAATGGCATTTAATGAAAAATGTAGACCATGTAGTCCTTTCATCCTTGTAATTGCAGTGGCATCCAACACTTGCGACAAGCATCAAACAATGATCGAATTTACTGGTATTTTCACACATTCCTAAGTTCACACGAACACCTGTCGGCTTGAGTGAAAGCAGAAAAAGCCATTTGGCAGGAGTGTGTCTGTGCTTGTGTGTGAATCAGCGCAGCCGAGTATTTGTCTCTGTGCCAGTGCATGTGTTGATATTCTAATTTACACACACACAAGCATTGCTTTAATGTCAGAAGAGATCATTTTGTGTGTGTGATAAGTCAGAATGATTCAGTTCTTACACAAAGTCTTGAGGGAATAAGGAACAAATGCAGCACAAACATAAGCACCAGGGTTAAGAAGTCATTCGGAGCCTCGGACTTGGCCTCAAGCCTCGAGGAAAATCCGACTAACACAATAAAAATGCAATTTTTCCTCTGCTTATACTCCAGTAATTTGTATTAGGTCTTACGAACAAAGCCCCTTGTAATAAACATTAAGTGGACAACTTTTGGGAAAACAAACAGTAAATGTGTTTTTTCCTGGTGTAATAAAAGATGACTGAGGGTTACATGTTCTTAGGGTCCTACTTTCAGTCGGTACAATCTCCTATTATTCTGCTCATCTTTCCTTTTCTAATCTGTGTGCCGACATCTCTGTTTGCACATTATCACTTAAAGGTTGATTTAAGAATGCTCCTTAAATTAGAAAGCATCTCAACTCAGCCCTGGAAAAGGCTAATACAAATAATACAATACAAATTAGAAGAAACTTGACACAAATCGAGCTGGTAAGCTTCAGCTACGGCTACATGAAGCCACATCTGTTTATTTCTACATTTAGCCCCTGCGTTTGTGTTTGTGAAAGCCCATCCAGAGGCTCTCACCAGACATTTAGAGCTGAAATCTATATAAGACTAAGGGGACTTTTTTACCCATAATTCCCTCCATTACCAGCGTTTGCACCAGCATGAACTGTGTAGATATTTTAAGTTGTAAGAGCTTTAGATTTGTTTACCGATCAGGATGATATAAAAGGAGCAGGGATGTTGAACTAAAAGGAGGTGTGAAAGAGTGGTTTAGCGGGGGATATTAAGAGGTGCTTGAGACGTGAAGTGGTGACAGTCCATGTGGGCAGAGAGAGAGAGAGACAGAGGACAACAGGACATTGACGTGGAGACATGAGGGTGCAGGAGGCGTGGGTGACTGACAACGAAGCTGAGAGGGAGATGGAAAAGGAGATCAAGCAAGTAAGAGAAAAACAGGAAATAAAGGATCAGAAATTAGCTTTAGGGACCTTTTCAGCAGCAACGCGATGATTATGACTTAAAATGATCCAACTACTACTGTGAAAAATCTAGAAACAAAAATATACCACTCACTATTGCTGAATAGAAATTCAGAAATTCATCTTCATATTTTCATATGTTGTCAGAAATCTGTAGACCAGCTGTTGATGTGAGCTACTCCTGTTTGTGCTGTTGTTAGCCTGCTAGCTTATCTCCTGCCTGGAGGAGTTGGAAGTCCTAACATGCAATGAATGTTTTCAAGTTTCAAGTTTTATTTGTCATATGCAAGTTAGCACAGGGTCAACATTGCAATGAAATGTGTTTGACAAGCAGCAGTCACTCAGCAGCATGATACAGTACAGAAAATATAATAAAATATAATAAAATAAAATATAAAAATATAAAAATAGTAAGGAGCTAAATATTAGAGAGACATGGTAAAAGAGAAAAGATGACTAAATATATATGTATCTATAGATATAAATATATGTACACTAGTGATTAAATAAGAAAATCTTGAAAAGAAATATGACGGGAGGGCAGATGGGATATTGCACAGGAATGAGCAGCAGAAAATTACAGTATTGTACTTTTAAATATAAATATCAATGACAATAAAGTGAAGTGACCAGTGCACATTAAACAGAGTACTTGTGAAGCTGCAGGGTAGCTTCTGAGTGCTGTGTTGTGTGTGTTTAAGTGTTGTGGTTGAGGTGTCGTATGGCTTGGTGGTAAAAACTGTTTTTAAGTCTTGTAGTCTGAGCAGACAGACTCCTGTAACTTCTGCCAGATGGTAACAAGGAGAACAGCTGACGTGCTGGGTGGCTGTGGTCCTTGATGATGCTGTGTGCTTTACGGAGGCATCGCTGGAGGTAAATGTCCTGAATGGCAGGAAGCCTCGTGCCAGTGATGTGCTCTGCTGCCTTCACCACCCTCTGTAGTGATTTACGGCTGCTGGCAGAGCAGCTTCCGTACCAAACTGTGATGCAGCTCGTCAGCAAGCTCTCAATTGCACACCTGTAAAAATTTGAGGTGATGTTGGCGTTCATGCTAAACTTCCTCAGCCTCCTCAGGAAGTAAAGCCGCTGGCAAGCTTTCCTGATAGCAGTGTCTGTGTGAAGGGTCCAGGAGAAGTCCTCTGTGATGTTGACTCCAAGGAACTTGAAGCTGCTGACCCTTTCGACCTTGACACCGTTGATGTGGATGGGCTGGTGTTCTCTGACTGGTCGTTTCCGGTAGTCCACTATCATCTCTCTAGTTTTGCTGATGTTGAGAGTCAGGTTATTTTCCAGGCACCACTCGTACAGCGCCATCACCTCCTCTCTATAGGCCGTCTCATCATTGCCTGTGATGAGGCCTATGATGGTTGTGTCATCAGCAAACTTGATGATGGTGTTGGACTCGTGTTTAGCAACACAGTCGTGTGTGAACAGGGAATATAGGAGGGGGCTAAGCACACAACCCTGTGGCGTACCTGTGTTTAAGATGAGTGATGAGGAGGTGTGCTTACCAACTCTCACCACCTGGGGCCTGTTTGTGAGGAAGTTTAGAATCCATCTGCAGATTGGTGTTCCCAGCCCAAGGTCGACGAGCTTCGTGGCAAGTTTCGAGGGGATGATGGTGTTAAATGCAGAGCTGTAGTCGATGAAGAGCATCCTTGCATATGTATTCCCTTTTTCCAGGTGAGTGAGGGTGGTGTGCGTTGCCAGGGCGATGGCATCCTCTGTGGCTCTGTTTGTCCGATAGGCAAACTGAAGAGGGTCGAGTGTGTCAGGGAGGGAGGAGTAGATGTGACCTTTGACCAGCCGCTCCAGGCACTTCATGATGACGGATGTCAGTGCAACAGGACGGTAGTCAATGTGCATGCTTTTAACATTGTAAACTTGGACCATTTAACATGGGAGGCTATGAGGATTGTCTCCGTTTATCACTGCTGCGTGGCTGTAGGCCCACAGGTGAAAAGTCACATGCTGAAGGCTGGATTACTAACGAGCAAGGCAGGAAGTGCCCGAGAACTGAGAGCCTCCAGGGCTCTGGGCGCACGGCGTATTGCAACACAAAAGGACATTATGAAGCAGAAATGATAAAGGGAGTTAAAGGATTTTGCATATGAATGTATACAGATCTGAACAGAGACTTTTATCTAAGCCTGTGAACAAATTTTTAAAAAAGAAAAAGCTTTTGTTGCTCCAGAGGGAGTGGTGTGAAGTCTGACAAACAGCCGCAAGGAGTCGGTGCTGAAGACTACAAGTAGAAACTGAAAAAAAGTTTGAGTGCACAAAAAAGTGAGCTTCCCCAATATCTCATCTCTGCTCAAGGCTACGATAGGTTTTACATGCATAAGTGAAGTATATTCACGTCTAATTCAATGACTGCGTGTCTAATTAATAATTTTTTTGCATGTAATTTGTACAGTATTTTTTTCTTTCTTATTTTCTTTTCTAAATGTACTTGTATATTGTTCACATGTTGAAATAAATTACCAAAAAAAAAAAAAAAAAACCAAGATAAAGACCCTCAGAGAATAACGTGTGTACAGAGTTGCCAAAACACATTTTAGTACCAGGAGGACGTGCATGATTTCTAAACATAATCCTGAGATGTGACCACTGAAAACAAAACCAAGCATGCTGCAATGCAGGAGTGAAGTCATTTTTGGTTAAAAGGGACAAAAAATAAATACTGAAAAAGAAAAGGGAGCGTTAGAAGAAGACGGCGGAGGAGAGAAGTGACTTAAAGTGACAGGTTGTTGTCAGAGCGGCGAGACCCTGGAAGATAGATTAAGACAGGGTCAGCAACTTGACGCTAATGTCACGACTCATGACTAACCGCGGCTGTGTGTGTGTAAAAACAGGGTCAGCAGTTTTTATTCGTCCAGAGTGGACTAACCCAGAGAGTGGAGCGTGTGTGTGTTTGTTTGAGAGGATGTCAGTACGAGGCCAGGAACTTCTGCACCATGAGGGTGCTTGACACAGTTTGTGCATTTGGGTGTTTTTTGTGTATTGGTGCATGTGTGCGTGTCTGTCTCCATGACCGTTTGCACTTGTTTGACCTAACGCTGTCTGGTCAAACCATTTCGCTTCGCTTTGTTTTGGTGCATTTTTCCCTCACAAACCGTTCACCCTGAACAGCCACTTGTACTCCTCGTCACAAAAACAGATTGCTGTTGTGTCTCTGCTGTCGACTGCTTGTTTCCAGCTTAGCTTATGTTCGCTGCCAGAGAAATGTGCAGCAAAGAGCGCCATTTAAAGCTGCTCTTTGTTTTAAATGCTGCAGTAACTTGCGTGTAAAGAGTCAAAATTCACACATGAAAGACTACAATCAAGGCCAATGGTGGAAACAGAAAAATGCCCAAATTTAAAGGAATCAGTGCTAAATGTTGCTACATTCAAATTCAGAGTTTTATTTGTTCGGTCTTCTATAGCAGGGAGTGAAATTGCAATCTTTAAATCTAGGGATGGATTGATCCATTTTGGCGAGAGATATTTAATTCACTTCAGTTTTATTTATATAGCCCTAAATCACAACAAGGCACTTTATATTGTAAGGTAAAGACCCTATAATAATTCAGAGAAACCCCAATAATCAGACCACCCCTATATATGAGCAAGCACTTGGCGATAGTAGGAAAGAAAAACTCCCCTTTAACAGGAAGAAACTTCCAACAGAACCAGTGTCAGGGCGGGGCAACCGTCTCCCACAACTGGCTGTGGGTGTGAGAAGAATGATTACATGCAGAGCAGTGTAGAGACAGTAAACAGCAATAACACAATGTCACATTGCAAACATGGCAAGGCAAACATTTCTTGTTTGGGGCTATCTACTTATTAAATTAAGTATTTTAGATTTTAGCTCTGTTTTGGTCTCCACCTATTCCTGAAAAAAGTAACATGCGCCGTAGCTAAGAGCTCAAATTGCGTCCCTCATATAAGATTTGACTGTTTAATGCAGAAAAGAGTCTGTAGAACAGTTTTATTAAAGGACCCTGGATGTTTTAGCTATTCTGGGGCCATCCACTCTGTCCACTGTAACTGGTGCCTTTAAAAGAGTAAATGAACGAGCCAATTTGTTGATGGTGGGGATACGCGGAGCATGCTGATCATTGTACTAGACAGACAGCAAACAAGCCACAAGAGACACAAAAGTTACTGATTTCTTTTTCTGCAATGAAAACATCCCCTGTGGATTTCTCCAGGACTGATTCTGACCAGAATTGATTGTGTTCTCATGAAAGCACAACCATCGTCTGTGATTGCAGTTTTCCAAGGGTGCTTTTGTTAATTATTTATTATCAAAATAGAGTTTTTGTGCTCATATTTTAGCAATGGAACATGTAACTGTGTAGCAATCTCCAAGTTCTTACTGTCTGCTTTGCTTCAAAGCCGCTATTGACTGTTCTGTAGTGATTGATTTTTTTCATCTGGGTTCTCGAGCAGCTCCAGCTGGCTACATCTGCTTCAGCTTCATTGTTTTAACTTCATTACAGATGCTGGCTACAAGTGCATCATTATTTACAGCACTTCTACAGACTCTTTCTGTTTAAACTTCTCTTTAAGTAATGACTTTCCATTATTGCTTTTATTGCTTTTTCATTTCATTGTATCTGTTCAAATGCGTTGTGAAGCACTTTGCAACTATGTTCTATTGACTTCTAGGAAGAAAAAAAGTCGTCACACATATAAGGTTTCGCTGACAGCTCACCTGAGCTGTTTTCCTCACATGTTTCAGAACGTTTTAATTGAACACACCTAACAATTATTTTCATACTGAATACAATTAAGTGAACTGAAACAGTTCGTGTGAAAATTCATAAATAGGTGTTAATCAACAGTGAAGTAATCCACCCTTCTCTGTCTATCTCCAGGTTTTAGGTATCGACCTACACTGAGCTGACCCAGAGCACAACTCGGTAGAGTCCAGTGAAGGTCCACATCAGCAGAAATGGCTCCAGCAGCCATGTCTAAGCCTCCGTCCTCTCTCAACTCACTCCGCCCTTTCCACTTTTCTCCCTCTTCTTTCCTTCTCTGCCTCCTTCTCTCCTTCTTTTTGTTGCTGTCATGCCCTGGATCGGTCAGTGCAGGTGCCGGAAAGAAAAACTGTTCCTCTGGTGGAGACCCCTGTCAGGAAGGTGGGTCTGTGAGAAAACTGCAGTTTAATGTGAAAGAAGCACTGTAAAGAAGTAAAGAAGCACTGACATGATTAGACTTCTGCATGTAAGCCTCTCAGTGAGTGCAGTGAACTGAGAGGGTTCAATAAAATGGGTTACGCCTCTAGTTTGGCTGCCTGTGTACCAGCCAAGTTTTTGCAATCAGGAGAAGCGATAAACATAACGATCAGCCTGACACTCAACACATTTTCTCCTTCGCTGATTATGGAGTATTAACATGCTAGGGAACACCGCCTCAGCGTATGGAGCTCAACATTTTTGAAGCAGTGTTGAATCATCCTGACAGTGAACAGAACAAAAAGCAGCCAGCAGCCAAAGATGAGGATTGGATGTCCTTCTAGAAGCCTGGAGAACTAAAGCAGAACTATAACCGTCGAGCTTGTTAGAATCGCATGAACTGTGCTGTTGTTTTATATACTTTTGCACATTTTTCATTTTCTTAGCAAAATATTAAAAAATGAAGCATGACGCAAACGTTTTGCACAGTATTGTGTATTTCTCTTATGATACCACTTAATTATTCTAAACCAAGTAGTATAACTTCTTATAACAGCATAGTCCATTCCAAATTTCCCCTTGTGGGACAATTAAAGGATTATTCTATTCTATTCTATGTCCTGTCCAGATGTGCAAGTAACATTGAAGGGACATATTTGCTAGGTGTCAATGGTCTATGAAAGTGAAAGAAAGTCAGGAGAATATTCACGACAGTCTCACATCAGGCATCAGAAAGGTCTACCAGATGAGCAAAAATGTGCCACCGGTGAGTTAAAAGTGAAATATGTCAATTTAATGCCACAAATCTAGAACGTTGATCACATTGGGGTAAGTTTTCATGCTTTCATTAACTTTAGCAGTTCCACTAAGTTTTAGTAGGACAAATGGGACCATATAGAAAATTTCCCACTTACAATAATCTTTAATGAGGTTATGCTGCCTCTGTGGTTTCCACAACATGCTCACAGTGGCAGGCTTTATAGGATTAGAGAGGCGGAGAATGATTACACAACACTGTTGCAACCAAATATTCCCTGTGATATTGCTGAAAAACGATTTTACCTTTTTCCACCTTTTTCTTTTCTTTTGATTGCAGGAGTGGTGCTGCCTGTCTGGAACCCTCAGAACCCCTCTGTAGGAGATAAAGTGGCACGAGCCATTGTTTACTTTGTAGCACTCATCTACATGTTCCTGGGCATGAGTATTATAGCGGACCGGTTCATGTCTTCTATAGAGGTAAGTCAATGAATATTCTTTGAATTGTTATTAGATTGCACTATAAGTTTCTGATATTGGACCACTAATAGGTAACCTGTATAAAACTAATAAATCCAGTATTACTTCTTTCTTTACGCCCTCTCCACTCCAGGTGATAACCTCCCAGGAGAAGGAGATCACCATAAAGAAGCCGAATGGTGAGACCACCACAGCCACCGTGAGAATCTGGAATGAGACTGTTTCTAATCTCACTCTAATGGCCTTGGGTTCCAGTGCCCCCGAGATACTGCTGTCTGTTATTGAGGTCAGTGCAACATGAGCCTGCAGGCTACACGTCAGATTAACTGATAGAGAATGTAATGGAAAGACAGTAATCTTATTTTCACCTCCAACTGCAGGTGTGCGGTCACGGTTTTGAGGCTGGTGATCTAGGTCCCAGCACCATTGTGGGCAGCGCTGCTTTCAATATGTTCGTCATCATCGCTCTGTGTGTGTATGTGGTCCCCGACGGAGAAACGCGCAAAATCAAACACCTTCGGGTGTTTTTTGTCACAGCGGCTTGGAGTATCTTCGCCTATATCTGGCTCTACCTGATTCTGAGTGTCTTTTCCCCTGGAGAGGTGGAGGTGAGGACAGTTTTATGTAAAAACTGCTGAAGTGTAAAGAAAGAAATCACTGGGATGAAATAAGAGGAGGAGAATAAAACAGAAACGCTTTTAACCACATCTCTTCTCTCATTCAGGTGTGGGAGGCAGTGCTTACTTTCCTCTACTTCCCACTCTGCGTGGTCCAGGCATGGGTGGCCGATCGCCGCCTTCTCTTCTACAAGTATGTCCGTAAGCGTTACCGTGCCGACAAGAATCGGGGAATCATCATTGAGACAGAGGGTGGGGCTGATGGAGGGCTAGGCATGGATGGAGGAGGAGGGGGTGGAGTGCTGGGTCCAGGGGGCTTCACCAAGATGGACATGCTGGAGCTGGACGGACAGATGGCGCTGAACTGTCACAGCGGGATGGATGGAGGCATGATGGAGGATGGAGGAGCAAAGGACGATGAGGACGAGGCTAGGAGGGACATGGCAAGGACGCTAAAGGAGCTGAAGCAGAGGCACCCGGATAAAGACATGGAGCAGCTGATTGAGATGGCTAATTATCAGGTTAGCAGCACCCAATCCCATTGATGTCTAAGCTTTGGAAGTCATGACTATATCAGATTTCCACCACATGATTATCACGATTCAAATAACTTTCTAAAACCATATACAAAGAACAGGTTCATTGGCATTTAATAATAAGCAGGATTTTATAAAACAGTAGTAGCTATACACTTTTGCCTTCTTATACATGGTATACAGCCTAATAACCAGTACAACATCATCTGCACTCACTGGCCATCCCATTTGGTACACCTGTTCAACTACTCAACGCAAATATCCAATCAGCCAATCAAATGGTACTGTTCTAACACCACAGCCTACCTGAGGATTGTTGCTGACTATGTCCTTTCCATTATGATCGCTGGCTGCTTCCAGTAGGATAACACAACACGTCACAAAGCTCAAATGGTCTCAAAACGCTTTCTTGTACATGACAATGAGTTCACTGCAATCAAATTGCCTTCACAGTCTCCAGATATCTCAATCCAACAGAGCATCTTTGGGATGGATGCAAATGTGTGATGCTATTATTATGTTATATGGGCCAAAATCTCTGAGGAATGTTTTGAACAAGTTGTTGTTGTCCAACCCAAGACTAGCAAAGTGTATCCAATGACATGGCCATTGACTGTATATTAGAGTGTCAAAAAATAGTTGCTAATGCTGGAATATTCTCAGTATTAATATCTTATTATTATTATTATCTGTAAGTACTGATTCATTTTTTAGATGCCATGATTGTCATCAATGCTAATATATCATGACCCCTATTAATACTTTTTTAAATCAACTTTGACAACTTGTTAAATCAAGTTAAGAAGTTTTGCGGTGTTACAAACAGAGGAGTGATTAGCTTAGCTCAGGCTAGCATAAGCTGTAAAGCAACCCCCCCTAGTTTCTGTTGAAAATAACTTCCACTAGAAATGTTGTAGTTTTACAGAAAATTACACAGAGACTGATTTCATTTAGACTATGAAAGATGAGATATGTTTGTGCTGATATGGGGTAGTTTTGGAGGTGCTAGTAAATATAAAGATAAAAGCTAGCAACCAAAAGCTAATAGCAATAGCAAAATTTCAATAGTTCTCTCACTTCCATTCTTTAATTCTTAGACTTTTGCCATATCATTATTTCAATCAATTTCCAGATTTTCTATCTAAACCAGTAGCACACGATGAGATATGTATGTGCTGGTATGGGAAAGTTTTGGAGGTGCTAGTAAACATAAAGATAAAAGCTAGCAACCAAAAGCTAATAGCAAATAGCAAAATTTCAATGGTTCTCTCACTTCACTTCTTTGATTCTCAGACTTTTGACATATTATTATTTCACTCAATTTCCAGATTTTCTATCTAAACCAGTAGCACACGAGCAAACGTGAGTCATATTCCATATGTTACTCTTCTGAGGGTGATAATGACTCAGAAATGGTGCTATGACACATTCAGTGTGGCTTTGAAAGTAGAGGAAGGTGCAGTTCCCCGAGGAAACAGCACAAAGTTACAAAGAGGAAAATCTATAACGTTTACGGCAGTCTCATTCAATCAAACACAGTTCACATAAACTAAAAACATTAGCAAGTGGTTAATTGAGTTGGCTGAGCATCAGCTAGCTACACACATTATCTCAGTCTCTCTCAGCTTAACACACAGTAAAACTGTTTTATTAAGTGTTAATTAAACCAGTGTACTGAGTTGAAGCTGTCTGTTGGCTTGACTGACACCAGGAAAACCTTCACCCCTCTGCCATCCAGGTGATTTTTTGCCCGGTAAGTTACATGAAAGCTAAATATATTAACATGAACGCCCGTTCTGGACCCTGGAAGCCTTAAAAATATTGACTTGCGGTAACATTGCTGCCTTTTTTTCTCAGCGATTGAGTTAATCTTTAAAGAGATGTAGCTAAATGCTTTGCTGAGGAACTTAAGCGGGCCTCAAGTTAATATTTTTTGGGGAGAATTTAGATTTGTGATGTGTTGGTTGTGATACCTTAAGCAAAATTTGTTCAAAATTTAACTCATAGTTAAATTTGGCATTTTGTAACCACATTTTAGCGGTCAGCGCACACCCATACTCCTCTCTGTTATAGCAGTTGCTCACACTTTATTTGGCTCATTAGAGATTCCTCTTTTTTATGCAGCACACACATTTCAGCTGTAGAAGCTGTCTCTGCTGCTCTCCCTTTCTCTGCTTTCCCACCAATTCCTTCCTTTGCCTCCTCTCCAACTCATTTCTATGTCTTTGGTTTCGGTTTTGAAGGAGGGGAGGGAAGGAGCTTGGCGGGCCAAATGTGCACTGGTCAGCTCCCAGAGGTTTGTTTGCTTTCAGGCCTCCCTATCCCTGCAGCTACTCCCTCCAGTCCGTGCTGTAAATAAGAATGACAGCTGCCCTGTAGATTAAACTTGACTTGCTAAATTTCAGTTCTTGCGGTCATAATGAATCACTGAATGTAAAATGAAATTGCCGTCATGGGATATGGAGCTGGGTGATCTTATGCAGCAAAAACCCAAATCAGTTTCTTAACTAAACACTTACTTATTCCTTCTATCTAAAGATTCTGTCAGCTCACTTCCATTAAATTTGAATAAATTGCAGCGTTCTCGGCTCTGAGGCCACATTTAGTCTAATGATCTCGCAGCTACAGTGGCCACTTTGTTCATTTTCAATTTAGTGGATCGTTGGGATAATACACCACTATTGAGCCATACGTTTTTATTAAAAGCGCTCCTTATAGATTGATAAACCTCATTAGAACCAAAGTTGGCAGTGAAGAGAGCAGCAACCAAAGCCTGAAGTTATTACACGAGAAAAGAACGTTAAATGATTCTTTGTCAGTATTATTGCACTGATTTAGTTTGTCTGTCTTCAGACAATCTTTCTGGAAATGTCAGGGGATCTGCTGTTGACCTTTGACACTGAGTTGAATGGCGGTGTAGGATCTCCCAGGAGAAAATTCTCAGATTGTAGCTCTCTCTTTAAAAGTGATTGTTTTCATAAAAGCACGGCTGTTTGGGCCACAGCAAATTAAATTAACATGAAACGGTTTATTGTTGATTAGGTCCTAATGCAGCAGCAAAAGAGCCGAGCATTTTACCGCATCCAGGCAACCAGGATGATGATCGGAGCAGGTAACATCCTCAAGAAGCACGCTGCTGACCAGGCCCGCAAGGTGAGGCACGCACTCTATTTGCCTTTCTCCATTATATTACATTTGAAGCTACTGGGACATTGAGCGTGTTTTTTCTCAGGTGGTAAGCAGCCATGAGACCCAGGCCCAGGAGGATGACCCTCACACCATCAGGATTGAGTTTGAACCCTCTTTGTATCAGTGCTTTGAAAACTGTGGTTCCCTGAAGCTGACTGTTGGCAGACATGGAGGTGACCCTGGAGTTACTGTCAAGGTGAGTGCACGGGAGGGATGGACAGTAGATCATGAATAAAACTGAGTGTGTGTGTGTGTGTGTGTGTGAGTGTGTCTTTAAGGGAAACAAGTCTTGCAGAGTCTCATGCAAATAAAAGCAGACAGCAGAGACAGCAGAGAAAACAACAATATTCTGTGGGCTGACTTCCCTGACACCTTTTTCTATCTTAAGCAGATCTTGTGTCATGTGCTCACCTCCAGAGGCTTTGAACACCTTTGTTTTTCTTTCCTGGTTGGATAAAGGCAGAGAAGTGGGTGGCAGAGGAGAGTAGCTGAGAGGCACCAGAGAAAACACCTTCATCTCCAGATTTCTAGTTTCTGGCTCAGGTTGTTACTCAAAGAAAGCGCACATCCTTTTGCAAAGGCTCATTGATCTCAGACTTAATGGTGGCTTAATGCTGGCTATGAATGAGAGCTCTCCCTGAATGAGAGAGTCTCCCGCTGAGTCTCTGTCAGTGGGCTGATATCTGATCTGCTCAGCATTACTACGTTTGCTTCGCAAGGCTGGCTCTCCTTTATTCTTCTTCTTGTTTACAAATTAAACTGTGATGAGAGATCAGTTTTCTGCTGGTGGCACGGCCTTAGTCAGCCGTCTGCTGAAGGATGCTTTGCAAGAGACAAAAGAAATATTATTTGTGTCATTTAGGTATTCTCAGACAGCTCCCTCGTATTGATGGCTGGGTCAATGAAAGTTAAAAGCGAATTACTTTGCACTCATACATTACTATCTAAAGGCTTTAAAGCACAGGAAAAAAACATCTACACAGTGCTTTTTCCTTTAAAAGATTTAGCAATGTTAGCACAAGGCAGGCCGTTCCCAATACAAGCATTGTTTTCAAAAGGACCAAAATGTGAACATCATGCTGCATTAAATAACCGTTAAAGGTAAGATTAAGCTGATCAACTCAATGAAAATGTTTACTGATGTAGACTTCAATACAGGAAGACTTGCATTGGTGGCCATTGCAAGAATGCAGGTTCACTTCTGTCACTCAGTTCAATTTAGAGATCCGGAGTTTCTGTTATTTTAACTTTGCACAAAAATTGAGTAAATTTGTGATTGCCAATTATTTCTTCTTTCTAATGATTCCTGGCAATGACTCTTATACGGTTGGAAAGCCTGTTTATTTCGCTTTAAAAAGTGACACATGTCTAAGAAAAATGCAGTTGTGGGTAGAGCAAAAGAGTTGACTATGTGGGTTGCACCTTTGAAAAAGTTGCCAAATCTTCTATGCTACTGCCAAACGGTTTATTCTGCTTTTGACTCTTGTTTTGACCCTGGTACCCCGGTGCTGATAATCAGGTGCCTGACTAGCAGCACATGTGAGCATGGACCTTGTTAAAGCGGTCACTTGGTGTCTGATCAAAGCATGCCATGTTTGGCTGATGTGGATAGACCCCGTGCCCTATCCAGGTAACCTCCAGCTGGTGTTCTGCAAAACTAAGCTGCAACATCATTTGGAGTGATCCCTCGTACCATTTCCAGGCAACCAGGAAATTGAAGGTCTAAACTGAAGAGGTGATGGCAGAGACAGGCTACCAAGTGGGCATCAGCAGATATGAACTGAAGGCACTCTTCCAGGGTTTGCAGGATGATATGGCCGACCACGCTGGTGACCAGCATGAGGAGGATGTGCAAGGCTGCTGTGGCTCTGAATGGTGTGCCACATGCTACTGAGGCCCCCGTCTATTAAATGAATAAATTGTTAAATTGTCAGTATGTCTTGCCTCTTCAGGCTGCAATCATCCAATCCAATTAACGACAACAATCAAGAGTGAGTAGCAGAATAAGCTGGTTGATGTTGGCAGAGAGTATACTCAACTCTGCTGCTCAACCTACAAATGCATTTTCCTTACAAATGTAGCATCGGGGAAAGCATTGTTACAACAAATAAATAATCGGCCAAATCATGTTTACTTACTTTATGTGCTAAGTTTATATACAATTTATGATTGAACATTTGAAGCAAGTCAAAATATCAACTTTTAAGCAGATATGGTGGAAAAACTGTGTTTGCAAACTGTGGCTGTTTTCACATCCAGCATGCACAGTGTGATATTAGCAGCTCTTAGCAGCTCTGCTTGTAGCTACAACATGTACACGGTGCTAGTGTGATAGCAAGCTTTTATTAGCTGAGGGTGTTGAGGGTGAACTTGAAATAATTATCATTGTTTGAAGTCTTGAGTCACAGTTTGGTTCGATTAAGTTGGCAAAACATCAAAGTTTAGCATTACACAAAAGACAAACTGTGTTTTCTGTGAGTTAGGTGATGAATCACAGTGGACTTGTTACTATTAGCAACACTGTGAAGGTTTGAACAGTCATTTCAGCTGTTAAATTAAGATAAATATAATGTAAGTTAAAATGCGTCCCTTATATACAGATACTAGGGGTCTTATTGAGGGCACGTCTGTAGTGTTAAGTCATTAATTTGAACCCACTGCAATACAGCTCCAAAACAGTCATTCTCATCCAAGCAGCATGATTGACTGATAAGCTACCCCAATCTATCTTCAATCAATTTGTCACATGCAAAGTTTACACCTGCAGTGAAAAAACTGTCAAATGTACAATATAATGGGCAAGAGGGAAAAAAGACAGCTCTACTCATTCTGGGCTCCTTGTGGGAGGTCAGCAAGCTCCTCTGCACAGAGAGCACATACATACATAGTGCAAACAACTGCATGTCAATTTTGCAGTTGATCTAACAGTCCGTCACTGGTCTCTCAATCTCCCGTTGGAGAGCCGTGATCTTGTCCGAGATGTCATCAATTTTGCGCTCAAAGAGTATAGAGCATCTTGCATTAGAGGAAACTCAGCTCTTATATAATCACGGGCTGTGACGATATAACATCAGCCTAAAATGGAAAAAATCAGCTATCCACATATCTTAGAATCTCTTGAGTATTACCCAGCTTCCATTTAATCCCGAAAATATCATCCAACCATTGGATGCATTTAAAAATATATCACTTATACACATTTCATGAGGTGCTAAAAATAGAGCAGAGGCTAGGGATTGACTTCAGTAGCACTAGCAGCACCGAGTGACTGACACAGCTTTGCCTTCAAACAGAAAAAAATGGCTTTGAAGCCATTTGAACTAAATGCATTTTAGATATTTGGGTTCTAGTGTTGTCTAAATAAGAAGGAGGGGGGTAATTAACACAAAGCAGTTGAAAGGACAGAGAGAAAGGACAGGATACGTGGGAGGTTTTCTTATGTTATCTTCAAAGTCTTTAATATCGGCCTGTTTCTGACCAGAGGGCTTGGTTTAATGAAGCTGTTTTTCTTCTTCTCTCTTACCCTCTGTCCTCATCTCCCCAAATGCCTCTTCTTTGCTGTCCTCCTCTCTATCGCTCTCTCTCCCTCTGTTTGGCACTCTCCCTCTCCCTTTGTGTTTATGTGCCCTTTTCATATCTGCTCTCTTGTGTTTCATCTTGATGACTCTTTTTGCTCTCTCCCCATCACTCCTCTGTGTTCCCATCTCCTGCAGGTGGATTATCGCACAGAGGACGGTACGGCCAACGCAGGTTCAGATTATGAGTTTGCAGAGGGAACGCTGCTGTTCAAGCCGGGAGAAACCCTCAAAGGTAAAAAAAACAACACTGACTACAATAATTTCTGACATATTTTCAATAAACATGTCATTGAAACTGATGCTCAAATAGCAGAGGTCATCTGCAGCTCCTGAGGCAGATTTTCTTTCCTTTTTCTTTTTTTTTTTGCTAGTGATTTCACGGGGAAAAATGTAATTACATTAAAAATGTTAGCAAATTATTATAATTACTTTGCACCTGAGAGCAAGATGCTAAAATAACAATTATTTTCTCAGAGATCACAGTGGGCGTCATTGATGACGACATCTTCGAGGAAGATGAGTATTTCTACGTTCACCTCAGTAACCCTCGTGTCGTTGGCTATCCGGAGATTGGCACTGCACCTCTGGATGCCAGCGCTACCCCGAAAGCCGTGCTGGGTGACAACCACACTGCCACAGTGACCATCTATGACGATGATCACGCAGGTAAAAGGAAGCTTCACCTTACGTCACGTGGTGTCGTGATATTCAGACCTTAACACCTTAAAGTATTCAGTCTAAGATTCCTATGGGGAAAACCTGCCGCCGAATAATATTGTGGAGGGCCACAAGTGTCAAAATGAATTAAATAAATAATTAATTGTGTCATTAATTAATTAAAATAGAAATAATTGAATGATTACATATATAAATAATAAAATATCAAGGAATTCAATTTAAAACATTTACAAAATTATTTATTTCCAATTTTAATTAATTAATGACACATTTAATTAATTATGTAACGATCTATTTATTCAATTCATTGTGGCACTTGTGGCCTTCCATATATTTAGGCCACATCACACACTGGTTTGTGAAATTCTTTTTTAAAGCCTCAATTTTAGCATCCTGTTATTAGTAAACAACAAGTGACCATGTTTGGAGGAGACCCTGAATACTAGCTCAGGTTAGTTAGGTTAGTTGGCCAGACTATGCTAATGCTTTGTAACGTACAAGTGGGATACCAAAACTTCACTTGATAAAACCTGACAAGTTGACTTTGGGACAGGCTGTGAGTGCAATTAGCACCAACAAGGTGCAAAGTCCCGTTCACTGAATCAAGTTAACAGCAGTGGAGCCTAGCACACAATCATGTATCCAATAGAGCAGCGGTCCCCAGCCAGGGCCACTGTTACTGGTCCGTGAGTCGTTTGGTACCAGGCTGTGAGAGTTGAGGCTCAGGTGTGAAATCTATGGTTTTCAGGGTTTTTATCGTTAACATGGTCTTCTCCCATGTTATAGTTGTGTGTCTGATTTTGAAAGAAATATTACCATGGCGACCAGAGAGCATTAAGGGGCAGAGAGGAGGATGTCACTCTCAATGTTGGCGCATTTCAGGACGACCCCGCTAATAAAGTTAAACAATTACACAGTGAATTCGCGTTTATTATTATATTTACAAAAATACCACAGTTTTTGTCTTGGTTGTATCATTTTATTTTGTTGTATTTATCCGCGACACTTTGAAGGTCGGAAAATATTGTCTGACATTAAACGTGGCAAAAAAAAGTTGGGACCGCTGTGTTAGAGGACCGAACTGTAGAGGAGATTAGCCCCTGAAACTGCTGCTTGATGTACAGGGTGGGCCATTTATATGGATACACCGTAATAACATGGGAATGGTTGGTGATATTAAAGTCCTGTTTATCCTGTCTATGGTGTGAAGATACGAGATGTGCAGCACCTGAAACTACAGATACTGGATGCCTGTGCTGGCATTTCTCCTGCGGTGTTGCTATCAGTGTGTGAAGAGTGGGAGAAGAGGGTTGCATTGACAATCCAACACAATGGGCAGCACATTGAACACATTTTATAAGTGGTGAGAAACTTGTAAATAACTCATGAAAGAAGAAGTTACGTTGAAACCAAGCACACCATTGTTTTTCTTGGGAGATTACCAATAAGTTTGATATGTCACATGGCCCTCTTCCTATTGACAAAACAAAAGTTGTATCCAAGATGGCCGACTTCTAAATGGCCACCATGGTCACCACCCATCTTGAGGAGTTTGCCCCCTCACATATACTAATGTGCCACAAACAGGACTTTAATATCACCAACCATTCCCATTTTATTACGGTGTATCTATAGAAATGGCCCACCCTGTATATCTAAACATTTTGTAAACTGAAATTTCAATTCTCACTATTTCTTGGTATTTGATTCCACATTAGTCAAATAGACATATTTGTTTTGCGAAGCGCCTACCTTGTGCTTACACTGCAAAGTAGAACAGCTTTTTGCACCCTGTAAACCTGTGCTTTACTGCTATCAGGAGTCCACATGAATCTGTTGGTGTGCCATAGGTTGTCGCCTCTGGGTGTCCATAAAACAGCATCATTAGAAGGTGACAAAGAGCCCGTCCTTCCAGTGTTGCGACGTTTTTCTGCAATTTGAAAACATCCAGGGAGTTAAAAATGCAGGTGGATGAGTGGAGAGTGGGTGTTTACCCATTGTGTTTCATCCAGAGAGAGTGGGAAGTGATCTGCTATCCTCTTACTGTACAGTATATACCGTGCACCTCTGAGAGCAAGCTAGTGCGTGAGTGTGTAGGTGTTTGTCAAGCTTTTTAGTGTTTCTCCCCTGTGAAATAAATTCTTTCTTTCATTAATTCTTAGGCATCTTTACATTTGAAAGTGCCACTCAAAGGGTGAGTGAAAGTGTCGGCGTGATGGAGGTGAAGGTGCTCAGGACGTCGGGGGCTCGAGGCCTGGTCGCCATTCCCTATCGAACCTTGGATGGAACCGCTAAGGGAGGGGAGGACTACGAAATGGCTGCAGGCAAGCTGGAGTTTCAGAATGATGAGACCATGTGAGTACCTCGCTGTTGTCTGCATCACATTTCATCCACCTTTGACCACCGTCCTGGTGTATTTTTTACATTTTGCGGTTGGTGTGACATCATATGGAGATTGGGACATTAATGGATCAACAATGACGCCCTCACATTCCCTCTGTTTTCCTTCCTGTGATTGATTTCTACTCAGAAATTGCTGTGTAGGTTAATCAAGTATTCTGCTGTATAAATGGCTCTATTAGGTAGATAACAGTGTAATAATGTCACATTTCCAGGCAGGCTTCTCTGCATTAAATGCTTGCAAACACATGGGTGCACACATACACATTCATAAAATTGCTCTTGCGTCCTTGGGCGCATGCATTTTTAATATGCTGAAGTTAGCGGTGTTAAATTGACCAGTACATAAAATGGTTGGGAATGCAGTTTCTCCAACGCCACTCGGGGCCCATAAAGCAAGCCCTCTGCGTACGTGTGTGTAAGAGTGTGTGTGGTTTCACATATCTATATGTATGAGGACCAATTAGACTTTTAGATGTAAGCGTGAGGACATCTGTGCATAATTTAAGAATATTTTATTAGATTGACAAGGTTACAGTGAATAAGGTCTGAGCCAGGTGGTGTTATGACATCGGTGTGTTTTCAAAAGCTTTGTGTGTGTGTGAGGTTTAAGGTTAAACCTAGATTTAGGTTTTTGACCCTTTGGGGAATATTTGCCTTCAAAGTTCTGCTTGAGAAGAAAAATTATGGCTTTGGAGTTCAGATTAGAACTAAATGTTGGCTAAGGTGAAGGGCTGGTGTTCGATTTAGTGGTTTGCGATTGCATCAGATTAGAATTTACAAATGAACACAAACGTCTGACACCAGCAAACCTCTAAGCAGAGCGTCTTTAAAGCACAGGTCATAGCGTGTTCTTGTGCGTTTGGGACGGAGCGATGTGCTGATGGTGCAGTCACTGCTGCAAGGTCAGGGAGAGATGAAAGGGAGTGCGAGAGAAGATAAAGCAAAAGACAAGAGTTAAGTGTAATCAAACCATGCAAACTGTAAAGCTGAGGCAGTCTTCTGAGAGCTGCTGTTATATGAGCAGAGGACGTTAAATACAACGCTGGTATCAGTGGGTCTGAGACTGCAGCAGATCAGATTAGCTGAAAGTTAAACTATTGGTGGTGTGTTTGCTAAAGAGGATTAAAAAGATCACTTAGTAAAGTGTGTTTCAACCCTGAGAGATTGCAACTTTGTGGGTGAAGCATAAGCAGCAATGAGCGTCTTCCTCTGCTGGATGTAGATTAGTAATGAAGGGCATGTTTTTATGAAGCATCGGAGAATAACTCAGTGTATATATGGGAGTCATGGAGTCATAGTTAATGTATTTAATATACTTAAAGGAACTGCTAAAGATTGTGCATATAAACGACTGCTGCAAAAACAAAAAGCTATTGATTCTGATTCTGCTGATCTACATCAACCAACAGTGTATTTTAGTTAGTTTAGATTGCTAAAGCCAAAGTCGCACAAGCATAGAGACCAGTCAGTCATGCACTGGTAACCACCACTCGCTATGGAAAAGTGTTGTCCCAGATCAGTTGGTGAGTGGTTGCAGGAGGTTGTTTGCAAGGTGAAAATAGTCGCAAAAAACAAAAACGCTACGTCCAGTAAACCGAATCAACTTTTTGGGATTTCCTTAGCTTTTGCTACAGCTCTGTGGTTAGTTAGCAAGTGTCTGCTAGCAACCAAAGCACTTGCAAAAGAAGCTGAGATGCCTTCTGTGACTGAGACTGTGAGCTGAGGAGGAATGGAGACAGTGTATAGTTTGCATCAAATACAAAAGCAAAAGCAAAGACGCTGAGAGGCCTTGAAGCTGTTGCTTCAGACGAGCAGGGTGACTGCTGGGGAAAGGAGGGGATGGATCGATAATCCAATGTTTCCATGTATAGAAGTGTGAGCCAGCTGAGCGAGGGATATGCTGGTGAGAAAGCCCCTGTGGTAAATTGATCTATCCATCCTGGCGTCTCCCGCCTCGCTCCTTCTATTCTTCACCTCTGCATTTATTCCCCGACCCTAACCTTTCATTTCCTCGCTCTTTTCGCCGGTCAGCGCTTATAACTAATTTTTCCTTTGCTTTTTCTCAATGTGATATTGTTTTTTATACTTAAATAAGTCTATCCATCCACTTCTGATTCATTACTTTGGGTTTAAGGTGGCTCGATCTGCCCTCGTCATCAGTAACTGGCTCTTTCTCTTTACGGTTTTACCCCTTTTGTTCTCGTCTCACTCCCTCTCTCTCTTACTTCACTGATTCAGTCTGTGCTCACTTATTGTTCATCTTCTCTCGCTGCTGCCCCTCTCTGTGTGCTTTCTCTTTTCATCATTGTGCTTTTGAACTACTTGTCAAAAATCCTCCTGCACACTAATGTGAACCTGCTTTAATCTGCTGCACTCGTTTCTCCTTCTCCCCTCTGCTTTCTGCCTTTGCCTCATCACATTTCTGGAGTTCATCATGTTTTCTCCACACTAATCTCTCACATATTTTCCTGGCAGATTTTTAGATGAGTTTTCTCAAGCCCTCCTCCTGCTTCTCCACCTTTTCCTCATACCTCACCTCCCATCACTCTCCTCTCTCACTTATCCCTCGCTTCTGCGCACCTTTGACTTCTCTTCATTTGCATCTTGCTCCCCTCTGCCTTTCACCTTTTGCTTGTTTACATTGTCAGACTTTTCCTTCTCTTCTCCCTTCCTCTCGCTCTACCTGGCACCTTTATTTCCCTCCACCTTCTCTTCTTAATTACATCCTTCTCCCCATCTTCTCCAGCCAACACCGTAAGAACAGGGACTTGCTGCCAAAGCAATTCAGCTGGATCACAACCCAGACATAACTCAGTGTCCACACGCCTCCCTCCACTTCCTTGAGTTCTCCTCCAATCTGTGTAATTGTTTTGTTTACCCCCTTTCGCCTATATCCTGCATTTAAGCAACCCAACATTAATCTGTCATTCACGCTGTCTGCCGGAATGAGCTTTGCTTAAAGCTCAGGAAAACGGTAAAGTGGTGAGAGGAGGAGAACGGACTGAGACGGGGGAAACATGACGAAGGGCGAGTCAGGTGCAGCTGAAAAAAATCTTGTGGGAAATCTAAAAGTTGCTGGAGCTGAACTGACAGCGAAGTGAAGAGAAGGAAGAGGCGCTTCCACTCGATTTTATTATAGAAGAAAATGTAATGCTACGCTGAGCCCACAAAGGAAAAGTCCTTTTTTCTTTTGCCTCCCTACATCACAGATACTCCAAGAGGTCGTGCTGAAGGTGTCCGCTCTCAGAAGCCCAAGATGGAGCTTCCCTTTATTAAGCAAAACCATTTTTACACATTAATGTCAGTCGTGAGGAGAACTACTCAACCTGCACATCCTCTTAAAAGGAAGACGAAGAAGCAGCTTTCAGATTTCTGAAAATAACCCAGATGATGTCATCATTCAAACAGAAATCCAGCTTTAAAAACCGGGTGTGTGCCGCTTGAAGGAGCCTATCACGTATGAGGGCTCCCGCAGAAGCGAAGTGAAACTAAAACTTTAATGCAGCAAACACCTAAAGCTCTAGCGTTACACTGTAAAGTATGTGACAGGAGAAAAATGACGAATGTGGCCACATACATGCGTAACACAAAAGCGACCGTTTTAGCCAGTTCTTGTACCCGTATGGCATCACTTTCTGTGATGGAATACATCAGTGTTATGAGATACAGATGCACGTATCAATATTTAGATGTCTCAGTTCAATCAAGGCGTCGACTTAACAGCATAAGCAAGTCTGTGGGTGAGTCAAGTCGGACCTGAATACGCTGCTGTACAATTCACTCAGTCACATTCAATTAAACTTTATTCATGTTGCACCAAATCACAGCAACAGTCACCTCAGTATTGTAAGGTAAAGACCCTGCAATTGACTATGTGCACGTTAGCATATGCTACTTCCGGTGCGGAAACTCCTGTGGGGAGCTTTGTTTCCGGTGTCCTATTCGCGCCCTGTTTACGGTCCAAATCAAGTTAAGCAAGTGAATGAATCAAGCGGCGATTTACATTTCTATAGATGTCTCGGGCATTTACCCAATATATCTGTAAATGATGTTCATCGACTTGTCGATATTTATCCCCGCGCCTCAGAGCAAAAGAGAAAAGGGATTCAAATGTTATATTTCTCAGCTGTCCCTCGTTTATCGCAGGTGTTATGTTCTAAAAATAACCAGCGATAGGTGAAATCAAGTTGCCAGTTTTATTTTTTGAAGGTGCAAAACGTTTCGTGGACATCGTGGACATACAGTACTGCTCTTCAGAGTCACACTGCTAGCGATCGATGCAGCGATTCTGTATTGTACAGGAGAGACGTCAAGGAGGAGATCGTCTGCAGCGATCAGGACGCAGGACACAATGTGATGTAAAAAAAATAAGCATGCAAACTTGCACTAAAAAATCTGCGAAACAGCGAGGTGAAATGTGAACCGCGTTATAACGAGGGACCGCTGTAATTTTGAAGGTAAGTCACAACATACCCTTCGTAAATACTAATGTATAGAAACCGTTACCAGCAATCATTCATTTTTTGTGTGGCTTTTTTCACGGTTCGTTAACATGCTGTGTAGGTGTGTACTTGACTAGCTGATCTCGACATATTGGGAAACATCTGGTTTGACTATTCTTCACCTGTAGTTTGAATGCTGAACATTTGCCTGTTTAAATCATAAGACCAGTCACTATACAGAGATGTGCTTCTGAATGTGGACGATGTGTCTTCTGCTGCAGTTCTGCTTGTGTTGAGTGATGTAAACAACTGATCGATCAAACGCTTTAAACGTCAAAATTGATCATTAGATTTTTTATCGGTTTTTTTCCGTTTTCGAGTTTTGGACATGATTTTGGAGGATATCTTCGCAGTAGCGATTGACCGCAAAGTAAAGCTACCGGAAATGTACAACCCCACATCTGGTGTCAAACCAGGAAGTTAGCATTTTCTCGTGCACAGGGTCAATTATGCAGAAACCCCCCAAACAATCGAAGGACCCCTATGAGCAAGCACTTGGTGACAGTGGGAACAAAAAACTCCCTTTTAGCACAGGAAAGGACAGCCATCTGCCATGACCAGTTGTTGGGGGAGAGGAGGAAGACAGGAGAAAAGACACACTGTTGAAGAGAGCCAGAGATTAATAGTAAATAATGATTAAATCCAGAGTGATATGTAAACACAAATGGGAGGATCCAGTATATGTAAAAGTATATGTTACCCACATAGCACTGTGCATCTACATTTCTTTACTGTCTGGACTCCCATTAAATGCTGCAGCAATGAATTAATTCTCTCTCTGTTCAGCTAATTAATGAACAAATGTGTTTTTTTAATTACCCTTTTGTTTTTCCCCGTCGGACTTCACGAGCTTTGCTCCGTTTTCTGTCTGCAGGTCTTTATCTGCCACCTCTGCCTTTGATAGGCCTTTGTTAATCAGAGGGCGTGTGAGTACTATATACAGAAGCAGGAAAGAGAGGGGTCTGTTTATTCTTAGCCTCCCTATGACCTGCAGCTCAGTGCAGATTCACAGCCAAGCTGCAGAAAAATGTGTGCGCGCGCGTCTGTGGCTGTGTTTGCGTGTGGTCCTCTCCCCTGGCTGCTCATTATAAATTTGAAACAGGTGTCGCCACCGAACTGTGCCAACGCCTGTTCAATTACTGCCTTGCACTGTGTGTGTGCATGCGTGCATATAGTGTGCACTCACTCATCCTTACCATTTCTGGGACTTTTTTAAAGTATGTGAGCATATGAATGATGAGGTATTTAACTTCGACTGAGTTCTGAAAAATGGGGGGGGGTCAATGTTTTGTTTTTTGTCTGGAAGAGGATGGATGGATGTTGGTTTTGTGTGTGTGAACTCCATACTTACTCCAGCACCTGTTCAGCTTTTTGCTCCCTCGAATGGCTTTGAATAAAAAAACGGGTGAATTTATCAGCCAAGCTTCTCGATTGCAGCCAAAGGGGCTCTGACTGTGATCAAATGATTGCCACTGTTGGCAGATTTTATATGAACTATTTATATTATGCTACCGTGCTTGGGCTAATATTAGCTCATAAGAATGGAATATGTATTTGTACAAGTAGTTTTAGAACCAAATATAACACCGTACTGAAACACCGAGGTGAAGCTACATCTTAGCTTCCTGTGTGGCTCTTTTATTCGATATGGTTTATGTAAGGGGGGTTTCATTTTGCATAATGAGAGGAAAAGCCGTAATAACAAGGACCATCTTTGGTGTTTAGTGAATGTAAAGCGGGCAATGCTGGCTGGTGTTTTCTGAACTGTATAAGTGAACTCAGTGGAGAGCAGAATATTACCAGTGACTAAACTGTGAGGTCATCCAGGATCATTGACTATTTACATTATGTGTGGGTGGATGGTGCTGCACTTGTATCCATTTGCATTAACATGCTGTTGTGCAGGGTGAAGGATTAAAGTTATGCAACCTATGCAGACATGATTGTGTTGTCCAAAAATCAGGCAGCGTGTATTTTGGAGATATGCGCTGGAGATATATGGAGATTATGCTCGACGCAGGTAGAAAAATGAGCCTGAACATGACTGGGAACGTCAGCAGAATTTGAACACTTTGTTTCACTTCACCTCTTTGAATGTTCCAACTTGGCTCTTTTCCGCAGCTCATTCAAAGACCAACAACAGATGGTGGCAAGAGTAGCTCACAGGAGTGTTTTTAACACTGCCCCCTGGTGACAGCAAACAGGTATAACAACAATGACCAACGCAAAGCTGTGCATAGCTTTGCGTTGGTCCTACGGAAAAACTACGCACTTGGACAACACGTGTTCACGACTACCGTAACTGTAACTGTCGTTCATGCTTCGAGATTTAGAGGTCAAACTTACCGTTCATGGGCCGGATAATTTCACATCTCAATTACTAATGGGTCGACTGTATGCGGAGCCAAATCTTCAGCTCTGCTGGGAATCCATGCAGGAAGGGGTGGGACTTTATTTTGATGGTAACAATCACATGCAAAGACAGACTGGGATCATACCATTATGTGAAAGACGGAATGGGGGCAGATGTTCCAGAGACAGCAAGTGTAGTGGTACAGGCCAGGTAAATCATTGTAACGTTTAACCCCACATGTTAACAGTGCCCACTTTGGGCTATGCTTATGTTCACTGGTTAAACTCTGTAAATGGAGTTAAAAGTACAACCCGAGACACATCTGGAGGAATCTAAAGCATTTCTGATACAACTGGACAGTAAGTGTTTGATGAGTTTAGATCATTTAGACTCACACGACAATCCCCTGAGTGATACATAATTATTAATTTGCTTCAAAATGATATCACAGATATCCACTTAAACACTACCCAGAATGCACCGGCCGTATCACCACTTCATCTGCTCTAATCCCAGCATCCTGCCATTGTGCGTTATGTTTTAATGAGCCTGAACACAATTTCTTAGTGTTTTTGACAAAGCTGTCAGAAGAGCTGTGATCATACATTAGCTGCTGGTGAAGGAGAAGCAAGCTAGCAAGTTTACAACAACACATCCTCCCTTTGGCGAGATGTTTCTCGGAATTAAGGGAGAGAGAAAGGAAGGAAATACAAGGAGAGTGAGAATGTGAGTCTGTGTGTGTTTGTGTGTTTGCGTGGGTGTTTGAGCATGTTGCAGTGCTTGTAAAGTGTTTGATATTTGCAACCTGTTTCTCCGTCTGTCACCAATGTAGGGTGACTAACCCGAAGCTGTTCCCAAAATAAAACATCCTTTGAACTCCAAATCCACCACGTGTGTGTGTGTGTGTGCACGTGTGTGTGTGTGCATGTGTGTGTGGGCGTGTGTGCATATAAATACAGACGCAGAGTCAGTGTTTCAGCTTGATTGTTGCTCCAGGTGCTTGTGTTTGTGTGTCAGCAGCTAGCTTCATTTCCACACAATCATCTATGTTGCTCATCTAGCTGGTGTCAGATCATCAAACTCACACACACAAACACACAAGCGCAATCACAGCGCTTTCAGGTTTTTACAAACAATGCACATCTCTTCACATCGTGTCGATCCTGCCAGTCAGCACACTTCTTAAACTCTTTTCTTTAAATCATCATCTGTGATTAAACTTGGCACGTGCTGTTTATCAGACGTGATGGAGCTGACACCAGGATAAAAAAGTCTGAGCACATATTTGGTAATGATACAAATATTCAATCGCGCAGCAGAAAAACACAAACACGATGCTCCAAACATGTTTCTGTCATTCATTGTTTGGATGTTTGCCTGCTGCTTTGTGTGAATGTCACACGTTGAAGCTGTCGAGCAGTGTATCTGTGTCTCACACGCACACACACAGGCTTTTTTCCCTGGTTAGTTAAGATGGATAGTGCTTCCTGCCGGGCATATTTATGCAGCAGAGCTCTTATTAGAAAAATACACCCTAAAACCATGGAGCACATTTCAAAACAGCTTCTGGGTGCTATCTTGAAATTGTAATGATGTGTTTTATTTTGATTTCAAAAGTTAATTGGACAAACGTGACTGATCACACAGTGTTTGCCTACTAACACTGCATTAGCATTAACAAATCAGACACACGTTTTTCTGTTAGGCCGCTACTCTTGTAGTCCCATGCTTGTTTCTCTTATTTTCACAGACGTTTTCTTTTTATACAGAATATACCATCTCGGTTTTAAGAGTGACCCTATATTGTGTTAGACCTAGAATAATATACATGTGTAGTTTAATGAATAAATAAATTAAATCATCTTCTATTTTATTTTTAGTAGGTATATAGATTGTTTTGTGTACATTTTTCAGGCCTTGTTTTTCAAGTGAACAAGCAAAATCTTTGGTCACACACTCACCGACCATTTTTTTTTAGGTAGGGCTGTTCAATTATCCATTAATGCATGCATCTATTCACCCAGACACAAGGTAGAAACTGGGTGCATTAAGGCAAAACGACCTGCTCGAGTTCACACTAAGAATCAGAGTATGTAAGGTGATTTTGAATGTTTCGTGTTAGTTACTATACTACTAAACCTGTGTGAAGGATAACGTTTTATCAACCCAAATCCAGGACCCTTAAGACAAGGATAAACCAGCTCTAATGCTTCTTGATCCAAAAAATCCAAGTGATCATAAGGATGCTGAGGAAACTCGGGTCAAGCAGAGCAAGGAGAACACGCAGCAAACAGTGGATTTCTCAACAAAAGAAATACTCTATCACCATGTTCAAAAGATGATCAGGGAGCAGTAACATCTGGGGAACAAATCATTGATGATGTAACAAGAGAAGCAAAACTAAAGACAAAGCACCAAACTAAAAAGACTAGGAAGCAGCTAGACGCATAAGACCGACAATGGAACACAAGGTAAGTTAGATTTAACCTAAACACACGAGGAAGGAAAAGCAAACCAAAAATTAAACCAGGATACAACAACTCTGGGTTAAAGCCTCAGTCTCTGTATTTAGAAATCTGCTGGGATTCTCCCACACGACCATCTCCAACGGTAGGAAAAATAGATGTCCAGTGAGCAGTAGTTCTCTGGGTGAAAAATTTAAGCTCATTTCATCAATATTAGAGAGAAAACCTCAGCAATCAGATGATCCCCTGTGTGCAACACTTGGCAAAAGTGGGAAGGAAGAACTCCTTTTTAACAGGAAGACAGGCAGGTGATACCTGAACATGTGGGGAGTGAAAAGAAGGGATATCAGAGGAAGTCCCACAGCAGTCTGGGCTTATAGCAGCATAACTACAGGATGGCTCAGGGCTGAAGGCTCTGCGTCTCCTCTTACCTTTGGAAAAGGAACCACTAGTGAGCCTGTAGTCTGAGAGCTCCTGCTCGGATGATAAGGTGCTATGAATACTCCATGATGGCAGATTTAATTGAAAGTTTTATGGTGTGTATATAGAGGTGGATTAGGATAGCATTTACATTTATTCCAATTGTCTCTTGAGGCTGCATTATGGTGCAGAAAAGTACGTTGTTTGCAGCAAATGGAGAATTTCCTCATTAACACAAACTCACTGGTTCAGTTTAGACTTAGAAAGTGAGGTGCTACACAGAAAGACTTTTTATAACAATAGACATCAGGGCGATACATATTTTTGTGCTTTTCATGACAATTTTTATTTATTCTGTCAGCTGGATTCTAATCCTGTCTATTCTATAAGGCCTGCATCCTTTTAGGTTCAAATGACAGCCTGCAAATGGACAGATAAACACTTTAAACTCCCCCTCCCCCCTTTGTTCTGCTGAAAAACGTCAGGATGCTTCCATAACCGCGAGAGTTTTTCCTCTTTCTTGTCTTCTCCCCGTTTGTTGCCTTAGCAACTTTTGATCCCCTCCCATTGTAAGCACAATAAAGCGGAGACGACGGAAAGAAAAGCGAAGAACAGAAAGATAAAGAATAAAAGGGAGAAATTATAGGAGTGGGAAAAGAAGCCTTGTTGTCTGTTTTCTTTTTTTTTAATTTGTAGTTTTCTTCTAAGGATTTGTTTTTGTGCTGTCTGCACCGGAAGTTCCAAAACTACCGTCTGTCTGATCACGTTCTCCATAATATCTCGCGCCCCCCCATTGCCCACTCTTCTCGAAGATTTATTGCGAGATATGGAAACATCTACCGCATCTATTGTGTGTGTGTGTGTGTGAGATAGAAAGAGAGAAGGACACACATCCATTGTTTGTTCTTTAATTAGTAAAGCAAAACATTTATTGGCCAAGTGGATTATGAAGATTAAAAAGCAAATCACATTTGGGCGCAGTCATGGTCTGCCTGACAGAGAGAAAGACTGAGAGCAGTCAGAGATAGACTGCTGACAGAGTCGGAGAGCAAAAATAAAGACAGAGAGGAGCGAAAGAGGGAGGATAGAGAGGATGCGAGCTTTTATCCTCCCTTTTCCTCTCCTCTCTCGCCTCTTCTTGTTTCTCCTCCTTCTCTGTGCCTTTTGACTCTTATATCCCCCTACTTTTCTTCATCTCCTTTAATGTCAGAGCAGTCAGAGTAAGTAGCTTAAGTCAACATCTTTTACAACGGTAGAAGCCTTCTGTGTTCGCCTCATTGTGCATGTGCATCCGTTTCTCTTCGCGTGTGCGGGCCCGAGCGTCTTACGTTTCAGCTGTGTATCAAAATTGATGTGGCAGCCACCATCTGTTCTTTGCCTATTGACATTTTTCTCCCTACTACAGTTATTCAACTTGCAGTGCCGCACACACATAACCAAAGAGCACCGCGGGCTTTCTCTAAACACACATTTTACCCATTTGTAATCCCTGCCTCTGGCTCCTCTTGCCCTCCCTTCCTCTGCCTCTTCCTCTTGCGGTGCTGCTGTTTAAGCAGCAAAACAAAAATTCTGTTGATTTGCGGGGTCTGAGACGAAGCCAGTGGCCTGACCGCCGAAGTTGGAGAGATTTCACATCATATCAGAAACATGATGTTGTGTTGCTAGCATCCAAATCAGCCTTCAGTTAGAACAGCTTTGAAATGCTAAGCCTGCTGCTTCCGTCTTTTTCTGGATGTGTGCTTCTCCGTCGCTGTCGTTGTGTCTTCGTCCTTTCCTTAAATCTCTCTTTCTGTTCTGCCATCTAGAATCCCCGTCACTCCCTGTTTCTGCTGCCACTCGCGCTCTGTGTGTCTCTGTCTTTGTACTGCATCGCCCTACATGCTCCCCTGTGGTTGTTTTTTTAGCCCTGCAGTTCCAGCAATTTTCATTGCCAAGTATGCACACACTCACACACAAACACACTCTACAGTCTGAGTTATGTACCCACATACGCAAGTACAGCACACGCTGACTCTTGCCAATGAATCCCTGTCATCAAACCCCTGTGGACTGTGCACGCCTTGTAATCATGGCTCTGAGACCTACCAAGAGTTCTTGCAGAGGGCTGCTGGTCCCTGCCCTTTTGTATACACCGTACCCCCCTGTAGTCTCTGCTCCACAACCGCACAGTCCCTCACCCACCCAGTTCCACCGGTCTCTACCCTGCCATGCTGAAACCACACTAAAGGACTCACACAGTTCGGTTTATTAGAAGGCCAAGGTAGAGTTACATGGGTTGGGTCAGCTGGAGTGCCACTTTTCCAGTTCTTTATTTTGACTGTGGGTTTCCTTAGAGCTTTTAGACTCTTTCTCAGCAGGCTGACTAAATTCATTGCTTCATGTTGCAGTTTTTGCTTCATGGACTTTGGTGTTCAAAAGAAGGAAATATGAGCTTATGATTTACACCACTTCTCTCACTTTTTCATAAACTCAGGAAACCACCACTGCATTCTCACCCCGCGTTTCCGTAAGGGCCATCAGAGAGCAACTTCTTATGTACCAAAGTCCAACTTTAAGTCTATTTTTAACCTACTCCTCACTTCATTTAAACACTTTCTTGGTAAGTTTGCCATTTAGCTATTTTTAAGCCATATTATAATACTATTATAGCATTATGTTCATTTGATAAGTCATTGTCCCATTTAGAGTAAAATAAAAAATAAAGCAGGGTGTGCCTTAGGGTGGACTAGTTTGTGCAGTTGAGAAGCTGCTACCATATGAGAGTGCAGTGTCCGCAGTTGGATCTAAAACACCAACATGTAACTGCCAAGACGCTCAACCAACGCACTCTTTTCTATGCCATCTTATATATCTATCTATATATATTTATATCTATATAAATATATTTTTAAATACTCATCGATTTCTGTCATCTGCTACTGTTCTGTTTTTGTTAGAAAATGACATAAATGTATCTGTCATTTAAATGTAACATTTTTACTGGTAAATCTATCAGTAATGATAAATAATGATAATTTTGTGTCATTTAATAGTTTGATCTATAAAGTGTAAAAGCATAAAAAAAATAAAACATCCCATCATAGCTTCGCAAAACCCAGAGGAACTTGTTCTGTAGAGAAAAGTAACAATAGCAAAGTTTATCTCCCTTTTTTCTGTTTTCACTTCAGTCATTTTGCAGTTATACTGCAGCCATTGCCTCATATTAACTAATTGTTTGCCCTCTGATTTGTTGGAGGGGATTGTTAAATTCTGCCAGAGCGGTGACCTTTAGCTCCGATGGCAGTAACAAACTAATGAAATCAAGTGAAATCGTAGCAGCAGCCTCCTGCAAGGCTTCTGTTTCTGCAGCTTGGCTGGAATTACCAAACTAGAAAACCAGGCAGATTTTAATGTAAATAGGAGACATATTCTGATTGCAGCTGTGTTAGCAATCAGGTGCAATCAGTTGATAAGTGTTTAAATAAAACGATAAACTGGGTCAGTTGCAGGTGGGACATTTTTCCATGGAAGGAGATGCTTGTAGGTGATGATAATGACAGTATCCAGTTTTTTATTTATTTATGATGATTTAAAAGATTAATTTTGACTCTGAAAAATCACATTATGTGGATCCAATAATCCAATAAAAACCATCACTTTTGTATCTAGTAGTTTAAAATCATCTGTATTTGGTTAGCTAACATAGCTAACAGCTAACATGCTAGCCATCGAGCAGTTGATAGCAGTCACAATAACTCTCTAAGATTCTTTCTATTTTTATTTTTTCATCAGAATTTTACATAATTTTATATTTTACAGGATTTTACATAATTTGATCAATATGATTTTATTGCTAGATTACTTTCTTTGTCAGTTAGCATGTTAGCTGTCTTACTACAAAGCCCGTATTTTGCTAATTTCAATGTTATTATTGGCTCATTTGTGCATTTAACTAATTTTGAAAGAATCTTTACACTTTTTAACACTTGTATATATTTTTTTAAAAAGAGTGTCGGATTCTGTTGCAGATTGGTTGTTTTATTTATTCAGAGACAAAGAAGCTATCCAGGCTAACACGTTTGCAGTCTGTTTGCTAACTAGCTTGCTAGCTTGGTTGATAATTGTGTAGTTTCATCAAAACAATAGACTGCAGTCTCCTTTATCTATTCAGGCAGAACATTTATGGAGAAGAGTTTATAAGTACATAGAGCAATAAAAGTTCATAATAACAATAGCTTTACTGTTGTTCACTGATCTTTGAGTCATTGGTTAGCAATAAAAAATTGTTTCTGTTCAGATTTTACCAGCTGTTATTTGCTTTGAAGTTTATCAGTTTCACTCTCACAAAGGATATCAATTCATATCCTCTTGCATCAGTCTAGTGGGAACCCACCGGTGAAACTTGCAACCTGTTTTGGGTCTCAGTCCAGTGCTTGAGAAACCTCACTCTGACATGATGAATGTACGCTGTTGTAGAAGAGTGATGAGCCAGTTCCTGACTGCATTACCTCAGGGTAATCTAGTATGATACACACTCATACACACACACATGCACACACACACATTGATGTCAGAGTCATTAAAATCACTGATAGCTTGTGGAGATGATGTGACTCACATAAGCACTCACTCTCCTTTCCAGTTCTTTTTCTTCTCTCCATCTGACTCTATTTACCACATTATCTGTTTCATCCTGCTGCCCTCCCCCCTCCCCATTTGTCCCTTATCTTTTCCTCTCTACTTACTTTCCCTTCAGTTTTTGCCCTGCTCTCTTCTTCTCTGTCCTGTTTTTCTGCGCTGATCTCAACATCCATGCGTCTATCTCTCATCTGCCTTTTTATTAATCTTTCGATTTCTTTCCTCCACTAATTCTCGATCGAACTCTTGTCCCTGTCATCACCTCACTTTTATTCTTCTTTGTCTCTTCATTTTAGAGAATGATACAGTGTATCATGTTTTCAGCTTTAAAGTTCAACCATTTCCTCTTTATCACCTCTTCCACCTTCTCCCTTTTGCCGTAGTGGTTCTTCTCAGTGCTCCAGCGTTTGCCGTCTATAATCCTGCATCATCATCGTCCTCCTTTGTGCCTACGCCTCCTTCTCTGTTATTTTGTCTGTGCATTAATAGCGGGGGAACGTTTAAGCAGTTTGTTTTGCTAGAGAAAAAAAAAGTTTAAGAAAGACTGACCAGTGCTTTTAAAATGTCAGCACAGAGTGGACTGGAACTAGACTCACATAGATCATGCACAAACACTCGCTGTTTTCACAAGCACTTGGTAGTGTGCTTTATGGCTTGTGATTATTGATTTCTTCACTATGGAATAAAAGCATTGCCAGTAAAGCTTAGTGTGGAGAGGGCTTTCAGTCTTCATGCTCAGTATATATATGAGAGATAGATATATAGCAGATAGAGTTGGAGGTGACGGGTAAACTGGAGAGAGATCTGTTGATCCAATGAACAACTGAAAAAAGCAGAGATACGTTCAAGAGTGCGCTGTGAGGAGCTCTTTGGAGCCAGCAATGAAAGTACTGCAACTGTATAGGTAGCCACAAGAGATCAATTCAAAAGGAGTATAATTGTTTAGCTTATGTGCTCATAGTGCATTTTACCCTCATTAGTTTGACCTTCTTTCTCGCTGGTATGGTCATCACATTGACAACAGCCAATACCTCATGACTTCTTTTAGGATGAGGTAGCTGCCCAACTAACTTTGTTCAAATACATCGTGGTGATTACTCACCATAACGATGAGCTTCTTAATTTCCATGTCAAAAGACAGCCCTGCACATGTTCATAATGTGATTTGATCGGCTGGCAGCTGAGCTGGAACATAATGTGACCGCCTGGCGCTTGATATAGTCGAATTGCTCTTTACCACAAGCAGGACAAGCAAAGCAGATCAATAAATCCCCATTTGAGCGACCCTGATGTCACAGCTTTCAAAGAGAATAAGATACGAGAGAGTCAAAGCCTGAAACATGTAAGGGGTCAATTGCATCCCTTTTAAGACAGGTAACTAAAACTAGAGTGAATGACACACATCGTTCCTACATTTAATAATAATTTAGTGCATTTTTCTTCTCCCTATTCAAGTATGAATTGCAGTGTTTCATCCCTCTGATCAGGCTGACGTGATCAGTTATTGCATTGTTAAATACAGCAGCTGGAGAGTTGTATGCTCACTGACATGACCGGCTTTTAGAATTCATACATGTGACAGCATCACGATTCCCGGAGATATTCTGTGCAGCTCATTCACTTTCCTTACTCTCATTTCCCCTGATGGACAATGATAAAAACCTCTTGAGACCTCCAGGTTATAAACACACTTGTGCAGGTATTGTGAGTGATAGGTAGACGAAGAAGGATAGACTGATGAAGGGGGCAGAGAGAAAGAGAGTGGTGGAGATGTCAGAGGAAGATGAATAGGTTTCAGGGGCCGGCAGTAAATGGAAAGAGAGGGAGGAAGATGAACGGATGGAGGGAAGGGCAAGGAAAAAGGACAGACAGAGGCAGAATCGGTGGAGGGAAGAAGATAGATGAATCTAAAAGACAAGAGGTAGAGGAAAGGGCAGGTGGAGGTAGAGAGAGAGAGAAGGGGAGCAAATGATGGCTAGAGAGAGATGAATAAAACAAATAGGGCCGAAGAGGAGAGGAGGATTTGGAAAAGGGCTCACATTCGGTAAGACCAACTGTCGGCACCCCGGGTGGTGATGGGAGGAGTGCAAGAGGGCAGACAGAAAGAGGAGGAGTAAATGAAGAAGACTGAGGGGAGAGAAAGAGACAAGTGGTAGATTTTCATGTGCCAGGGGCGGAGACCGAAAGAGACGGAGAGAGTGAGAGAGATTTTGGCGAGCTGCCGCACGCAGCCCTGGCAGTGGTTGGCATGGTGATATATATATCCCACTGCTTAAAAGCCCTCACCTTGAGCTTCTAATGACAGTCAATCAACCAAAGGTGTCATTACTCAAGCAAGGCAGGAGATCGTCTATATTCACGCCACTCACTCAGAAATGTCATTTTCTTAATTACAGTCTTTTTCCATGCACTGAGAAAAAAAACATTTTCCAAGCCCGCTGAACTTTTTTAAATTCTGGGCAATGTGGACAGCTGGCCTATGACACCAAAACCACATATTGTGTATATCAGCATGTAATTATGAATGCAATATCTCACTTACGCCACCTTAAAGGTTCCCAGGTATCGGGGAGGTATCGGGAAGGTATCGGGGAGGTATCGGGGAGGGATCGGGGAGGTATCGGGGAGGTATCGGGCTGTCAACCAACCACTTGGGTCACAACTGAACTGTCTCAGCAACAGATCTCTGCAGGTATGACGAGGCTTTTCTTAGGTATGTCCCAATTCATAGGCCGCATCCAGCCCACGTAGACCGCGAAGGCCGGGTCCTCTGAAGACCGAGAAGGCTGTGAAATGGGATGGTCTAGCCTTCAGATTTGTCTCACCAGCTGTCCCGGTGGAGTCTAATAAATTCAGCCGTCTACTTTTGCAAATATATGATGTTTTGATGGACCGAGCACATATTTGAAGTTTACACAGCTACATTCTCGCCCGAAAATACGTTAAAAAGTGTATTTTGTGACCCAGAAAGAGTAACATTAAAACTAGTAGCTGCCGCCATTGTTGGAAACTGTAATTGGCTGGGCCGCGCTATGTATTCTTGGATAGGTTGGGCCACGAAGGATACACCCAACCCATCCTTCAAATTCAGGGAAATGAAGGACGCATTTGGAGCAGCCTTTGAATTGGGAAAGCCTTCGTCGCATGGCTGTGACATAATCGGCCTTCAAATGCGGCCTCCGAAGGATGCTGCCTATGAATTGGGACACAGCTCTTGGTATTCACCGTCCCTACCGTCCCCTACTTGCTCTTAGTGTCATGAGGGAAATAGCTTGATTTTTCTAAGATCTTTCAATGTTACAACATAATCAGTTTTTTCAAGGGGCTAATTTACAATAAAATACTTGTCTTCTTTTAGTCTTAATATTAATACACACGTCTACTTTCGATTCATAAAAAAATGTCAGGTATGAGCATCCTTGCTTAAGTAGATTTGGAGAATCCCATTTGGACTTACATGTTTAAAAGCAATAAATTTCAAACCTCATCAGATTGTTGGTGTCTGCCTCGCTGATCTTCCTTTATACGTTACCAGTACAAAAAAGACATTTAGACAGAGATATCCGTGGACCTGAAGAGGTTGCAGAGCAAACATTTTGGAAAAAAGATGAAACACTTTTATTTCAGTGAACTAAATCATGGTTAACCAAAGCCAAAGACTCAACTTGTAAATATCAGCAAGGAATGATGTGAAGTTCACTGCAAACTGAGGACACCTAAACCACAGTATTCTGAGATAAACAACAGGAAATTTCATTATATCAAGTCTAGACGTTGCTTAGAGAGACACAAAAGGAGATTTTCTGAAGACTATTTGGCGTAGTCAGTTGATTTATGTTTAGGATCACAACTGAATTCTGTTTTGTAAATGATGCTGAATGTGATGAGTCCTGCTGACTTGAGTTTATTCCCTTGACTTTTGCTGTTCTAGTGCCAACAAGAGGTAAAAACTGCATTATTAACTTAATGTTTGACCATATGCCCACAAGGCATCTACTTCTAATAAAGTACTGATGATAGAGTGTTGCATTATCCATATGTTCATATTTTTAATCTTGGATTCTACTAGAGTGGCTTCGGAATGTTAACAATTCCAAAAAATGTATCATGTAGTGCAGCCCCATCAGTTCAACCTCTGGCTGAAACATCCAGTTTTACTTCCTCTTGCTCTAAGCCAACTTTCTTCTAATTGGCTGACCTTCAATAACAGAAGGACTGAACAGCAGGTGGGCGGGGCTTCTGTGTTTTGCAGCAGGAAACACATCTCCTGGATATTCTTTCTCTGTGATATCACACAAATCCAAGAGTATATTATTTAAACCTTTTGCTTTACATATACAGGCTTTTTTGAGTTTTGCATGAAATATTAGCATTCAATTCAAAGCAACACGGTGCCAAGATACAGCCGTGCATGAGCTTATTTTATTTTGCTCATTTGTTTAAAATATTTTTTTTTGGTGGGGGTCAGCTGTGTTTCCACATGTAAATGGACTGGTTCTTATATAGCTCTTTTCTACTCTCACTGAGCACTCAAAGCGCTTTATACAACTCGTGTATTCACCCAATCACTTTATCTAAGGTTTTTTTTTTAGTTTTAGTGCTTCTATCTAACATTCACACTCCGATGGATGCATTGGAGGGCAACAGGTTAATATCTTGCCCAAGGATATTTGGCATGTAGATTGGAGGAGCTTGGGATCGAACCAACAACCTTCCGGTGCTACAGCCACCCCGCACACATGTGCTCAGTTTTTTCTCCTGCAGCTGTCCTTCGATGTGTAATGCTAACTACTTTGGCACAAGTGGTTATGTTTGCATGTTTACCTGAAGTTTAAAGCTGGAGCGCTGCTATATGATTCAAGCAAAAGAGCCTGGGTATAATGTCACATTGTTTTATCACTGGACATTTATTCAGTGCCAGCAAATCATATTTGAACATTGTCAATTGCAATGTAATAAAGCAGCGATCCCCAACTCCCGGGCCACGGACCTGTACCAGTCCGTGAGTCGTTTGGTACCGGTCCGCGAGACTTGAGGCTCGGGTGTGAAATTTATGGTTTTCAGGGTTTTTAATCTGTATTTTTTTTTTTTATCGTTTTCATCGTTAACTCAGTTTCCCTGTGTCTTTTCCCGTGTGTTATGACTAAATCTTCTTTTTTTTGATACTAGTACTGGTTTTATTTTGTTGTATTTATCCGCAACAACTTAAAGGCCGGTCCGTGAAAATATTGTCGGACATAAACCGGTCTGTGGCGCAACAAAGGTTGGAGACCGCTGTAATAAAGCACAATGTTAATCACCTTGGTGACAGCCTTAAGATGCGTCATGCTTCATTAAGTAATAGATATTGACTGCAATGAGAATTACAAACCTTCCAAGGCAACCAAATGTGGCATAATAATTTTTTTTGTTATATAAGACTCAAAGACTATTTGGATTTGATGAAACTGTGCAGCTATTAAAAAATAGGTTTGCATTTTTAATTAAAACTAAGAATGTTAATGAGCCTATCAGAGAATGTTGAGAATAGGAAGAGTTTAATAACCCCATCGATGCTTACGGGGGAAAAACAAGAAGAATTGGCTAAAGTTAATCCAATCTCAACACCGACAGTGGAAGGCTGTTAGGTAGATTTTGCCCTCGTGTTGTCACATTCTTGCTTCCAAGACAGCCGTTTACTTGACCAGATCATTAATATATGATGAGCAGCGTTAAATCATACATGAGAACAGATGAGAAAAGAGTGGAAGAGGCGGGAGGGGGTAAAAGATCAGAATGACGTCAGACGTGGAAGACCGAGTGGCTGTTTCCTATTTTTCTCTCTTTGCTTGTCTTCAACACTACTATTTCAGGATGTTTTCCTCCCATGACAAAGATGGAGAATGGATAAATAGAAGTTGCAATAAAGTTGCGTCGTTCCAGCTTATCGGCCTCATTTTTTACTCTTCTTCTCCGTCTCTGTGGAGCTTCTCAGGGCTTCTTTTTTTCCGCCCTGGATTTTGCACGCTGAATCTTTGTGTTTGGTTTTAATCTCTCCATCTGTTAGTCCCCATTGACTGCTCCATCCTTCACTCTTCAATTTATTTGCTTGTTTCTTTATTTCTGTGTGTTGTGATTCCATATTCTTTGTTTCAAAATCTTTTCCTCCAGCTTCATTTCCATCCATTCCTCCCTCCGTGCATCACAGGAAAAAGAACTGATGCAAATGTATAATTGAAAGCTGCTGAAAGCATTTACAGTAGGGGGTGAGTGGGAACTGGCAGCCACAACATTTGAAAACATGAAGAAACATAAAGTCAGGTGGGCTGCTGCTGTATGTAAGTTGGTCATCGCCATGGCAAACCTTCTGACAGTTAACCTTAATGAGAGCTTCAAGCTGTTAAGTTAAAGAGTCTGAGATGGTGTGTAATGCTACAGTCACAGTGGGGAAAAACAGTGGTTGGAGACTGCAGCATGAACTAAAATTGCAACCAATTAGTGCAATGAGCTTGTGGTCTTGTCACCTGTGAAGTGGCAGTGTCAAAGATTTGGACCGGGCCTGACCTACTATTGAACTGCTGTCATTTACATAATACAGCCATGAATTGGGATGAATCAGCAAACGTCACAAATTCAATCATTTCAGCTGGAACCTCTAAAACACAGGTGTCGAACTCCAGGCCTCGAGGGTCCTGCAGGTTTTAGATGTGTCCTTGATCCATCACAGCTGATTTAAAGGGCTAAATTACCTTCTCAACATGTCTTGAAGTTCTCCAGAAGCCTGGTAATGAACTAATCATTTGATTCAAGTGTGTTGACCCAGGATGACGTCTAAAACCTGCAGGACACGGGCCCTCGAGGCCTGGAGTTCGACACCCCTGCTCTAGAACATCTAGAACCAAAATTCATCCACAAACAGTGACGTAGTTGCTGCAGGACAGTGGTTTAATTGCAACCTAACCTTGCATCTGTATAGGAATATACCAGAATACAACTAATTGGGAACCAATCAAGCCCCCTTTCCCAAAGACTACACAGCACAGATGGGTTGCGCTCATCATCGCAGGCTAACTTCGACTGATTGCAACTTGCTGGTTTATGAATTAGACGACAATTATTTGCAAGCATTCGCAAATCTGCCTGAGAGTGATTGCAGGTAGGCCTCAATTGTTTTGAGACAGGTTGCCTCCCACCAGGCAACATGAGTTCGTCCTTAAGGACAGCACAGTTTCACCAGGTTGCTCTTATGAGGACGATCTGTAGATAACATGAAAAGCAGTACCGGCAGACTCACGCTCCACAGTGTGGATTCATCAATATTTGTGGATATTTTCGAGAAATTGTTTTGCATTTGATTTGCGAAGCTGTTAAAATCTGCAAGGTGCATGTTTCATTTGCCTGCCTGAAGGACAAAATGAGTTGCTGCTGTATGATTCAATTTCAATTTTATTTTATTTATATAGCACCAAATCACAACAAAAGTCGCCTCAAGGTATGACAATACTAATAAACTGTCGTTTCTGTACAGGTGAGCACTGCCCGGCTGTTTATCACAGTTTCCACGGTGTAGGCTGCCGTTTTCTAGGGCTGAACCCTTCTCTCACCCCAACCGGTCGCAGCAGATGGCCGCCCCTCCCTGAGCCTGGTTCTGCCGGAGGTTTCTTCCTGTTAAAAGGGAGTTTTTCCTTCCCACTGTCGCCAAAGTGCTTGCTCATAGGGGGTCATATGATTGTTGGGCTTTTCTCTGTATCTATGAAGCGCCTTGAGGCGACATTTGTTGTGATTTGGCGCTATATAAATAAAATTGAATTGAATTGAATTGAATTGAACTGTAGCCGCAGCCACGGCTCCTTCACAGCAAAAATGTCTGTCAGCACAAGCTGTTATATAAGCTGTTACATAAAGTCAAAGTGTTTGGTCAAACCTCTGACCCGAGCTAAACGAACCACATTAGAAAACTTGTCAGCTAACTCAGAGACTCACACGCTCTCATGAGGTTGTGCGATTCCCTTTGGAGGCACACCGTGTGTCGTTGTTCCTCTGTACCCAAAACCCTTTCATAGTGCCACTCGGGGATTCTGCTATACTCTATTCGCACTTCCAAATTACACAAAAAGGGGCTAACTGCCATCTAAAAAAGGCAAGCATGTGGGTCTGTCTTTCATCTGTCATGGACATCATGAGGCTGAGCTACGCTAAGCCCTCAGCCTTGACTCTCCATGCCGAATAAAAACCAATTTACTCTCATTCACTCAATTTTTTTTGTCATTGTGCTTATTTCCTCTAACATTTTAATGTCTTCTCGCTCTGTTTCCCTTTTCCCTCATTTTTTCCCCTCCCTCTTGAAATCTGGTAAAGTCAGTCTTGCTCTCATGAGACCATCTCCAAGTAGCACATCACACACAGCAGAGGTAGAAAGAGATGTTGGAGTGGGGGGAACGCAACATTCCCAATTAGGACACAGAGCCGCTGAGACGAGAAGCTTTTATGATCATACCAGAGGAATATATTTTCCATATCTGGAACAGAAGCAACACATACATGTGCACACTGCGTCCCCGCAGCACCAATCCCGTGGACGGTCACATGTCATACGCTTTATTTCACAGCAGTCCCAGTCCTCGTTCATATAAATGTAACGATAGGATTGTGGAGGAGGGAGCTGGAGCGAGGGGGAAGCTGCGAGGGCGGATGATGATCAGGAGAGAAATGAAAGTGTTTGTGTGCAAGTGTGCAGAATGTGCGATGTTCACTTTGTCACTTTCACGTGTCTGCATGTCGCACGTGTGTCGCCTCATTTCTGTTCTACTTGCTTTCGATTTGCAAACCTAATTCAGGCAACATGTCTGATCAGATTTTTACTCCCTTGTCTTTTTTTCCTCCTCATGCTTCCCATCATCCCCCCAGAACTAATTTCCCATCCTCTGATTTCTCTTTCTTTCCCCCTTTTCCCTCCTTCCATAATCGGATTGCTCTTCACGTCAGACGTTTCTTTCATTCTGTCTTTTATTTAATACTCTTGACATTCCTGTGCAGTTTTCCTCATCCCTTCTCTTCCATCCTTTTCCTTCATCCTCCTGTTTTTTTCTTCTGTTCCTCGTGGAGCAAGAGAAAGAAGTAGCTCCTCTGGATTATGGTGCATCTTGCAGGATTTATGTGTGCATGTGTGAGGGAGGTGATGTGATTTGTGAGCTTAATTTTACACAATATAACAAGGTTAGGATTTTACACACACACACACTGTATGTGTATGATGCTGCCGACTGCACAGTGAGTGTGTACTGCACACACTCGTAGCACATGTTGGCACCGCCCCTCATGACTTCATTGTTACCAACCAGATATTCTCATGCTCCATGTTTTCACATTCTCTCTCATGTCTAGTTCTTCAGAGTCTTCTGATAATAACTAACGAGGTGAGAACGAAGCCTCTGTGAACAAATTCTGCTTATCAATTTACCTGATATGTTTCACTGGAAGCTTTGCCGTCCATTTGTAATGTAGGGTTTTTTGATCCATCACGCTTGAGCAGACTTTGGGTGCGTGCAGTCAAACAGTCTGCGTGGACAGCCAAACAGGGTTGGCATTTGCTGCATTGAACCAGATAAATATTGACTATCGTCTGATGAGGACTGAGCTTTTTATTAGCATTTCAAATTATCTGAAGAAACGGAAATCGCTGGCTACACTGGCCCATAACAAATTAGATGTGTGCTCCAGGTGCAAAGTCAGCAGACGGGCTACTGGTTTTAACAAAACTGCTTTGGTGCTAAAAGAGCTCCTTAAACACCTCACAGACGCAGAATCTTACCATTGTCATCTGGTGGTGCACACCAAAAGTCATGTCAGTCAGCTTGTGATGCACTTTAGTGTTTTGGTTTGTCATGTACACAGTTTTGTAACCAGCTGCTGCCAGCATTTCAATGATAACAGCGCTTTAGGAAAATTGCAGTCTGTTCTCCAGTTGGACAAACATAGTCCAGTCTGATCACCCCTCGATTTCTACTCTGACATTTGGGCGATAGGGTCAGATTTTGGCATAAATGGCATGAAATCATGGATCCATCCTGCCTTGTGTCAAAGTGTGGGGGGGTTTCTTGGCCCACTTTAAGCCCCTAAGTTCCAACTGAGCACTAGGGGAGCAACAATACTCGTATACCGTTCGATACAGTACTTTCGGTTCAGTACGCATATGTATCAAACAATACAATTTTTTTTTTTTTTTATCAACTTTTCTTCTGATGATCCTGTCTGTGTTGAGCGCTCAGTGGATCTGCGTTCGACTACTCCGCCTAGGCTGCACTGTCGAGCGCAGATCCACTGAGCAAGCTAGCAAGACAGAAGTTAAGCTCTCCTTGCAACATGGCAAATTGAACCTCCCCCACCCTCATTCAGATCTGGCGTTTGGAACTATCTTGGTTTTCATGTGACGTATGACCCTGAAGGTAAGCGCGTCATGGACAAAAGTAAAACAGTATGTTGGATGTGCCACCAATGCTCAATTGGTGGGAACTAGTGCGTTAGCGCAGTTAGCTTGTTAACGTGTTGACACTGTCCAGCCCCACGGGCGATCCACGGTAGCTCATTAACGGAGATTTGCCGCGTTATGGCGTTAATGTCATTTTAACGAGATTTACGCTGACAGCACTAGTGGGAACACAACGAATATGACTGCACATTTACTCCGACATCACCCTAGTGCAAAGACAAGTGGAAGCAGACAAAAACAACAAGCACGCATGCTACAAACTTTACCCGAGTCATTTAGACAGCCGTTAGCACATGATTCTCCTTATGGGGACCTGATATGTTTAATATGCTGCTGAGAATATAGCCCAGAAGAAGCGTATAGTATAGCTTTTATTTTGGAAAGAGACATTTCTCTGTAATAAACTCTCTTTTCAAAAAATGAGTGATTTCTCGATCAGATAGATTTCTTTTTTTATTACTTTGTTGTTTCAGCAACATTCAATTTAAAAACTGTACTTTTGAGTTAAAATATATATTTATAATTTTAATAAATGACAAATTAAAAAGGCATGAACATTTTTTTTGTACCGAAAAAATATCGAACCTGTGACTTTTGTGTATGTTGCACCCCTACTGAGCACCACAGCTACTGCTGCTAACATGTGACGCACCGTCACAAAGCACAAATCAAATTACTTTCTTGAATAATGACACTGTACTCAAATGGCACCAGATTGCAATCGAATTGAGCATCTGTGATCTGTGTGTGTGCATATGTGTGTGTCTCCCCCTAAACGCCGGATTTGATGTGATACTTCAAGTTTTTTTCTTTGGTTCCACCTATAAGATTTCATCCCCTATTTTTGCGAGTTGTCCTCCAGGTCTTGCCTTATTAACTTTGAGCCTTTCTTGCTATCCACCATCATTTTTGTACCATCGCATTACCAAGCAGTGTACCCGAAAGTAGCAGCTGCAGCAGCTGCTCCATGAAAACAAACACCAGCTGTGCCTACAACTACAGCAGATTAGTCACTAAAGTACCCTGAATGCTGCGTGACAGGATTTCTAAAGCTTCATTTGACTGCAGTTTTAGCAACTTTGCTAAAGTATACAAATGACAATTTTATTTGGAGTTTAGTGGAGTCTTAACATGTGAAGTATTGAGGACTTGGAAGTAAAAACCTCTTTTTTTCATGCACCTTTTGTGCAGAAACACACAGATGACTTCGTAACGAGAGCGCATCTGTCTGGAGATAAAACGATCATCCATATATTTTTGAATCGTTAGTGGGTCACTTGTGCCAGAATCGCATTAAATTTCCTGTGTGAGAAGCTGGGGAAACCATATTCTTTTTTTATTCGCTCTCATCTGTTTCGGCTTTTCATTCTTAGCTCCCTTTTTTTAGCCTCACTTCATACCCTCGTCTGTGTCTCTTCCTCATCCTCCTCCTCATTTTAATGTCCTGCTTCTCTTACCTCTTCTCCCCCTCCTCCCCGTACCCCTCTCTCTCACCCTCAGTTCATCCCCTGCACCTATCTCTTTCCATCTTCCCACATACACACCAGAGATAAAACTTTATTACTCACCACAGCCAGAGACCATTCAGTATGCGTGTGTATTTTGCATTTCCTCATTATGCGTTCATTAAGAGGGGTGATATCTCTCCCCTAAAGAGTTTTTTTTTTATCTCACCCTCTCTCTGCTGGCCTCACTCAAATTGCTTTGTTTGTGTTGCTTCCACGCAGACGAGAAGAGCTAAACGAAGGACTTCTCTCAGCCTACCTGCTCATGTAGAAGCATGTGTGGGTGTATGAGTGATATTCAGAACGATTCATATCATTTGATCAGCTCTTCAGTGATGTCTTTTTGCATCTTTCTACTATCTTTGAAAAGGAAAAAGCCTCCTTGATTGCAGCGTTAGCAGTTTTTACACTGGATTCATTCATAAAGTCATTTCCGGCATTCCGACAGTCAAAAATGTTGGATTTCAATGACGAATTGGGAATTTTAGTTGGATTTCATAGCATTGTATTAAAAAACAGCCTGTGTTATTTGTTATTTAAAGGGGACCTATTGTGCTCATCTCCATGCTTTTATTCTTCGACTCTACCAGAGTGCCTTTGCATGAGTCACAGTTCAAAACTTGTTTATTTACTTATAATGGGTCTTGGCGCAATCAGTGGCCTGAAACAAGCTTTTTTGGTTCTCTCCATTTAAGCTAGCTTTCTTCTGATTGGATGCTGGTCACAAACAGAAGGTTTGAACAGCCGTGTGCCTGAGATGACTGTGACATCAAACTGTGAAATCAAGTGCTTTGAGCTTTTGGCTCGCAGGATTACTGTACAACGTCAGCTTCCCTCATTGTGTGAGGGTAAAGAAAGAGGTTTCCTTTCAAGCTAAGAAATCCAGACGGTGTCATGCATGTGCACTCAGCAGTTTGGATCCAGATTGAAATACTGCTTAGATGCAAACTTCAACAGAGCAAAGCCCAGAGTCTGTAAAAGGCGGATCGCTGCCCCCTCTCCTCAGCTGTCATCTTTCAGCTGCTATCAAGCATGTTTTGCGTTAACCTTTCATAGTATGTAGGAGTATTCTGGTAGAAAAACAGCCTGACGTGGACACGTGTAGATGGTGAAAGCATCAACATTCAGGGCTGAATAAGCAGAGGAAGGGCTTTCATCCTCGTTTAAGAAACTGCAAGACCGTTGTGTTTGTTTTCTTGGGAAATAGGCTAACACGAGATGCTGCTAGTGGAGCTAGGGTTAGAGACAGGCTGCAGACTTAGCTGCGCGCCACTGTGATGGGGTAAATGTAAGTTTAAGCAGGAAAGACTTGTGGGCAGTCGAGATGAGTCATGTCCTGCATGCTAAGAGTAGAATTAGCAGCAATCCTAATCCAGCTGATATTGTTTACCAACAGACAAGCTGCAGGACTTTTTAGCAGCTCATAAAAAGCTCGTAATTCTTTTAAAATATCTAGCTAATGCTAGCTTTAGCAAATGGAGTGAAACCTGCAGTACAGTAATTTACCAATCACACCCTTCAAATGTTGCAGTCTACTTAAGCTAGAAGTTTCCCAACTCTTCCTCTGACATGTCAGTGCTGCCGCTGCCCTGCAGCTGTTTCGTCCCCTCCACTACCCGAGCATCCACCTGTCAGCTCTCATGGGATAATTACTCATCACTCTCCACTTTCTGTGCATCATATTTGCAGGGAGCAATGAGCTCGAAGCCTAACTGTTCTCACTGACCTGTTCGGCTGTACTGCGTTTCAGTCTCTTTCAAATTCTTTTCGGTGCATTTACACTTGTTTTGAAATTTGTTTATTATTTAACCCAGAACAAGGCGCAGGAAGTTACTAAATGAGATCTTGGCTTCTTTCCTCATCAATACAGAAATGGATAGTGTGCCGAGTGCTTTACCTTCCCAGCTTTCAGTTGCTTTATCTGTGGCACAGTCAGTGTACCATATCTGAGATAGATATGCTGGGTCACTCTTGGTAAACTATCAAAATCTGTAGCAGAGTGCTATTCTCCCTTTTGGACTATAATCAAATTTTTGTAATCCTGTTACTTGTTGTTATGTCCATTACCATCCTGGCAGCCATCTAAAGGTCTGTTCAAGATATATGCCCCCCGTCTTGGCTCCTCGACTTTGTTTTTGTTTTATTTTCAAGCAGCCAGACTTCGGCTTCCCTTTTCCAAGTTTTACCCCTTAAACTAAAATATTTTACCGTCGTGAGTTTGCATAGTAGCAATCCTGTCTCTGAGCGAGTCCATACATGAATAAGAGATTTAGTGGTTCCACCAGAAGGCACAATAGTAAAACTGGCGTGTGTATATAAATCAGAATCACTTAAGAAAATGAATTGTTAGTTGCTGCGGTTCTCTACGATGCTCTTTCTATAAAAATATGGTGGACTGTCTTTCAGTGCCTGAAACAGTACTCATGCACACAACACAAACAGAAAAGCAGGAATGGAGCTAGGAGAAAATGGAAAGCGATGGAGACAAAGATATAAACAGAGATTTTGTCCATTAATTAATGCAGTGAGGGCTTAACTAATCAAAACAAACTCGGACCGTCGCTCCTGTAAGAACTTTAGAGCCACGCACAAACACGCAGGCATGCTGTAAAACTTACCCATTAAATCGATTTACAGCTCACTCGGTTCTGTCTGGGGTTTTTCAATCAACAACACCTTTTGTTGACCTTTTTTTCACTCTGTCCTTCTAAAAGTCTCTATTTCTGGCAGTGCAAGTTGTGTGCTCAGTGAACCTGGTATGTGTCTGATTTTTGTGTCAGTCCGTTGACAGAGCGGGGCGTTGAGGCTCCGCTCTGACAGAGGAACTTTCTGGGGAGCAGGTGTCAAAAAGTAACAAGGTAGAAACAGAAGGCGAGACGGAAGGGAAAGATTTAAAAAATGTGTAAAAAGGAAGAATATCACAAATTTAGGATATTAGGACGTGTTTTTATGCACTGTTCCTGCATTTTGAGTTCATTTTTGTTAAACAAATAATAGCATTATTTTTTTTATACTAGAAGCGCTGCTGGAGCCTTAACTTCTTCAGATCGTATCCTTTTCTCCCTGCACCTGAAGCCTGTGGCAATAAAAAAAGATCTATAGAAACAGAAGCAAAAGTATATATGTAGAGCAGGTCGTGGTGGTTGGTGGTTTGATCCCTGGCTGCTCCAGTCTGCATGCCAAATACTATCGGGCAAGATACTAACCCCAGGTCGCTCTCCAATACATCCGTCAGAGTATGAATGTGTGTGAATGTTAGATAGAAAGCCCTTAAGCATAGAAAAAAGTGCTTGTATAAGTGGGTGTGAATGGATGAACGAGGCATGTTGTATAAAGGGGTTTGAGTGCTCCGGGAGAGAAGAAGTGCTATGAGAATCAGTCCACCAACGTTTGCCTTAAATCTATAGCGTTATAAGGCCGCTTGTGGCACATCCCCTAGGAAGTAGTCTGGACTGTGGTTCCCAGGGGATGAAGTCAGTGGACAAGTTACAATGATGTCAGTGTTGATTTCTTCATTTTCACCTCCTCATTCCTCCTGCAGACACAGCTCCAGCTTTGTGAGCTCCCTTTTTCCGGGCTTAGTTTCTTCTCATTTGGTCTGAGCGCTGAGCTGCCCACGAGGCTCAAACAAGGCTTGAGGTGGTATTATCTTCATGCCTATGATGCTGCAGGCCAGAAGGACAACTTTAAAGTCCTCCATCAGGACCTCTGCCCTGCCAGGTGTCAGGCACAGCCTCAAATAGTACGACTTTGAGTGATTCACAAGTTCAGCAAGAGGTTTAAAGAACCATCCCCTCTTCAGAAGGCCTGGTTCTTTTGTTACTGTGGTTTGTAGAAGTTTGTATCTCTGGCTTGTTAAAAAGCAGGACACAGGATGATGAATCCTTTCACTAAAGCTCTGCCTGTGATCACTTCTGCTTTAAAAGTCTCCAAACAGAAGGTGAGGGGATTTAAGGATCTGAAGTCCTGCTTTGAGGCGTGTCCCATGATCGTTGAAGACAAGCCTTTGGTCGCCACTGTCTCCACTGGTAGCCTGTCAGACTGTCGTCAAGGATTAGAGATGCACTTTCTGCTACTTTATAGAAATCATCAATAAATCTCATCCGTGATCTAGGGGAAAGACTTCTGGAAGACTTCAGTATTTCCACTCAGACGTTTCCTCCTAGACAGACTCTCATCATCATTTTGGCTCACATCATCACTAGGTGTCTGGGAGAGAGTGGACACTCCTGCAGGCTTAGCCTTAGTCAGTGTAGAGTGGACATGAGGCTGTGCAATGAGGAGAGGAGATGTGCATCTCCTCAGTGCGGCTGCAGCTCTGAGCCTCAGCTCCCACCTGTAATTCGTTACAGTAACGCTATGTTTTGTGAAAAGCAAAACAGACATGTCATTTAGACTTATGATCTTCTTTGTTTCCTGATTACCAAAACATGTGCTAATGTTTTATTTTATCTAAAAATAAAAATGACATCGCCTGATTGTCTGGGGTTAGAGTTATGCATCAAGTTCTGTTGTTTATCTATGAACGTAGACACGGTGCCTCATTCTTCAATTCAGCAAAGGGCATTTTGTGGTCATGGTTCTCTGTCCTGGTTGTCTTGTAACACTGAATGAACTCTGTGTGTATTTAGCTGTAACCCCTCATATCTCAGTAGACTCTAAGTATTACTCATATTCATCTTCCAGCCTTTTTCCTCTCTGTCACCTCCTTCTTCTTCATCCCATCCCTATCTCTCCTCTTTCACTTCCTCCTCCTCTCTGTTTGCCTGCTTTGCATTTCATTACTTCTCTATCCACTTACCTCCGTCTTCCCTCGCCCATGTCACTGTCAGTTTGTGTTTATTTATTGTTGCTGCTCTCGTTCTTCCTTCTATCAGGTCACATTGGAGTTTACTGCGATTGTGCCTTTTTAATTTACCTTTTTAATTGTCTTTTTGAGTGTGTTTGGAACATTGAGTTCTTGGTTTCAGATGGATGTTCACATTTTAGCAGCTGATGTTAAATTACTAATAACTAGCTGGGACCACATCCTTGCTAACGATGGGCGATGAGGCATGAGGAAGTGTGAACTGGTGCTGCGGTTTGGGGAAGGCCTCAAAGGGGACTGGCGACGGCTCCCGGGCCGGGCAGATCCCCATGTCCTAACGAGAAGTGGATGAACGGCTCGGGTGTGAAATTTATGTTTTTCAGGGTTTTTATCGTTAACTCGGTTTCCCTGGGTCTTCTCCTGTGTTGTAGTTGTGCGTCTTTTTTTTTTTTAAAAGAAATATTTACACGTTACCATGGCGAACAGAGAGCATTAAGAGGCAGAAAAGGTTGGGGACCGCTGTAGTAGAGTTCATACTACGATAATTACTTTCTAACTTTAGGATTTTCTTCCAGTTTTTGTAGTTTCTGACAAACGTGCTGCGTAACAAATGCTAAGCTACAAAAAAAAGAAAATCCCAGTTAAGAGGAAAAGGTTTAACAATGTCTGTGTAATCTTTTACATAACTCAGCATTACAATTTCATTTGTGAAATCATTTGAACAATATCAAATGTTCCAGCTAAAGACACAAATCCCCTTTGGGGATGCGTCAGGATGCTAAGACTGACATGTGGAGCTACCCGCTGTGGCGACACCTTGTGGCATGAAAGTAGCTACATAATAAAGCAAGAAAAACACATAAATGCAGTTTCTCTAATGGCCACTGATGGCTGGCTCCAAAAGCAAGTCAGTCCCCACAGATTCCCAAGTAAACTTGCCTAAATATACAGCGTTAAAAGCGCCACCATTTTTATTTACAGTCTGTGGATATAGCGAGCGTAATCTCAGTTCCCTGTAATCCTCCTAAATATAGGATTTTTTTTTTTTATCTCCTTTTGTTTCACATCTGATTAAACAACATTTTAATTTCTTCTCCAGCTCTGCCTGGGTGTTGGCCACTCACGCTGATGTGACGCTGGAAATACCAAATCCAGCAAGTTACATCCACTGTCGCCTTGACAGCTCGCCAACGATAAAAATGGACTTCCACGTCTCTTCCCCTCCGTCGCTTTCTCTTTCCCTCACTGCCCTTCCTCCACCCTCCATATACGTCTCCCCGTCCAATTCTCCCTCTCGCTTCCTCTTTCTGCTGAAGCAAAACCTATTCCCCGCATTATAGTCAACATGGCTCACAGCGAAACGTGCGATTACACAACCAGGTGGAAGTGAACGCTCTTTCTTCCTCTCCGCTTGGTAGACGCAGATGGATCGTGGTGATGAAGATGAAACGGGCCAGAAAGATACCAAACCTGATGAAATTTCCTTAGAAGCATCAAAGCTGCTGCACGACACGCACAGATAACAATTAAACAGAGAAATACTTTATAAACTATAGAAGTAGTTCTCCTTTTAAAGTGAGGATAAACGCTGCACGTAATGACTTTAGTGAAACTCCATTTAATCTCTCCATTTAAAGTAATTGGAAGTCTAATTTGCTGAAGCTTTGTCCTCTCTGATAAAATCTTCCTTTCTTGGCTTTGTCATATTTAACCAGTTTTATATTTTATGGTCTTAAAATAATAATCAGCTGTGACTTACATCTCTATGTGCCATTGCTGTAGCTTTAACTGCTCTCCCTGGCTTATGCTTTCACGTATGTGCTTGGAAGGGTGGGGATTCCCAGAACTGAGCCACACCGCCAAATATAATGCACTGCAGATGGACCAAACATCGTTGTCCTGATTGAACTAAGTTTGATTCAGCCAGACAGTTCTGTTTGAAATGTTTATTTACATCGAGCAGTTTAGTGTATAGGCTTTGACCTCATCTTCCACAGAATCTAAACGCACAGATGTGTTTGGTAGTGATGAGTAAATATCATCCCACCGTTCAGAATCAGCAGCAGTACCGTGGTGCAAAGCAAAGGCAGACATATTGTCTTTGTATGTAGGATTTGTATGTGGGATTGTTAGAATCTAGTTGAGGTTTGGACCTTGACTGAGCCATTGCAACACCTCAGTTGTTTTCTTTTTCAGGCCTTATGTTGTAGATTTGCTGCTGTGCTTGGGATCACTGCTGCATGACCCTGTTGCAGACAGATGGCCATACATTTGACTACTTTCATATGCAGAGGTGTTCATGGTTGACTCAATAGCTGCAAGCTGCCCAGGCCCTGCGACTGCAAAATAACCCCAAATCATCACCCTCTACCCCCGTGGTTGGCAGTCGATATGTGGTGCTTTTGATGATATGCTGAGTTTGCTTTTCTCCAGATGGCTCAGCGTGCTTTACAGGCAAACATCTCTACATTGTTCTTGTCTTTCCAAAGGATTGTTCCAGACATATTGTGGTTTTTGTTGATGCAACTTTGCCGTGTTCTTTTAGAAAGAAGAGGCTTTCTCCTTCAAAACAAGCTCTACTTGTTCAATCCTTTTCTGATTGTACTGTCAAGACCTTTAAGATTTAACATTTCATTAAATGTTAACTAAAGTCCGTACTCTCTGAGCTCCAACTCTTGGCTTTTTGTGGTTTCTATGTACATTACGTGGTCTAATCTTGGGGTGAATTTGCTGGGATGTTCAAACCTGAGAATGACACCTGGCTTTGCTGAACGCTCCAGCATTCAGCCACATCTGAGTCACGCGGGGTGAATCCAGTCCTCGGGATTTGAAATCCCAAGCATAAAAGCTTTCTCACGAGTAATCTAGCATTTACCAGACCAATCCTGACAGGAACCGGGGGTCGTTAGCTGTCTGAGGAGCCCGACACAGAGGCCTTGCGAATGCCATGACTTTCAATCATCATGACGCAAGATCCAACTGACCTAGTCTCCTCCTAAAAATCCTCAGTTGCTAAGAAGTAGCTCAGGTCTGGGTTTTTGTGCTCCACACAAAGAAACTTAGATATGAAGCTGGTTAAACATGTGAAAGCTATGCACTGAGTGGAAACTGAAGGAAATAACAAGCCAGTAAATATGAATACACACACTTTGTGAGTTTAAAAAAATGGCAGATGTTTAAAGTGGGGAAAAATTGATTCAATAGATTTGCCACATACAAAGAATGGTTTAATTATTGCTGGTTTACATTGAAACTCCACATGAAAAGCAATCACAGCTTTCAGTCTGTCCTGTTAAACTCCCGTCACATTTACAGCCCTGCACTGACACCTTAATGTCTGCAGTCTTAGACACAAATTATTCGTTTTTATGGTTTTCAAAGATTCTTTTCTTTATGAAGGCAATGAAATCATTATTTCAATATATCAATAGTCTGTCTTTTGCAACACAAGCAGTACTAAGAAGTGCTCCAATAGCTATTTTTGAAAATCTCCACACCTTTTTTCCGCTCCAATTTACACATCCCCTCAAAACTCTCTGCACTGCATTTTAGTTGCTCCCCCAGGCGCTCCTGATTGAAAATGTTTCCCCAGTAGTTGTGGTGTTCATAGCATCACTGTCAGTTGTCAAGCCTGGGAGGTAGCTAGCACCCTCACACCCTTCCCCCGAGTACTGCCAATCTGGGCTTCAGCCTTCAGTTTTGCTCAGACTCGTCATCCTTTTCTCTGAGAGAAATCACAAGGGGATCAAATCTAATTATTTTTCCTTTTTTGGGTGTGTTTATTATAACTGTTACTTCAAGTTAGGTAGTATAATGATTACTTATGTCAGTGTTTTTCAGTGTAGGGGCAGCAGAAATGACCTCGTGTCCGATTACAACCTGTCATAACATAAAACATAAACCAAACATAAAACCAAAAAAGGTAATTATCTGAACTGCACACACTGAGCCACGTCGTCTCTCTCTTCTTTTAACAAACAGGAAGATCATCGAGGTGAAAATCATTGATGATGAAGAGTATGAGAAGAACAAGACCTTTACCATCGAGCTGGGAGAGCCTGTTCTGTTGGAGATAGGACAGAAACATGGTGAGTCTTTCTGTGTGTGTGTGTGTGTGTGTGTGTGTGTGTGTGTGTGTGTGTGTGTGTGTGTGTGTGTGTGTTTGTTCAAAGAGAGTATCAAGAAGTCAGGAGTGAGAGCAGGAACAGGGAATGTGTGACAGACAGAATGACGTCTTTATTTATCAGCAAACAGGCCTGGTGCACATCTGTCGCTTGGAGACGAGGTGAGACCAGCATTGATTACCTGAAGCCTCCAGTCTAAACTCAGATCAACCGTGGAAACATTTCACTTTGAGCCACTGAGGAAGTGACTTGGGAAGGATTTCGACATCACTGGCCCTGAGCTGCGATTCGTTTTTGAAGTAATCGTGTCACAGGAGGGATAGGAGTAATAACTCATCCAAATCAGCATGTGATCTGCTTAATTATGTCACCATAAGGAGGTTTAGTGTATGCAGTATAAACAAAAGCCAGAAAGCTTCCTTTCGTTGTCTGGAATTGCTGTAGTATCGCAGCGTCGTCACAGATGGAACACAATTTGCAGTTTAATCATGGCAAATGAACCATCTCGATCAGCTTCTTTCCTCTCGTACTGTCATCTGCTAATTCAAAACCCGCGCAGATCTTTGAAATCCAAGAATCTTAAACATTTAAGCCCCCGCCCTTCTTTTTTTTAAGAATGTGAGAAGCTTTAGATGAAAATTTAAAAGGCTTCTTTAACAGAGAGACAGCTGATCTCCCCGAGGTGACTCAAGGTTGGAGAGAACCAATGCTCAAAGTCAATACGTCATTTATTTATATATATATATTAGGGGTGCAACGATACACAAAATTCATGGTTCGGTTCGATACTTTGGTGTCACGGTTCGATATTTTTTCGATACAAACAAATGTTCATGCCTTTTTAATTTGTCATTTATTAAAATTATAAATATATATTTTAACTCAAAAGTACAGTTTTTAAATTTAATGTTGCTGAAACAACAAAGTCATAAAAAAATTTATCTATCTGATCGAGAAATCACTCATTTTTTGAAAAGAGAGTTTATTACAGAGAAATGTCTCTTTCCAAAATAAAAGCTATACTATACGCTTCTTCTGGGCTATACTCTCAGCAGCATATTAAACATATCAGGTCCCCATAAGGAGAATCATGTGCTAACGGCTGTCTAAATGACTCGGGTAAAGTTTGTAGCATGCGTGCTTGTTGTTTTTGTCTGCTTCCACTTGTCTTTGCACTAGGATGCTGTCGGAGTAAATGTGCAGTCATATTCGTTGTGTTCCCACTAGTGCTGTCAGCGTTAATCTCGTTGAAATGAGGTTAACGCCACAACACGGCAAATCTCCGTTAACGAGCTACCGTGGATCGCCCCGTGCGTGGGGCTAAACTGCGCTAACGCACTAGTTCCCACCAATGTAATTGAGCATTGCGTGGCACATCCAACATACTGTTTTACTTTAGTCCATGACGCACTTACCTTCAGGGTCATACGTCACATGAAAACCAAAATGGTTCCAAACGCCAGATCTGAATGAGGGTGGGGGAGGTTCAATTTGCCATGTTGCAAGGAGAGCTTAACTTCTGTCTGCTAGCTTGCGCTGCGCTCAGTGAATCTGCGTTCGACTACTCCGCCTAGGCTGCACTGTCGAGCGCAGATCCACTGAGCGCTCAACACAGACAGCATCGTCAGAAGGAAAGTTGATAAAATAAATTTAAAAATTTTGTATTGTTCATACATATGCGTACTGAACCGAAAGCACTGTATCGAACGGTTCAATATCGATACGAGTATCGTTGCACCCCTAATATGTATATATGTATATATATATATTCCACATTTAGCGCTAAACATTACCAGCATTGTGTTAGCAGCTTCAAAGAGCAGCTAATGTGTCCCAATCAGCAAGTTCATGTATTTTTCAAACATAAATTCTTCGCCGCGTTCATTTGTGTCTTTAAAGACGTGCCAGCCAATTAGCCGCACCAGAAACCTCCTGCTTTATCACTCTTTAAACACACACAGAGGCTCTTCTCAAAGAGCCTATAGTGTAGATGTCACACAAGAAGAGCCCATAGCCTGCGGCATGCTGTGGCATGTTTCATTACACAGAAATGTGATGGGTTTTATAATGCTGTCACAGAGCGAGCAGACTGGCAACCACATAATGCTGTCACATACAGTACACGGCTTTTCAATTACAGCGAGCTAGACACTGATAACGGCAAAAATTAATAACTTGCTGTCTGTTTTTAAAACGTGAGCGAACAAGGAGACATTTGGGAGAGATGCTGCAGCATACACGGAAGCGCGCAATAAAAAGGTGGGAGAAAACGTAAAGTTTTTGCGAATAAAGCTCGCGTTTCCCATGTTTAAAGATTTAGCATATACATAAATATTCTTTCACAACCCATAGCATTCGTTTTCTCAGTAATAGTTCACACTGCTGTGGTCTCTGCTGAGAATAATGAAAAAAAGAGAGTCTTAAGAGGATGTCTGAAATCTATCAAATTAAAAGATTAAGCAAACGACTATATGGAGAAACCTCAGGGCAAGATTTGATGATTAAACGGAGTTATTTGAGTAACGTGACTGCCCAAAACTAGAGTCATTGTGCTGAGCTGAAATTTAAAAATGGACCTATTATGTTCATTTCCAGCTCCATATTTTTTTTTGTGCACTCCACTAGAGTGACATTGGATGATTCACTGTTATATATATCATTCTTTTGTAGCTCATACATTGGTCTTTGTTGCTAAAACAGCTTTTATTTAATTCCTCTGTCTTTAAGTCTTCTGATTGGCTATCCCTCCCAAACAGAAGGTATGGACCAATAAAGGTGGAAAGTATTGATAGATGATAGAAGATTTCCATCACTGCATAAATAAAACAAATTATCATGTTACATGTTATGTTCTGTTGTATGATATGTAACTAGTATTTGATATTTTCTCTACCATTTTAGACACAATTTTCATCTTAAATCCTTAAAAATATCTCACTGTTAAACAGAAAAACTCAGAATAACACAAGGAAACATTTCAGACCTTATTTTTAATATCTTTTCATTTTCACTGTGAATTGGGTAAAGTTATGTATAGGTACGAATGTCAAACTTTAAATGAGGCAGAGCTTGTTAATGGAGTGTGCAGGGATGCAGCATTTGAAATGCACACGTTATTCGGCACATATAAATTGCCTTGGTAAAGGGAGTGGTATGTTTCTCAGTGGTTTCTATTGACTTTTTTTTAAGTAGGATCTTAGATAATAAATCCTATATGTGAACTAGCTTTGGCCTTTAAAAATGTCAGTGTGCAAGTAAATGGAGCAGTAATAAAGACCTTTCAAAATGAAAACACGTAAACAGTATCCTGGCAGGGCACATCCACTGAAACTGAAAGGTTTGCTCTTATTTTGAAAGTGCAGTCACTGCTAACCAACGAGCACCAACCCGTTCTTGTCATGTGCTTCTCTGCTGCCAGGCTGGGCAGGTAGCTGTTTCTGTTATTACTTTAAAGTCTCATCACTACTTATCTCTATTGTCACCTAGGTGACTCGAATGAAAACAAGCCTTTGGTGGGGGCGGAGGAGGAAGAGGTGGCGAAGATGGGCTGTCCCAGTTTGGGCGAACACACACAGCTAGAAGTGGTCATAGAGGAGTCCTACGAGTTCAAGGTAAGTGTGTGTCTGTGCGTGCCGATACTGCACTAACAATGCCTTTACCAGAGCAGGTGTATGTGAGTGATTCTTCTATCAGATGCATTTTAAGTCCTGCTGGGTCGCTAAAACTAAATGTCCAGTGTCATTCTTTCATTTTGCAGTGGATGCATGTAGAGCAACGCCTTCTCTGGTAGGATGCTGCTGATTTTTAAAAAGAATCTGCAAAAAATAAGTAAATAATTTATTAACACGATGTTTTCAGAAACTCAAAGAAGTTAAGTCGCTTTCTTTTCAAGCTCCTTCCATCATCTGGATGACTGAGAACCTACACAGACGATATGCTTTCATCATATTTCAGTACAAAACAGGCATTAAACAAGCCTGGCTTTGTTCTTTCATAAATATTTTAACACTAGGAGGCGGGCCTTCCTAGATCTGATCCATTTCTAACTCTGACGAACACCATCGTCACGAGTGTGCAGCCGGGGAAACACAATAACGACACAACAACAGGGCTCTCTGTGGCTTCACGTGGACCCCTAACTGATGCTTGTCTCTTCGTCTTGTGTCATCATATCGTTACTTATTTTTTCTGTTAATTGTCATATTCATTTGTCCTCTCATTCGTCATTTTCATCTCTGTTTGGTCTCGAAATGTCACCACTCGTGTGTCTGCGTCAGGGTTTTAATAGTTTTGCAATTTTCATTAGTTTTTATTTTTATTTAGTTTTGACTTCAGATTTTCAATTTTATATCAGTTTTAATTAGTTTTTACCAATTGTTTGCTAGTTTAGTTTAGTTTTTATTTTTTTGAAAATCCTTAGTTTCAGTTTAGTTTTGATTAGTTTCAGTTATAGTTTTAGTTGTGTTTGCAATAATTAAGTGTAACAAAATCCCAGTTTCATCATATCAGTCATTCTGCTCATCCTTGGGTATGTTGCTATTCCAGCTACCATACTGCACCCTGGACAGGTCGCCTGTCTGTCGCAGGGCTAACATGCAGAGACAGACAACTCACATTCCCACCTATGGGTTCTTTAAATAAATAAATAAAGGCAGATGAACAACCATTGATACCAGGCAACTATAAAATGTATATCTTGGCCCCAATGAGACTATTAACTCTCGTAGCACCGGGTGTTCGTAATTTTGGTTCAAGTGAATTGATAAACTTTTTGAAGGTAATTGACTCACACAGTTGTGTAGATATCCCCGTCCTGTTGTCTCGGGATGCATCACGCTGCCTTGCCTGGGGTTAGCTTCTGTTTTCTGGGGATGAGGGTTGAGTGTGCTCCCTTACCTTCTCAAGGTAAGCTAGGTTAGCCTTCTTGTGTGAGCTTTTCAAGTGCACTTTAAGGTTTGTGGGATTTTTTTCCCTTTAGAAATGTCCCTCATAATTTGTCTCTTTCCACTACAAGACACTTGCTTTATCCAAAACACAGTCATATTCAAAGTAATCCCAAATTGGACTCTGGCGCTTTCTCCCGACCTTTCCTGACATGATTCTGCGCGTGGACGGAGCAGCAACACAGACGACTCGACTAACGTGCTGCCACCTGCTGGCATAATGAGACACAGCAAGAAAAAAGTCTGGAAACTAAACTTCATTTTCACCCTTGACTATTGTATGACACGCACACATCAATGAAAACTAAACACATTTTTGCTATAAATTCAGTTAATTTTAGTTAGTTTTCCTTTTTTTGTTTTTATTTTTATTTCCGTTAACGAAAATGTTTTTTCACTTCTAGTTTTCGTTATTTCGTTAGTTTTCATTAACGATAATAACCTTGGTCTGCGTACAGATTTCATCACCTCACGTGTCCATTTTTTGTCATTTTGTGTGCGTGTGTGTTTGTGTGTGTCTGTGTGCAGAGAGCAGTAAATACACTTCTTAGGCATGCTGAAAAGGTAATCCATCATTTTCATGCATGCAAAGTTTGTTCTCTAATCATCTACTGTACAATACTGAAATGTACTAATGGTGCCTGAATTAATCACATCCCAATCTATAAATCATTAAGCGTTGCCACACATCGAGATTAATTAGTAATTTATCTTACCGGGACTGCTAAAATATGGCAGATTTACCGTTTTATGATGCTTTTAACATAGTAGATGGTAAAAAATTCAGAATTCCCTCCAAGCCCTGTCAGTAAAGTTACAGTAATGACTGCTAGTGCTGTGCTCCTTAGCTGCTGTCAGCTCTTTTACAACATCTTTTATCATCTTTCTTCTCTTGCCTGTTTTAGACTAAAACACTGAAGCAGTATGCCTGAAGGTTTTTTCTTCCTGAATTTTACAGCGAGCATAAGTAAAATGTGGCACGGCTGATTTCACAGCTTCATATTAATTAGCACACCTTATACCTGGAGTACCGGGTCCTGAAAATTTAAATGAATGTATGGTTTGGGTTTTAACCGAAAGCCTGAAGTCAGCAGTTTCCTCTTTCTGTATAGCTGCGAATGAATTAACAGCTTGAGGGTTGTGTTTTTCCTGTTCTGCCTGATTTGTATGCAATGGCATGGTTGATGTTTGTGTGTGTGTGCGTGTGTGTGTAGAGTACAGTAGATAAGCTGATCAAGAAGACAAACTTGGCCTTGGTGGTGGGAAGCAGCAGCTGGAGGGAACAGTTTGTCAATGCTGTTACAGTCAGTGCAGGTAACACACACACACACACACACACACACACACACACACACACACACACACACAAAGGGCTTCATTTTGATTTATGAACAGTGGTTCTGGCTGACTTTTTTTTTTACTTTATTTTTAAAGATAAAAAGAACTTTTCTTAAAACGTGACATCAGCATTTAATTTGGACCCTTATAGTGTATTTTGATAAGGAGAGATCATCAGAAGGAATTGAAAGTGATTTATTGATGTACAGAATTCAGTTTGAGATATTTGGCAGTTAGACCCTGATGGCCCGGCGCAGCAGAACGGGATCTCAGTGGTGATAGGGATTAGAGCAGGACTCCCCACAGTCCAGACACTGGTGGTGGAGATGAAGATGGAGGCTTGAATGGAGCCTGAGTTGCACGAAGGCAACTGCAAGGAAGAATGACAGATGTGCAGTACGCAGAGTGAAAGCTGATTGGCCAGAAGAAGGCCAGCAGAAAGCTGATTGGACTAGACATGTGATGTCACAATCAGCTTGACAGCGTGGGAAAGTGGAAGTGATGTAAAGCTTAGATTATCCATCAACACCTGGGAAGCAGACAGATGAGTGACTACAGATCTTCCCTATTGAACTTACACATAAGCTTTGTTTATTACATTCATAGTCTGATTCAGTTTTAGTTATGTAAAGTAGTTTGACATTGTTGGAAATGCAGTACATGGAAAAATAATATTTCTACCTGCATGTTACACATGCACATATGGAGTTTCAGTTATGACTGCTTCCACTCTTTGGAGTGTGTCTGTAGGAATTTCTGCCCATTCATCCGAATTGGGGGATAATTCGGGGCAGAAACTGATGTTGGATGAGAGGGGACTCTGCACGTATTGAATCAGTAGAGCAGGTTTTATATACTATTCAATCATATCCCTTAGAATTCACTTTGGAATATCTTGGACAGAAGAAATGTATCAAAATTACTTGTTAGTTGCTATGGTGACATTTGATTACAGTACCACACTCAATTCTTTTTTCTTTTGCAAATATTTGTAAAGGCAGACCGCAAGGCTGCATGCTTGACTGGTGGCAATGGGATTGAATGAAACAGCTCTCATCTATGGGCATAGTATGAGCTACTAGCAAGCTAGATTAGCATAACATAGCACAGTTATTGGTACATTATAGAATTTAATTAATACAGCATTTTGTGTTGCTTAAAACAACCCCTCACTCTTAATTTAAATATATTTCTATAATCTCTAAAGCTTATCAGTTAATATGACGTGCGTTATTAGCTTCTAATTAAAATGTTAGGTTGGGGAGGTATTTCAGGCAGTTAGCCATTTTGCTTATATTGGGTAGTTTTTGTAAATTACAGCTACATACCAGCTGCTTTTCATCAAGACATGACTAAAACATTTAAAACAATGTCAAATACAAATTGAGTGAGATTTAAAGTGCTGCTAAATGGGTGCTTTAAGCAAAGCTAAGTAGGTCCGCTGTTTTTTAGTCTTTATGCTAATGTAAGCTAATCAAGAGACTTAGGAGATAAATGTGACAAGAAAAGATATCAAACTTCTGTCTCTTACTAGAGTTAAAGCTGAAGTTTATCTGTCTTGTTTCTTTTTGTCTCATCCCTTTTTATTAATCGTCTTGTTACTTTTACTCTGTTTCAATCTCCCACCTACCCAAAGGAGATGATGACGAGGAGGAGAGCGGCGAGGAGCGGCTGCCCTCCTGCTTCGACTACATCATGCACTTCCTCACTGTCTTCTGGAAGGTTCTGTTTGCCTTCGTCCCTCCCACAGAGTACTGGAACGGCTGGGCCTGCTTCATCGTCTCCATATCGCTTATCGGCGTCCTCACCGCAGTCACGGGCGATCTGGCATCTCACTTCGGCTGCACGATAGGACTGAAGGACTCGGTGACGGCTGTGGTGTTTGTAGCGCTGGGAACATCAGTGCCAGGTGAGGATGAGTGGGGAAGAGCCTTATTATTTGACTTTAAATCCCAGTCTAAGCACCAAAACATTCACCACCACACGCTCATAAATGGCCAGCTCATCAAACACATCAGGAAACGTGTCTGGGATCTTTATTTCTTTTATATTGTTTTCACCTTTCAAACAACTTGGTTAGATTGGGTTAAAATACAAACTTTCAACAATGGTTACAGTGTCTTATCCATGCTGATGATTGGTCAGCATGGATAAATGCCACCCGTTTCCTGAGAACATGCTTTTAGCTGGATTGAAAAACCCTGAATTAACCTATCCGTTCGTTAAGTCTGACGTCACTAGCCGTGTCTGGGCCTAAACTCCGCTGCAGGTCCATATATCAAACGATCACTATGGCATTACTGAGAGTTGAAAAACTGTCTAAAGTCTTTCATCTTTAATAAAATGATCAGCGTTCTGCTCTACCAGGTGTAACAATTGAGTTTAACATCCAGGCATCCATGAAAACGGAATTTATGACATTTAACGGAGTTAGAAGTTAGCAGGAAGTTAGCTCGCTAGCTTCTATCTAAATACAATATAGCATGTCCTGACTGCGGGGTTTTGGAAACAAATTAAAACGTACAGCTCTGTTATCACTTCCAACATAAATGAAGAGAGAAAACTAAACAGCAGTGACGTTTGTAGGGTTACTGAAGTTTGGCTAGCTGGTATATAATGATGTGCTACATGACCGCTAGCGACACAGCTATGTTAGCATAATATAAACAAGCTAACTTTTTTTCCACTCGATAAAAGTTAACGTGAGTGTTCTCGGTGGTCAGGAACAAATGTAATCGCATGGCAGGATGCTGTAAAAGGACCAAACTTCAGCCAGGAGAACAACTGAGATAATCCATCCACAATACGAGGTTAGTCATTCATATACTGCTGCATGGGCTGGGCTGTAGTTACATCCTAAGGTTTTAAAAACTGAGCTTAAATAAATGATTAGCGGTAATAAAAGCCGAGGGAGGTCGACAGTGATCACTGACTGTTTTAGGAGCTTTTTGAGATTAGATAGAAGAAAATACAAAACATTAAACATGTTAACAACACAAAAGCCATATTAAACGCAGACTACTTTAGGCCCGGAAGTAGGATTCGTCACGTCATCACTTAACGACCGGATTAAGTTCATAACCACCACCTTTGTGTGACCTCTTAGTCTGATTACCAATGTGAGGGTTAGTTTAGCTAGATAATGAAAAATTAGTTAGGGATATGGTTATATTTAGATGTGGTATTGTGGGTTATTATGAGTAATGCATATGTATGAGTGCGGCTGTTGAAAACAAGCAGGAAGAAGATTTCCCCAACTTGCAGCTTGATCTGAATACAGGTATGAGGAGAGGTTTAGCAGGACTCAAACAGAAACAGATGGCTCGGTGTTACGCCACAGTGGTGCAGAGTGATTATTTTCGACGTTTGCCATGTTACAAATTGCTCCCCTCCCATTACACCACACTCGAGCTTTCCGTTTCACCAGACATGAAATGAGCTGCGTCTTCCCTCCAAAGTTCAGACGTAAATAAACAAACACAAGCCTCTCTCCTGCACCTGATTTCAATAGCAGCCGCTTTGACTTCCAGGATCAAAATCAAAAATGTAATTGTAAAACTCCGGCTCCATCACAGCCTTCAGCCTCGGATTTTTTTCTTGCCCAGAGTTGGCAGATCGTCCCCAGACTTTCATTCAATTCCCTGCCTCATTCCTAACGACAGCAGGTTTATTGTTGCCCCTTCGTATGATTTATAGAAACGGCTCCTGTGCTGCTCTTCCAGGCTTGGCTTGTGATGAGGTCTCTGGAAAGTAGTGTTAAAATCAATTCCTTCTACAACCATGTTATGGTGTGTGAAGGGGAATTTTTGATCCCTAAATCAGTGCGTTTCCTTTTGCAAGGTTCTAATATTTTTGTCTTGTTGTGAATCTCCGATCACTTTCACTCCCAGCCAAATCTCTATCTGTTCCTTCTTTAGTCTCTCATGCCCCATTCTGGTCAGTTTGTTACTCTGACTTGGTGTTACCTTACTCCGCTCTTTCTTTCCCCCTCTTAGTGTTTTTACTATTGGATCATCCATCATTCTGACCTGTGTATGCTGTAGAAACCAGGCGCGTATGTGGGTGAAAACGTGTGCTTTTCCTGTCGAGGAGCTGCAAGTTAGCATGCAGCATCTCCAGCGGGCCATTATGACTTTCACAGGGAATCTTTGCTGCCTTCTGCGTGTGTGAGCTCCTTAAAACTTGTTAGCAACACTCATCTGCTCTCTCGTTTCCCTTTCTCTGACATGCGCCCTTCCCTCCTCCTCCTCTTCTCTCTGTCCTCCTCGAGATTCATAAAAGCATTTCTGTGTTATTTGATTGGAGACACACTCCAGGATTATCGGCCCAGTTTACACAGAATTTGCAGATTCAGGCAATTAGAGAGCAAACGCTGATGGTTTGAAAGCTGCACGCTGCAAAATGTTTCTGCCCGTTTAAGAGGTTTGTACAGCTCATTTGTAGCCATCTGAGGTATTTAAACGGTAAGTGGTGTTTGATATGTGCGTCCGTGGTGAACAAATGCTGACGCTGGTTTGCAGTCTTCATCTCGTACACTGCTTCATACCTGAAGTTTATCTCTGTGTGAACTGATTTTTGACTTTTTGGATAATATTGATTTAGTTGTTGCTCTTCTTTTGGTCTAAATACATGAATTTCACTGTGGAAAGTCCTTTTGGAATTTTGTGGGAAGTTGCTGCAACAGAGGATTTAAATTGTTTTAGTATAACAATAAAAATCTGCACAGCCTCATTCATCAAATGAGAACTTTTAGATATTTTTGTGACCGCAGGAATAGTGTGGACGAAAGGAGTTTATACGAGCCAAATGAAGATGTTCAGGAGATGACACTCCAGTAGGTCTGCGTACATTCACCACAGCATTAATCAGGCTGTTCTCATCATTGTTAGCCGTGTGGCTGGCTAGGCAGGACCAGATCACAGGACTCAGAAACGGGGGATTTAAATCTAAGAGGCAGCTTTATTTGCTGTGATGAAGACGTAAGATGTGGTACAAAAAAAAAAAAAAAAAAAAACACTAAAAGAAACAAGACTAGAACTAAGACTCTTGCAACCAGGACACAATAAAGGACCATGAACTACACACAAGAAACACACTGCAAACATGGAGACCACGACGACCGGAGTGTGACTGAAGACTTAAATACACATGCAGGATAACGAGGGGATGGGAAACAGGAGAGAAACACAGCAGGAACAAATCAGACGTAACGAGAGACGGGAAGGAAAACTAAACAATGCATGCAGGACAAGAGACTATCATTACAAGACGGGAAACTCTGAGGACAAAACAATAAGGGAAACTAAACCAGAACCACAAAGGATAAACACAAGAATCAGAAACTCATAAACGTAAGAAAACTAAACTAGGAAATATGAGAACTTGAGGAATACCACAATAATGACTTATCAAGATTCAAAAAAGTCCACAAACACAAAACACTGGGTCAGAGACCCACAACCATGACAGTTCTGTTTGCTATTTTTAAACGTATGAAATTAGGGCTGTGCAATATGACCAAAATCTCATATCCCGATATAAGACATTTATTGTCCCGACAAAGATATAAATCACAAAAATTTTACATTTTCTGTAAATTCTGTGCATCTCGGGTAACTCGACTTGTGTGAAGTGTTTCCAGCTGGGCGTCGTGTACCTGGAGTCGAGTGTTTTCACCGATTCACAACACTATACATTTTTAGACATAAGTTGTAACGGACGCCATTTTCTTTGTGAGCATTTATTACACGGCGTGCTGCGGGGAAAAGCCTGTTTTAACGTTTGAGTCTAAGATAAACTCTCTCCATGCTCTTTTACGTGACTCTTGCGTAGGTGGTTGAAGAGGTTTGCTGTGTTCGAGTCTGATGTGGGGACCAGTTTCCTGCATAATTTGCATAGTACAGTTTTCTGGTCCGTGTCAGACTTTTTGTAACAAAACCACGTCCATGCTACCGAAGTAGCCCCTCGTTTAGAAATAAGGTCCTCGATTTGTTTTGACTGGTCTTTCTGTTTGTCATCATTTCAGTTTTTTTTTTTTTAAATGTTTATTTATAAGATTTTAAGTTCAAAGTTACATAACGTCACACCAGACAAAGGACATAAGATTCAAAAACAATAACATTTAAGCACAGAAAATAAAAAAAAAATAAAAATAAAAAACAGAAACCAAACACAACAAAAAAAGACCCCAAACAGGAAAACAGGAAAGAAAAGGAAAAAAACAAAAAACAAAATAAATAAATAAATAAAATACACCAGTTAGCCAGTACAAATCAAAAGTTCAAAAGAGACACCAGTGTCCAAAAAAGATGATCTTCTGTGTGAGGTTAGACAGGGCAACAGAGAGTTCACCAAGACCAGAAGATGTGGGAAACATGTCCAGGAAGGAATCAGGGTCCGGCAGAGGTGCAGTTTCACACAAACACAAAGTGCAGTCAAATAGGTTAAAGTTTATGTTAAATTCCCATTAAGATGATTGAGAAAAGGGCCCCAGATTTCGACAAACTTAAAACAACAAGACAACCTCTTCAATATACAAACAAGCAATCATCTCACGTAGCCAAACCCTGAACAATGGAGGAGATGGTGATTTCCAGGCTCTAAGAATAAGTCTTTTAGCTACAATCATGCCAAACATTAAGGCTTTCTGAAGAGGACGTCTGAGTGCCAATGAGGTTAGGGAGCAGCCTAGCAAGACCAGAAAAGGTGACCAAGGGTTCCATCCATTGCTTTGCATCTGTCACACAAAGACGAAATAGACGGAAAAATGCTGCATAGCTTTGTTTTAGAAAAATGCAAACGATGAAGGACCTTGAACTGTATAAGTTGTAGTCTGGCATTAACAGAGCATTCTTTAATCTTCTTCAACCCATTGGCCCACAAAGCATCCAATATGTCTACTTCCAAGTCCTTAACCCAAGCATCCTTGATGTGGTTATCATTTCAGTTTATATTGAAAAATCTCAACAGGATCTTCAGCTTTATTGTGAAAGGTTTATGTGGAAAATAAACAAGTGGAACCACACGCTGGGTTTACCGTCATTGTTGCTAACAACAATGAAAACAGTCGCTTATCCATCTGTGGTGTGGTTATTTTAAATATAAGAGAAAGCGAGAGCTTTAAGAAATTAATAAACTACAGTCACCATCAAAACAATGAAGAAATATTGCCGTAAACAGTTTATTTTGCGACACCACGAAACAAACGATAGCGTAAAATGAAACGATAGACATTTTCATATCGTCATCCGATATATATCTTATATCGGACACCCCTATATGAAATAGCAAATAAATGTTCATTGAGCACCTATTGGGATTCAAGTTGCAGGGAATACCGGCTTCCGCCGGTATTCCCTGCCAACCCAGTTGTAGTCTCATCCAGTTTCTCCTCACATATCCTGCACCACGGAGCACACTTAGTGTACACCTACAGCATTTCACAGCATTTATTACATTGATTTTGGTTGTTCTGATGCCAAAACACAACTGTAAAAAATTGCAGCAGGACTAATAAATCTTCTCTGAAACTAATGCAAGTGATGTTTAATTCTGCCCAGTGTGCATAAAAAAACGATATATAGCAAGTGAATCCATTTCTGACAAAACTGTGTATCGGGGAGCAACACAAACCTCCTGAGGCTTTTTTAAATGCACATAAATTTTGATAATGTAACTCTAAAGGCTCTCGCCTCAAACAGTGACCCAATGTGAACACAGAAATTATCATTCCACAGGGATGGAAATTTCTCTCTAAAGATATAACCTGGACACAGGGCAGCCACTGAGCATCCAGCATTAAACCACTGATTCAGCTCCATGGAGCATGATTACAAAAATATGGACTAAGAGACTTTAACTGCGGCTGACCTTATGCAGTATACACTCACCGTCCACTTTGTAAGTTGCTTTGATTCAACAGCTCGTGGTTGCATGTATCTAATCAGCGAATCACATCACAGCTGCATTTGGGAATGCAAACATAGTCAAGAAGACCTGCCGAAATTCAAACTGACCATCAGAATGGGGAAGAAAGGTGATTTAAGTGTATTTGATGGTCGTTGGTGCCAGATGTACCCTGAGAGGCCAAACGGACTGCAACTTAAGAAAAGACCAGCAATAAGAAAAACGCTGTGAAAACACACAAAACACAACGGAAATCGGAAAAACAAAAACAGAATTAGGAAAAGACAGATTTCCAAAAGCACAAGGGAAGTGTTTCTGGGGAGATAATAACCCGACGGACCAGTTGCAGGAACCCAAAACATGGTAGATGTGTTTTAATCTCATGATTCATATAATACTGATGACAGATTTTTAGGCTAATAGTCAGGCTAACACACTTACCTCTCATCTTTTCTTTCCTCACAAAACCGATAGATCCTCCACTTCTTTTAAGTGTCTCCCAGCACAATTCTTATTGCATATTTTGGTTCCTGCAACTGGTCCGTCAGGTTATTGCCTCCCCAGAAACACTTCCCTTGTGCTTTTGGAAATCTATTTTTTCCTATTACTGTTTTTGTTTTTCCTATTTCCGTTTTCATTTTTTCCCCATTTCCGTTGTGTTTTGTGTGCTATTGCAGCGTTTTTCTTATTGCTGGTATTTTCTTAAGTTGCAGTCCATTTGGCCTCTCAGGGCCACCTTACAGATGGGCTGAATTTGGGTGCTTTAGAAACAGCAGATTTTCAACACAACCACCTCTTTAAGGTTTACAGAGAATGATCCAAAAAAGCAAAATACCCAATGAGTGTCAATTCTTTGTCTTGTTGATGCCAGAGGTCAGAGAATGGCTTTCATAGGACTTCATAGGAATTAAACAGTAAGACAAATAATTACATAATACAATTAAGGTCTGCAGAAGAGCATCTCTGAATGTACAGTGCATCAAACCTTGAAGCAGATTGGCTACAGCAGCAAAAGACCTCACCAGGTGCTGCTCCTGTTAGAGCATGATCTCGTGGACAATAGATCACAGGTAGGGCTGGGCGATATGACCCAAAATTCATATCTCGATATATTTTACCTGGACGGCGATATAAGATATATATCTCGATTTTTTTTTTTTTAAGCCATAAAGTAAGAACAAAAAGAGAGTTCTTAGTCAAAGCTGTGTCCCAGATGTCACACAGGCACTTTTATTAACATAGAGCATAGATGTACATAAAATTTACTCAAAAATAAATTATGAGCATTTATTAAATAATAATGCTCCATAAATAAAAGAAAACAATGTTGTTTTTGTGCATAACAAAAAGCTCACAATTGTGCAGTCAAAATGTAAACTAAAAGATGCAGAGCATAGTAACAAAGACAGATTTCACAGCTGCTCTGTTCCCAACTTCTACTGTGTGACTGACAGCATTGAGTTTGAAATCCTCTTCATAACCACGTCTCTTAACAGGTGCCATTTATGGTCCTTATACACAGTAGGGTAATATTACGTTGAAGCACAGTACGTATCACTCCGCGAGGCTCCTCGGTAGCCGTAATGCTCCGACAATCCATCAACCGGTGCAGCACCGTAGCTTACCAAAGTCGTACTAAAACATTTTTTGACAGATTGCTGAGCGCTGTGTACCACATAAAATCGCTTCGCGGCCATCAAGCACAACCAGAATTCATACATAAGGCGCGCTGTCAACTTTTGAGAAAATGAAAGGATTTTAGGCTGTGCAGCGCCTCTGGGCTGCATGGCGTTAGCGTGGTTAGCTCGTTAGCGTGGTTAGCTAGCTAACACGTTGACGGCGTCCAGCCCCACGCACGGGGCGATGCGCAGTAACTCGTTAACGGAGATTTGCCGTGTCCATCTTGTCGCTTCCTGTAGGTGAAGCGATGGGGGAGGAGGGGGAGTTGTGTTCAGTGAAGGAGGGGCGAGGCCGAGTAAAGACAAAAGTGGACGAAAGAGAGGCAAACTTGCGGCTCCACAAGTATAGTTATAACGTAACATAGACTATATCGATATAAAGGATATTGTCACATCTTATATCTCGTATAAAAATATATCGATATTTTTTAAAAACTCGATATATCGCCCAGCTCTAATCACAGGCATTTAAAACTAAACAATATTGTTTGTTTGCATCAATGGTTTCGTTGTAGCAAGGTGTACCTAAAAAAGTGGCAAGTGAGTGCATATATTTGTAAGCTTGGCTCTGTTCTGGGACATCTCTTTACCCTTTCAATTACACATACAGTGTTACACATCCGTGATAATATTTATGCTGTTGCTCAAGTCAAATGCAAAAGGAATGGAGGAGCTGATCTTTGTGGTTGCAAAGGGGCTTGCAGACACATAGAAACTGTGGGTGTATAAGATGTCCTCAAGTGTCAGGTGATCTACCAAGAGTGAAGAACTGAGTTTGACTTTAACTGACATGTAGGATATTCCCGGAAATGTCAGGATTTCACTCATCAGTGACTTCCTGTGTCTGCAACAAACCTTTTTTATAAAATCTTATGTATGACTCCCCATCATCTTCGTGATAGCTGACTGGATAAGCACCAGTGTAACCACCATTACAGTTCAATTCTGCCAATTGAAATATCTACTGATTGAATTTGACAGCATTGCATATTCAAATTATGCAGGTTATAAAATCTTCTGCTGTATTTGGCTGTCACCCAAGCATTTGTTCGTCCTTTGTCTGTCTTTGAGTATTATGTCCTCAGTTATCCATACAGTTGCTTTTCTTCTTCCTAGGTGTTGTAACTTTTTTTTTCTTAGACTGATAATCAGTGTCTGCCTGTAAAAAAAAAAAAAAAAAAAAAAAAAAAAAACAACCACTTCACAGTTTTGTCATGTCTTTATGCTTCTCTTTCCATTCTTGAATGACACGATGTTCACTTGTATGTTTTTAAGTGGAAAACAGTTGTTACCTTTAGCTTTTTGCAGCAGCCTGTGAGCAAGTCTTTCACAAAAATACATCTAAAATTTATTCAATTAAAGTAATTTCCATAGTTTTGGTTGGCACAGTGTCATTGTCTTGTTTTGACGCTAGGTCTATGCTTTGCTTTTATGTCTTGTTCTAATCTTTCACATTGATTTTTCTATTGTAGTTTGAAGCGGTTGCTCTGAGGTTTTCAAAAGATGAACGTAGTAGAAGAAAGAACCCTAAAAATGAGGCAGCATAAAAAAGGGTTTTACAATAAAGCCTTTCTTTCTTTCTTTCTTTCTTTCTTTCTTTCTTTCTTCTAGACACATTTGCCAGCAAGGTCGCTGCCATCCAGGACCAGTACGCTGACGCGTCCATCGGCAATGTCACCGGCTCCAATGCGGTTAACGTCTTTCTGGGCATCGGCGTGGCGTGGACCATCGCTGCCATCGCCTGGCGCTCCAAGGGCAAACCTTTCAAGGTGGACCCAGGAAGTCTGGCCTTCTCTGTCACCCTCTTCACTATCTTAGCTGTGGTGAGCGTGCTCACGCTTCTGTACCGGAGGCGGGCAACAGTCGCCGGTGGCGAGCTGGGTGGGCCGCGGACTTGCAAAATAATAACGTCGCTGATGTTTGTCTCATTGTGGCTGATTTACATTATGCTGGCTTCCCTGGAGGCCTATTGCCATATACCAGGGTTTTAAATGGAGAGGAAAGCAGAGGGAGAGAGAGGCCCACTGCCAATATGAAAAGAGAGAGAGAGAGAGCAATGCAGCAGTGAGAGAGGGAGAAGAGATGGATCGATATGGGCCGACTTTTCAGGAAATCTTTAAATCCGTCCAAAGACTATTTTAGTTTTTCATCAGATATCTTTTTTCCCTACATTCCTCTCTGTCCTGAAAAACAGAGAGTGAGTCCTCATAAACAGTAAAACTTGCCAAATGTCCAAATTAATAATTATTTATTCTACATTAGCAGCTCTTATGAGACAGGAAGCCCCTCTCTCTGGTCTAGTTATGAGGAAACCTCTCGAATACATAAAATTAAAATGCAACATCGTGGAAAAAAGGTATAAAACTGACTTTTGAGGGTGCTTCTAAAATCAGCAGTTGACAACAAAGTGTACAGGCTCATGTTGTCCTAATATACTGCCAAGACAGCTGGAACGAAAAGACGATCAGCTGGCTTCTGAAGAGAAAATAGGTTGAGAGTGAGGATTAAAGTGAGATATGAAAATGGAAAAGATGAGAAAAGAAGAAAGTGTGTATAGCATAAACAAGAATATGTGGTAAAAACCTTTTACTGCCCTGTATTAGTCACTCGTTCGCTCCCTCCACCTTTACTGTATCAGTGGACGCTCCTGTCTGAACATTTGAGCTCTAAAACTGACAGTGACTTCACACTGTTAATCCCTCTTCCACCAAATGCACACAGACACACACACACTCACATATACACACTCTTGGGGCCCTTGGGTGATTCTGCAGTTGCGGGGACCAAGTTGTGGGCGAGATGAAAACTGACCACCTTTCTTTTTTCTTTTTTTTTTTGTCTTTTTATTCTTTTCTTCCTCGGTACACTGTGCAAAATAGTCCCTCCACACACAAACACACACATACACATCATACACTTTCCTCAGACCCTTGCTCTTGCCTTACTTTTATCTTCCCCGTAGGAATAAAGTCTTAAAGTTGATGAAATGTTGTAGTCAGCACCAACCGACCTGCCCTCTTTTTAATTGAGCCGGTTTCTGTTTCATTTTGGCATCTGTTTAATGCCAAATCCCCACACTTTTTACTAAACTTTTGAGTGGCGTCACGTGTTGATGTTGTTATCGTGCAATTGTAAAAAATAACAACAATGAAAAACCGTATAAATGCAGCGTGATCTGATAATGGACAAGACAAATTCAAGTGAAGAAATCTCTAAAGTGGGGAGGAAGAACCAACAAGAACAGTCCACCAAGAAAAAGCTGAAGCATTGTGCACGACACATCGTGAGGTGCATTGTTTACACTTTAAATTACGGATAATGTGAACAACTTTGAGCCAAGCAGGGACTTCTGTGATGCCGTCGATGGACAACACAAGAATCGGAGCGAAGGATCGACTGCGAGACTACGACGACGACGGTGTTGACGACAAATCAGAACCATGACTACAGCCAGTGTTTCTAATTGTACATGATAACAGAAACTGTCATTGATGTGTGTGTAAGAAGTCATTGATATCCCCTCTATCTTAAGCCCCACTCTGTAAGTAAAACTCTGGAGGTATTCAAGAAAGACTCACGTGAAACGAGAGGACATTTTTAAGGAAATCCAATGGAACAAGAACAGTGTGAACATAAAACCAGAGGAGAGTGAGACACTTTGAGGGAAATGTACGGCAGCTTTGAAATATCACATGACTGTTCTGCTCCAGTCGGGAAATTTCTTTGTAATCTAAACAAAAAATTAAAAAAAAAAATATATATATACATATAAATCACAAGTGTGTGTTATCCAAAGATGAGATAGAAGAAAATAGTCACAGATCACGCTTTCAGTGTGCAGTCTACAAGCTGCTGGTTGTAGTTTGTAAAAAAAACAAAACAAACAAAATAACTGGCAAGAATTTCATAAAAATGTTCACACTACAGATATATGTGGTAAATGATCTGGTATATTTTATGGGTAAAACTGTGCTATTATGTTTTCGTGAAATGTTTTTTCTGTGAAACTCAGGCGTGGTGTGTGTGGAAGTGAAAGTAAGATATTCAGAATAGCTAAAAGCGAGAATATTAGGCCATGTATCGTGTGAACTGTTTTGTCATCCGTGTCTGTCGTTTAAAGTGTCAAAGCCCAGATCTGCATTATGTGGTGTTAATAGCCCAGTCCTGCCCGGAGGCTGGAACGAAACTGGACAGAAGGGATGGCATATGGCTTGTCAGTGTAGATTATTATTAAATGCTAATTTCCCTTTGTTGAAAACAGTATAGAAAGAGATACTCTGCAGGAAGTGGGGGATTTTTCTCTCAACTACCCACCATGCTGACGGTGATCTTCAAGAAAAATCATCCTGAGATAAACAATAATTTAGCTTTTTGGTTTGTTGACTGACACAAGAATAGGATCGAAAACAACAATTTACCTGCCCGCCATCCTGATTGTTAAATATGGACAACCCACTCACTGCTGTCAGCCCATATAAATGCAGACATGACAAAGCCGCCTTAATTTGTGACCAATCCACGCCTCTGATACAGCCCCGCCAAGTTCGGTGGATGTAGAAATGGAAGATAAGTGGGTGATTGGTGCAAACAGGCATTGCTCTATGGGGGTAAACATTCCTGTATCCATTGCACCTTCACTCTTTCTATGGTACATCTTTTTGCTGCAGGAAATAAAGGAAAGCTATTTTCCCCAGCCCACTTTCAATGATAGAGTTTGGACATCTGCCATATTCCTTTTAGCTGCAAAGATTTAACATTGCTCTGCAGAAATTAAACATGATGACATGTCCTGTACCAACACTGGTAGAAAAGGGCGTTGGTCAAGACGTTTTCAGCCTTTCAGATGCTGAGGTCATGTTAAGTCAACCTAAGGCAACTCTACTGAAAACTGCCACATTGGGAAGATGTGAACTGGAAGTATTCAGTGGGTTGTTGATAGTTTGTCAGCGTTAATCTCGTTAAAATGACGTTAGCGTCATAACAGCATTAGCAAATCTCCGTTAGCGAGTTAGCGTGAATCGTCCCACGCATGGGGCTGCACATTGACAATGCGTTAGCTCAGTTAGCTCGTTAGCATGTTAGCGCCGTCCAGCCCCACGCACGGGGCGATCCGCGCTAACTCGCTAACAGAGATTTGCCGTGTTAATGCGGTTATGGCGTTAACGTCATTTTAAAGAGATTAACGCTGACAGCACTAAATATAATATATAATGATAAGTCACAGTGAAACTAGGACATGTGCGTTTGTACGTTGAGATTTGCCTGATGGGTTGAGATAGCGTCCACGCCCCTAACTTTAAGCCTTACCAGTAAAAAAACGACAACTTTAAAAATCTCTTGAATTAGTCATATTTGTACGAGGCTATAATTGTGAATTTCACGGCTGATGCTGGTCATTTTAACATTTAACATTCACACCCTTTAATGATCTGTAATTATTTGGTTTCAGCACATAATATGTTGAAACCTAGGCCTGAACCCTCCATGACCGAGGTCAGTGTTTCAATGTTTGGCATGACTTGCACATTGCCGTGGCCCCTGCCAGCCTCTTACTAGGGCCAAACTCTTTCTTTTTTTCTCAATGACTTAAGCTTCAGTAACAGTTGCCAGTTTCCGAATGAGTGGGCAGGATAATAGTGCTGCTGACGCCACAGGAACACAGGAATACTGGGACGGATTTAGAAATGTAGGCTTTTTAAAGGTTGATAAGCCTTGCTGGAGGACGACTGAAAGTGTTTGCGTGTGTGTGTGAGTTTGTGCGTGTGCCTACTCTTAAAGTGAATGAAGAAATGCGACCATATTTTTAGTCTTTTGCCTGTTGCTTAGCGACCATCTATCTGCTAGCCGTTGTCTTCTTGACTGTTGCTGGTGTGTGCGAGACACTTCATGTGTGTGTTTGTGTGTGAGAGAGAGAGGTTTTCTTATATTTCTCACTTGTCCTTGTTCTAATGAATGTGACAGACTATGGACGACTGTCACATTTAAAAAAAGGAAATAAGTTGTTGAGCCTTCAGTTCTCATGCAGCTTGATTCTTCCAGAAGATTCTCTAATTTGGTGTTTTGACAATGGTGATAATATGTCAGTCCAAAATCTCAAGTCTGTTCCATTAATTTGAGATTATTTGACTGCTCAGACCATTCCAGTCATCTCTCACAACTGATCAGTGGGAACGTTGCTGAGACCACGCCCACCAGGATTTCATTCTAGGACAAAAGTGACCGTTCCACTCACAAATGGACCTAAACAATGTCAACACAATGCCCCTGTCACACGTATGTATGTGTTTTTGGCCTCCCGTCGTTTGCATGTGTATCCATTGTATGTCTATGTCTGTCTGTGCCTTTTTGTGTGCTGGTGCACCTGTGTGGGTTGTAATCTCCTTACAAGGGCTCGCCCCACGTGTCCCTAGCTGACTCCCATATGCTAGATTAATGAATTTGAATGCCAACCTGACCCACAGTAAAAATGCCTGGAAATTTGATTTTCTCCCTTGTGTACATGCCTGCATGTGCGTCTGAAATGGAGATAGGGAGGCAGGTAAATTGTGGCCGGTACTCTACCCCCATCAGGTGTCTTTGTGTCTGTACCTATCAAATAAGATTATATATGTAATCGATCTGGCTGTCTATCGAGACTGGAAAGCTGGCACCTTTCTTTAAAAACGAATATGCGTGTGTATGTGAGTGGAGTTTGGGAATGCCTGTCGTACACTGAGGTCACAGACTCCACATCTCTTGACTGACTGATGACTACAGGCACACACCCTCTTGCACACAATATTTCATCATCAATTCATATGCAAAAATTCAGAAGATGAAAATGGAACCATGTGGAAAGAATCTAACACTTAAAAGTAGTTACATTGTGACAACAGCAGTTAAAAGTATTTAACTCATTCAATCAAGTGTAATTATATGATTTGCAGCGTGTGTGTGTGTGTGCGCGCTAGTCCAGCTATCATAGTGAGGACCAGATGGTATTGTAGACCACTACAGTAAGGACATTTTGGAAAGTGAGACCCTTTTGGTCTGTCCTCACTTTTTCAACCGGTTGTGAAAAAGGGTCTGTGTTTGTTTTGTGGGGTTTAACAGATGTACTGCATCTATCTGAATAGATAATATCTGAATTTTGAAATGGAAAGATTATTTAAGAGTATTTGTTTTCAGGTAAACCTGGAAAACAGCAGCAGTGTTTTGCTGTTGTCATTCATTCATTTTTCCAAGATCTATTATTCCATAGTTTGTATTATTTTTCAAACTATTATTTGATCACATAAATGTCCAGCAGCTGATCCATGTGGAAACTAGAAGACATTATTAAATAAATTATTTAAAAATAAATTTTAAATAAATAAATAAATACAGACAAAACACCTAACCTTGAAAGAAATGAATGTTATTCATTACTTATAAGTCTAATGAGCTGAGTATTAATAGTGTAAATCATTACTACAGAGCTATTTGTCAATGATAATTTGGAATATTTTGTCTGTATTCATTTATATAGAAGAACTTGGAGTGTCTCGGCGCATGAAGACATCCGTCTGTTTCACACAGTGACGAGTCTGTTGTATACTTTACCAAATGTTTGCTTATGTATGTAAAGAATCTGTTGTAACACCTGAACAAATTAACAAAGAACACATTTTTAGCATTTTTGTGCTTTGCCACATTTCTGGTTTGAAACCATATGCAGTGTATCCATGTGTGAAAGACAGAGTATTTTCCCCTTTTTTTCAGCCCTCACCCCCTCATTGTTAGCCACTACGTTGCTCTCTACCTTATATTTTTTTTAATGTATACTTACGCCGCCCTATTTATGAGCTCACAAAGTGCTTTTTAATATAAACATCTGGTATTTTTTCATTAATTTTATTATTATCTTATTGTGCTTTTCATTGCATTGTTTTGTGTTGTTTTGGTGATTTTTGTAATTGATACAAAAAAAATCCCTCACAAAGTAGAACAAGAACATAAGAGTGTACTCTTATTGTTTTCAGTGTGTGTGTGTGAATATGTGTGAGCTGTTCATATCATACTGTGCAAGAGTGTGTTATTGCATGAATTAAAGTCATTCAGAATTCAGCGTTCGATGTTGGAAATGTCGTAGTAAAGAGTATTTTTAAATGCTGAAAATGACATGATATGAAACATGATATATAGACCAAACTTTTCTTTTCTTTTTTTTTCAAAAATTAAATAAAATGTGACTGGAAAATGCTCAGAAATGTGTGTTTCTTTTCTAATAATGGAGAGAAAGTCTTTTTTTCAGCATTAAGATGCTTATTTTAGTACATAAATGGTAAATGGCCTGTATTTGTATAGCGCTTTACTAGTCCCTAAGGACCCCAAAGCGCATTACACATCCAGTCATCCACCCATTCACATAGTGGTGTGATGGCAAGCTACAAGCCACAGCCACCCTGGGGCGCACTGACAGAGGCGCAAGGGCTGCCGGACACTGGCGCCACCGGGCCCTCTGACCACCACCAGTAGGCAACGGGTGAAGTGTCTTGCCCAAGGACACAACAACCGAGACTGTCCAAGCCAGGGCTCGAACCGGCAACCTTCCGATTACAAGGCGAACTCCGAACTCTTGACCCACGATCGCCCCATGAATCAATCATATTTGAGATAAGTGTTTACCCTGAGTGTATACCTGTAATTGCAATCATCTATAAAAATGTTCATCTACAGTTTCTGCAGCAGACATCCAAAGAAAGCAATATTTTACTTAATTTAGAACATGAAAAGGCATTTTCAGCCTGAGAGTTTTACACTTAAAACCAGCTGACAGTTTTTATTACATGGTTTGTAACAGTCTTTTCATTAACATTAATATTGGCCTGCAGCTCAAGGATCTAATGATGTGCTACTCTGAGAGTGGGTTACCTCAAAACCTGTGAACATGAATGTGTCATCAGCAAACAAAGTCATCAAAATGATTGGCCATGTTATCACTAAAACAACATTTGTCTATTTGAATATATTTATGTACGGGATGGTTAAAGCTCAGGGGGTAGAGTAGGTAGTCTACTGATCGGAAAGTTTGTGGTTCAGTCCCCCAAGTTGCTTTCCGGTGTATCCATCAGTGTGAATGTAGGTAAGTGTTAGAAAGAAAGCTTAAAGTGTTTGTGTGAATGGTTGTGAATTGGTGAATGAGGTATGCTGGGGAGAGTTGAAAAGTGAAATATAAGAACTGGTTCAAGCATTTGTAATATATTGAGATATGAATGAACTAGTTCCTACAAGATGTGGAGGATAAAAGTATTCAACAGAGATCCAGTATATTACAGTCTGATCATCGTGATCTAACTTATAAAAAGGGAAACAGAACTGAATTCAGTTATGTGCATGACTTTGTAAAGTTTTGTTTTTTTGTTTTTTGAAATTATAATTGGAGTATTTTAGGGAATTTTTAGATGATGTGGAGGTTGAACACAGTGTTGCAGAAATATTAAGCCTGATAGGTTTGTAGCATAAACCTATTCGCTGGAACGTTAAGGACAACTTGGTACACAGCAAAAAGCAAGACACAAGGCACCAAAGTTCTTTGTGTTACTCATGCATGAGGGAGACCTGCCTGGAGCCAAGTGTCGTTCCACCACTTGACCTCCGTCAGACTCTCAGCCAGGTTCCCCATAGCACTCCTTTTATTATGGTTACATGAATGTGCATAGGGTCATGAACATATAACATCTTACATAGGTATATATGTGAACAAAGAATACTGTGTGTGTGTGTGGGGGGGGGGGGGGGTCAGAGTGTGACCCCCATAAATGACTTCCCTAAACCTACTGGTCTGGAAAGTCCAGCAGTTCATCTAAACAAAAGGCACTCAGACTAAAACAGATATAGCTACGTTTATCCTACCATAAAACAATAAAACAAAGTACGACCTCTTCCCATGCTCCCAGGATGTAGGTGTGGATTCCAGAACACTCTGGAATGCACACCAAGCCTTTGCAGCCTGCTAAAGATCACACATCCTATCACTACACAATTGATTATACATCTCTAAGCATATATGGTTAAATATTTCCTAATACAAATAACAATAATAAAATCTAAACCCATCAAAGCCTCTTTGTGATTTCTTAAGCTTTTTGCTTATTTGTCAGACTTACAAGTTTCAGATAAATAAATTTTAATATTAAACAAAGATAAAGCGTGTAAACGCTAGATGCAGTTTTTCAATGATGATTTCATTTATTAAGTAAAAAGGCTATACCTACCTATCCTGTAAAAGCACTAATTGCCCTCTTAATCTAATAACACTTTGGGCCACCCTTGGCAGCAAGAACTGTAATCAAGCATTTGTGATAACTCTAAATGAGTCTTTTAAATCACTGCAGATGAATCTTTACCCACTCTTCTTTGCAGAATTCTTTTAATTCAACCACACTGGAGAGTTTTCATCATTCAGGCCCTTAAACAGCAAAGCAGCCCCAGACCATCACACCACCACCAACACGTTTGACTGCTTTCATGATGTTCTTTTTATGAAATGCTGTGTTAGTTTTGAATCGTCAGTCCACAGATCATTTTTCCAATAATATTGGGTTTTGGGGTTTTTTTGGTTTTCTTCTTCTAACTCTCCCATGGGTGATATTTTTGCCCAGTCTCTTTCTTATTGTTAAATTATGAACTCTGAACTTAACTGAGATAGGTCAGGCCTGCAGTTCTTTAGATGTTGTTCTGGGTTGTGACCTCCTGGATGAGTCGTTGATGCGCTCTTGGAGTAATTTTGGTAGGCCAGCCACTTGAGAGAAGGTTCGCCACCATTCTGAAAATGCTGGCCAGAAAAAGCTGCAGAACTCTCTTAATAACAGGACACGAACATGCCCACTGAAACGGAACATCGAATAGATCCCAGTGGAATCAGAGTCAAGCAGAATCACACCTGCCAGAGACAACTGCCAAATGTGGCCATAAGATGGCAGTAATTTAAAGGATGGATGCAAACAGGTGAGAAGCTTTATGACAAAATTCTTTGAGATGCAATAAGCAACAACGTTGCTGCCAGACACCATGTTGGACCAATCATAGCCAAACTTAACGGCTTTTTTTCAGGTATGACAACATTATACAGGTCAGGTTTTAAAGGAAACATAATCCACTTATCATGCTTTTAATTTGCATTTAGCCGTTTTCTTCCATGACTGTACATATATCGATCCATCCGCTTCCGCTTATCCTTCTCAGGGTCGCGGGGGATGCTGGAGCCTATCCCAGATGTCATAGGGCAAGAGACGTACACCCTGGACAGGTCGCCAGTCTGTCACAGGGCTAACACACAGAGACAAAACACATTCACACCTATGGGCAATTTGGATTAATCAATTAACCTATCCCCACAAACTGCCTGTCTTTGGACAGTGAGAAGAAGCCGGAGTACCCGGAGACAACCCACAGAAACACCATGCAAACTCCACACGGTCTGATGATGGAATTGAACATAGGGCCTTCTTGCTGTATATATATATATATATATATATATATATATATCAGAGTCTATATATATATATATATATATATATATATATACATACATACATATATATACACATATATACGTATATATATATACATATATACATACATACATACACACATACATACACATACATATATATATATATATATATATATATACACACACACACAGCCTGTCATAGGAAAACACAGTTCAATTGTGTTACCCTTGTGAAAAAGGTAGGATGAGTTCAAGCTGCAAGCGCTACTTCTTGGTGCATTATGTTTTCACATTAATTTCAGTGAACTGACACAACTGCCTGACACTTAATTATCTCGTCAGGATTCAGCACAGCTTTTCAGCTGCTATCTAACCCGGCAACCCGAGAAACACCATCATATTTATAGCAAAGCTAGAGGGGATGGTTGCTGGAAGTTTCCACACTCACGCATGCAAACAGACACACACACACCTGAGACCTGACCAGCACAAGCGTTGTGTTGCTCCGCTAGCCAATAAACAGCTCTGCTGTGGTTCCCTGATTTGCTTTGCAGCACTTTGGGAATAGTGAGGTAAGAGAGCTTTCACTCTAGCCGCATAATAGTCCAGGTGCTAATCTCATGTGCTTTTCATTCACTCTCAAGACTGACCTAATTAAAGAGAAAAACTCTCAAACTTTGACACAGATGCTTGAAACTAGTTATATTTTGCATGATTTTACTTTGCTGGATTCTCTCCCTTCTCGTTCTTCTCTGTCAGTTTCTCAACAACGGAGTGGCAGCTGTTATTCCCACGGCAAGCTGCCGGTAACCACAACGGTGAGGCATGTCTCCATCCTCCACTGGAGGAGAACGAGACAAAGAGTAAACACAACAGTCTTGAGGGAGTGATACAGGAGGAGAGGAGGAACAAGAAAGAGGAAGATCCCGACAGACAAAAAAGAGACTGTGAGAGGGGCGGAAGAAAGAGCGCTACAATGTGTGAGAGGAGGAAGACAAAAAGAAAGGCCGGAAGAAGGAGAAGAAGGGTGAATGTGACCAGAATTTGAGCCAGAGTGGAAACCAGTGGACAAATCGAAGCGTGAGAAAGAAGTGATGGAGTTGGTGCTGACACAGAATTATCCTGTGGGATGAGGAGGAAGACGGGGAGTGACATGCTGCAGTGATCACCTCCTCTCATGGGTCCAAATGTTTACCTCTACGCATAAACTGATTTTGACACTTCTTAGTCGTTTAATTGGCTCTGCACTTACAACAAACAACTTCCTATTAGTATTCACCAAACCAAATGTTGTTTTGCACACAGTAAAGAGAGGGACACCTCAAGATTTGTTTGAGTCATCTGCAGACATGAAATAAAAATGACTAAGCAGGTTTGGAAGAGGCAAACGTGGATTTCCATTTACTTAATTTTCCAGCACATCAGTTCATGTTGTATGTTGTACTGTGGGTGTTGTTGATGAGATATATACACTTTAAATTAAAAAGCATAATCACTTGCCTCTCTCTGTTGGAATGCAAAAGTACTGTTTCAAATCAAAAGCATCTTAATAAAAATCTGTTTTTCAAAATAAGGTAACTGAGGGATGCCTTTCCATTATAGGCAAAGCAGGTGTAACTAATATGCACAATACAGCTTGCTTGCTTATTTGCAGGGTGCAAATGAGGAGGAAACATGAAGGGAAAATAACAATCTGAGACCCGTGAATAGTGCTCGAGAAATGCAGGATCATGCAGGAAAATAATAGGTAGAAAAAGGAAATGAAATGAAGTGGTTAACCTAGAAAGATAAGAGGTGCAAATGTAATAGATTTCACAGATGAACTGATGTGTTTATGAGGTTATGAGTAGTTTTGAAACGATGCAGGTGATTACCAAAACGCATTACTGTCGCTGGATAAACTGTGAATAATCCCTCGAACCAGCCGTCTCCTCTGAGGCTCTGATTACGGAGGATTTGCAGCAGGTAATCAGTGACGGATTATATTTTCAGCTAACCTTCCTTACCATGCCCAGCAGCCAGGACCGGGTGCTGATCCTCGGCAGGCTTCCAGTAGTCAGCCAGTAAGATAAATATACAGAGAAAATTGTTTTAGTGCCAAATAGTGGATGGACTGAGAAACTATGTCTGCTGAAAAAAAATTAATTAAAGGAACACTTTGAAAACACATCAGATCTCAGTGGGATAAAAATAAAAATCCCACTGGATAGCTATACTGATATGGACTGAGTCATGGGTTAGGAATAAAAGGATGGCACATTGTTTGAAAATGAAAAGTATCAACTACAGAGGGCTGAATTCAAAGACACCCCAAAAATCAAAGGGAAAAATGATGCTGCATCCTTGTCCATTTTGCTGAAATTTCATTGCAGCAGCTCAACATGGTACTCAGTAATTTGTATGGCCCCCGTGTGGTTGTATACATGGGTGACAATGTCCATAATGGTAAATGGCCTTTATTTGTATAGCGCTTTACTTAGTTCCTACGGACCCCAAAGTGCTTCACACTACATTCAGTCATCCACTCATTCACACACTAGTGATGGCAGCTACATTGTAGCCACAGCCACCCTGGGGCGCACTGACAGAGGCGAGGCTGCTGGACACTGGCGCCTACTGACCACCACCAGTAGGCAACGGGTGAAGTGTCTTGCCCAAGGACACAACGACAGACTGTCAGAGCCGGGGGCTCGAACCGGCAACCTTCTGATTACAAGACGAACTGCCAACGCCCCATAATGGTCTCTTGGGGGATCTCCTCCCACATCAATGAGCTTCCGGATAGTCTGAGGTGCAACCTGATGGGGTCGGGGGGGGGGGGGGGGGGGTGTCAGGTTGGACTTGATATAGTCCATCCATATCAAGTAAGTGTGGGGACGAGTCAGTGGAATCCTTCATCCTCCTGCCACATGAGGTCAAGCATTGTCGTGCACCATGAGGAATGCTGGACCACGTGCACCAGCGTAGGGTCTGCAGGGTTAATGTGTTGTTGCCTAGCCCGTAGAAGTCGGTGCATCCCTCCATGGGTATACCTCCCCAGACCATCACTAACCAACAAGTCATGCTAACCAATCTTATAGGCAGCACAGCATTTTCCAGACCCTTTCGCATCTATCATGTGTGCTCAGGGTGAACCGGTTCTCATCTGTGAAATACACAGAGCACCACTGGTAGATCTGCTAATACCGGTATTTTATAACCCATGCCAATCAGGCTGCAAGCACAGGACCCACTAGAGGGCGTTGGGCTCTCAGGCCACCCTCATGATGTCCATTTCTGATTGCTTGGTGAGAGACTTTCACACCAGTGGCCTGCTGGAGGTCATTTTGTAGCTCTGGCAGTTTAGGAGGAGCAGATACACTTCCTGATGATGGGTTAAGGACCTTCCCGAGCAGGGGTGGGCAACTCCAGGCCTTTCCTTGATCCACCACAGACGATTTTAATGGTTAAATGACCTCCTCAACATGTCCTGAAGTTCTCCAGAGGCCTGGTAACGAATTAATCATGTGATTCAGATGTGTTGACCCAGGGTAATATCTAAAACCCGCAGGACACCGGCCCTCGAGGCCTGGAGTTGCCCACCCCTGTTCTACAGCCATGTCCACCTGTGCAACCTCTGGAGTGCCTACCAGCAACGACACGGACCCTAGCCAAATGCAAAACAAGAGAAAAACAGTCAGAAAAGATGAGGACAGAAAAATGTCAGTGGCCTCCACGTGCATCATGCTCTAGTGAGCCTGTCGTTGATTTCATTCACACCAAAGCAGCTGAAACTGATTAACAAATCCCTCTGCTACTAATCCGACCAGATCAATATCCAACAAGGATAACTGCTTTGGTGCTATACTCTGATTAAAAAGTGTTCCTTTCATTTTTTGACTGTGACACAGTCAAAGAGGGTTACACACACACACACACACACACACACACACACACACACAAATACAGCACAAGTCAGCAGAAAAAGTACAACAACAGAGTACAACACGTGCACAGCACCAAGTGCCTGTAACAGTCCTTTGTTGCCATGTGCTCTATCAGATATAAAACGACTACTTTTAAGAGGGAAGGCTGCAGGCTGCTCTCTCTTAATAATGCATCAGGGCAATAACATGTGTGCATTATACTGAGTGAACCAGGCAGGCTCAGAGAGAGTAATGACTGACATTTTTGTTACTTCAAGACCACATGGTTAGTCGCATTAATCTTGAGCTATTTCTAAAGCAAGACAGGCCACCTCCCCCACATGAGATGTGTTTTAACTTTTCATTCAAGCACTCGGTGACTTTAGGAAAGACTCTTGCTCCTGTCTGCTCTGATCATGTCTTTATGATGTTAATATTGTTATTGATGTCCTTGGGCAGATTGTTTCCTAAAGAGAGGTCAGAGGTGAGGCACTGCTGTGGAACGGCACGGATTATGATGAAGATTAAGGAAATGACGTTGTCCCTTTCAATCATTCTTTTCCTGTTTAGATTCACCGAATTAGATGATACCATTCTTGGGTATTTCCAATTTACAGTATCTTATACTTTGACTTTTCTACTATTCAGAGGCACATACAGTAAATTCACCAAGTTTAGTGTTCTTTCACTTCGTGTAGTGTCTTATGGATTCACTCAAACCCAAGTACAGACTGAACAACAGCTGTTCCTCTGTTGTCTGTTCTTATCAGATCATTGCCATCGTTGCTTTGACATTTCCTACCCTAATAAACACTGCTGTAGACTAAGTACCAACTTGGGGAGGCAACAGCACTCCTCAGCAGCAGCAATCTCTCTCAGCAGGTCAATGCACCCTGACAGAGTTCAAAACTGATCAGAAAAGACTTGAGAAAGTGGCTCGAATATCAGCAACAAAGCCCATGTACAGCGGCCCACCTTACAACCCACTGGATCCAACAGACACCAAAGGATACCCACAGATTTACAAAGTGTACCTGCACTATAGCAGACTGGCAGAATATTTTAATCCACAATGAAAAAAAAACAACATATTAGTGTATTAGTAAAGTGAAAACTGTTGGACCCGTGATGGAGTGTCATCCTTTCCAGGTTACCTTGCCTTACCTTCTAATGTTAGCAAGGCTAAGTTCTAGCCACACTGTGATCCTGGTTGGAAAGGTGGTTGAATAGATGGGTAGATTATATTAAAATCAAGCACAACAGTTTATTGTTTAGTGCTACAGCACTTGAGGAAGTTTCTCTTGGCAATTCAGTATCTCTACTTGCTGTAAATAGTCTGAATTCAAGAGGGTGTGAAGGCAATGCTCTGCCTCAGTCATATTCAATTAACTCAAACCCCATTACACAGCTAAAGGTGTTAAATAATGGACACTTTTCATTACAAATGAATGGAAGGCACTGTAAGTGCCTCAAAATCCAGGGGGAAAAACTACATTAATGGCAAATTAACCAACAGCAGAAAGGAAGATGTTGCAGACTTGTTGGTGATGGTGAATAATTACCATCCATCGCAAAAACCAACCAAATGAATCAGGAAAGGTTACAGTCCATCAATGGAGGTTAGACATTTATTATTCAATGCTCAGTCTTATATCAGTTATGAACAAACAATATAGCATTACATCCAGATCATTGTATAGTATTCCCTTTATATCTCACAGTCATACACTACATACACAGTGTGAACAAGACTGGCTACACATCTTGTCTAATATATCACATGCATACATCACTAACTGATGTGTACAAACACAGCTGCAGTTTTTGATTAAACTGGTTCAAAAGTGAAAGATGGTCTCATTACTGGGTGAAACTGGAGGCAAGGAAATGGGGCACTGAGGCAAAAGGAATTGAAGAGGGAGGGAGGACATAACAGCCAAAAGCTGTAGGGCCGGCCTGAGGGAGTCACACCAAATGTCTGCGAAGAACGAAGTTGAGCAGTGTTTGTGCATGATGCTAAAGTGAACAGTGTCCAGCGTTATGCTAATGTGTTTGTGTCAGAACACAGTAGTGTGCAGGTATGTTTGAATGGGATTTTTTTAAGGTAAGTGGGACAAAAACAAAAGGTTAAAGCTCAAAGCTGACACGAAAAAAAAAACCCAGGGGCTCTATGCCTTTGGGAAGGAAACTAGCTAACGGCATTAGCACACAGACTGGCCTTCTCTTCCCTGACTGTGTGCCAAAGCAGCATAATGATGCACTCGACTAAAACAGTGTCACGGTAAAGAATTAAAGATCCTGATTGAGGAAATAGTTATAATTTAAAAGAGTTTTAACAAATGTGTAAAAAATCTGACCACCGTATTAACTCTAGTAGCCCGTTGACTAGCAAAGATGCTAATTCTTTAGCATTCAAATTTAGTATTAAACCAATATAATTTAAAGTTGGATCAAAATAAAATGTCAAATCTAGATGTCAGACTGTAATCAGCAGAGCAATACTTTGGACTAAATGCAAATATTAGCATGCTAACAGCGGATTTTATCATAGAAATTCTATATGATCGGCAACATTTGCGAACCTGCTATAAACACAAGGTTCAACTGGGCCATAAACTGGGTCATAAACTGGGTCATATACTCCCATTTAGCCATCTACTCAAACCTGAAGAACTGGAAAAATGTTAGATGTTGGACCTAGACACCGTTCAGAAAATTATAAAATTAACACACAGATTTTTATAATTTCTTGATTAACTATTGTACGGATCTGATTTTTTATTTATTTTTTTAAATAGACTATGCAAATACTTTTACATTTATTTTTCACTTACTACCCTTTACATGCCAAACTATCAAAATATAATTATTTCACTGCCTTACTGGTGGTTGTTGCCAGGCCGGCGGTGTTTTTTCAAATTCTTCATTCCATATTTAGGGGCAACTCAAATAAAATTCCACGAACGATACAAATTTTTCAAAGTTAAGTTACATATGGGCGACATGTGTTGACACCCAAAATAAACACACATGGACAATTTAACATTGCACTTGCGGGGGATGAAAAATACGGAAATCAAAAGAATTTATAATAAAATGTTAATAATCGCAGTGTAAGACGATGCTCGTGCAAAGACTGGCCCACTCATGAAGGAGGAGATACATACATCCTATAATTGTTATATTAAGAAGACTGGACTCCTCTTTTTCCCCTAGCCTCAGAAGGTGATCCCACCAATATACTTAAAATAAATTAATATTAAGCTGACATCTGTAAACGGTTTTAAAATCTTTGTCTTAGCTCATCTATAAAGACACTGTACATCATCTGTAAAGCCACTGACAACATGAATTTCTACAGTAGAGTAAGAGTCCACATATCAAAAGCTTTGCACAAAAAGAAAAAACGAATTTGAAATACTGTAGCCTACTTATTCACTTGCATACACAGATACATTTCCTGCGAACAGCAGAGAAAAGAGTTGCATTATTAAATTGGACTTCCACATGGAAATCTCAGATCTGCTTAGAAATGTGACTTCTGGCAAGCGGTGCATGACTTGTGTTTGATTTCTCACTAAAATTTTAAAATCTAAAAACTCTCATTTAGGATGCGATGACATTTTCCATCCAAAACCCAAAAGAACAGTACAAAATAAATCCAAGCTCAAAGTGCAAAGAGGAAAACCTTTCTAGTACAGAAAATAAACAACGGCTGATACGTTACACATGAAGTAAAATCCTTAGAAAGTAGTTGCATTGATGTCGGCGTCACAGGAACTAAAGGTTTTTATATACACGTAAAATAGAGTAAAAGTGCATTTAAACATAAAGAGATGAAAAATGGGATGTACGTTTCTCCTCAAAAACAGGAATGGAAAAACCTCGAGTACCCAATAGTCATGACTTTATGATGTTCAAGGACATTAGATAGTGTTAGCTGGATATGGAATGTGTTGGACTTTTGTTTCTCAGTGCTTTTTTCCTCTCTTTGCTCCTCCCTCAGCCCCAATAAGCTGAGGCAGATGGCCAGCCTCAGTGGGCGTAGTCAAGCCAGAGGTCATTTCCTGTTAAAAGGGGGTTTTTCCTTGCCACTGTTGCCAAGTGCTTAACTCTTTTTTTCCCCCCTTTAAAATATTATAGTTTCGATCTTACTATGTAAAGTGCCCTGAGATGACTTGTGCTGTGATTTGGCACTATAAAAAGTATTGAATTAAATTACTTGGACCAAGCTGACCTGCGAGGAGTATGTTGATATTTTTGGCAAGTAAAATTATTTGAGACTGGTGAGTTTCACCTCTGAGACCAACGTTGGAAATAAAGGCTCAAATCTATAACACACTACACAAATAAGCATGCACATGTAGGTCTACTCTATGGAGCATGGCACAGAAAATCATCCTATCCTACTGTTGACCTATATGAAAAACCAACCAAACTGTTATTAGTTTCAGAGATTTCCTTTTTGAGAACAAAGAACAGCGCCATTAAATCGTCAGATATATTAAAATGCCAAAAAAATAACACATACTGAGTCTGTGATGGGGACTTGATATGAAGGGTTTCATTTTTCAGCAGCCTGAATAGACACAGTCTTTCATCAATAAAGACTTGAATCACAATAAAAGACAAAAAGTTGTATAAAATTCAGTTTCAAAAGATAACAGTTTACATGATGTGTGTGAAGGGGGCAATCAGACAGACAATACAGGCAGCCAGTGCTCATCGAAGGATGGACGTAGGAGAGGACAAGACAGGACTCCCAAAACGTCATCCAATAGTTATTTTCTTTGAGAAAACATTTAAATGAAACCCACGTTTCTCTTCTCAGCCATCTTTGACCTCTCTCACCTCCATCTTTCATCAGCACTTGTGGTCAGTAGTAAAATTCACATACAGCTAAATACCTACACAGTACACACAAACAAAGTACCATCGTTTCCCCCTTCGATGAGGACGAGAAAAGAAAACAAAGACCGCTGCTGTTAAACTGACAAAAAAGTAAAGAGGAAAAAAAATCAAAATATATACAGCCAAACAGAGAGCTCTGCTAGAGACAGAAACTGATATTTAACTTAAATGTACCATTCAGTTTGTACATCACAATGCCACACACCATTTTTGCTATCCAATACAGTGAAGGAACTGTGTGGGAAGGGCATATTTAAGCTAACATAAAATGTACATGTACCTTATGTCCATTTAAAAAAAAAATGGAAACATGCAAGTGGTATTTTTGAGGCTTTAGTGAAGTTCAAGCAGCATTAAATAATTAATACCACGCTAATAGAAAGCCTTAATTTAAACAAAAGAAGAAAAATGAGTGCATTTTTACATTAAGATGTCATAGTGCCGCTCTGTGTCATCATCAGACTGTCGTCTACAGTAATGACACTACTTTAGCTTTTGATGTCAAACTAACTGCACCAACAGAAGTGCATACACACCAACTCTCTCCATTTAGTAGGAAGTATTACTGTCCCCACAAGCAGATGCCTCATCAACAGATTAAGTTCTGGCCACAAACACATACACACTCGAATTTCCTTGAGTGTCGTAATCTCTGATATTTGGAAAAAAATTATTTTGATTTGTCCCTATTGTGCGTTAAATACGCATCTACGTGGAGCAGATTGGATGGGATGAGGATTTTAGAGTCTTTGGGTTCCTGAACCAATAAACTGTGTAAATGTGTCGAGAAAGATGCCCACATGTTTTAGAAAGCGAGTGTTGCGTCACCAAAACTCCTCATAATTTGTAGCCAGATGGATGTGCGCTCATGCCCCCTCCCTCCTCTGCCCCTTCCTCATTGGCTGCAATTTCATGGAGGGTTAAAGGGCAGAGGCTTCATCCCCACCAATGACGCGGCAAATCCAGGTGTGCATGTGCAGGCGTGTGTGTTGGGGTACAGTCTAATAGGATTATCAGGCTGCATGCACAGACAGCTCAAATCACCAATTTAAAAAAAAATAAAATGGATAAGGCTGTAGCACCACCTGCTGGTCAGCCGCTGTCATTACAGCTAAAAGTTCAGCTGTAATGGAATTTTAAAATCACCCTTTTCCCGTTTTATCCGTCCTGATACTCACATGCTCACATCTGATGCACTTTTCTAACCTCATAACAACTGGGAAAAATAAAAATCTCCTTTGGCTGTTTCATTTCCCCGTCTTTCTCGAGGAGATAAAGCTGTGAAGAAATAAAGCTGATCACATTTGTAGTGAGAAGTACCCTTTACCATTACTCTCAGCAGCTGGGAGCTACTTATGTGGTTTATAATTATGCTCCCCCCTCTGCACAGGTTAAAGCTTTCCAGAAACGTCCAAAAAAAAAAAAAAAAGAGGTTAAAGCCATTATAAGCCTGGAAATAAGATGACTGACCACACAAAATAGGAATGACGGGGGGTGACATTAAAAGCAAGACAAGAAAAGAACAATAAAACAAAACAGCTCTGGTTACGATTCTTATGAATTATTCCAACATAATCCACAATGAGTTTTCTGACAAAAACGGCCAAAATAAAAAATAATATAGCTCTGTAGACAAGACCAAAAAAAGGTCAGGATTAAAAAGAAAGAATAAAATTAGTAAATATTCTACATCATTACTATCCCACATTACAATCACTATAGACCCCTGTTGTATATTCCTTTGAACGAGTAAAAGTTTTAATTGAACAACATTTCTGCGTCTGACAAGACGGGCGTGGTGGACGACGAAGTGGAATCGGCCAGAGAGACGGTGCTATTGTCCCGGCTCATGTGCAAAGTGCTCCGACTGGGCGTTGAGGAGTTAGAGGGCGTGGAGCAGTTGGAGGGTGGGCCCGAGCCTGTACTGGGACTGCTATGATTGGACAAGGCGGAGAACAGCGCGTTCTTTTGGAGATTTTTGTTTTGCAGCTCGAGCTGTAGGTGCTGGCAGATCTCCTCGGGAAGGCGGTGATACTCCTCTTCCAGTTTCCGATCCAACTGAGACTTAAGCTGCAGACGACACAGAGGCAAAATATTAACACATTTTCATTTCAGCTACAACAGGAAATGACTGGAATAAAGAAACTGACTGTATATAGAAGATAGCTGTAACCATCGTATCTATTTGAAATCAGACATTAAAAAAAAAGTATTCGCTGAGGCGGTAACTGAAGGTGGAAGCAGCCTCATTATTCACATTGACTTCTACAACAGCTGATCTCCTATTTGCAACCAGTGGAGTCGCCCCCTACTGGTCAGTAGAAACAATGCAGGTTTAAAGAACTTCAGAATCAGAATCAGAATCAGAATACTTTATTGATCCCTGGGGGAAATTTTTTTTGTTTTGTTACAGTGCTCCATTATAAACCAACATTAACAAGACAGACAATACACTAACTAAGAATAGTACAATATATACACACACACACACACACACACACACACACACACACATATATATATATATATATATATATATATATATATATATATATATATATATATATATACACACACAAAGTCACTCATTAATAAATAGCTGGAAAAGAAACATGTGTAGTTGTAGCAGTAACCAGTGTGTTAAGTGGATGCATTGTACAGGGAGATGGCCACAGGAAGGAAAGATTTCCTGTGTCGTTCAGTGGTGCTTTTCGGTACTCTCAGTCTCTCACTGAACGTGCTCCTGTAACTGACCAGCTGACCACTGGTTTCATTTTTGTGATCCTAAAGTGAGAGTTTAAAAATAAACCCCTGGGCTTATCTTTGTCATTTCTTAATTTCTATTTATAGAGATGCCAGCATTGTTGCTACATGTATTTCTAACCAAGTTGGGGATTTTTTGCAGATCAAACTTTTTTAGTCTCGCTTCTTTTGCTCACCTGTGGAAGCTCCTCGTCTATGTGTTGTAGGACGTCCCGATGCCTCTGCAGCAGCTTGTCGTCTCTCCTGGTCTGCGCTTCCTCCAGCTGGGATACAGAAAGGAAAAAGGAAAGGGGGAAAATGTTGAATTTAAAAAACCCACACGCCATCAGACTGTTTAACTCCTATATATATATATATATATATATATATATATATATATATATATATATATATATATATATATATATATATATATATATATATATATATATATATTCTAACTCTGTAACGTCTGTCGGTGCTGTGCTTTTTTGGAAACCAAATTTCCCAGAGGAACCCACCCGAGGGATTAATAACGTTTTTATCTATCTATCTTTATCAAAAACAAAGACAAAGGAAGTGCTTTGAAGTTGATATCAATAATAGAAATATGAGCTATAAACAAGAAAAATGGACTGCTGGTGATAAAAGATGAAGTGTGTGTGTGCTAGAGTACTTACCCCACGGATTAAAGAGACAGAATCTTGAATGTGTTTCCTGTTGATCTCATTCAGTTCCCTAAAGAGAAAAATATAAGGATGAAAAGAAGAGTGAGGAATTCAATTCTTTAAGATAAGGCTCTTTTTCTTTACTAATGCTTAAAAAAAAATTATTACGATTCAGCCTTGTCTTTTTCACGGTTCTTGGCTTCACTGATGCTGTTTAGTCGTTTCCTGTCCAGGATCTTCTGGAGCTCTTTCTTCTCCCTGCAGACACAGTGACACACAGATAGTAGGTCCAGACAAGGACTATCAAATCAATCTTGCAGATAAAGCAAAAATGATATAATGAAACCATAGTAGCTAAAAGGAGATTGTCATCCCCCAAACATCTGATACAAATTCCTTCTGACTCAGCTTTTTTCATTTGATCATTCATGTTAAATTATAATAACATAATACAAACAAAACAAAAACTAGAAATAAATCTAAAACAGGAGTGTTCTCTTTTTTTGGTTTCAGTAAGACGTCTGGCTGCTGACTCAAACAAGTATATTATTAAAAAAAATGGTGCAGAGCTTTTTACAATATTGGCCAAACTTTATACACAAGGCGCTCAGATGTGGTGTTTTCAGTTCGGTAGACATATATGATCCATAAGTCATATTTAGCTGCTGTGGCATCCAGCATTTAATATCCATTTAATAGTCCTTTAATGTACTGATTTTAGGAACGTTGGTGGGATTTTAAAACATTTAAAAAGACATACATCTTCGTCCGTATAGCAGTGAACATTCACACTATGCCTGCATGATTGACACGCGCAACATCCCCCCCCCCCAGTGTAGAAATGGACTGACTTACTTCTCACATAGCTCCTTGACCTTTTTCACCTGAGCTGCTTGGCATTCGCTGGCAATCTCCTTCAACTTCTGGTGGGCCTAGAAACACAGCCCAGAAAAGACGGCCTGTTAGCAAATCACTGCACTTTCTACAACATTGCTTCAAATCACTGACATTTGTTTATGCACAGTTCTATTAAGGTAACACCACAGCATTTCAACCAGGTTGAGGTCTGGACTTTGATTGGAGCATTGTGACGCAACTACTCAGGCACTCTGTTGTAGGTTGCCTGCTGTGCTTGAGCTCAATGACCTGTTTCGTGACCCAGTTTCAGCCAAGCTTTAGCTTTTGGACAGATGTCCTCACTTTTGTCTCTAGAATACTTTGGTGTACAAAGGAGTTCATGGTTAGTTCAGTGACTGCAAGGTACCCAGGTCATCACACCTCCACCACCATGCTGGGTGTGAGTCATAAACTTTAACATTTAACACGCTAACTGATGTCTGCAGAGCCTGAGATGAAGTTTTGGCAGTTTCTCTGAGCATTCCTCGGTTTGAAGATCGTGGCATTGTGTTAACACACACGACAATGCTCCAGCACAGAAAACTGACAAAACATTCGCTTTTCTGGAAGTTTTCACAGTACCTGAAGATAAATAATCAAGTGCGCTTGATTAGCAGCCTGGCATGTGCTTACCAATTACAATTACACTTTTAAATCTTATGGAAGTACTAGCTGTTCACAGCACTGTACATGCAAGAGCTGTGTGTGTATGAGAGAGAGATTACCTCTTGCAGGTGTGTTTTTTGCTTCTCTCTTTCGATTGCAAAAAGCTCTTCACGTAGTTTTAGGAGTTGCTGCATGTGAATGTCTTTCAGCTGATTCTTCTGCTTCTCCAGATCATCCAAGGCAGCCAACTCGCTCTGCACCAGTTCCTGGGACTCACTGAGGTACAATTTCAGGTAAGCTCTTTCACATCTTCTACAAAGTATCTCCTTCTTAACACATTTCATTAGCATTCTTTTGAAAAACTATTCTCCATCACTGGTTCCTTTTTTCATATTTTAGGATTTTCCCCCCCAACATCAGGGAAAAAACTGCCCAGTTACACCCCATGTCCACTCTTACCTTTTCTTGAAACTGCGTTTGAGTTGTTTCTCAATCTGGCTGCGTTTCCTTTGGGTGTCAGACTGAAGCTGGGTTTTCTGGTCCTTACTTAGATTAGACACCTACACAAACCACAAAAACCAATTTATTTTTGCAGCACAAAGGCAACAAGCAACAAACTGATACTTCAATTACTAGTTTCGATAATTGAATCCGTCTGTGTACCTTCTTCAGATGTTTCTTGCGCAGCTCTTTGAGTTCTTTTTTTTGTTTTTTAAGGAGCTTTTCATAATGTTTATTCTGCTGCAGCTCCTCTACAGACTGAACCTTGACATCTGACAAACACACAAACCAGCATAAATGTTGCTGTAAACTTGTCATTTCCATCTTGGCCAGCCTGACCATAAAATAATTTTTGCACACTTAGCTGTGTGTGAGATTTCTGTGAAATGAGTGAAATGAATAAGCTGGGATGACCTTACCTGTTAGGACAGTACCTATGAGGTCCTCCTTCTGAGATTGTACTACGCACAAAGAGAAATAAACACAAGAGGAGACACACACTCAGGGCGCATGAAATGGATGATGGTCAGATGCAAATAAACAGAACTTGATGCCACTGCTAGAAAAAAAGGACTGTAAAAGTCTTATTTTGAAAAGCCTGACGCTTTAACTTGTGAAAAACTGACATAGCGGATGTGGATGAATCACACACACAGTGAAAGTAGGTCATTTCACAGCTTTATCAAAGACACATATGTGAACATATTTCGTGAGGTAATTTCAACATATAATAGAGTCTTGGACCAAGACGCCACAGTGCTAATACACAGCAATACAGTTTCAAGATATCACAATTTCTATTACGCTATAGATGCAACTATAACAAGCAAACACATGTGCAGGTCTGTAGAATCTGTATACTTAATCATTTAGACGTGACTCTACCTGGTGCAGGTAACTTGATGACATCAGGGGGATCTTCCTTTGGGGGGGGATAAGGTGTTGGGGAAGGAGAGGGGATTCCAAATCCTGGATTGAGTTCTCTCTTGTTCTCTCCTTCTTTGGGCTGGTTGGTGAGAGGCTGGGTGAAAATGACATGTAATGAATTAAAACCTACAATAAAAGTGTACAGGCGAAAGCAAAAATAGAGTGTGGGTGAACTAATGTGATCAACATACCTGTCTCACCTCACTGTTGTCTTCTAAGAGACTAGCTAGCTGTGTCTCTCTCTTGTGCTTTTCACTGATATGCTTAATAGGGTTGGTGAGAGCTTCTGCATACTCTGAAGACACACACAGATATCCATGAAACAATATACAAGTTAGTGTAACTTATAGTGCTGTAAACATGGCTGACAAAATAATAATATGAGAATAGTTTTCATTCTTAGGGTAGATTCATTGTTTAAGTCTGTTTGTGGGAGTCATGCTAGCCTTTGCCCTCCATTTTGCCATGCTAAGCTAGGCTAGCTGGTTGCTAACTTTGATACCGCTCATGTCTGTAAACAGTTTAATTTCAGGAAAACAGTAAATAAGTGAATTTCAAAACTAACCTTAAACTATTAAAATTCTTCCTTTAAAGCCACATGTTGCCATGTATATAATATCATAACAACTAGCCAATAAACAGAGAAGACAAACATTTTAGCTAAAAGTTAGCTAAAGGTAACAATTTCAATTTCTACTTTTTTTTTTTTTTAGCTAAAAAGGTATGAGACTTAGATAAGTAAGTATTTCCACAAAAAGTTATTGCTCAACAGATACAATACATATAAAGAAAATGAAAGTAATTAAAAAATAATAATTAAAAAATCCAGATCCAAACACTGAAACATGGTTTGACCAAATAATAAAACACCTTCATATGCAAGTGGGCTAGAGACAAAACTATACACGAACATGTGCTGGCTAGTGTCATCTTCAGGGTGGTCAGGTGACCACACAGCTAAATCTGCTACTAATTATTGTTTAAAAGTTGCTTCTTTAAAAGTGTTATCTATAAGCTAGGTCGAGGATATATTGGGCAAAAGTTGCTGAATGCAAGAAGAAAAGAGAAATGCCTCAAAGGTTTGTGGATGTAGTTTATTTTTAGCCTGTTTGTGTGACATATTAATCCAGAGTGATGCTTGCATGGTGTCATTACCCTGGTGTTCATTAGGGATGTAGTCCTGAGCTTCAGTATAAACCAGAAGTGACGGCAGCATAAGCGGCTGGTTTAGCTCATTCTTCAGGTTGATGTAATGGTAGCCTAGAAGGAGGAAGAAATAAATAACTGATGTTAGTACAGATGGTAAAAGACCATGTACGATGTTCCCACTGAGTGCAAATAAAGTATCAGTGATGGCCTCTGATAGTGACTGTTTGATGCCAAGAGTGTTTATTTCCTTACCCGGCCTAATAGCCGAAACAGGGAGAATCCGGTGTCCAATGAACTTGCCGTTTTCCTCAAACACAGCTATTCTCAGAGAGGCCAGTGTAGGGAGGACCACCTGGAGAATGTTGACACCACAAGAGAAGTTTAGAGAGCAAGAGATAAAGGTTTAAAAGATATGCGAACCCTGCTCTGTTTGTCTGTTACCTTGTTAAAGACAAACATTTCATCATCCCACACAGGGTCCAGCGAGTTCCCATTAGATGTTTTGGTTCTGTACTTCCTTTTTGTGTCAGCTGGAAGTCCAAAAATGTCCACTTCCACATACACACCAACCTTCTTATCTGTCAGGAACTGGCCTGAGATCACCTGGTTGGGTTACAAATTTGTCATTTTTTCACTCACGGGAGCAACGAAATTGCAAATACTGAACTCAGATGTGTCTTACTTTAATTTTGACCGTGTTAGCGACTATGCCGTCTACTATGTTTTCTGTGAAAGGGTCAAAGTGTTTGTCTGTCCTTCTCATGAACTCTGGCTTCAACAGGTAACCGCTCAGGCCATTATACTCAAACACACCCATGTTCAGCTGCATAGGAAGGTCTAAGAGTAAGGAAGAACAAAACAGAGCAGATATTGGTATCAACCAGCATCAGAATTCCAACCTTTAATTGACTAAAGACTTTGAAAGATTAAATTAAAACAACTTTACAAATACATAAACCACAGTAATGATAAATGCATATTATTCATAGCTATTAATAATTGTTAGAGTGTTTAGATGGTGCCACCAGGTGTTTGCAGGGTTTACTTAGCATCTTTTCACTCAAAGCTTAATTTTAGGCCGGTTGAATTTGTCACCATTAAGGCCAATAAAAAATGGGTTGCCCATACTCAGGTGCCAGTTCAATCCAAGCAAACACTACGATGGCATGGCTTCAGCCTGTGCTGGGGGACAATGTTTGTGTGTGTGGCATGAAGATTTGTTGTCCACTCTGAGTCCCATTGCATGTAAAGCATGTAAAAGGGTGGGCCATTTATATGGATACACCGTAATAACATGGGAATGGTTGGTGATATTAAAGTCCTGTTTGTGGCACATTAGTATATGTGAGGGGGCAAACTCCTCAAGATGGGCGGTGACCATGGTGGCCATTTAGAAGTCGGCCATCTTGGATACAACTTTTGTTTTTTCCATAGGAAGAGGGCCATGTGACACATCAAACTTATTGGTAATGTCACAAGAAAAACAATGGTGTGCTTGGTTTCAACGTAACTTTATTTCATGAGTTATTTACAAGTTTCGCTTTGTTCACAGCCATTGACATGTCGAAGAGGTTAACACGTGAGAAGCGGATGGAAATTGTGTTGATATCTGGTGAACGCAGTAACCGGGTCATTGCAGCAGATTTCAATGCAAGACACCCTACGAGACCACCCATCTCCCATGCTACAGTCAGCAAACTGCTTGCTAAGTTTCGTGAAACTGGTTCAGTGTTGGATTTGCAAAATGTGGACGCAAGAAAACTGTCACTAATGAAGAAACATCAGTGGCTGTCCTAGCTTCATTCAGCAAGAGCCCACAGCGTAGCACTTGCCGCATGTCACTGGAGAGTGGCATTAGTCGAACATCCCTTCGGCGGATATTAGCTACTCACGAATGGCACCCTTACAAACTTCAGCTACTGCAGCATCTCAACGAGGATGACCCAGATTGGCGCACAGAATTTGCAGAATGGGCAAAACAAAAACTGGAACAGGACCCTCAGTTCACGCAGAAGATTTTGTTCAGTGATGAGGCAAACTTTTATGTGAATGGTGAAGTTAACAAACAAAACCACCGCTATTGGTCTGACACTAACCCACATTGGATGGATCCCTCCAAGACTGTTGGAACAACAAAAGTGATGGTTTGGTGTGGTATATGGGGTACAACGATAGTGGGTCCATTCTTCATCAATGGAAACCTCAAGGCCACTGGATATTTGAAATTGCTACATGATGATGTGTTTCCCTCTTTATGCACTGAAGCTGGCACGTTCCCTGAGTTTTTCCAGCAAGATGGTGCACCACCACATTATGGGTGCCAGGTCCGAGCATTCCTAGAAGAACAGTTTCCTGGAAAGTGGATTGGTCGTTGTGGGCCAGTTGAATGGCCCCCAAGGTCTTCCGATCTGACCCCCTTAAAACTTTTATCTTTGGGGTCATCTGAAGGCAATTGTCTATGGTGTGAAGATACAAGATGTGCAGCACCTGAAACTACGGATACTGGATGCCTGTGCTGGCATTTCTCCTGCGGTGTTGCTATCAGTGTGTGAAGAGTGGGAGAAGAGGGTTGCATTGACAATCCAACACAATGGGCAGCACATTGAACACATTTTATAAGTGGTCAGAAACTTGTAAATAACTCATGAAATTACGCTGAAACCAAGCACACCATTGTTTTTCTTGTGACATTACCAATAAGTTTGATGTGTCACATGGCCCTCTTCCTATTGAAAAAACAAAAGTTGTATCCAAGATGGCCGACTTCTAAATGGCCACCATGGTCCCCACCCATCTTGAGGAGTTTGCCCCATTCCCATTTTATTATGGTGTATCCATATAAATGGCCCACCCTGTATAAAAGTAGCTCCATGTAGAATGAGGACAGCTTGAAGTTATAGGACATCATCAATATTTTTTGGGTTAGGGTTTGAATACTTGAGTCTTTTTGGTGTTCCAAGTTAGTCCCAATTTGTTCCATGATGTGAATGCAAAGGGTTTGCTGTCTTACAGTTTAGGCTTAACTTTTAAACACATCCAGTTTCTTTATGTCCAAGACTAAAAGTAGCACAACTTACCAAGTGTCTGGAAGTTTAGCGCCACCATCTGGCATCCGACGTTCCAGAAAAGCTGAGGCATGTAGTTGGAGCTGTCTACTCTCGTTCCTTTAGGATAGATTCGGCTCAGCTGGTTCTTATTGTACCTGGAGGAGTCCTGCTAAGGATTAACACTGTATACAGAGGTAGAGTCTTGCACATGTGCAGAGACTATTTATTTATTACACACTGTAAACTGCACCAGAAAAAAAAGAGTCACTGGTGTTTGGTCTAAGGTCGAGATCAAAACCAGATGAGACATTTTCCTCCATCAATAATGTCAAAAACTGTTGAGAAGGACTGACAGCGCAGCTGATATTTAGAGAAACAGTTGTTTGGTTGATTTTCTACAGTCAGATGAGAAAACTGATACTACTTTCAATGTCCGCTAAAACTGAGGCTACGGCTGATGGGCGGTTAACTTGAAGCACGAAGATTAGAAATGAGGGAGAAAAGCTAGCCCGCCTAACTACACAGACGGGAAAGTATGCCTACCAGCGGTTTTTGTGCGTTTAATCTTTATTCCTAAGATTTGAGAAAGTCAGTACACCCAGTAAATAATAATTCAGCAAGTAAATTCTCATGACACCATAAATTGTACTTTTTAAACCTTGCCCAAATACTCCTTTTTACCACTTTTAAACTTAAGCTTGCAAGGATACTCAACAAACTCTATAGGGAAGCTCTTCAGGGCATCCATGCCTTTGGTTTCAACAAACGATGACATCTCAAAGAACCTCTTCCTCTCTGTTGAAAGAAATGAGAAGCAAAGGGGGAAAAAAACAAGTCAGAATAACCTGTGACAAGATGATGCTACCTGTGAGTGAGTCTGTTTGGCTAATGAGCTACACCATAAACACGGCTGCTCCTCTCACTCGCAGTTTTTGCCTGATAAAGTGAATGCATCCTTCCTTTTCCGTTAAGCACGCACACGCACTCACACACACACTTACTAGCTGCCCATTCAAAGGTCTTAAATTTGACGGGTTCAATGTAGTTGACGAGATTTGACATCTCCTCCGTGGCGTTCGCCTCGCTGCTGGCGGTACCCTGCGGGAGGCAGATACCACTAATCCGTAAAGCAGCCTAATACCAGCCAGTCAAACAATCCATCAGTCCTCTTGCTGGCACCTACCTCGTCGGAGTTTGGCTTTTTCAGCTCTGCCACTACCGACTCGTCCTCGTCCTCCTCCTCGCTCTCTCCTTCACCTCCTGGTAGGGTGTGATTAAAAAAAGTAACTTTACATAAGACAACTTCTACAATGTGCTGGGATCCTTTGTTTCTTCAACCCACCAATGGACTTCCGAGGCTCGGAGTCTTTCACCATCCTTTCAGCCAGCTTTTCCTCTCCATTGGACAGGAGTTGGCTTCCCTCTTCTGTCAGAGGGCAGTCTACACACGCAACAGCAAACTATCAGCTTAACAGGAATTCTTTTGATTGTCTACATCAACTTCGTTTTCAGTTGCAATCATTTACCACATTACAAAGGCTAAGTTGATGTTATTATCCTAGCAGGGGAGAACAGGTGGTTGCCTGCACTTTACCGTTGTGAGGCGAAGACTGCTCCCCTGGCTCTTTGCGCCTTATGCTGCCACTCTCAGAGGGTCGGTGATGGTGATGTTTCTTCTTGTTTTTAATAAGGATCTTCCCCATCAATTCCTGCGGCGAAGGCAGCAGCTGACCTTCACTCAGCTAAAATCACAAGGATAACACCATGCTGTCAGAGGGAGGAGAATAATGTAGTCGCATTGTCGAGCTTCTTGATATTTAAATATAATGAGAAGAGGTATTTTAGAGCTACACATCTTTGACCAGAAAATACGATTTTTGTGCTCCTTCTTTTCTGCAAGTTTTGCCCTGTTGAGCTCTTTTTCTTTATCATTATTGTATCGTTTTGGTTTTTGCTTTTCTTGCAAGCTATTCTACTTTACTTCCAAGCTGTTCTACGGTTAACGTTTTAGGTGATGTAACAGTAATTTTCTAGCTCTGGGGATAAATAGAGGATCTTTTCTTATCTTTACTTGACTGAATGAGCTGAGCAATAAAAAGAAGCACATGTGCCTTTATCTGAGATGAATAATGAGTCTGCGCTAAAAGAAGCAAAGCAAACAAGGTCACAGTTTTCAACAGTTTGGTAATGTTAAACTGGCCTCTATGACTCTTGAAACTAGAAATGCAGAGGCTAAAATAAGTGTTGAAAACTCCTCCAATTTTCTAAGTAAATATATCTCTAAAGGTGCTACTGACGTGAAATTCTCACCAGATGTCAGCACCGGGAAAAAGTGTTGAACGCGCTTACTGAAATGTATTTAATGCTGAACAAAAGCCTCCTGTATGGAGAAACTAGTCGCATGCTTTGCTAAGGTGGGATTTTGGCCCATTCATCCACACAAACACTCTTCAAATCCTGATTTTTTAAATTGGATTCGGGTCAGGTGATTGGCCGGGCCGTTCTAGCAGCTTTATTTTCTTTCTCTGAAACAAATTAAGTTTCTTTGGCTGTGTGTTTGGGATCATTGTCTTGCTGCAACATCAATCCTCATTTCATCATCATCATCATCCTAGCAGACGGCAGCAGATTCTTAATCAAGAATGTCTTGGTACATTTTCCATTCACCCATCCTTCCTTGTTAGCTTCCTTTTATCGGAAGCTTGCCAGTGCTGCTTGCTAGAACAGCCACACCACACCGTGATGTTCACATCTCCAAACTTCACTCTTGGTTTGGTGTTTTCGGGGTGAAATGCAGTCCCTTTGACCTCCAGACATGGTGTGATTTATTGCATCCAAACGGTTCAATTTTGGTCTCATCTGACAAGACTATAGTCTCCCAGTATTTCACAGGCTTGTCTAAATGTTGTTCAGCAAACTTTAAACATGCTTCTTCAGTCTTGTATGATGAGCGTGCATACAGGGCATGGCGGTTGACTGCATTATTTATGGTTTTCTTTGAAACAATGGTGCCTGCTGACTGCAGGTCTTTCTGTAGATCTTGTGGGGACCACCTGGTTGTTGCTGGTTTATGGTGAAATGATGTCATTTCCACTTCTGGATTATGGCCTCAACAGTGCTCGCTTGAACCTTCAATAGTTTAGAAATTGTTCTGTAACCAGTGCCATTAGTATGTTTTGCAACAATAAGGTTGTGAGAGAGCTCATTGGCTTCACCCATGATGAGATGTTTCTACCTTGGTAATGACATTTTTTATAGGCCATCGGTTGGGACTGAACCAGCTGATACTTCTTGTTTGTTTGTGCGTTGTGAAGCCAAAAGCCAAGCATGACGGGTCAGGTCACAAGCTGATCGGCATAAGGAGTGCAATCGTATTTGATGGTTTGTAAGTTGAGTAACACCGTGACAGACGAGTAAAAAGATATTAGTGTCTTAATAATTTGCCTTGAGGAACAGCAAATGTAATCATTAAAACTAAAAAAAACAACTTCAAAGTTGTTATATAAATAAAAAGGGACAAATTGTATATTTGTAGAGAAACAGAGAGACTCAGAAAGACAGAGAAAGAGTGATCATCCAAAACTAGACTGAAAAACCAAACACATGACCTAAACCCCCCACGCATTAACACCACTGAATGTGGAACTACATGAGGGTGCTGCTAATCATCATTTAAAAACTCATTGTAGGTGTGGAAAAACATCAAAAGCCAACTTCTAGCCTATAGCACCATCAAGTGCAGTATATACCAAGATGATGCTCTATCCTTTTTGCTGTTTTGCTTTCATCTGAACCCCCTCGCTGAGCTGATTATAAAACAAGTACATGGCTAAAGATTCAAATCTAGGCTGATCATTGGCTACCTGGTATAAATGGACGTCTTCAAGTCACACACTAGAGCTATATTCAGGCTCGTGGGATGTTACCTTTCATTATAAACCCCATTAAAAAGGCTGAGTACACATGAAACAGCTAGAAGCCTGTTATCCGTCTTTGCTAATACACTGTTCACTGAGTGCAGGGTTTAGAAACTTTGGTTTTTATCTGGGTGAACGGGGGGAAAAAAGCTTCAAGTTTTTCAGCCCAGCAGTGACCTGATCTGTTCAGACATCTTGAGTTATTTAGACTTTTACACTTTTACAAGTGTGGCAGGAGCAAATTGAGGGAAAAGCTCAGCATCCACATCAGAGATGACTTACTGGATATTTCTCCAATGGCTCGATGAGCAGCGCATCTCCAAAGATTGTCCTGCAGTACTCTGCCATCTTAGCCTGCTGCTTTGCTCTGAAAGGACAGAGGAAATGGTTGGTTGGTTGGTTTAGTGTCCTAAAAATCATTAACCCAATAAACCCTTCATTGGTTTAGGAATGTTTTGCACTCTGAACACTGCACATGTTACAGAGCGAGCATTTCCTTCAAAGGATTGGATTTGCATCTGGTCTGGTATTAAATAAGCTGAACTCAAGCGTGCTGTGTTTATCCCTAATGCAAAGAGTCTGCAGAAGACCAAATCATCTGAATACTCCTGACAAAACACACACAGATGTGCAACTTACGAATCTACGTGGTTTTCAAAGGACAGGATGACGGGGTATGGCGAGGTCTTGAAAGCACTCTCTGCTATGGCTTCAATCACTTCCTGCAGTCAAGACACGAATGATAAAAACTCAAAACTGGATACAATCCCTCAGCACAGGTTTTGTTTGTTGAAAATTACTCCACAGTAAATTTTTTTACAAGAGTAAAAAATTACACAAAACTGCAACTGACCAAGCTGATCAAGAGGAAAACAAAAACGTCAAAGAGAGCAGAATTGTGCCTGTGACATTTCTGCAGCAGCTCCCACCTTAAAGGGGATCTCAGTGGTCATGGTGAACCCGTGGGTGATGTAGGGTTCTTCATCTTGTGGTCGGCCCTTCCAGCAGTCCAGCTCAATACAGCGACAACCGGTGAGCAGCACCTGCCTATACATCTCCACCGAAGAATTCCCGGTCAGCTGGCCCACTAAGATACGAGAAGAGCTATGGGTTCAGAACCTAAAAGCGCCCAGCAAATGAACCATCACGCTTGCATGCATGCTGTTTACATGTCACACCTGTGAGGTACGTGTTGTGTGACGAGTTGATAAAGTAGTGAGAGAGCGGTTGGTTCATGTCGTCGATGATGTCCAGCCTCTCTGGAGGTACGATGGTGTTTTCCTCTCCTCCCAGATACCGACTGAATGCCTGCAAACTGATTTGGTCTGCAAGAAAGAACGCGATGACAGCGTTTCAAAACAGCCGGAAACATCCCAACAGATCAAAGACTGCTGTTCTTAGGAGAGGCATCAACAGGTGCAGAGGGCAGCCAGATGTGATCGCTGCAGGCAGGACAGCCAATCATCTCGCAGATCGCGGATTAACATAGTTATGGCAGGTTTATTAATATAATAACACAGATAAAGAACAGCCTTAGTACTTGACCAACGTTTTTTGGCCTGCTATCGCTTCATCAGGGTAATCAAGAACTATACTGCATACAGCACTTTAAATAGCATGCGTGTTTGAGGAGAAAGACACAAAATTGTAATAGGTCCGTTTTAAAAACAACCAATCACGTCCACCGATTCAGCTCTGAATAAAAGCTTGATGCCACACAGAGAGTTACAGACCTCTCTCCAGCTGACTGGTGTTGGTCTCGTATTTCTCCATGATCTGTCGGACTTGGTCTCTTTTCAGTGGGGGGTAGAGCACCTCGTTTAGTCTGGAGTCTCTCTGCCTGCGGTTGATGAAGTCCATTAGCTGGTCTAAAGAGATGAACGGCTTCCTCTTGGAGCCACTGGAGCAGAGAGAAAATAAGAGTCCGAGTGTATAACACGTAGGCAAGAGTTTTACTAGAAATCCTAAGACTATAGCTAGAGCATCCTTAAAGCGCACCTTTCCTCAAAGATGCTCTGGATCTCAGGTCGAAGACATAAGTTGTCGAGAAGCTTCTGGAAGGCGTCCCAGGTGATATCATCTGGTTTTATTCCCTCTGACTGAAGCAAAAAGACAGATTTGATTTTATAAACAGGCTCTGCCTCAAGCACACACATTTATAAGTTAATAAACAACAGAAAGCATCACATTACACTGCTATGTGCTATTGTCTAGAGAGAATATTAACAGGCTTTTATAAGCTGCATTGTTCTGAGTACCCAGCAGGAGGCTCCAGAGTACAGCAATCTAAAGAGAAATGCTGACAGCACATTTTGCACAATCTGGTATCTCTTCAAGAAAAAAAAAAGTCTTGTGACTTCAAACTGATTTTAGGAAAGATTGCACTGACTCATCAAAAAAGAATTTAAAAAATAAATAAATAAAAAACTAATTTTACCTCAAACCCACAGGGCTGAGGTACTGTACATAGCAGATGCAAGCAAAGATTAGCAGAAAGTTGTTTTAGAAAGAGAGTTTTAGTAGAAAGCATGTTACTATGATTAACATTTTAACCGCAGGCACACTGTCGAGAAAACAAGATTCATGGCAATCTTGAGTTTGTTGTGTAAATTGGTTTATTTCCATTGTTTATTTCCAAATGAACTTCAAGAGGTTTTTATTGGATGTGAAAGAAAGTACTGCAAGAGAAAGAGTTGCATTTTATGTAACAATTACTTAAAGTTTAGCAAAACACTACGTGCAAGTTGCAGTAATCAAAGCTAGTCAGTTAGCTAGCTATACTATGTTTAGCTAGCTATATGTAGCAGCTGAAGCAGCCAGTTTACCTGTTCATTTATTAGTTCACCTGTATTTTCAGTGCTTTCACCGCATTATTAAACTGTTTCATTAATTTGTATTTTACTATGCAGTTATTTTATGTACAGCAAAGGATTTACATTTGTATGTTAGCTTGCTAGGTGGTTTTTAACTCAGGGTAACATGTGGCTACAGATAAAAGCTAGAAATGTTAGAAGCTGAGTTTAAAAACTGTGTGGCCAATATTATTTGAATACAAACATGCCTCTAAGAGCAGCATGTTAACTGTTGTGCAAGAGTACAGGCAGCAGCTAGCCTCTCTCTGTAACAAAATCCACAAACAAGCATTTCACGTATTAATTTCACGTGTTATGTCTTGTCCTGCAACCCACTGAAATCTTAGTATTTTCTTTTATTGCTACTCTTCCACGGGCCTGCCAACTTTTGTTGCCTTCCTTGCACTGCAAAGACACACCAAGAACACAACTATATGCAACGCCTCCGCAGTTCAGTTCATTTCAGCCATTCTCGATGCATACACCAGTTCACCAAACCCATATGTCGACTATCCATGTGATCAGTGATTTTATTGAGTGATTACCTTGTTATTAATGAGGCCACACTGCTCCAGAGCTGTCTCCACTCTCTTTTTATCAGAAAACATCTTGATGACACTAAAAGACAAAGTACAAAATTACATTCAGATCAAATGTTTACAAGCAAAAAGATTAGATTAGATTAGATAAAACTTTATTAATCCCTCGGGTAGGTTCCTCTGGGAAATTTGTTAATTTAAAAAGAGTCAGAAACCTAAGAAGTGATTGTAAACATAAAAAAATCAGAGTCACTATAAAAGAGCCGAGAGAGAAAGTGAAAGAGAGACAAGAAGAGGAAAAGAAAGAAGAAGTGAGGAGCAGTTTAAAAAGTGGTTGGCGAGGGTGGTACTCACTTCTTCACTGGAATCTTCCCTTCCTGGTTCACTTGAAGCTTTAACTTCGTGTACCTGACAAAGACAAAGAACAGTCAAGTATGAGTATTTTTTAATCATCGAAAATTCGCAGCATTGTAGGACGACACGCACACAAACTCTTACGCTTTGTAAAGAAAGGTGTTCCGCGATACATTCTGGGAAAGTATGTTTGTGGACAAAGCGAACAGCTCATCTGCCCAAATCTGGAAACACACACACAGACATGAAAGCATAAAAGACGGTTGTTTGACTGTTAAACCTTGGTGAAACAGTTACTATATACAGTGTAGCAGACACACACAGGAATTAATCTCTGTTTTTAGCTACTTAACATACGCACGCCTTTATGTCAAAGTAAAGTAAGCAATCAGCTCAAGGCTTGAGGGAATAAAGTTAGGTAGAAGTGCAGTGGGGGACATGAGGATGGAAAAGAGGAAAAGAAAAGGAGGAAATACATTAAACTATAAATTATTTGGACAGTTAAGTTAGTTAAGAATTGTGGTTACCTTCGCTACACCCACTTGCAAGGCCTGGAAGTTGAGGAAAGAAACGTTGACCAGGTCATTGCCATAGACGACGGTTAACAGCTTCTCTTCTCCGTTCACCTCCTTAGTAAGGCCCAGCAGTTCTTTCACCTTTGCGTCCTGGCACACAAAGATATTTATGCTTTTTCAGGATGTTTCATTACACGGACACAATCTAGCAAATTCAACAACGATCTGAACACTGAGCAGACAGATAAAACACGTCCGTGTCTCCATCTCCTGAGGATATTAAATGTGATGCATGCGGTGCAGCGCCTTGATCTAATTAACCAAACGACTCTTTCCTCCTTTTTAGCCCACCCTGTGTTCCCTCCACCAACTCTCTCTAACACTCAATGGCTTTCTGTCAATTATAGATCACTCTTGTGACATCATGTCTCCCTTTCATTTCAGTTAAATACATTAGCCAGGAGCACTCTTTATAGACTGTTTATAGGGAATATAGTGCTAAAGAAATACGCAAAATGCTCAAAGACGGCGTCCATACTACTAATGTTCACATATGAAAATACAGAATCTGTAGGTAAGGCGCACAAAAATTCAAGCAGGATTTGGTTGGAAGCAGGTAAATACTTCACATAGACACCAAATCAGGAAGTCTCACCCCAGATTGTAAATCTCAAAGGTGTTGTACAGTAGCTGATGGTTTCCTAGATTCATGCTAACATGAGAGAGGAAGTGCAACCATGAATTATGAGAAGGCTCTTTAATAACAGAGATCATCCACTGATTATAGCAGGTTTAGTCAATATTTTTAATGCACTTTTCATACTATAACCATGGTATGACATAAAAAATAAGACTTTATCTTACCATTTACAGAACCATTTGTAATAAACACTTTAACGTGCAGAATGGACTCGCCACACATCTGTGTTTGAATTGTTTACCACTAATACGCTCCCATATTTCACACTCTGCCTTGGTCAGATCTAGGCTCTTACACAATGACTTCCTCACTAACAGTCGCTGGTTATATCACTTCCTGTCTGATAGTCCATCTGTCATCAGCCTCATTAGCACTCCGTCACCTTTGCACCATCAGCTGAGAGAGGAAACGCACATGAATCGTTTGGCGACAGTCACATTTGAGCATCACATTTGTGGTCAGGGGACAAAGTAACAGCTTCTCCCCCCCTTTTCTCCCACACAGGCATAAACAAATATTACCAACCTTTGGCTGTTTGGCATATTTTCCCGTTCTGGTGTCCCTGATGTAACTGATGTCCAAAATCTCGACATCCTACAGGAGAGAGGAATATCAAAAGATTTGCATTATCACACACACTCAGTGAAAGCGTGTGAGAGCAGGACAGCTAATCTTTATCAGTCAGCCTATTAAACGGGTGGGGAAAGAGGAAATTGTGAGATGTAAGTTCATCTATTTCTACACAGTGTCATGCACACATATCATATTGTTTCCCTTACTCTGAGGGCTTCTGATGTGATACATGATTATAAATCAAGAAATACTTGATGGACTCATAGAAATAAATAGAGGAAAAACAGATCTAATACACAGGATCCATGCAGCACAAATAAAAGCCCTTACACTCTCTGTGCAGAGAGCTGGACTGATTAAAATAAAGTGCATCCATTCATCAAAGAGAAATTTGGGTGAAATGATCACGTGTGTTTCTGGTGGTTCTGAATCTATTAATTATTAGGAGGTTTTGTTTTTTTGGATTATCAAAATCTCGATTGGAAAACGTGCTTTAACAAATAATGGTGGCCGAGCCTCCTTACGCACCACCGCTCTCGTGTCACATACGGGTTTTAAACATATTATTTACTGCTGTTAGCAGTTTATGTAAGACGCAGCGAACAGAAATGCTGATAGAGCAAAAGTCTGCTGCTCTTGCATGGAGCAGTGTGGGAGAAAGAGAAAAAACTTGAATAAAAGCCTGTGCAGAAATTAATTCCTCAGGCAAAAAGCTCATGCGCCGTCTACCTCGTTCCATTAAAACCTCTTTTATTTATCTTTCATCAGACTCCACCGCTTCTCTAGACACAAGACACAAGCAGTGACATATGAATTATGCGGGTGACGGAAGACAGATAATGGCAAGGGACTGCACACGCACAGCGAGGAGGACAGATCTTTGGAGAACATTTGCATGTTTGATGCTGCGGCACAAATATATACACACATGAACGCACGCACGCACATGCAAACGAGTGAAAAACGGAGACAGAAACGAGTGAAAAAGAGGTACTCTGTAATAGCGACTGCCAACAATTACACCCTTAACTTAGCCTCGAGGTGACGAGGGGAGACAAAAATGGAAGGGTCGGACAGAAGGAGGGGAGCGTGGTCGTAAATCCAGCCATAAACACACGTGAGGATGCATGCATCGCCTTGTGTAAATATTTGTTTAGTCCAACACTTGTTCCCCAAAGCTGTTTTTACTTCAACCATGTCACCAAGTCACTTCTTTTTATCCTCGCTTGCCCTTCTGGGTCTGAGCGGCTTTGCTTTAAAAACCTTATGACTAGGGATGGGTATCGTTTAGGTTTTATCTGATACCGGTGCCAAACCGGTACTTTTGAAACGGTGCCGGTGCTTAAACGGTGCCCAAACCGGTGCTTAAAGAATGGAAAACACAAAATTGGTCCAAAAACCTCTCATGTTCAGCTGTTTTTTTTGTAAAAAGATAACAATGTTAGCCTTTTCTGCAGCTATAGGGCATATATGGTATCACTCTTGGCTGGAAGCTGTGCTTTAACAATGGAAAAAACAAAAACTTTATCCAAAAACCTCTCATGTTTAACTGTTTCCCACTTTTTATTTGGTCATTTTTGCCTTTTTGGCCAGGGTGAAGGGAGTATCTGCCATCAAACAAGAAGACAGCCGCATGTAGCTATGATGGTGTTTGCTAGTTCACCTTACATTAATGTAATAACGTGGTTAGCCTACTCAACGTAAATTAAACACGAACAACATTAAGCTACTCACGCAGAGAAGAACGGCTGCTGCTGCCATCATCATCCTCATCATTTCTGCTACACTGGCAGGGCTAGGGGCCAGGACTCTACTCTTCAGCTTTTTGGGGGATGTTGCTAACTCTTCGTCCGATAACAGGCACCACACCTGCAGTAGATGCGCTCAGTGTGAGGTCTCGCAGCAAGCTATCAAATACGGCGCATTTTTCGGCTTTTAAAAAAAACGCTATGCGTCGCCAGGTGTTTCATCGGATTTCAGGTGTTACCTCCTTTCCACAGTATCACCTTAAAGCACTTGTTGCAGGCTGCTGAGTTTGCATCTTTTGCTGTGAAGTACAGCAAGACTTTTGACCGCTTCGCCTTGGGCATTTTTAATCTGTAGCTCTGCTCTAAAAGAACGTACGTACCTGGACCCGCCTACTATCCCCGGAAACGTAAAATGATTGGCTAGAATTCAAAGTGTATCACATCTCAGGAAAAAAAAGCACCGAAATAAAGCACCGAAATGTGCGCTGCTTTTCGGTCTGGTTACTACCGTTTATGTCAGAACCGGTGCCATCATGGCACCGGATACCGGTACCCATCCCTACTTATGACTCTGCTTTATGATGTCATCAGTGAAAAATATAAAGCATTTGTGTCTCCAGTTGTGTTGTTTTTTTGCACGAGTCTGCACTCGTTTATGTTGTCAAACATGTCATTTTCATTCATTTTCCATGTTCTGCTCATACTGTATGCTCTGTCCAACATGACAGCAAAAACATTTCACAGTATTTAAACTCGTCCCTTCCTGATTCCTATGTCATTATTACACTCGGGTTGTGATTTTACCGCCCTGCAGACCGTCTCCTCCCCCGGGATTGGTTGTGAGTATTAAAGGTCAGAAGTGTTGGACCAATTGGATTAAACTCTGTCTCAAACCTTGTCCTCTGATTGGCCTGTGGAGAATAACTTGCTTCCTGGGGGAATAAACCACTTCTGGGTCTGTAGGACACACATTTATGTGCGCACGCACATGTCTTCTCTCCCACAGGCCATGGTTTCATTCTGCCTTTGCCATGGTGACTCCTTGGAGACCACAGAAATGAGTCTACAAGTTGGTCTGCGGACTGGGTGCGCGCGCGTGTCCTTAACAGTTAACATTTTTGCACTCTAACACACAAACTCAACACCAGTGATAATGCACGCAGACATATCCTTGATGTGCAGGTCGCAACTTGTGAAACATCCTGACCTGTTGAGCAAGACGGGGTGTGTATGTGTGAGCGTGCAAGCGCATGTGTGTCTGTGTGTGGAAGAGCCTTGCAAGTCAGTGCACATTGGATACACAGAACGCGAGAAAACCTTCACGCAGGATGAGTACGAATGTGTCAGCATGTGATCGGCAGAATGTGCCAAATGAAATCTGTGTTTTGCCACTAGGTCGTGTTTCCAAGTGCATGACGTGGTGTGTGAGTCTGTGTGAAGGTCGATCTTCTCTGAAAGCACATTCCTGACATATTCCATCCTTCTGCCCATTTGGCGCGTGTGTGCATCCGTGTGTTTCAGTGTGTAATATTTAAGCTAGTAACGGCAGCTGTAGCGCTCCATTCATCTTTTCTGTGCAAACACCAAACACAGCTCACTCTATTTATCACTTCAGACTCAGCTGCGGGCTCATTACTGCTCTGAATGAGTCGGGTTATGAGTTTTCCAGGAGCTATGTTGTGATAAAGTGCTATAAATTACTTTAATTTACTGTTTTTGCTCGACCCAAGAATTTTTCCTCAGCCTGCCGTGTGCACTTATGCTTCAGTTAGCGATTTCCTACATTTCCCAGAATGCACACCACCTCCTTTTACAGCGATTACTGTGAACTTGTTGCACTCTCCTGTGGATTACACAGGCAGGTGGCTGACAAAGCGTTCCCACCAAAGAAAAGCTGAGGCGCACCCTTCAGAACAATTCATGTTTTATGTATGTTTCCGCGCACTGACGCCAAGGAAGTGATACTAAACTGTCGCTCTTTCGATAAGTGAATTATTTTAATAAACCACAAAAGCACTAATGTAACGTACTGCTGCGTACTATTATGTAAACTAGTGTAAAGACTCCACTAAACATGCAGTACCTTAATGTGACACCGCTTCCTCCGCTGTGTGGGTTTGTTTTTTTGTTTTTTTTACAAGCTCAACAATGAACTGTGAAGTTCAAATTTCAGGCCAATATCAACAACACATCATAAACTTAAAGAAATGACAGCTTAGAAATCTACAGGCACCTGCAAATAAGAATCAAGTGATATGATCCAGATCTCAATGTTAAATATTAAACGGACCATTATTACACCAGCTGTTGTTTAAATAACAAACTTTTAGATAATGTTCAGTGTGCCAGGGAACCGAGAAGAAGGCTTACCCGGCATCTTGAATCTCACACTCCACCCCAGGGCTGGCTAGAGTCCCGCTCACAGCCACACAACTGATGTTTGAAATGATTCATTACATCACAGGAATACAGTCTGATTTTCGCATCTGGGCCCTCCAGAGCTGCGGAGCTGACATGCCAGAGGGTGAGATGGGAAGCTCTGCAGCTTAAATAGATCAACAAAACTGGGAGGCTGTGTTTGGTGTATGACATGATGACAGCGAGGCATGTTAAGAGTGTATAAAGTAGCGTCGCCGAAAGGATTAAATAGAAAATTGTCCAAAGCGACCACCCTCCTGATGCAACGCTCCCCATTTATCCGGACAGTTGGAGTACACAGACTTGTGACAACTTCCCCCCTCCCCAGCACATTTCTTTCCCCTCATAATCCAAACCATCATGCCACTCCAGTTCAACAATAAAAGACTTATTATATGGCAACAAGAACAACAATATACTACAAACAAAAAGTGGGTAAGAAAGAAGAATCACACAAGCTGAACTGAGTCCATCCAGTGTCTGGGATCTCGCAGGTAGAGTCAGGCCTGTTTTTGGAAGAACAACTCTTCCCATTCTTACCTACAGTAAGAGGAGATGAGTAGTTGTCTGTTTTGTCCACGCAATACAATACAAGCAACGCCCAGGAGCCAATCTGACTGGCACAAACACGGGGAGGAACATAACCTGTCTCGTTTAATCAACAGAAAACATGTAAATCTAAAAGCTGATGTTTCTTTCTTTACTAAAAATTAACCAAAAACTCTTAGGCTTCTCACTTTTTTATGTGGATATCGGTATGCAAAATATAACTTTAAAAGGTGGACGTCGGTTGACTTTCCACACAGAGCTGGGTTAATCATTCTCATAGCAATGGGGGGTGGGGGGTTGTAGCTCAGGCTATGTCTTAATGTTTTACTGTTTGCATGCAGAGGTGAGTTTCCAGCAATAACTAGTAGGTCAGTCTATATTTAGTCACTGAAGTGAGTACAGTAAAACGCTGCCGCATTGCGATTAGGGCCTTGTTCACTTTCACTCCTTTCCTTCATTTCTTTGATTGACTTCCCGCTTCCCCTCGTCTGTCCCTCCTCCCCGCCGTCCCCCATTCATTTTCTCAAGATTAGAATAATATGAAAGGGCAACTAAACAATCAGGGGAGCGCCACTCCTTTCCTGCAAGTGTGTGTTTGAAAGATCACCGCTGCTAAATACGTCTCAAATGACCAATCACAGCTCCTATCAAATGGCACACAATGACGGCATAAAAGGAAACTGATACCTCCTGAGCGCTCATACATGCACACTAGCAGGGACAGCTAGGCCAGGACGGCGTGCGTATCCACCCTAGACTTTTCTGGCTGGGACCCAACGGGCCAATCAGTGCACAGCAGTGGAGAGGTAACAGACAGAAGAGGACTTTAAAGGACACAGAAACAGCAGAGACGTAAAACAAAGAGAGCTTTAAACTGTTTTATGGCTCTGATGGGAGACTTGGCAAGGTGTTTATAGAAGGAGGACGGGGGAACACTTAATACCCCTGTGAAGCATGGGACAGCTCTATAACTCTGTCATTTTGTTATATTTTTTCTGTCTATACCAGTTTGATCCCACTCTTCCACTCTGCCCGTCATCCTCTATTAACTTGCTTTCTTCCTCACTCAGCTGTTTCATATTTCTGTCGTCTTCAGAGTGAAAATGAAAAGCCGGCAAACATTAGAGCGAGAACGCGAACGTTCACATTTCAGCCACTTAGCAGGAGATCTGATCCAGAGTGATTTATAATGCGTGTTACTGTAAAATCACCAGAGACGGAGAAAAAATGCTGAATAAATGGAAAAATTAAGACGGAGACAAACAATAAAACATGAAAGAGAACCGAGGTCCGTCCAAATGGAAAACATCATCGTTTATGGAGACGAAAAACAAGACTGAGAGGGGACTTGAACACAATGAGCACCGCACAGTGTCTCACAGTGCAAATAAAAACAGGGTGAACCGGGCTGAACACGCACACGAAAACTCGTAAAACACAAGAACAGTTGAACTAATCATGACTTGCTCATGAAACAAACACGCATGGATCAGTGCCGGGTTGAACAAGGCCCTCGTGTGCAGCCACCCGCAGCCCGACACACACTTAAAACTGAGTTTGATACTGAAACTGACATTACAGTCATACTCGTATCCTCAGCTAAATCTGAAACTGTAATCAGCATAAATCATTTTCCTGGGTTTGTCTACTTCACAAAATTTATTGTTTGCGTTGTTTCACAATGAAACCAGAACATCAGTGACATAGAAGCGCATGCAGTTCACGACCCATCACACTTCACAGGCCTGTAGAACAAGAAATTTGAACTGAGTTTGGGTGAAGACCCATTAAGGGACCATCGATTAAATTCTCAATGCTGTAAAATCTCAAATAAAAATCTCAAGTAGCCTATAAGCGAGACGGCCGGGTTTAACACTGTTAAGCATTGTTCAGGTGTGTGCTGTGACCAATTCTGAGATATTTTATATTGCAATTTGAAAGTTCTGTATATTAGCTGCCAGGCATGACTACTGAACAAGAAATTGAGGAAGAGGAACTGCTTTCACTTTGGTCTCTTTCATTTTTATAATCCTAGCCAAACCGGTTGTTGGCATGCCATCACATTCAGGCAGATACCTTGGTTTCTAAGTAACTGGTTGGGGAGAAATAGGTCCGAGTAGGGGCAATGACAGACTAACGATAGAAACGAAGTCAGGCAAGATGTTTGTCAGGCTAAAGTAGCTTAGCTTAGCCTAACTTAAAGCAGCAACTGTTGAATATATATTTAATGTGTTGATTAATAACTTTGCAGGTATATTCAGACCACAAGATTAAGTATAAACATGCAGGCAAGTAGACACAAACACCTGTATGTCTTCTACCAACTTTGAGCCGGTAGTCTGTATGTCGGCGAAAGAAGCAAATCTTTACAGATACTATGCTAATCAAAATGCATATTTGAGTGGTGTCTCTAAAGAAAGAGAAAATTAAGTACATCTTACAGGCTGTAAATGAGCCAGCAGTTTAACCAGATTACCAAATCAGTACCTGCAAGTAAAACAGAAAGAGTACACACAGTGACAGATATACCCTGAGTAGCCACAACTACAATTAACAAAGAACGAACTAATTGTTTGGGTTGTGAGTCGTGTTTCTATTTGCATGTGTTTAATTTTGTGCCATTTTGGCACATATTTTTCCTCAAAATTGACATTTTCTTAGTTTTTATTGTTATTAGAACAGTTTTAATAAAAGTTTGAGCTTGTTTAAAAAAAGAAAAAAGAAATTGTACTTGGACAGGGTTAAAGGGTAGGTAGTGGTAGGCTGCTGGGGAAAAAAATAGCAGTGGTATGTATAGAAGACGGGTTGTTTCAGCTTTCATGAAGCAATGGGTGGTAATTCGGCCTTGAAGGTTTATGCAATAAAATTCTGCAGGTGTGCAAACATTTGATTACTTACAAATCCCATTTCTGTACAAAGGCTGTGTTGAAACAATCTGAGTTACTATACCCTCTATATCTTTACTGGGAAAATGCTGTAGTGCAGAAAAAAGTGCTGTTTCACTATCAAATGGTGAGAAAGGAGGAGAGATTGGTCGGTTGGCGGTTCATTTTACAGCAAGATAATGATCCAAAACTTCAGAATAAAAGAACCAGACAGTCGGCATCAAATGACCTCGAAACCCCACTAAAGAGTTTTAGGAGGAACTGGACAGAAGAGTGAAAGCGAAGTACAAGTGAAACATTTATACAAATGTGTTTGCTCAGCTGTTGAGCGACTCAAAAGTTTATTTTCTATTTTATATTCAGAGATCTATTTTTAAAAGGCCCTTTTCATTTTCACTTCAGAGTAAACTGAAACATTACGCTGCACAATTCAGGAAACTGCAAAAGACTTGAGCAGTAAAGCCACACATACTGATAGACACAAACACATAGAGACAGGGCGGCAGTCTCATTAGCTACGCCGAGAGAACGACACGTCTGTCAAACAGAAACGCACACACGCACAAGCATCCGCTCACACAATGGATTCGATACCGTGCAGCGTCTCAGTTCTTCTTGCAGAGAAGAACTGAATTTTGACACCGTGCATGATTTTTGTCTGTGCGTGCGTGTCTGTGTGTGTGCGTTAGTGTCACTATGTTTCCGTCTATACAGGAGTTAATGGGAAGACTTGGTCCGCCATGTGCTCGAGCAGATAATGTCAACAGAAAATAAAACATGGGGAGGAAGCTGTCAAAGTATCGGCCAACACGCTCAACTTCCCCTGTGAACCACTGTGTGTGCGCATATGTGTGTGTAAAGATGATCAAGAGTGTGTTATGCAAGCCCCCAGCTCCAAGTTAATTCCTCTGGGGATGTCCGACTTGAGCAAAGATAATCTCTATTAGATCTCTACTTATACCTGCCAACAGTCATTTTACTGACAATTCAGTTGGTTCATTTACAGACACAGACACACACAGAGCTGTGTAGCTGCAAGAGGCTGTTACTATATTTCCTAGCCTGGCATATCCACACATATGCATGCACTCACTATTACCCGTTCAGCATACGGTTCTGGTTCATTAACAGCAACATTATTACCAAATGACCTCTTTAAAGAGATACGCACTTATTTAAAATCCCATCTCAGCCTCATCCACTGCCTAATGCCTTTTGTCATGTTGGATTTGCATGGTTCGTATCACTTTCACGCCTCCTGGGTGTTTTTTAAAAGTCACACCACACACACACACAAAATACCTGACATATCGGTGCAGGTTTTTGTTTGTGGTTTGTGTCCTACACGTCAGTCTGGTGAAGGCATGCAAAATCACCGACCAAACCGGAAGTCTGAGACACAGGTTACATCCCTCAGGGGGCAAATGTTTATAAGCCCAGGTGGTATCGATATGACACCTTAAAGCACAGGTGTCGAACTCTGTTTTTAGATGTGTCCTTGATCCAACACAGCTGATTTAAATGGCTAAATTACCTCCTCAACATGTCTTGAAGTTCTCCAGAGGCCTGGTAATGAACTAATCATTTGTTTCAGGTGTGTTGACCCAGGGTGAGATCTAAAACCTGCAGGACACCGGCCCTCGAGGCCTGGAGTTTGACACCCCTGCCTTAAAGGAAAGAAGGAAGAAATGACAAGTGGAAGGAGGAAGGACAGAAGAAGGGGAATTCAAGAAGAGGAGTAGAAGAAGGGAGGAGGGATGAGGGGGCAAAAAATTCCCCAGAACCCCCATGCCGCGTCTGAGCTACTTCCTGCCCACTTTCCCACGCCAAGAGAGAGAGAGATTAGAAGTGCTGTTCCCCCAAAAAAACAAAACAAAAGACCAAAAACTGGTGAGAAAATGTATGCATTGATTAAAATCTAGAGGAAGAACAAGGACAGAAAACCTAGACAGTGAGGTGGAACGCTAAAAGAAATGGAGATCAGAGAGGGAGGAAATGTCATCCTTCAGTTTATATTAGAGGAACATCTTTTGCCTTATCCCTCTGATAGCTACCAGCTGCCCCGAGAGAGAGAGCAACATGGGGAAGGGAAACGGCAGGGAGAGAAGGACAAATTGAAGAAGGATTAGAAGTGTAGACAGAGCTGAAGCCAAACGTGTGAAAGAAAGGACAGGCAGTGTAAAACTGAGCAAACGGGAAGATTAGTCATTGGGCGAGGTGCATTTCACCTCAAGCCAGGTGACAGCTGAGGCTGCTCTCCACCTGGATCGAAAGTACAGAACTGAATTGAGGTCAATTTTATTCATTGGAAATGATCATCCGTGCTAGCACTGTCAGGACTGTTACCAAACGAAAAACACTAAAGATGTGCGTTGCTGGTGTTGGTCTTTAAAACCATATGACTCATCACATCCCGCCACATTCGTTTCCCGTTTCTATTCTGTTTAACCCAGACATTTACTCTGCAGTGAAACAAATGGTAGATGGAAGTTGGATTGACAAGAAGAAGAAATGGGAAATCTCAGCCACGTTCAGTGAAAATATCACAGCTAGCCAAGTTCAAACAACTGGAAGGTAAACCAAAGACTGGAAGTGAAATATCTCAAACTGGGTGAACTTTATTTGCTTTGGAGTACTGAAGGGCTTCAAAACAAGTGCTGATTTATTAGCAGGCTAATCCATCACAGCATTTAATTAACCACTGGACATGCAAGGTGCACGGGTCACAAGCAACATATCGGCAGTATCGGTACAGCAGCCTTTATCAGCTGGGCTCTCGCCCAGAGTTAAACTTTTCTCAGCTTTGCAGAAAGAGATTAATGCAAATACCAGCCAAGGACGCCACAGATAGAATATGGAAGGATGGTAAATACATTACAGTGACTGGAACCTTGAATGTCCACTAGTGACTAGCCAGTGGTCACAAAGCGATGTGCAGTGGTTGAATATACTGGCAGATTTAACACACAGATTTTGGCTGTCAGTTTAGTATAAAAATAGCAATAGAGGACGACTATAAGAAAAAGGCGAAAACAGGAGTTTAAGGGGAAACTGGCACCCAGCTTCAACAGGCCTCAGTAGGACTGCAATATAAGATCGCAGGTTCAATGTTTTTTTGTCAGCAGTGTGAGTCGGGCTATAAATGTCCCTTGCTCCCTCTCATAGGATGGTTTCTTACAGCAAAAAAAAAAAAAATGCATAGAAACTAAAATGGCAAACAATAAACTTTTGACATTTTTATGTACTTATGGCTGTAGTTTAACATCCATCCAAATATGCTCCATTCGCCTCAACCTTACTGTTCTTTTAACCCCAGTAGCATCTGCATGATACCTAATTTAACCTCCTAAGACCCAAACTCTTTCATGGCATGCATTTTCAATTTCTCTTTGCTATTTGGGCTGATTGGGACCTGATGAATGTAAAAAACAAAGAATTACCTGATTTTCTTTTTTTTTTTTTTTTACAGATTTTTGCTTCTGAGAAAAATGAGATCCACATATGAGGACATTTGTTTTAAATTTCGATAGAACAGCAGCAGCATAATGTCCTCGTAAGTGGATATCAGGCCCTTTTAGAGCAAAATTTAGTATTTTGGTCTTGACACCTCAAAATGTGATGTCCACATATGTGGACGACAGGTCCTAGGAGGTTAAGACACAAATATAAAGAGGAGGAAAGTTTGACCAGAGGACAGCAGAAGGACACGCTGCAGAATTAGCAAGAAGTTGCAAGCATATGTTGTAACAGATGTGTGGGTATGGGATGTGCATGTGGATCTTGTGTAACCCGCGACCACTGGCATGCACTTTGCGTTCAGCATTTAGCCACAGCTATTTACTCAAGTGGGGTCTTTGGGAGTTAAGAATTATGGCAGGTCACAAGCCTTTACTGTTACAGATCTGAAGACGAACGATGACCGAAAGGGTTTTTTTTTTTTCCCCGACAGTGCTAAAAAGTTTTTGCTTAAGGGTTGGAAGGCTGCAATTCCTATTGGACCATAGCGGTCTGCTACAACATGCCTTAGGTTAGTTAAGTAAGGTCAAAGAAAACTTGTATTTGGGACGGTTAAATTTGCAGTGTGTGCTTATATGTTCTGAGGCATATCCTCCAACAACATGTTACTCATCATAATGTCATGGGAAAACATTTAATGCCTCCATAAATCCTCAGAAATGACAGGCTGATTACCAAAAAAAGAGCTTATTTGAATCCAAGCCAGTTTTTTTTTAATAACCATAAAAAAATAAATAAATTAAAAGTTTAAATTAGAAACTTTGCTGAGCTGTTATTTGCTCAAAGCAAATCAAGTAATTTGTTTTGGGGCCAAAACAACAAATGAACATGCAAATGATGTATAAATGCAATACCAAAAGAGTGTAAATAGCGGTTGAAGTGAAGTTGTTCTTTGACTAGACAGAGAAAACTTGTTGCTGGTCATGTTCCTTTATCTCAGAGGCAAAGAAAGGAGCACAGTGAAGTGAAAGACAGGGGGGAAACAGTGCAGACCAGTGCACGGTGGGGTGTGTCTGCCCACAACCACTGTGTACAGCGCGTGTGTGTTTGTGTATGTGTTTCTGTCAGCAACAGTTGGTCGTTATCGGCACTAGCAGAGTTGAGAATGGATAGACCCGCACACCAAACACCTCTCACAGAAGGATTTATTTAATGTGTGACGTTTCCCAGGACAAAGCTCTTCCACAGAACAACGGAAGACTTATGGGACATTCTGGGCTCCGAGTATACACTCATACGTCAGAGGTCTCATAAGCCGAACCTCTGGACGTTACACAAAGATGGAGAGAGGGCGATAACAAAGAGAAGGAAGGGGGAGGCGCAGAGGAAGAGATGTGAAAGATTGCTGTAGAAGGATGGAGAAAGAAATTATCAGCAGGAAGAAAATCGCCGTGAAGAAAAAGTGTCAGCAAAGAGACGGAGATAAATGAGACCCTGGAAAAAAAAGGAGAAAAGTAGAGATATATTTAAAGGGAAATGTTAAACAAAGCGAAGATTGAGACAAAGGTGACACAATGCAGATGGAGATAAGACAGGATGAGGAGAGAATTACCTGGGGAAAAGGTGAAAAGGCTCAAAGCGACTGAGATAAACCAGATTTCATGAGGAAAAGGTGAGAAAAAGGAGGCAGGTAATCCAAATAAAGTCAGCGCGGAATAAAAGGAGGGTAATAGAAGAGTGACGGATGAAGGAAGAGGAAAAGGGATGGAAACATGCTTCCCCAGGGCTGCACGTAGGCCAATATTTAAGTGGTTTGTCAGGGATGCTCTTCTCAACACAAGTTTACTTCTTTTCTTTCTTTCTTTTTCAAATCAATGGCCCCACTGCATCCTGGGTGGTCAGCTCCTCTTCGAGTTATTCACAACAACATCTTGGTGTCTCAAATTTATTTCATGTTATGACATTACTGTTGAGCTGCAGCGATTAGAAGAACTATATGCTGGGCGGGAAACGGAAGAGAAACTCTGCTCAAAATGAAATCCACAGGAGGGGTTGAGCTTTCATGCTTGCGTGCCTGTCCTAAATAAAATGCAATGTCACCTTTGTGGTACAACACATCCTCTTAAGTTGTTAGAAAAGTGCTTTTGACATTTTTGGGTTGCAGACTTTTTCGATGTCCTTCCAGGCCTTTGCTGAGATTCTAAAAATGACTCTAGTGAGTGATCCAGTTCCACTCAGTGACCACGGGCACCCTGAATTAAATGAATCAGGTTGATACAATAGATCTTGATCACGTCAACTGGGAAGAATCCTCAAATTAAATCCTCATAGATGACATTTAAATGATAAAGAGCAGAGTGGCAAAAATATAAAATGCACTGGAGAGCCAATATTTTGGGTGGCTCTATTCAGAGAAATGGGTTTCTTCCAGAATACCCTTGTCATCTGTGTAAAAGCGTATTAACTGTTCTCATTAATGATCGCTGGATATCTGTGTTGCAGTGTCCTCTTTCTTTTCAGCTCTGCTTGGAAATCTCCTGGGGAGTCGCAACGCTGAATTGAAGCTTCACTCTGGTATCGCTGAAATGACTACAGCCACTTTAAATTAGGACTTCTGTAAAGCCCGCGTGCATTTTTATACATTCAGGTGCATTCATTTTCAACAACACGAGCAACAGGACGTTTGCAAGGAAGATTTCCCCGAGCCGATTCTCATTTGCTGTTCATTCTGAGAAAAGCTGAAGAAACAAATATAACAGCACTGGCCAGTCATTTTCAACATTACATTCAACATAATGAGCAAACACTATTAGTCACTGCCAGTCTGACTCTATCCATGTCAAGGACACCAGCGTTTCCCTCTAATTAGCCTTGGTGGCCTGAAGGTTTTTTCGTGGCCGTGGTCATCAGAGAGCCGGATTCCCGCTACTGAAGTAAGAATGGGGACCACAATCGGCCTTAGTCATGCCAACACTAACAAAGACGAAAGGCAGCAATGAAAGAAAGGTCAAACACTGTGGCACACGAGGCAAATGAGGCGGCACTACCAGCGCTCGCTGCTTGCATTTCCAGTAAGGCAGAGGGGAATCTTCCTCGACTTAGGCATTGGTGTAATGGAAAGATAAAATCTGATATTATGAAAATCCATTGTTTGCATAACTGGGTTCACGCAGGCAAATGGACCGGAGTCGGCTTGACAGACAGTCCACCTAGATTTCTTTCATCACACTCACAGGGATTAAATCTAATCTGGCATTTAGTGCAATTTAGTTTAATGCCTCCTTTGAAATAATGTTCTTCTTATTTCAAAAAATAAAGAAAGAAAGAAACACCACAACGCAAATGATGTAACAACTAATCAGCCTTTTTAGCCTTTTTCCACACACACGGCTGGAGTTTCTCTGCTGTAGATCCTCGCGATTAGAAACACCCTGTTGGGTTTGGGTGAGGGCACTCTATTCTTAAATGGGTATAAAACAAGCACAACACGAGCTTGGCACTAGAGAAGCTAGTAAAAGACTGGAACTGTCCCACCCACTAAACAATCTCACGTGCAGCTGCACGGTGGTGAAGTCTAGAAAAGTTTCAGGACTACGGAGCATGTGTAGAAGTGTTTAGAGTCAAGCAAATAAGGAATCAGCATGTGTGTAACGGACGGCTGTTTATCATGGAAATGTTGTTTAACTCCTGTAAAGCCTGGACCACAAAATAACTGCTAGAAAATTAGATTTAAAAAACAAAAACTGAAGTGTTTTTATTGAACCTTTTGGCAACTTAGGAAGAACAAAAAGAAATGAAATATAAATGTGCCCATATGAGTTTTTATTTGCAACTTATTCAGGCTTTAAATCACACTGATGATGTAGAGGTCTCAAAAACTCTTCTAAATGAAACTCAAGCTCGAATTAATTCAATTGATTAGTAATGTGAAACTGGTCTATTTCACTTTGTGACAGAACAACATGGACTCAATACAATCCGGTCTTCAAGCAATGACGTATGAACCCTGCTCCCAGGTCCAAACTACTCTGCAATTATTAAGGCTGTTTTTTTAATGGTTTTAATGGTTTGTATCTTGTTATTTAATCTAAACAAACCCCTAAAAAAAGTCAGTGGATGGATTATATCAGTGGCTCTGACTGAAGTTTGGTCCGTTTACAGGATCCTGCCATACAATTGCATTTCTCCAAAACCATCAGGAACCCTCATGTTAACTTTTGAGTGTAAAAACGTTAACGTTCATCCTCCAGCGTCACTGTGCTAATGTGTTTATGTCATGCTAACCATAGCTGTGCAGCTAGCCACCACATAGCATCATATGCCAGCTAGCCAAACTTCAGTAACCCTACAAACGTGACTGCTGTTTAGTTTTCTGTCTGTCAGTTATATATGAAGTTATAGCAGAGCTGTGCGTTCTAATTTTTTCAGAAATCTCTCAGTCACAACATAGTATATTATGTTTAGGTGGAAACTAGCGAGCTAACTTCCTGCTAACTTCTAACTCTGTTAAATTTTATAAATCCTGTTTTCACAGACGCCTGTATTTTAAACTTAATTGTTACACCTGGCAGAGCAGCCAAACTGATCATTTTATTAAAGATTGAAAATTTTAGACAGTTTAACTCTCAGTGATGCCGCAGTGTTCGTTTGACTTTGGGACCTGAAGCGGAGTTTGGACCCAGAAACGGCTAATGGCGTCAGACTTAAAGACCGGATGATGTTCTTTCAAAGCGCAACATGTGATAAATCTGTGGGTAGGGAAAGAGTGTCCGGTCCACCTCTCACCTCTGCTTCAGTCTACACGGATCTCTGTCCAAACTCCTGGTACAATTGTGTTGTGGGTAATTTAGGCATCAAGCTTGCAAAAAGAAAGTGCATAGAGTGGCTGTATCCCAATTCAGGGTCTGCAGCCTTAAAGGCCGCATTTTAAGGCCGATTACGTCACAGCGACGCGACGAAGGCTGTCCCAATTCGAAGGCTGCTCGAAATGCGGCCCTCAAATGCGTCCTTCATTTCCCTGAATTTTAAGGACGTGGCGGTGTAGACTTCGTGGCCCAACATATCCCAGAATGCATAGCGCGGCAGTGGGTGTGGATAATTTTGCCGAAAAAAAACGGCGGATGAGGGGCGCCCGAAGAGTAAACTTTTAAAAGTAAGTACTGAATATTATGTCACTTATTTATGTGCAAATGTTTAATAACGAAGAACATTAAAACATTACTGTTGGCCACATGTCGGCAAAGTTATGTGACATTAGTGACGTTTGTACTAACTTGGTTTAAAAGCCGTTACTTTAAAATATACGCTGTTCAATAGCTGAGCTTAATCTTACAGAGAATGATCAAAGCTCATGTAGAAACAAACAAACACGTGAACAAAAGATTTTCTCCTTCATTTCTGTTAAACAAAGCTGTATGAAACGTTTCCAGCTGTTAGTATCATGGTTGCTAGGCAACCTGAGCAGCGCAACAGAGGCTAGGCCGTCCCATTTCAGAAGCATCGCACTTCCGGCCTTAGCGGTCTTTAAGTACGCGGCCCTTGAGGATCGTTGAGACTGCGTACTTTAAGGCTGCAGACCCTGAATTGGGATACAGCCAGTGTATCTATTATGATTTTTTTTCTTTAATGACTCCAAGAAAACTAAAGATGTACACTGTTTAATCAGTGACATTGGAAACAATGTGTTGTCCCTTTTCTCTCTTTCCTCAAATGCTGTCTCAAGTCATCTTCAGTCACAGTGAGCAGCTTTAACACCTTGTTGAAAACATTCAATGACTGACAATCTGACTCTTTGCTAAACAGTGTCACAGTTGCACCTCAGGCGACAAATGGCCTATTATCCTAATACCACACACACACACACACACACACACACATATATATATATATATATATATATATATATATAAGTAAGACATCAGGATAGAATGAGTATTTAAAGCTTGTGTCTGTTATGTGAATGCACAAACACATGCTGACACATGTGCAGGCCGACAGCGTGACGTGTGCTCTGGCCCAGTTATGCGCACACATGCAGTGCGTACACATACTGCAAAACACGCAGACAGAACCCAGTGATAATATTGGCTATCAACAGGTCATTCCTTACATGCCTTTTGGATAAACAGACAGCCAGAAATAAAGAGGGAGACGGTTTGTGCATGCAGAAGAAAGGGAAGGAGAAAAACAAAGTCACTGGGAAGGACTTTTGTTTGTGTGTAAGCGCGCGTGGGAGGGAGTTAATTGAGCTGCCCCTGTATTGTCATTTGATCCAGAAAGCCTTATAAAATGTACAGACCAGGCCAGCATAACTGGGATATACAGTTGTGTGAAGAGATGAGTAAAATGATAACAGTGAGATATTGCCTATATCTCACTATATAACAGAAGGGCAGCTTTGTTCACAGGATTTGTTTATGGAAATGTTTACCCATGACAGCAGATTACTATATCCATACTCCAATATCAAAGGAATAACTCATTATGATCCCATACATCTACATGCATAACCACAGTCAGAATCACCATCATGCTGCCAATTCCCAGTTTACTGCTGAATGCCTAAAATGTAAAATCCAATATTACTAAACTAATGGCTTAAACGTAACCTCTAAAGTCAAGGAGAGGAAGGACGGATGTTGGGAAGCAATCACACATGAATGGGGGGGAAAGAGATGGAGGATTGCTGATAACCACAAAGACTACAGGGATCAGAGTGAACAGGAGAAAACAGGAGACAAACAAGGCCAGGACAAATTGATGAAACCCATTTTGGTTGAACTAATGGGCCGCTAAAACCACAATAAGTGACACAAAGAGCTGAGGAAGAAACCATTTAGAAAGACAGATGAAATATGTAGGAGAAGTGGGAGCGTAGCTATGTAGTGGTGTTAAAGTAGACAAATAACAAGTGTAATATCCATATTAGCACTCATGATGGTACATTAAAAATCCATTATGGTTAGAGTGGCTCATTTGTATTTGATCGTGTCCGAGCACTTCGGAGATGTGCGACAGTCTATTTGGCCGACTTTGAAGGTAATCAGTTTGTATGTGTGTAACTCTGTGTGTGTAAGACATCAAGTACGTCTCACCTGTCCAGCACCTATGGTCCAGTAGAGGAAGAATCCTTCCGGATCAACTTTCAGGTTTATCAGCGTCTGTGTACTGTTAGGCTCCTAGGCGACAACAGAAATGCAGATGTTAAAAAATTGCAAACACAAAATAAAGGTCCAAGAAGAGAAAAAAAAACACAATGTGCAACTCAAAACAGGAGCCAGTATTTATTACAACTTGGGTCTTACTTTTTATAGATTTGGCCTTGAATTTGATGGGGTATTATGTTGGAACATTATCACAACACACATTGAATTAAGGTCCCAAACGCTCGCTCTCTGTCATTGTTTGCTAGTAAAAAAAGCTTCTTTTTTTTTTAAAATCCTTCAAAAAGCTGAACTATCCAAAGGGTAAAGACCTCTAAAGTACATTTCTGAAATGAAAAAGTGAGCCACGCCAGCGATGAAAGAGGATACTGGTATTACATCATGAGGCGTCAGCAGGAAGACTGGGAAACAACGACATTCCGGAATCTAAGATAAGCATGTAGCTTGTACTATAGCAGAATATAGATCATTTCAAAAGCTATGATTAATATTAATATGCTTCCAAGTACCTTGCTAACTAACTAGACAGTTAGCAAGGTACTTGGAAGCTGATAAAATAAATAACTCAACAGCATTGTGAAATTTGGTATTTTTGGCCATCTACAGCCAGTTTGTTGGAGTTTCAACCAGCTGTTCGATAACATAAGGCAATCAGGCCCCATCAATATACGATTTTAACATTGATACCAATACTGACATTTGGCAATTTCTTATCTGATACATAAGCTGAATTATTTTTGTCTATGATAGAAACAAAACAAACAGATTTGACTAACATTTGTTAAGTCTAGTTATTTATGTTAAACCTTAAATCATCGCAGCCAAATGACTAAATGACTATTTTTAAATGACTTTACTTACATTTATATTTTTAAGTAAGTGTAAAAATTGTACTTGCATAGCAGAGTGTAGTATTTAGGTCAGTCTCAAATTGCTCTGTAGTATTTTTCATTAGTTTGTTTTTGAATTTTAATTTTAGTTTAGCTTTTATTAGCCTCCGTTAGAGCTGGGCGATATATCGAGTTTTTAAAAAATATCGATATATTTTTATACGAGATATAAGATGTGACAATATCCTTTATATCGATATAGTCTATGTTACGTTATAACTATACTTGTGGAGCCGCAAGTTTGCCTCTCTTTCGTCCACTTTTGTCTTTACGCAACGTTACTGGGCCTCGCCCCTCCTTCACTGAACACAACTCCCCCTCCTCCCCCATCGCTTCACCCGCAGGAAGCGACAAGATGGACGCGGCAAATCTCCGTTAACGAGTTACTGCGCATCGCCCCGTGCGTGGGGCTGTACGCCGTCAACGTGTTAGCTAGCTAACCACGCTAACGAGCTAACCAGGCTAACGCCATGCAGCCCAGAGGCGCTGCACAGCCTAAAATCCTTTCATTTTCTCAAAAGTTGACAGCGAGCCTTATGTATGAATTCTGGTTGTGCTTGATGGCCGCGAAGCAATTTTATGTGGTACACGGCGCTCAGCAATCTGTCAAAAAATGTTTTAGTACAACTTTGGTAAGCTACGGTGCTGCACCGGTTGATGGATTGTCAGAGCATTACGGCTACCGAGGAGCCTTGCGGAGTGATACGTACTGTGCTTCAACGTAATATTACCCTACTGTGTATAAGGACCATAAATGGCACCTGTTAAGAGACGTGGTTACGAAGAGGATTTCAAACTCTGTGCTGTGAGTCACACAGTAGAAGTTGGGAACAGAGCAGCTGGGAAATCTGTCTTTGTTACTATGCTCTGCATCTTTTAGTTTACATTTTGACTGCACAATTGTGAGCTTTTTGTTATGCACAAAAACAACATTGTTTTCTTTTATTTATGGAGCATTATTATTTAATAAATGCTCATAATTTATTTTTGAGTAAATTTTATGTACATCTATGCTCTATGTTAATAAAAGTGCCCGTGTGACATCTGGGACACAGCTTTGACTACGAACTCTCTTTTTGTTCTTACTTTATGGCTTAAAAAAAAAAAATCGAGATATATATCTTATATCGCCGTCCAGGTAAAATATATCGAGATATGAATTTTGGGTCATATCGCCCAGCCCTAGCCTCCGTGCTATTTATAGTTGTTGTTTTTGTCATAATATGGGTGCCATTTGTCAGGGGCACATTAAAGATGTTCTGAACGGGGATCGGATTGTGAACGCTTGAGTCCCAGTATCAAACATCTGCACTGATGCGTCCTCAGATTGACTAATCAGACTATATTGAAAAGACTGTAGTCTAAAATTAAAGGCATGTTATATATATTTAATTTTAGTTTGTTTTTGTTGTTTAACAGTTTTAATATAGTTGTAGTTAATTATAAAAAAAACGTAATGGTCTGAAAATAGTGAGAGGTATTTACCATTAAAAATTTTAATAACAGTGATTAGGTAAAACACCTGAATTTGGGACTGCTTACACACTTTAATCATTTACATATTTATTTATGAGGAAAATTCTGTAGAAAAAGTCATCGCACATTTCATGGACTACATAACTCATTTGCTTATTATTGAACCGGGACAGATATGCTTTGCTAACACTATTCAAGGAAAATCACGACACATCTGTATAGTAGCAGAAGAGGCACGGACTCAACAGATGGGAAAATCCTAAATGCTCGCTACTGACTGAAAGTTTTTGTTGTTACCATCAAAATTATGGCCAACCTACAAAAATAATAAGACCCAGTTAGTATAAAACTCTACTTTGTTTAACTTTATGACATTGTAGATGGACAGAAAGACAAAGGAAAGGACACCGTGTATTTATGTCACATGTTGCTCAACAGCTGTTTTCAAGCTGGAAACCACAAGCTTTGACCAGCATGAAGATCTCATTCATGTGCAGCATAATGATGGCACAGAAGCCTGAATCAACATATCATTAGAATCATCATTATGGAGTCGTACTCAAGATACGATGACCACATGCACAAACACAGGCACACAAACACACACACAAAGCTTCTGGCTGCGTAATTACAGTCACACTCTGGTCCAACAGACAAACACATTGCCAAGACCGCCCGGGAAACAGGGATGTTGATTCAAATTGCTATTAAAGTGACAGACTCACAACACCAAAGCATCAACTTAACAATATACTTCTCATAATCGGATTATAAAGAGAGAGAAGGACCTCCTGGTAACCACATAAACCTTTCTCACTATCAACTTAACAAAGGAAAGAAGCTTATAATTTCCTTAATGTGTGGTGAAAAAATTATGCAGCTATCATGTGAGTTCAACAAAGCTGAAACATTAATGTCTGCAATTTTAACTCAAACACAAAAATGAAGCGAACAGGAAAAAAAGCACTAGAAGGCTTCCACACAAAAACAGAGTGGGTTGATAAAATAAGTGATGGAGGCAACTGGCAAAGACAGGAAAACTTTATGGGACTCCATAAAGGACTGTAGTCCTTAAGTATACTCTTGTATACTTAAAGTACACAATTTTTCTTTACATCTATAAAACAGTTATAAAACGGCTAACAATGCTAACAGTTTTCATTTATACTTTATATCCAAAAAAGAGAATAAATGTGCACCATATTAGTTTAGCGTTTTAATTTAAACCTATGAGCTATCCAAACAACACATATCTTGTGATATATTGTTATCTTTCACCAGCTGTTACCTTTGGACAGAGCCTGGCTAGTCGTATTTCCTGTTTTAGCTTTTATGCTAAGCAACAAATTTAGCGTCTAATGCTGGGCTTCTCGTGTTACCAACCCTAAGCAAAAATATTCCCAGTGTTTCCCAAACTCTTAAAATGTTCCCTTACAGACTCCTTGCAAAACATACATTACATTTTAAGCTGAACCTACCTTCATTTTAGGCTCCAAGGTTGGCTAACAGAGAGCGCAGGTTAGCAAGAGAGGTAAATAAAGGAGAAAGACAAAGGTTTAAGAACAGGATAGAAGTAGGTGGGTGGGAGCAAGAAAAAAATGTTATAATAGAAAATAAAACAAAAATGTCAGGAGACGTAGCTGAAGTTAAATCTAATGCTGTATCTTAAATCAGCCTCATTTTTCTAACTTGACCATGTATAATGTCAGCCATTTTACTGTTGCTATAGTGACTAGCAATGACTGAGTAGACAAGGGGGCAATTTTAGACCCATCATCAGGCCTTAATGAGCAGCAATATGTTCTTTTAAAAGTGAGCTGCGTTAGCTTAGTTAGCAAGAAGCAGCTATAACACAAAAACACAGTCTGAAGCTCCAGCCAGCTCTAGAGATACCAGGAGTTACTGCTTCGCTCTGAACAGAAACTCACTGACAGAATAATTTGAATGCAACTTCAATCGTGAAGTCAAATGTGCGCTTAACCACTGAACTTGTGACCTCTGCTTACTCACTGGTGCAAATGGAACGCTATACATCCCCAATTTCACGCTGTGATTACCATCTTAAGGCTGTGACCTGATGTCAAGGCCTCTTTTCAGCCGGAGATTGGTCAGAGTAAATGTCTTGCAGTGAAGCTTCTAAATCTCCAGCCATATAGCTTTTGTTTGTGTATCTTATGTCTGCAAGACCAGCGGTCCCCAACCCCCGGGCCTCTTACCGGTCCGTAAGTCATTTGGTACTGGGCCGCAAGAGTTGAGGCTCAGGTGTGAAGTGTATAGTTTTCAGGGTTTTTATCGGTTTTCAGCGTTATTTTGTTATCGTTTTTATTGTCTACTCTGTTTTCCTGGGTCTTTTCACATGTGTTATGAATAAATCTTCTTTTTTTCGGTACCAGTACTAGTTTTATTTTGTTGTATTTATCCGTGACACCTTAAAGGCCGGTCCGTGAAACATTGTCTGGCATAAACCGGTCCATGGCGCAAAAAAGGTTGGGGACTGCTGTGCAAGACAACAGAACTGAAAACACAAACTAAAACTTCCATTTGGAAAGTCAGATGTTCCTAGTGCTAAATGACAAACAAATACAACAAAAACCCAAAAACATTCAAACAAAAAAGCCAGTTTTAAAAGATTATACCAATTGTTGCCTTTAAATTAAAGATTTTGCTAAACTAAGGATCTATTCAACCTCACCAACTAAAAATGATGACGGCAATAAGTGGAACAATATGACAGACCTGACAATGTTACCTCAGCTTCATGCTCTACTGTCCCTGCAAAGCAAGACTGGATATACAGCTAATCATTGCTAGCCTATGTTGTAATAAAACTGCACACATATTGTTAGTTGAAGACAATCCGTTCGTTAAGTCTGACGTCACTAGCCGTGTCTGGGCCTAAACTCCGCTGCAGGTCCATATATCAAACGATCACTATGGCATTACTGAGAGTTGAAAAACTGTCTAAAGTCTTTCATCTTTAATAAAATGATCAGCGTTCTGCTCTACCAGGTGTAACAATTGAGTTTAACATCCAGGCATCCATGAAAACGGAATTTATGACATTTAACGGAGTTAGAAGTTAGCAGGAAGTTAGCTCATTAGCTTCTATCTAAATACAATAGAGCATGTCCTGACTGCGGGGTTTTGGAAACAAATTAAAACGTACAGCTCTGTTATCACTTCCAACATAAATGAAGACAGAAAACTAAACAGCAGTGACGTTTGTAGGGTTACTGAAGTTTGGCTAGCTGGTATATAATGATGTGCTACGTGACCGCTAGCGACACAGCTATGTTAGCATAATATAAACAAGCTAACTTTTTTTCCACTCGATAAAAGTTAACATGAGTGTTCTCGGTGGTCAGAAACAAATGTAATCGCATGGCAGGATGCTGTAAAAGGACCAAACTTCAGCCAGGAGAACAACTGAGATAATCCATCCACAATACGAGGTTAGTCATTCATATACTGCTGCATGGGCTGGGCTGTAGTTACATCCTAAGGTTTTAAAAACTGATCTTAAATAAATGATTAGCGGTAATAAAAGCCGAGGGAGGTCTGACTGTTTTAGGAGCTTTTTGAGATTAAATAGAAGAAAATACATAACATGTTAACAACACAAAAGCCATATTAAACGCAGACTACTTTAGGCCCGGAAGTAGGATTCGTCACGTCATCACTTAACGACCGGATAGAAAGGTTACTACTTAGTACACTAAAGTGACCCTGTTCTCAATGTATACAACTTAGTATTAACAAAATCTATAGCATGACTACTGTGTACCATGAATATAATGAGCTGAGAAAACACATAACCAATATTAAATAACAGGCAATAATCCATGAATATGATTAGGTCAGGTCATGTTTAGCAGAGACAAACAGAGACAGAATAATCAGGTTCACACACACACTGCATCTCAACTGCAAGCACACATTTTGTCATTGTGACTACAGTCATTATCAAGTCCGTATGTTTGAGACTGATGAGTCATCTTCATAGTCAGTAAAAGCTGCAATGTTATTATTCCTCTAATTGTTAAAAACAGTAATAAAGTAGTAATATAATAGTAGTAAAGTAGCAGTAATAAAAATAGTTTTAAGCCATGTAGGGGCTTATGTGGTTTAGTTCACTGCCTGCTATCTGCAAACTTCTATGCATTATATTATAAATGTCATATGTTAGTACCTTCTGTGCAACCTTCAGGAACAACTTGAGAAATTTTTCTGGAATTGAATGAAAAACCTGCAGCTGAAAAATAAGCAGCAGCCTGAAAATTAATGCACAATCGTTTCTAGGAAAACTTGATGCTGTATGCAATTCTGACAGGATTTTCTGATTAGGCAGACCCACCCCTTTTGCACCGAGAACCAGAGAGGGTGGGGAATATTTTAAACCATGCTGGAGACACCAGTGCAACAGGATGATGGAAAGCGGATTTCTTTGTTCACACAAAGAAAAGTACAGGTGCTGCTAATTTACATGCATAAGTGAGAAGGAGGATGAACCCAAACACACCCACACACACACACCAGTATTGGTCAAATATATTTGCATTTTAACGCCTGCTGGATTTTACATACCTGTTAGTTGCCTTTACAACTTGAAATACACACAGTTTCTTGTTTCTTTCACGGTTCATCCACTCTGACTCCACGTGAAGTCTGAAATACTTTCACTTAATTCTTTTGTTTAGTTGTTTTTTTCCTCCCTATCACTTAAAATCAAGCCTGCGTGCCAAACATTCTTTGGCCGTAGCTTCAAAAATGTTCGGATTTGACGCTTGGCTTGATATTTTTTAATCAGCGTACACTGAATGTCTTTGGTTTTGGGATTGTTGGATAGATAAAGTCAGTTATTTGCAGGCTGCAGTTAGGAATTTGTAGACCAAAAGATTAACGGTAGTGACAACAATTTGTCATTTATGCCTTTATTCTTTATCTGAAGGTGTTTTTTTTATTTTTACAACACAAAGGCAAAGGTATTTTCCACCTGACATTAAGTGTAAAGGTTACAAAACTAACCAGGAAATCATTAGCGGGACACACGGGCGTGAATACACAGACACCATGTTTACTGTAAACACCCTAAGATGTGTTGGTGTAAGAGGGGGGTGGTGGGTCTATAATTGGACCTCACCCACTCCCTAATTAACCGCCATATGTAGGATCCCTCTGAAGTCTTATTTCCCTCTTTGCATTTTCATCGTCTCCGTGTCAATCGCTGCCTCGCTTTACTCGCTAAGCAACGTTTAAAAACATCTCTTCCTCCTTAATTGATTAAAGACCGTGTCTCCTTCTCCAGACTGCCTCCAGATGCCCTGACCCAGTGACAAACACCGTCATTACCTGACCATATAATGCCAAACACACACAGAGTGGAGGGACCACCCCTGGAGCAGATGTCTTATGGACAAACTAATGAACACCTCTTGAAAAATCACAATGTGTAACAGCTCAGATGTAGAAAGCCAAACACACGTTATACTGCCTTCAAATTATTATGAGTATGTGTAATGCCAGTCAGGAGAAAGCCATTAGTTGGAAACTGATAAAAGTGGCTTCTCCGGCTGCACCTTTGGTCACTGCAACTCTGTGTGTGTGTTTTGTAATAGCTTACGGGAGTGGTGTGTGAAAGAGGGCCAGCGTGCACTTAGTGTGAGTGTGTTTCAGCAGCTGCTTTGGCAACATGGTAAAAGTTGATGACAGTAGGTAACCTTTGGACTCAAGACAGAGGAGAGCGATGAGGGAGAAGTGAAGCCAGAGATGTGAAAGTATGCCATAGAATTGAATATGGAAGGAATGAAATAAGTGGGTCTGTAAAGATTTATTTAGTGTAGGTGTAGATGCCGTCTGATGGGCATACACACATACTAGATCTAAACACCTGAGGCTTCTCTTGAAGTCTTTTTAATATTTTGGTTAATGCTACCTTCTTGCACACGCTCAGTACTTTTACGTGCACAGTTTCTCCTGTTTGCAGGTGCTGCACCATTTCCTTTCCACGGGGTTCATTTAACTCTCATCTGATTGGGCTGTATAGGCAGCAAATGAACCACTAACCCTTCCGAAGACAGAAGCACATTCTGCATACTGAACAATACCCAAGTGTGCACAGGTTTCACCCAGCTAAATAAAGTGGCAAGATCCATTTTTGTGATTTCCCCCCCTACTGGAAATGCTAGATTGTAGCCTGTGTTAACAGCACTTTAAACCTGCAAATTAATGTAGAGACTACAACCGGTTCTTTTTTCCTCACTGAAACACAGGACTGGCACTCTGTAGCAGATTAATGTTCACTAAAAGAGAAAATTGTTGTTTGAAAGGCACTTGTCTGATCAAAGTGCCCTTTGAGAGTAAAGACAAAAGTGTTTGTCGTCGTCAGGAACGACTACAGTCCAGTAAGTGGCACAAAAAAACAAAAAAATTCTTGTTTCTCCTGCAAATGCTCTCCGCTCGACTCGATGGACCTACCGAGCTGAACATGTTTCTCTGCAGAGAACTTGCTTTTAATGCAAGCGCTAAGAATTAACAGCAACACAAGAAAGCCAACTCCTGCGCTGAACAGATGACAGGCGTCTACATTCAGGGAGCTGATCGGACATGTGCCACAAATACAAAAGCATCTGAATGTGGAACAATCACCAGATTTGCATGTCACGCTATTCAGATTAATGTGCATCAGAGCATAAACAGATACACCCTCCGCAGTCTTCAATCACCCAGTGTCCATCTCTTTGAATCATCCCTATAACCTGATCCAATTTCAACACTCTGCTTGTCACAGTGATTTCTAACAGCGCTACGCGGGCCAAGTGTATTACTATTCCTCGATGAAAACAGCCAAGAAACCTTGCTGTGCAGTAAAACGGTATCAACACAGTGATGCTCAACTTTCCTGAAGACTAACATTGATTGGTGGTTCTAGTACTTTATATCCTTCATGAGATAAAGGCCATCTAGGACCAAAAATGAATGGTGGACGATTGGATACGACATGACATCTGACCAGACTCAAAACTCACAAGACACAAGACAGAAAGAGGGAAATACAAGAGGAGGGCAAAGAGGAGACTTGTCTGAAAATTAAGGAAGAGCTTAAGCAAAAGACAGGAAGGAGATAGATGAATAGGAGGAGGAAGAAAGATGGCAATGACAAATGGGCAAGAGATTACATACAAGATAAGAGACGGCAGAAAATGAAGGTAAAATTCGTAACAGAGTCAAAGAGGAGAAGGAGACGAGATGAGATGCAGAGTTCAGATGGCAGTCCCAACACTTCACATGTGGCTGTGGTTGACCTTCCACCTTTCTCTCTCCCTCTCCATCCGGCCCTTGTTTCTCACCACTCTGTCAGGATGTCAACAGCGTTTGTCGACATGGTGTCGGGCCCTTCCCGCGATTCTGCGCATCCGTTCCTCCCCTTCTACTCTTTCGCTCCTGCCTTCACTCTAATCTCCCAAACATCTGTCTCATAACTGCAATTTGTGGCGCGCCGCTTCCGCGCATCAATCAAGAGCCAAACCAAGATATCCACTTTGTGAAAATACTGGCACACAGGAGCAATTGGCACAATAGTGAAGCTCATTGTGCTCTCCTAAAAAAAGGAGAGGACGACTCTGCTGGTGAGAGAGATCGGTTTCTCTGGTCTGAAATGTGTTCATTTTAAACACAGCCTTTCACAAACATGTCATTGTGAAACCCCGGTTTGCATCTCCAGCATCGTCAGAATTCAGCGTTGAGACATGAACAGCAAAGAGTCTATTTGAAAACGGAAAGGAAGCGTGGCTCGACAATATCTGATCTTGTTTTCAGAAAGCAAAGATCACCCTAGAATGCTGTGGCAGATATTTCCTATCAGAGCTGCAGCGTGCGACTGGATACGGTCAGGCTGAAAAGCAAACCTTTACAAGAAGGTTCAGCTGATAACGGTTTTACTTTCATTTAACATGCTAATAGCTTTCTTGCTTAATAGATTACGAGTAATAAGCAATTCAAGATACATTAAAAACTAAACTATAAAAACTTCTCTTATCCAACACAATGGATGCACACTAATTGGGACATTGCACAAGTACAGTTATTTAGGAAAATGATGGTTGTGTGTTGAAAAAGGTTGACTTTTCATTGGCTATAAGGGGAAATTCAAATAAGCCAAAGTGCAGACTATGTGCATTTCTCTTCCCATCCCCCCAGTAAGCAACTGAATATCGTCTTGAAGGCAATACCTCCCCTCAGTGACTTCCGATATTATCTCCATTTGGCACGATCAGCCGTACTGGCATTAGCATATAAGAACTTCGCAAAAAAACTCAAACTGTTAGAGCAATTTTTCAGACATTTTTGAAAACGCTTTCATTCCTGATGTTTTGATACAACAGGTTCCAAGTATTTAAAAACTACTCATGTGACATTTCTCACAATATTGTTTTACATGGGAGTCCCGCAAGGAAACGTTTTGGGTCAACTACCTTTTTTTTTTCTAAAGTTTTTAAGTACTTAGGTTTTAAGTACCTAAAACCTAAGTACTTTTAAGTACTTAAAACCTAAGTTTTTAAGTACTAAGTAATTGTTTTATATGTTTTTGATGGAGTGACTTTTTTCTTCTAAAACACACCCTGTTCTTTAGACCTTTAGCAACAAAAGTGTTAGAACTCTAATCCCTTGAAAATTATGAACAAAATTTTAAAAAGGACCTCAAAAAACATCTATAACAACATGTCACAACATCTCACTCAGCCTCTGTTAGTTATATAGATGCAACAAATTCCTCCTGCCTCCCATTTTGGTGTCTGACCACAAAAGAAGTCACTAAACCGCTACAGGAGCGAGATTACACCGAGCTCACCTTTCTTCCTCCTCTCTGCCTTTGCTGACTTACTGTAACATGTCTTGGCATGCTACCACCACCTGCACTACAGCGAAACAGTTTGATGTAATAACCAAAATATGAATCAATCCTGCCTGAATCAGTTTTCAGGCATGAACTCCAGGGGAGGGGTGAGACTGTTTGGATGGTGTCCATAGCTGCCCATTTTTCACATGTAGAGCACAACAGACATTCTCACTCCTGGAAATGATATGTAGGGTAGGGCATGCCAGGGGGCAGGACACATGATACTGTCTTGGTTGCTGTGAAATCTCTAATCTGAGCAGCTAATCTGGATGATTAGCTGCTCTATCCTCACATGTGCAACTGGACATCATCCAGACTTTGTACTATAGGTAGCTGGCAGCTTGAAGATCAGTCCTTCAGAATGCATCAAAAGTGTGTATTCACACATGCAATCTCTGTTGGGCAATCTCTCTAAAAAAAAAAAAACCTCAGGAGGGCCACAGTGCATGGATGATTGCAGCTATATAAAAACAGCTCTATAGAGCTAATGGAGGCCAAAAACTGTAAAGTGGTCTTGTTATATATATATTTTTTTTATTTTGTCATGTATAGACTAATCAACAGAAGCCACATTTTATATCATAAAATGTATTTTTTTTAAATCCATTTCTTTGTACATAATTTTAATCTCTTGGAAAATCCAGCTGATTGATTGACTTGATTATCAAATAAAAATACACTCGACTGCACTCTCAAGCCAGTGGTGTCAGAGCACAAAAAAACAGTGCGAGTGCAACATTGGCACGAGTGCCACCGTGCGTCATCCTGGATGCTGCCGCGCATGTTTGAGCTTGGACATCCATGAGCGTGTCATGTCTGATCTGATAGGCCTCTGTGAATATCTGACTGGACAGAGGCAATGAGATGAGGTGCTCCAGCATGTACACCGAACACTATGCCCGTTTCACCAGCACAATGGCCAACGATCGGGAGTTTATCCAGATGATTGCTTAGCCAGCATTTAGTCTTAGTAGGTTCTCTGTTGAACACGCCAGAACATGCTGGGTCATAACCAAGTTTAAGGCTGCACTTATCCAGGAATGGAGAGCAATGCTTCAACAACAGATCCAGACAGTTTTGCAGTCCACGTGCTATCGTCACATGCATAAGAGCCCATGTCTCACATTAAACTTATAGTGTTGGTCTATAAAATCTTTTGACTAGCACATGTACTGTTGCCATGGTGGGTGCTTATATTAAGCACTCATAGGGGGAGGAAGCTACAATAGTTTGTTTCAGACAAAGGACGAGGGGGCTGCACCAAGGTTGGGTATTGGATGCATAAGGATCAGTGTTAAATTCATTGCATAGTTTTGCACCTTTTGCACGACTAGAAAAACGTTTATTTCGTCAACAAACAAAAATGAGATGAAAACATTCCAGAGAGACGAGATCCAATCTCTCACCAGTAAACCTTTACGCTTTATATTTTAGTCAGATGAATCGACTTTAGATCAAGTCTACTATAATTTTATGATATTTAGTTGAGTAAAAATGTAAAATTTAAACAGTTAAATTATGACTTAAACACAATAACATTACAGTCGGAATTAACACAGATAAGCATTATTTTAAACAATGAATCATGCAAAGCTACTCTGAGAGGTTGTTATAATCAGACCAACGCCATTTTCAGTTGATTTTCTAAACTAAGCACTAAACAACCTGCAGATATGATGGATGTATTGAGCTCTTGGCAAGTAAGCAAATAAGAATATTTCCAGAATTCAAACTATTGCTTTAACAACCTGAACGGGAACGGGGTATTATAACTGAGCAGACCACGGAGTCGTTAAAATTAAACAGACTCACAATCATCCAAATATCATATTTGGCTTTTGATATGATGTTTAACTTTCATGACTTTATCCAAAGCACACAGAAGTGTACTTCAAACTAGATTAGAGTAATGGCAACCGCAGAAAGAAACGCCTAGATGGAATTTCTGAATTGTGAACAAGTGCTGGCTGTCAGTTTGGTTTGCCAGCACCGTCCTGATAAACTCAGAGGACAACAGCAGCTTTAAGTTTCTTCAGCCGTCACCAAGATTATAGTTCTGCGCCCCTATAAGTGAACTGCTGTGCAGTATTTAAAGTCTGACAAAATAATCCCAACCAGATTGTGGGAAATGAGCCCAAAAAGCAAGCATTTTATGGTCCGGCGTGCTTCACTCAACTTAAAGGGTTTTGAAATGGAGCCAAAACCTGTAATCCCAAAATGATGCCAGGTTCCCAAACCTCTGTACAATTAATGAGCAACTTGTGATTCCATGGGACTCTGTTTACAAGCCCAAGTCTGCTTGTAATTATGCAACGTGAATATAAAGTCCACAAATTTCGGAAAAAGTCTACTTGGCCTATTCATTTTGGTAATGACCAAAGCGAACATGGAAGCGTAAAGAAAAAACGATTGAATGAAACGTGCAAACACTCTGCATAAGAGGCAAATGTTAATGCTGTTAAAGTTATTTATTTTCTTATTTTTTTTTAAATCGACTCTTAAGATTCATATCAGGACACCCTACAGCACACTGACAGCGATCCAAGCAACTCTGTGGACAAACTGTCTGTCTCTGTTTGTTTAACTGGCTGTTTAGGAGGAATTTTAACCAAATTCCAGTTGGAATTTGTCTAAATTGAATTGTGGCCAGGCTGCAGAGGGCAGAGCAGCTGCAATGGTACAGTCAACAGACGGACCAAGGGAGAGTGAAGGAAAATGGTTTGGCTCTGGAGCCTTTACAACAAGCTCAAACAGGAAGTCATTCAACACAAAACGCACACCCATGACAAAACAACCACGCGTGCACACAGAGCACGTGCGCTTGTGTGTGTGTGGACGAGCCCGATCGCAGACGAAAGAGGGTCAGTTTGGAACACATTCCTTCCTCCCCCGAGCATGAGTCAGTATGTGTGTGTGTGTGTGTGTCATTTGATGTGCCTACAGCAGACTTCCTAAAGGCGATTCAGAAACAGAGCAAAAGAAATCTAAAAACAATAAAAGTGGAAGAGAATACAGCAGCTGAATGAGTGACGTGTGTGAAATACAAGAGACATGAATTAACTATTAAGAAAGAGGCTGAAGTTTGAAGGGATGGTGAGGGAAGAACAGGATAAAAATCGGATACATGTTGGGGAAGGACAAAGTAATGAGGAAGAGAGGAAAAGAGGGGGGTCGAATGAGGGATTTTCATATAAACAAACTGCACCGCCCTCAGGCACTTTCTGCATATGTGTGTTTCCTAATGCTTATCTCAGTTTGCTAAGTACTTAAAGGAATACACCAAGTCTGTGACACAGCTGGCTTAAAACTTTGGCGAACATCACTCTGAGAAGGGAAAAATCACATTCAATATTCTTAAATATCACAGTTAATAAATGACAAGCAACCACCAATAGTTACAAAACTACTGGCTCACTATTATTTTGGATTCACGCTCAATTTAAAGCAGATGACGTCCAGTTTAAACACACCTCTGAGGCTTTAAATCTGGAAAGCTGCATCGTTCTGTTTCTGTGTCGGAAAAGCAAAAAAACAACAACTTTTAAATCAAACGCAATCAAATCTAAGCCGCACGCCTACATTTCCTTGTTTCCATTCATAAACTTTGAAATATATTAATTATCTGACTGAAATGATTTTTTATATTAGTACAAACAGGATGACTCTACTGTGTGTTGGGTGGGTCATTTTTGCCTGATTAAATGTTCAAAGACGATGTGACAAAAGACTTTAAAGCCTTTTTGTTATTTCCCAGTAAAGATGAAATTTTTGCGATTTGTGCGAAAACAAAACATAACAAAAGAAAAAAAAAAAAAAGAAGGGAAAATTATTCAACAAAAATACTGATATTTCAAACATTAATCGAAATATTAGTGTCGACTCATAACCGGTGCATTTCTTCATTTTTTAAAAAAGTGTAACCACAGGAAAACTTTGGGGCAACTGCACCCTGAAGACCTTACTAATCGGAAGGTCGGCGGTTCATTTCCCGGCTCCTCCGGCGTCTGCATGTTGAAGTGTCCCGGGGCAAGTTAATGAACCTCAAATTGCCCCGTTGAATCCTTCAGAGTGTGTGTGTGTGTGTTAGGAAGTACTTAAAGGCATAGAGTACAGCGCAGTGGGAATGGGCTTGTAGTAAAAAGTGCTTTGAGCGGTCGGTCAGTGCAGGATTCTGCAGACCTCAGCTGGGCTGCCATGTTCTTTTTAGAGAGAATAAGCTTTCTCCTGGCAACCCTTCCAAACAAAACACACTTGTTCAGTCTTATTCTAATTGTACTGTTGAGAGCTTTGAACATTTGTAATGCTAACGGAGGCCTGTAGACTCTGAGATGTAACAGAGTTTCTGCATTGCACTGCACAGTCTGACCTTCAGGTGAATTTGCTGGGATGTAGTCTCCTGTGAAGACTGCGTTACCCTTAACGCACACCTAGATGCTCCAGATCACTAAACCGCCAAAGCATCTGCTTTTATTCAAATGAAAATACCACTCCATTAACCATTTTGTCATTTACTAGTCCAAATATGCAAAATGTGCTTCTTCTTGAAGAGTTTCTTGCAATGGATAAATAAAACTCATCTTATCTTACGTCTGGGACAAATAAAGGCATCAATTTGGAGACAACTGAAAGAAAATGAATGCTGACTAACGGCTTTAAAACTGGTAACCTTCGTTTTTCCAGCTGTTTATTCTCTAAAACATTAGCAAACGGGCGTGTGTGTTATCTGCCCACTCAAGATGCCCATTTTGTCCCACTCATATGGCAACGATACCCAATGTACAATAACAGGCAGCTTCAAATCCTGCCATCGTAAAGCTGACACCAGATCATGTTTATATGTTGATTTTGGTGAAATAACTTGCTATAAAACGGCTGTTAGCGTTAGCCCTATATTAAAACGAGAGGAAGGTGCAGCAGCGCAAAACACACACTAACCCTCGTGTTGTGTTAGAGAACGAACGGAAATCAAAGGGAGTAAGTTCAACAGCCGTTTGTCAGCCTTGAACTTATTGCTGAAAGAATGCGGAGCTGAAAATATGCACAAAAACATACCAAACTTTTACTTGCTTTAACGCAGCATTTATCGTGCTGTGTGGAAAGGGAGGAAACTGAGATGCTCGTTGACTCTCTGCTGGCTAATTAGAAGCATCTTTTTCACTCACAGTCTGACTGTGTGAAAGAAGCCGACCCGTGTTCCTGAATAAAAGCACCGAGTCTCTCGCTTTCTTTAAATATTAATTCAGTCTGTTTCATGTCTAAGAACCTTTCTGGACACAGACTAGCCGATTTTAATCCTCAGAGCAAACGTGCAGAGCGTTCCTCTGCACGTTTTAGTAGCAACAGGCCCTCTTGCGTCGCCGTAACTCACTTGTTGACAGCGGAGGAAAAAAAACGGCAAACAGAGAGGAGCGAGAGACAGACAAGGGCACGCACATATTTTTAAGTGTTCACACACTTAATAAGCGGCATAACCATTTCCTGGGAATTCCCTTTGAGAGACAGAGAAACAGAAAGCTAGTGTGTGAGAGAAGAAAAGGAAATCAAAGGGAGTTCAATGTGTTGCGTGACGAGACCCTTTCCATGAAGGCCTGAAACATACACACACCATTTTATTGTGATGACATGTCGGGCTGTGTTGCTTATAAGTTGTTAAATTGCACTTGGCTGAAAGTTTCTCTGCGTCTTGTGTGTCAACACAACTGCACCATGTCTGCAAAGTGCTGCTATGATAACGGCTTTATTGGAGCTACACACCTGCCCGGCAGCGAGATTGTTGATGACCCGCACCGCACATGGATAAACACACTGTGGTGTACACAGTGCGAGCAGCTGTAATATAAATCCAACACACAGGGCCTGCAGACTGAGCCCTTCAGTCAGCCACTCCGTTAATCATTGATGGACGCCCAGACACATGGACACCCCCCACCCACACACACACACACACACAGGTCAGTGACACAGGCTGGTGTGTGTTTAGGTTTCCCGTACACACTTCAGAAACAAGCAGAAACCAGAAGGGAGAATTAATCACAGAAAGAAAGAAACAAAAACAACATTGATTCCAAATAGATGTAAGTCCTGCAGAGACAGGTGCCTTCTTCCTTAATCCCCTGGGAAAAGGTGGTGCAGAGGTGGGAAGGAAGAGGAGGGAGGGGAGTGTATGCGTGTGTGAGTGTGAGAGAAGTATGAGCTGAACCGGAGCCCAGGGGGGAAACCGGCTTGACAAGAATTCAGCACAACACTCACATTCAAGCACAGATGCCTGCCGCCGACTACATGGGGAACTTTTTTTTGGCTGGAGTATCTGATTAACGCGCACATTTGCAAATAAAGTGCGCTGCTGTGTTGAGCACAGACTGTGCACACACACACACACCTGTAAATACATTATTACATCTGTGTCTACATCTCAGCCACACACGCGCGCACGCACGCACGCACGCACAGGCACGCGCGACAGTGGGCCTACTGTCAAAACTGTCATGTTGTCCCTTCTCGTGTCTTTTTAGTCAAAGCGTGCCGCAGCAGGACGGCCGATCGCACTCGTGTCGCTTCAAGGTCTTTTGCGACACGCAAACATAAATGGGACACTATTATGCGTTTGATCTGAAGGAAACTTTCAGACATTTCATTCTCACCTCGTCCCACTTGAGGAATTTGCCGCCCTTCTTCAGCGCTTCGTGGACGGCCACGGGTTTCAGCTGCAGCGCGTGGACTCCCGGCTTGGCCCCGGCCATGACGAGGGACTCCCAGCCCGGGTGCCAACGCCTAAACCCCGGCTACGGCGACTTGGAACTCCTCGGAAGTAACAGAAGGCTCTTCCTTCCTGCACTTCCAGCCCCAGAGCTTCTTTTACTGTTCTTCTTCTTCTTCTTTTCCGGGGAGAGGGTTAATTGAAACACCGAGCGAGGAAGGGAGGGAGGGAGGTTCTTAAAAGTCAGGCACTGTCCTTAAAAGTTAGCGAGCCTCCCCGAGAGTTTGAAGAACATGAGGAGTAAAATCCAGACTAAAGACGGGACTCGGGTTGTTTCAGTGCGCACCGCCGCTGTGTCTTGTCCGCGTCCACGCAAAGCGGTGACGCGCCTATAATTCCACTTTTTTTTAAATCATAAGCTTTGATTCATATATTTGTTTATTTGTGCAGAATCCTTTAATCACGCACTTGAGCCCTTGGAGAGATCCTTTCCTTCCTTCCTTCCTTCCATCTGGTCGACCCCTCTCTCCTCTCCCTCTCGTTCCACTACCAACTTTCTCTGCTTCCTCCCTCTCTCTCTCTCTCTCCCTTGTCGCCTCCGACGCGTTTTTTTCTTCTTCTTCTTCTCTCCTCCTCCTCTCCTCCCTGCATGTTTTCTGTAGGGAAAAAAGGAGAGGATTTTTGAGAGGAGAGAGGGACGGCGTCAGATAGCGCTGAGTGAATGAGAATGGGGTGGAGGGAGGGAGGGAGGAAGGGAGGAGGGGGTGTAGTAAAATGGGTGTGTTTTAATTCAGTTCCTCTGCCTGCTTCTCTGCCTTCTCTGTACAGCATGCATGCAACAAAAGCTCAGAGAACACGGTCCAGCATATCACATATATGCACGATTGTTCCTGTTCCATGATTCGGCATCTCCAAATCTCCCCAACTCCATTCAGACAGCTCCAATCAATCCTAACTCTGCTTCCATTACACTGGAAAACCTGGAAGTGTCATATTTAAAAGATAATGACCCTTTTTTAGACAGTTTGGTCCCTTATTTGAAGTAAATCTACAAACTTCCCATCGTGCAAATTCAAACTGTCTTCCATCTCTCCATGTCTCTTATGCTTTTCCCTATATTTACCTCTAAGTTCACATAAAACATGGCCAAGGTCATGGTAAGGTCATCTCAGGCTCTTGCTTTGAGAAAAGAAGCTCCGCCCAGCTAATGTTCCAAGTTTTTTTTTGCTAAGCTAGGGTAAACCAATCAGAACCCCCAAACCAACCACAGGCAGGCCGCCCCTCCCTGAGTCTGGTTTTGCCAGAGGTTTCTCTTTGTTAAAAGGAAGTTTTTCCTTCCCACTGTTGCCAAGTACTTGTTCATAGGGGGTCATTTGGGAGTTTCTCTGTATTACTGTAGGGAACGTCTGTTTAGCACTTTGGCTGGCACCCTATGTCTTTTAAATGTGCTATACAATTAAAGTTGACTTGATTTGACACTGTATTGTTAGTGTTTAATGCCGAGCAGAGGACCACACCTATGGCCAATTTAGAATCACCAATTAAAATAGCATGCATGCCTTCAGAGTGTGAGACCGGAGTGATTCAGAAACTTCCCACACAGAAACACGTTAGCCAACCAGCAGCCCAGAATCTTCACCATACGTCACGCCATTCTGCTAATCTTTAAAAATCCTCCAAATAAAACAACATAAAGGGAAAAGGAATCCCTCTTGTTTTCCCCGTGCGTACAGAGAGGACACAAACATTTTCTCTTTTGAGTAAAGACAGAAGAGTGACACAAACTATTGCTCTGAGGCACGAGGCAAGGAAAGCTGGGTACTGACGTAAGAGGAATAAAATATTGTGTAAGGCCGTTTTTCATTAAATATCACAGGCGCACGTAGGTTCCCCATGAAAATATTAGAGACATTTCCTGTAGTTCACTGCAGGGTGCAAAAGCAATCACCAAGTTCTTTTCATTCTGAATTACTCTCGCCTTCGAGTGCTTTAAGTCTGTTTCTTTGTTGACACTGATAGATTGCCTGCACAGCCAGCAGTGTTATTAAAAGACAGTATCGCTGTTATTGGAAATGCATAGTAATCAGCTTAAGAGGTGATTTTGGAGCAATGAGTGGTCCTGTAACTCAGGAAGTTGGAATGCGCCATTAAGGACGGGCTCAAGATGACAAATCTGCGTTACAGAAACAGGAAATAAATTCGAGGACTGGCAGGTGAGGTAACTGAAGATCTTTTCCCGCTCCCCTCCTCCAGATCAGTGGTAGCGTATCATGTTTAAAGAAGCATGAGAGCAACGGAGGTGACACAGTTAGAGCACGGCCCTGTCCAAATCCTGCTGCCAAGCAACGTTTCAAGTTGGACTCCTCATAAAAAAGTCCTCCAGAGCAACTGATGTTTTTTAAAATTGTTTCTGTTTTTTTGGCAACTATTGACATTTTCATCTCCTCCAACTACGCTGGGCAAGAATGTGAGATATGCTGCAGCTTGGTGACTGACAGTAATTGAGTCTTGTATGTGCGCTTCCTTGAAATCAAAAATCATGACCCGGAATGAGGCACACTTTCTGTACAGCCTCTTGCATGACACCGCACAAACACAGGGAGGATTAATGCATGTGCATTCTTTCTGCAGCGCAGCACGCATGCATGAGCACGGGGCCGTGTCTCTGTGCTGTATGGCAAGAATGTATGCACATCTTCTGTGGGTTCACGCAAACAATGTTGGGTTGAGTCCTGCATTTGAAGCGTGGGCACCTGTGCTGTCAATAGGCCTCTCTCCACCTCCCACTCTCTGTTTCACCCAGTTCTCTTCCTCCGGCTGCCCTATCTTCTCCCTGCTAAACAAACTCCCTCTCTCCTCCTCACTATCTCATCTCTCATTCCAACAGGTGTCGCGCTCCCATTGGCTGCTGAGGCTTATCTGCAAATTAGGTAACAAAACATGATAAAAGACTGAATGCAGACGCTTACTTATATGCTTACATTGCATGTTTTCAAACCGTACCTGGAGTAAGATCAAGACCCTGGAGGGTGCGTCAGCCCTCAGGTCTCTGAAACAAAATCTCTCATGACCTAAAAACCACAAATAATGTGTGTATTGTGTATGAAGTGTGTGTGCGTGTCTAAGGTAAGACTAAACCTTCATATACCTTTTCCTGTTAAAAGGGTGTTTTCCCTTCCCACTGTCACCATCTGCTTGCACATAGTGGCCACTGTTGGTCTTTATCTTACAACATAAAGCACCTTGAGGCAACTGCTGTTGTGATTTGGCGTTATATAAATAAAACTGAAATTAAATTATATTGCCCATCAACTACGTTAGTGGAAGAATAAAGGAAGTTATGCAAAGGAGGACAGGCAAAGCAAAAGGAAGTATCATTTGCTAAGAAGCGTGAAAAGGAAGCCGCATTGACTGGAAACGTAACTGCAGTGAGTCCGAGATCTAATCACGCTCAGGCATTTAGTTTTCATGCAACAAGGAAGTCAAAATCTTTATTCTTCCTTACAGTTTGGTTTACCCACAGTTAAACAAAAGCAAGGAAACCAAGTTGGATATTTAGAGAGAAGGAGAATAAAGAAAGTGAAAGATGATCAAAATAGCTTTCTGATAAAGAGGGTTAAGAAAAGAGACCAAAAAAGGCAACAGAGGTTAAAAATGGAACAAAATAAGGCACACATAGAAGAGATGTGGAGAACGGGAAGACCCCACCACCACCACCCAGATCTTTTTCCCTCTCAGTCTAGTAACAGCCAGATCTTTCTCTCCAACGCAAAGCAAAGAACTCACAAAGACACATTGTGCAAAGACACACAGGCATATTCACTGTCTCTCCGCACACTGGCCTCGCTCTGTGCACAGAAGCATGTACAGTGCACAGACTTGCTTTAATGGGAAAGGCCTGACTCGGTCAACGGTAGCAGAGAAAACTTGATCAGATTACTGTTAACAGCGTTGCTGAGATTTTGGCCTGAAGATGCTGACAGTTCACTGGAGGCCGGACCCATCTGTCTCCACCACACCGCGGGGTTATTGTCAATGTGTTCTCGAGAAAAGCTATCATGTGGGCGTGTAGGCGATGTGCTGATTACAGTCCCGCCCCCCAACATCCCAAGAGGCATTCAGACACAATGCAGATTCACATTACAAGAACTTTGATTTACCTTTGGTGCAGCTACATTCATTTGAGTCTACTCTTTCCAAATGAGATGAGAGCTCCCCAATGCCCTCAAGAGCTCCCTATGGGGGAATCCACTCATTTATTATAGATTACTGATCGCGAAGCCCATTTACAACTGCGATCTGATCTTATGACGCCATCTAGTGGCTGCACAGCAACACTACTGTCTCTTTTTGTTCATTGCAAGATTGATTGTGCAATAATTAGGAATGTGGACATACTAGTTCCAGCTATGCCTCATTTGTTAAGAGGATACAGGGCTGATACCTACCTGTGCACACCTCAATCACAGTAGCCTGTGTTAAGCACAGGTGTATTTGCACAGGTGAGTCTGTTCTACTGTATGCTACACAGCATACAGTAGAGGTTGCAAGGTTCTGCTTTGATTTATTACTTTGGCGGAGGGAGACAAGGGAAAAGAGAGCAAGATTGCTCCACAAAATTGCGGCAGTTATTGAAATAAATAGAAAAGCACCTTTTTTGTCGAATATTTATTTACTTGCATTACAACAAATAAGTCTTCTTAACCAGAGAGTTTCTCCCTGTGTGTGTCTCTGTGTTTTCATCACAAAGCTGACCACACAGGAAAGAGCACGTCAACAGCTCCCCCATGTGGATGTCCTCTTTAAGAAACAAAGCAGATGGCACTGCCTTTCTGGGTGAATTTCTGACTAAATAAGTATAGTTTCAGCTAAAACGTTGCAGCATGTCATTAATTTGTAGTCATGCATGGAAACATACAGTGGATTTATCTATGTACTTATTTTTTATCACAGTATATGCATATATTCTCTGAGTTGTATCAGATATTGACCTTATGAGACTTTGAATACAGAGCATCAGTATTGGGGAACTGTGAAGGTAGGAAAATGTAAAGACATCAGCCTTTAATCTTTTAGCTGCAAACTAATGAACAACCAAGTCAAATTCAGGACGCAAACCAAGTTTAAATCCACCAGTTTGGTTTGTATGCTTGTTATTAGTTCCTCTTATGTTTTAATGTAAAACAGAAAAGTAACTAAAGGAGACAAAACTGCAATAAAGTGAAAAATTACATTTAATTTACTGAATTAGAATAGAATTAGTATAAAGTTAAGGAAAAACTAAAATACTCAAGTAGCACGTGTACTTCAGGTTTGGAGGTTGTGGAGCCATGGACTGGACACGACAAAATAATAATAAATAGTGTTGGACAACAAATCTGGGATCCACTGTGAAACACACACATCCACAGGCCATCATTTTCCACACTTTCTTCTCATTTTAGAAGCTCCTGATCTTTGCAAGTTTGAGATTTGTAGGCCGAATATATAAGGTTTTAACATATTCGTCACACTTTTCACTCTCACCAGTACAGGCAGAGCTGTAACATTACATACTACCATCATGCTGACCTCCCTCTCCACTGGTCTGTTTAACTGGAAGTCAATTTCCCAGCCAGCTTCTACAAGTCCAGTTAGCTGGTGTACTGGCGCTCACGCACACAGATAGTTTGGAAATGGATTTTGCTATTTGACCTGGTGTAGCTCTATTGTTTCCTTCTATAAAGGTGACTGGTGTTTTTCACACGCGCAAGCGCACATGGATGTTTATGTTAGTGTGTGTACCGTACATGAGCGTGTACGGGCCTGTCTGTGCTTACTCAACTGTAAGTTTCAGACATGCCCGCTGAATAATTCAGGTTTTTCTACGTCTCGTTGCCATGGCTGTCTGTAAAATAGCTGCACACACACGCACGCACATAAACACACTGATGTGAACATGTTGACAGATGTGAACACCCCCATAGTCACACCAACAGAGCAAGCCGGAGACATTATGAATTCGCTCTCCCTCTCCTTACCTCCCCCTTTAAATTTGTGCTCCTGTTATTATTAAAACTCTTGTTATTAAGCAGCCTAGTCAGGGTGTAGGGTTCCCTGCTGTTACGGCACAATGGGCACACTGTGACGAAATCTGACTGCACTGCGTTCCTATTTGTGGATCACATTCACCAAGTTGATCAGAGACGAAGTTAAATTTCAAAAGCAAAGAAGAAGATCCAGCTGCGTTTTGCCCATGGCACTGATTGCACTCTTGCAAGGGGGAGAAAGTACATTTTGCAAACATGGGATACAATTATAATTTGTGTGTTGTGAAATGAAAGCTTCTTATTTTCACAAAGAGTGAGGTGTAGGTGTGAAAATGTACCCATATAGCCTAGATTTCACAGATTCTAGAGGAGATATTCTAACAGTTGTGAAGAAACTGAAAAAGGAAGTGTTTGAAGGAAAAAATACATTTGTGTGAATGTTTTTTGTATTGGCATATCAGTATATACCCTACTGAGAATGCACACAATGACGGAGAACAGGCGATTTAAAAAAGGGCAAACAGGTTGTCAAAAGGCTGTGGGAAAAATCTTAACAGATCACGTGGGTAAATAACATAAGTCTTTGAAGTTGTGAGGAACACTTATACGGGCATTTTGAAGCGATTTAATAAAAGGAATGTGGACTCCGGGGGATGGGTGGTCACGTGGTAAAGTTGGGAAATATATTTTAAAAGGGAAATAAATAAAGTTTAAAAAGTTGGCTGCTTTTGAAAGTAGTTGGTAATTAACGTCTCTTTTCTTTATCCGCTTTTTTTGTTTTTTTCCCCTGGTACGTCGGATGCGCTCGAGTCCGGTCAGAGAGCGCGCACGCACTCCTCGTGGGGACAGAGAGAAAGAGAGATAGAGGGGGAGAGAGAGAGAGACGTGTGATTTCTCTTTGTACTGAATGAAGAGTTGAGGCCGGCTCTGCTTCTTCTGCCGTCTCTTTTTATATAAGCAGAGTTTGCATGCTGTAAATAGCCCAGTAAGCCGGTTAGCCTTTATGTTTCTCCGTGGCCGTCGGTCCCCTTTGTGTGGTGGAAGCGAGCAGCCGCTGCGAATGTCCCTTTGAGCGATTTTTGACAACAAAAGCATCAGGTCCATCGTCCGTCCTTCTTCTTCTTCGGGGGATTTTTTTCCAAGTCACAAATTCACCAGCCGGGATTTTTCGTTGCGGAAAAGCGCAACGAAAAAACGTCCACAGACCGTTTTCTGCCTTCTTTCTGTCGCTCACTTCACACTTCTGTAGCTCCGGGGGCATTTTTTTCTCTTTCCCATACCAAGCGACAATGGCAGCTGTAACAAGCCCGGAGACGAGCCCTCAACCCCGGGTATATTTCCAGACGCCGGCCGGTACCACGGAGGAGCCGGAGACACCAGTTCGGAAGCAGGGACGCGTTACCGTCAAATACGACCGCAAAGAGCTGAGGAAGAGACTGAACCTGGAGGAGTGGATTATCGACCAGCTAACGGACCTCTACGACTGTGAGGTAAAGACCCCAAACAATAACCGGCCTCCAAAACCGATCGAAGGTATTGATCAGGCGGCTCTGTTAAGTAATAGGGCTCCGCGGTGTAGCGTAACGGGGGGAAGTCTGTGTGTCTGTCTAATCTAGAGGCAAACTGTTGATAAAGAAACATTAACGGGCCCTTTGTCGGTGCTTTTGGCCTAGCTCCGCTTGTTCTATAGCCCAGAGTATCAGGGACACATGCATGTGGATCAGTATGTAAAATAAGGAAGAGCCTCGCAGATTAATGTCACATTTATTAAATCATCCACACGAGCAACCATGTGGACAAACTTCATGTCCTCACCCACATGTAGGGCTATAAGTAGCACATGTACTTTTATAGCCTCGTCGCGAAATCGACGGCCGCTGCTCTTTGTTCTGATTGGCTGGAGCGGATTTAAAGCACACCTGTGAATTAATTTAATCCGCTATAAATGTCCGACCGGAAGTAGCACCAATTCAACTATTTCATCCCTTTGGTGTGAAATACACTGTGTAGCTGCTTTTTGGGGACAGTTTTACTTTGAATAAATAAAAGCCACCAGTTTATAAGAATAAAACAGAGGGAAAACTTATTTTTGACCAGCAGTCTCTGGTTTTTATCCACCCAATTTTATTGTCATTCAGACAATAAAGTTTATTTTGTCCTTCAACTTTTAAGTAAGGCAAAACGAGTTTGATCAGGCACGAATAGTGATGGTAAACCAGAGACAGATGAGATGAAAATGTCTAGTTGGTCAAATATCCCATCATGGAGGACCATTTTAATGATTTCCCTGGCCTTAGCGATGCCTGAGTGTAACCATGTATATATCAAACCTGCGGTCATGGTGTCACATGGAGAGTTATAATGTAACTTAGCGGCAGCTGTGGTGTAGCTCTTGGCGGCAGTAGTTGGTAAGCTCATGTCAACTCACTGAGCTGACATTGACCCACATTCTATTCCTGGCGTGAGGAATACTGGGACTTAACAGGTTTGCAGAATTCCTAGTAGTAGCTAGCAAGAGGATGGGTAAGAGGTGTAGTAAGCGGATTCAGAAGTTTCCTTCCAGACTTTTTTAAACCAGGAAAAACTGGTTCTTTTTATAGTTTGTCTTACTGAAGCTTCTCCACCATTGCATAATGTCGCTGTAATGGTTGTTTAGCCGTTAACACTCAAGTGAGCGAAAGGCGTCTGGCTGTTTACAACTGGAAGCCAAAAATCAATTCTTCTGGGAATTCATAACTCTAAATAGATATTATACTAAGCCCCAGTTAACCATGAAGATAAATGCACTCAGGGAAAGCCATAAATAGACGAGTCTGTTATTCATTTGATGTCAGAAAACCAGATAGTCCAGCACACCTTTGTTTCCACTACATTATCTCATCCTGTTAACAGAGGATCTCTCATGATGCACACTGTGGCCGGGATATCCTGACACTACAAAGTTACCAAAGCCCACTGAGGTGATTAACGGACCTAGACTGGATTTTAAAATCAATTTGCTTTGATTGTCTGCCAATAACGGATTAATATGTTATGCGTAGTCCTCGCAGAGTCCAAAAAGTCTGAACAAATGAGCTCAGGGGTAAAGCTTTTCAGCACTTTGGTCTAGTGTTACTTCTATAATTAAAACAAAGTGTTTTTTGTGGCTTAGAATCGCCTTAATTTTTAATCCATTATTTGGCCGCTATTACGTGGATCACTGCGACCGATACCCAGACAGTCTGTTCAAAGTTAGTAACACCTATTTGTCTTTCTGTGATTCACTCCTTCATTCGCTTATCCCAGTCCATCTTTCATCCCCTAATCCGCTCAGTCATGCATGTTTTAATGCTCTGATTATTCACAGTTAGTCTGCTTTTCAGCTGTAAATGGGGTCCAAAAAAAATACACAAATGGATGCACACTGACTTTATCTGTTGTTGTTCATAGTAAAACCTGAGCCCGGTGGAGATTTATTATGCTCAGGTCACAGGCAGATCGTGTTACAGTCACGTAAATGGGACATAAATGATTTAGTTCACATTTCTGGACGCGCATCCATCGTTCGTCTCTAATGACGATGCTTATTTTTGGCTTTCGTCCACTGAATTCCTCTCTTTTCATTGTCCTAATCGAGTCCCTGTCTAGGCTGTTAGACAACAAAGAGATTAATTTACAGTCGGTTCACTGATGGAAACACATTGGGCTCATTTAGACGGGGAGATGTGAAGCACGTGCTGCTAAGCAGTGTAACTGGAGAGGCAGCTTTAGCCGGTCAGGGAGCAGAGCGGACACGGGGAGAACCCTCTTCACTGACAAAGGCAGGGAGCATGCTTGGGATTTTCTCCTTTTACCCTAACCTCGCTGTGCCTCCTATTTCCTATAATCCGCATTTTGCCTTTCACCCATCATTACGTCCTATCAATCAACCTCCCCTCTCCTCCTCCTCCTTTTTATTTATGCCCATTTCGACTTTTAATAAAACAGCGTGGAGTTTGTTCAGCAGGGAATTCATTATGAGCTATTTTTCCATTAACATAATCCCTTTAAACATGCTACAAGCAATCAGCCAGTCATTGCTGCCAGCCAGTCTGTCAGATATTCATCCAGCCGCTTAGTCGGCCTATCAGTTAAAGTTGCTATGGGTAATAGAGAGGAGCTGAGCCTTAGTATGATTCCATGGCAACAAGCCTTGTTAAATGTTTATGTTGGTTAACCACACTGTGGAAAAAGGGGCGCTCGTTTAGTCAAATTAAATCCCGTAAAAAGAAAAGTCTGTGTTTTTCATTCTTGCATGATATTCACAGGGCTTTGGTGAATACCTGCAGCCGATGTTAATGTGGCATTTGCTTTGCCCAAGAAGCACTCCCTGGTTTTGTTACCCAATAGCGCAGTCCCTCCCAAACATGGCTACTTATACACATTTTTGCATTTGCAAGCGGCTACAGAAAAAGACTGTGACGTCATCTGTTTTAATCAGACTGAAGCTATAAGGACAGCATTCGCACATCTTTACTTTCTTTAATTGAAAATGAAATAATGAAACAAGTGACTATTTCCCCGCCAGTGGGGTTATAAATTAACCACGTGATTCTGTGTTTGGGGATTTTTGCTTGACCAAACTTTGACTGTTTGCTGTTGATTACTAGACTAGGAAGAGACGCCAGTATGTGGCCAACGTCTCTGGGAGGTGTGGCATATGCTAATGTTACGCTGCTCAGCTGCTGCTTTAAGACGCTCGTATTTTATTGGCACGCGCAGCCTTCCAAAGGCAGGACCATCTGTTTGATACTAGTTCGATTTGCAGCTGTTTTTGACGTTGATCTTTTATTACGCATGTTCTGGATGTTGTGTTCGCTTAGTTGTAATGAGCCCCAGTTGCATTTTGTGTGCTTATCTTCAATTATCTCCTGCCTTCTTGTCCAAGTCGCTTTTAGAAAAGACATTTTTAATCTCAAGGAGATTTTTTTCCAAGATAAATAAATGATGATATAGAAAAATAGTTACATTATCAGCTTTTACATGTGCTACTTTGACAGCAGTCACCTGTTTTTACTGTAACTGCCGAGCTATAAATATGTGTTGCTAAGAAATTTGCTCTGTAATATTTAAACCTTCATACATGCTTACCAATCGAGCAGTTAACATTTGCTAATATAGCGTGGCCACCTAGAAAAGCAGATTAATAAAACGTCGAAGGGGTTAGGGTTACTTTGTAAACATTTCAACTTTATTGTTACTTTTTCTAACTGGGAAAAAATGGAGCTAATTGGTCCGCCAATGATTGATAGCACACACCGGTGGTGATGCTATGGTCTGCCAGTAAAAGACACCAATTGCAGCTTTTTTAATAATGATAATAATAATAATAAATAAAATTCATATCTGGTTTATTTGTAGTTGATTTAAATTTAACCAGCTAGTTTCGTGGTTGATTAGCAGATGTTTGAAGAGGAAACACGGCTGTCTTTTCCACTTGTGCGCTACTGCTAAAATTTCATCTAATTCCTAATAAAATAAAAATATTATGGGTGAACGTGTGCACATCTTTAACACTTATTAGAGAGCAGTGGACTATATTAATGTCAGTGACACTGGTTGATCATTGTATATGCCTCAACCCAACTAAAACAACTATGGAGTAATGTGTGTTGGTGCGTGGAGTACTGAAAAAAGCTACCTAGGCCCAAAACAAGACAGAACTTGAAAAATTCAATATTTTGTAATCAGACAAACGTAGAACAGAGCACTGAAAGTGCATTAAAGTTAGAAGAAAAATATAAACAGCTGGCTAAGACTAATGGTTAAAGAAGTCTGGCTAACATTAACTGAAACACAACAATTTAAAGCATCATGCAGGTTAAAGTCAGTTAAACTTCTCTGGATAATATCAGATTCAGTTGATAAAGCGGACCTAGAGGCCATGTGGTAAGAGCTATGATGATATGTCCAAAGCGGGGGAAAGGGTGGGAACAGCTGCAACAGTGCCTCCAAATCCCATAACACCCCCGTCACACAGTTTATATTTTAAACTGTGGCAGTCTGAAAGTACAAACCCTTCACTGGCAGTAAAAGTTAGGGTGTTACGGGGCACACGATACAGTCGAGGAGTGTTTCTTCAAACGTTGGTGGTTTTAAACATGGTCTACACTTTCTCAGTTGTTACAGAGTCTTTACTCTATTAATGGCTTTGTGTATATAGTGCTAAGTGAGTTTGAGCGTACTCCGGGGAAAAGAAAAGAGTGGGAACACCAAGAAGGTCCACAGCCCCGCTTTTAGTAAAATAATCAAATTTCACTCCAGCCTTGCTATCATTTCCATGGTAACTGGCCTATTAACATTTTATTTGTCAATAAAGACTCATTTTCTCTCCTTTTGCGGCATTATCCCTTTAAATCACAGCATGGCTGACCAGTCGCTACATGGTTAACACTGGAGCGAGTGGGCGGACCAACCCCCAAACTGCAGGGTCCTACGTGGCTGGCCACACAGATACAAACACACACTCACACACACACACAAATACAGATGGGAATACTAGCGGGAACAGAGGCAGGATTGGTGAGCAGGAATGTAATAAACGGGGGAAGAGAAGGGGAAAAAAAGTAGAGGGGATGGCAAACGGAGAAGGAAAATGTAGTAGGAGTGGGCAGGGAAGCTGGAGAATGAGAAAGTGCTTTTGGAACATGTATCCACTGCTACTGCATGATGTATACACTTACAAAAAGCAATGGTTTGTAGTCTCACTGCAGTTTAGATGGGTTTGTCAGGCACTAAAACAGCAGTGCCTGCACTCACTCCAAATTAAAAGTGCTGGGAAGCAGGAAAATGAGTTTATGTAAGTCCTAAGGTAATGCTTATGAATCAGAGAGGAGGGTTCTGAGTTTTTATATTCTGCTTTTATGTTTATTATTGCTTATACTGCACAGCCCAGGGCCACATTTATCACTTCTATCAAGTGATGTGAGCGAGTGGAGCATACACACCCTTTAAAAGCATCTGGTTTTAGTTTGTCGCTTGTAAGCCTATTAGCTGACTACCAGTCAACCTGCTCAGTCCTTAAATCTGACTCGTTGTTTAGACAAGTACATTATCAGTTAAATGCCAAAGAAGATATCAGATGAAAATAATTTTGAAGTCATGCTCGAGCATGCCGTTTTTCTAGATCAGTCTGATGAAATGTAACATTAGGCAAATTTTCCAGATTTGCCTCTGCTTGCAAACAACATGTAGATTATGTGTTGTGGTGCACGCTAGAAAAAGAGCGCATCCCTTTAATTAAAAGGGATGCATGCAAAAAATATTAAAGTGTTCCAGTTCCATGCGTTCAAGGTAATGACTCTGTGTAAACTGTAAAGCGAAAATACTCGGAAATAAACAAGTCACATGTGACTCTCTTCACATAAAAGTGAACAACAAAAGAGGAAATGCTAACAGCTGACACTTAACTCACAACAATAGTTTCAGTTCTTCTTGTTTCCCTTTTTCTTTAAATAGGCAAAGTCAAAGTTGAAATGCATTTACATGAAAAGAAATCACACTTTCTGAAATACAGGAAACACTGGTGTTTGTGTGCCCTTCAAAATAAAAGTACATCTAAAATTTTAATATGGATGTACAGACATTTAAATAACCTCGTGCTTTATTGAGCACAGAAATTGTATATATTGTAACACAAATACATATTATTAACTATATTTTCTTTGTTTATTATTTCCTTATTTTGTTAGCTAATTTTCACTTTGAGCGTGTTGTGGTCTCGAACGTGAAAAAAAAGTGAGAAGTGAAGGTTTGAGTTAGTTCCAGAAATACACAAAAAAGTGTGTGTGTGTGCCCGTGCATGCGCCTGTGTGTGTGAGTGTGTGCAGGAGAACACTTGTCAGGGAAAGCCAACCTCTTTTATAGCTTTTCCAGTCACGGATTAATTCGGCCTCCTTGACTGACTTCCGACTGTAAAAGGAAACGCACACGTGCACACAAACACACCCAAAGAGTAGCATCAAACATTTTCTTACACTTTTAACTTTAAGGCTTGAATACCAATCAGCATTACCCTGTTTCACTCTGTGCAAGAGAGTGACTACAAAGAGTGGTTGTTACACAGCATGAATGAAAGACTCCACTGTGTCTTTGTGCCCACTCTCCCATACCAGTGCTCACGTGCACACACATCTGCACAGAGACGGACATACACGCATCTACTTATACGTCACACCTGGTTCTACATGTTGAGGAGACTCTGCTTTTCCTAGCGGATATGAGGTGAGTCAGCGTGTGCCGTAGCCTGACCCACTGACTGACTGTGTGGATGTTTTTAAAACAGCAAAGGAACAAATCAGCAAAGTTGGAGAGGTGGAAGAATGCAAAGAATATTGTGAGTGAGGGAGATTAAACGTGTGTTTTGGTTAGTGGGTGAGTAAGGTCGGAAGGAAGTTGAGAAAACCAAACGAGGCGTGGATGAAGGAGGAGAGGAATGGAGGAAAAAGAACAAGGGATGTGAGTCATTTAGAGGAATGTTTATATGTTGTCACAGGAAGTGTGAGACAAACCACCACTTTCCCTTTAAAGAAAAAAAAACCCTGTTTATCTCAGTTTCTCAAAACAAATTGGGTCTTATAAGAATTGTGTGTGTGTGTAACTCTGACTGTATTTGTGTAATAGATGTAAAGTATAGTTTTTGTTATCAAGAATGTCCTTTGAATGTTATCTGCTTGTCTTCTCAGTGTCTCTGAGGTTCAGGTGAGAGTTGAGTTATCACAGTTAACTCAGGACTGTAACAACAGTGTGACTAAGAAAACTAAATACTGTTGAAGTTACAGCGACTTTAGTGCCCACGCTTCTAAGCGACATCTTTTTTTCTTCAGCACTCACGTTGCCATCGTTGTTCGCCCTACTAAGAGAACCTATTATGTGTGTTTCCAGTTCGGTATTTTTGTTCTTGTGGGATTTTACAGTTCAAAATCATCTTGAATGATCTCATACTGAGCCTTGATGCAGTTCCTGCGTTCATCCACTGTGTGAAACGAGCTGTTTCGGCTCCCTTCCCCCTCCCTCTGAACTTTCTTATGATTTGTGACACTTGCCAACAGAAGGTTTGAACAGCATGTAGGTGGAGCACTCACTGACATCATCCAGAGAAAAGAGGAGAAAAAACTGTCTAAAATGCAGTGATTAGAGTAGCCTAAACATTTGGATCGCAGGGATTATTTGCACATGCCTCATTTCTTAAAACTTTGTCCATGTTTAAACTGTATTAGGGTAAATATGAAGGAAAGGGGAAGCACAGTAGCTCCCTTTTAGATACAAACTTCAAAGAATATCTTTACCATGTAATTTAATCAGTATGCCAAAGATTTCTAAGCATCTTGTTAGCACGTGTCAGCTAGAGTAGCCTCCGCATACTGACTAACACCTCTTCAACATTTAAGCATAGGTAATATAGGTTGGATTTTACCAACCAGTTGCTTGTTTATTGTCGTGAAACAACATAAAAAGATGTAAGATCGTTTTCCATGAACGTCTTTGTGCTATACAAGTGATCGTGTTTCAGATTGTATTTAATAGGCATATCTAAATAGGCTACTCAAGCAGTTAACGTCTTAATAATGAAGCACACGATCTCAAGTGTGCAGTATCAGACACTTTGCTCCTATTGGTCCTTACTAAACTGCTGCTTGCACTTATAGCCTCTTAAGTCTGTAGCTGTTTTGTGAAAGCTCTTGCACCCTTGAGGAGGCTTTTTTTTAAAGTGAGCATAATGGTGATGGTGCACAGACCTCTGTTATTGCTGTATGTGGCTCCAGAGTGTTGTTTTTACAATAGTGCCTTTTTATTTTTTTTGCGGGGGTGATGTGCATTTATTGGCCTCCGCGCTGAAACTGTATTAAAACAATGGCAGACACTGCTCTAACATTTAACAGCAGGGGCTGGGCCTTGCATTGGATGATTTGTTTGGAGCCGGAAATCTCATGAGGTTTCTCCGTGCACAGGTTGAGTGAGGTAACGCAGATCCACTCTGGAGGGTTTTTTAATCCCGGGAGGTGCATTAGAGCAGACGCCTTTTGAGCTGTTGTTTGGCTGCGCAGAAGAAGCTTTATTATTCACCGTCGCTGACTGTGTATGTGCATAATGTGCATGCACGTGCCTGTTTCATGCCAGCATCCGACTGTGCAGGAGCGCTCCATGTGTGAGGCTTGGGCTTGTGGTTGCACCGTGTCGACATTACCTGACACCTCCTGACCTGTTGTCAGTCTCAGACAGGCGGCTACTGATTTCTGCCAAGGTCAGACCGCAGGTGTCATCCTGGCTTCCTCTGTGATGTCACCGCTGTGAAACTCGAACACTTGCGATAATCTGGAGGACAGGTCTGTGACGAGATGGGCTCTGCTTCGGATGTCTTTGGGAACGAATGAAGGAAAGATGTGCGCTCGGATGGACAGACAGGGAAAACAGAGAGATGGTGTTATCAGTCATTTCTGTTACATTATTATAATGGCAAAATTCAAATGCACATATTGGTGTTTCTGTAGTATATTACCTTAGTGTGTGCTTTTTGTTGGAGTTTGCTTCAACAGGAAGGAACAACAAACCATATTTGGTCAGTGTGTTTACAAGTTGCTTATTAACCAGGAAGGGAGACGGCCATATTTGGTTGGATTCCTTTGATGCTCATAGATCATTATTCAGTGCTCACCTGTTTGGGTTATTCATTCTAACATCTGACATGCAACAACAGTTAAAAGTAGTAGAAGAACAAATACACGTAGTGACTTATGTCACCTGTCTGTGACATTATTAACCCTTTAAAACCGGTCAGAGCGGCACGCTCTGTTTTGCGTAACTATTTTTAAATCCCGGTAGCTCTGCAACCACGTGAGCTAGCGCAATAAATTTTTTTGCATATGAAACCGGAGGAGTTGTACTTACATCTTATGCCATCAGCTTGTCCTCGGTCACAGTTTCCTTCCACATATAGCTTTGCAAAAACTGCATAAAAAGCGCTTGCAGCAACAAACACATAATATTCCAGAAACACGCTTTGCCGATCCGATCAGCTGTTCATAACACTTCCTACCTTGGATTAGACATCAGCGGAACTATCGCATGTCCGCCATGACCTGCCCGAAACCGGAAGTGATGTCATTTTCGCGGAAATTTAGTTTTTTACCGTCCGGGCCTCAATGAGCCTATACTGGTGTTTTTAAAAGTTATGTTTGACTTCGACTTTCTGTGTCGTTTCTGGGATGCTTAGGACTCATATTGCACTGCTGGAAATAGTTTATTTTGATGCATATGCTGCTTTTTTGCAAATTTGCACTATAATATTTATTTTCGTTTTTCCTGCAGTATATAAAAATTGGTGTATTTCAAAAATAAAACTACGAAGACACTCAAAATAAATTTCCTGTGGTGGGAAACTATTTTGTGCAACTTTTTTGTATTTACAGTTTTGAGGGATAAGCCTCTTAAATTTCTCTAACTAGAAATATATGTTAAAAAAACAAAAGCGATTTTCAATTTTTTTGTAGTTTATTGCACTTTTTTGCAATTTATGTAATCACTATGCACTTAATTCATACATATTATTAAAATCTAGGCTGTAATGGTTGTATTGATGTATAGCAACTTGAAATGCTCCCAGAAATGGCACTACAGCATGTAAAAATATAATATAAGCTCTGGCGGACTTGGTTCTATGGTAGGTCTTAAAGGGTTAAACCCAGAATAGAAACAAGCTCCTTTTGAGGCGACAGAGTAAAAGTTTGCTTGGTTGATGTTGCTTTCTGTACGTTCTGAAACTGATATGGTCAGAGTAACACAATCTTGACATGACAATCTGGAGACAAACATTGTGTGTTTCACTCGGTAAGCAAAAGCGTCTTTCAAGCTGCTGACTAAAGGGCATCAGGCTGTGCAGCGGACAGTCAGAGCGACAGCTTTGGCGTCTGCCTCTTACTCATTCTTTCCTCTAATGTTTCATCTTTAGTGCGTCTCTGGTTATTACAGTCACTCAGGATGCATAAGACAATAAGACAAAAGTGGAGATACAGCTCCTAGTTTTTGCAGTTTCAGTCTGTTTGTTTTTGGTTCTGCTGCGATAATCTGTTGGAATCGCCTGCGTTGTGAGTTTTTCTCCTGTATCTGATTGAATATGGAAATGAACCAAAGCATTAGCTGATTAGATTACCCACTCTGTTGGCAGCGTTTGAGAGGTCAGAGACTCTGATGATTGATCTGCATAAAAGAATAATAACGTACCGCAGCTCACTTTGATATCCATATGGATTATATCTCAATATTGGGGCAATGAATCGAGAGGCTTTGCGGATAAACACAGCAGCTCGTGAGCAAAAGTGAATTAAAACTGCAGAAGAGGGGCGGATATTTAAATTGGACCTCCGTGACTTTGAAGCGTACTCATTGTGCTACAAACTAAAACAAAAAAAAGAACAAGTTACTCAGTGAATGACATGGCAAATGAGCAAGTAAATTCAAAGCCCTTTAGTTTTGTTAGTAGTACTTGCCAACAGTGACATAATGATAATCTGCTGTAATCCTTGTTTGTATGCATTCGTATTTTAATCTGCGCATAATCTCCTCTTTTAGCCCCGTCGTTGTGGTAGTGACTCTTTCGCCTGGTTGAAGAGTTGTGTGTATTTTTGTTTGACACTTGTACGCACACACAGAGCAGAGACTCTCCTAGTATCCACGGGTTTATAGGGGACCGTGCTCAGTGCAGCAGAGATGTGGGCACTTGAGTTTTCGGTTCCCTTACTTCTGATGAAGGATTTAGTAATTAGTCAAAGCTGAAGAGGAGAGATGGATGATCTTTGTGTGTTGTGACCGAGAGAAGCTGCGTGAAAATTGCATTTGAAAGTTGAAAGGTTATTTATGAACTTTCTGTCATTCCCAAACTGTCAGCTTTCTCATATTTTCTTTTTTTTTTAAACTTCTACCTAGCTGACAGATGAAGCTTAAATTTGCATAATTTTTTAACACCGCAAGTAACACTTCCTTCATGATAGTAATGCTGATTTGACAGTTGGTCAATCAGCCTCTTTTGCATGCTATCGGTAACATTATACTGCCTAACCAGAGTCCGTGCACTGCACTTACTGTGATGTTTTTTATTTTTAGGCAACGTTAATGTTTCTGTAGCTTTAGATATAACGACGGTAGCACAAAGCAATCATGGGTAACCTACTGTGACAGCATTGAGTCGTGTGTTACTCTGCGATTCCTACTCCTATATCGAAAAGGCACTTAAACACTTGATGTATTAGTGTGAGCAGATTCATGAAGAATCCACAGGTTAAATCACTCCTGATGCACTGCGTTAAGCAGATGAGCATTGATGTAATTGTTTGGGTTTTTTCTTTAATGTTATTATACAAGAGGTTTGATTTGTAAGGCAGTAGATCTAAACGGCAGCGACAAACTGTGCCCTCGTGTAGTCGTTCGAAAGGGTTACACGGCAGCATAGTTACCAATACAAGTCTACCCGGGGCTGGTTGTGACCCAGAGGGTGCAGCAGACTGTCTCCCTGGAAAAACCGCAACACAGACGTGTTCAGTCAACACACAGAAACCACTGAACCGTTTCAGTCAGGCCAAACAAGCTGACGGGGGAATCATTCAACCGAACAGCGATCAGACATGACTGTGGGCAGCTTTTGGGGGGTCAGGTTTGGATGACCTTCTGCACATTCACTGTACAAATAGATTTTTTTGTGTGTGTGCGTGTGTGTTTAGTCTAAAATGAGAGCTTTACAGTTGAACCAAAGGTTGGCTGGGTGTTAGTTTTGACACGCTGTCACATCCGCTAGTCTAATTATGATAGTGGACAAAAATACAGATTAGTTTGCAGGTATGTTACAAGCGACGATATACAGGAAAATATTCCTTATGTGAAAGCTAAATGGTACGATCCACGTTTTATAGCCATTCCCTTCCCGCTCTTTATTCCATACTACAATATCTGTCTGTCTTTCTGTTAATGCTACCTCTGTTACCTAATTGCAGTTACAGTGAAAACTGCTGTGCCGAAGTCCTAATTATAGCGATGAATGTTTCTTGGCTTCATGTGAATATTTGTTCTGTGCACTCGGAGCCCGTTTGGTTTGGCTTCCTCCTGCAAAAAAAATCTGAAACAACCCACACAGCACCGGGACTCACATTTGCATGCCCACATCTCTACCACCAGACTCTGGAGGCTCTGCTTCTTTTTACTTTGCATGACAGATCCGTTTGCATTTTATCTGTAGTGAGATAGCAGGAAAAGGCTGACAGGGCTGCAGAGTTAAAGCAGATGGAGGCGCTGGTAGTGCGTGCTAAATGAGGGCTGCGTGTTGTTTTTAGAGTTTTTATAGAACAGTATCATTAAGAAGCTACATGTGTCCTTGCTTCCTAGAGATGCATGCAGCGAAGCGTTAAAGTTTTGGTTTTTTACATTTATTCTCTTTGTGATACTGTCCTTTATCGGGAGGAGGAAACTGCGCTTCCCTGTTTGCAAACTTCTACGCGGGGCGAGGAAGAGCAAAGCAAACCCGACTGATGAAATAATATAATCTAGTCTGTGTCCTGGCAGGCTAGGTTATAAACAGGCTTCAGTTGATCTGTGCTGCCTGCAGCTCTTTCTTTCTGCTTTTCATATGATTCAAAACAGGACATCATTTTCTTCCTGAGAGGAAGTACATCCAACTGATTAGACCCGCAATAGAGATGAAAATCAGCCACGCACGGGAAAGTGCACAATAACACACACTTTCGAGATCTTAGGCTGGGTTAAGTATTTTGCATCGATTGGGGACTGCTGTGGTTTATAGTTCAGGAGTCATGTGTGAGGCCACACATTCATTACAACAGCCACTCACTACTTAAATTAAGTGGACAGACACAAACAGACTTGTGTTTGTGAGTTTGCCCTCTTTAGTCTAAGGGATACCCAGCATAGAAACTTCCAACAGATATCGCTACACCTTCCCTTACCCCAATATCTCCAAAGGTCACATGCTCAAACAGGAAGTGGTTGGCTGCCTTTGTGGTAAAGAAGAGACCCTCAGATAAAAGCTTTGTGTGTATTTTGGTGCAAGAGTAGTGATCCTAAAAAGGAAGTTGACTATAGTGCTGTTCTTGTTATTGTTAGACCGGGAGATTCCTGATAAGCAAGCATAAGGGTGAGACAGACTCAGATAGTAGGGAGATGGAAAGCAGCAGGCAATGACTGACACAATGCATCCCTAACCACCCCACCCACCCCTTAGTACGCTTGTTGACTCCCTCCTCTCTTTCTCTCATAAGTGGTTTCATGCCCAAAGCAAGATGGCCCAAATGCTACGAACTGGCCTGTTACAAACGCGCCAAGGGTGACTCTCTCTGTGTGAGAGCAGGGCAGGGCGGTGATACCAACTCGAGGGGAAGGGCATCAAAGGAGACGTAAAGATAAACGGACAGCGGGAGACAGTAAGGCAGGAAGCAGGTTGAAGCCCAGTGTTTTTCCGCTCTTCAGATGCTGGCCTCATCCTGTCTGCGTGCGTCTGTTTGTAGTAATCAGATGACCCTAGACAAAATTACCAGATCAGTCACAAGGGTGTCATGAATTACCATCTCAGGACAGCTTCCAGGCAACTTTTTAGCTTGCTTGTTTTCTCTTCTTTTGTAAGTAAGGCTGTGTTAACGCCGGTTGCGGCCTTGTTTCTGAATAGGCCAGTTAGTCATTTTGAAATGGCCAGATCGACACACTGGAATTGTCCGCATTTACTTCCCCATTATCTGCCAGGATAACCTTAAATTCTCCACTTGACGATTTGTCATTTCCCAGGAAACTAATGTTATGCTCTGGGAGCAAAGAGTGTTTTTATCCCTAGTTTCTGTGTTATACTTTCTGTGTTTGATATTCGTTAGACCCCAGTTCTATTGCATATCCTTCCTTGCTTAATCCTGCAGTGTTTGTTTTACACACACACGCCTGCACTTGCATACAATATGAGACTTTGAAGTTGTACTGACTGGTGCATGTGTGGTGCTCTGAGCTGTGGTTGCCTGGCAAAACCCCCTTTCGTAGATCCACAGTTAAATATAATTTAGTAATTAAGCTTCAGTCATTATCCATAACAATGATGGTGTTGAACAATACCGGGTTTCAGCCATTTTACTCCTAGCGCTTCACAATAGACTAAAAGACAAAAGATGACATCACCCATTGTTTTGTGAACTTGCCTGAAGTTTAGCATTGTGGCTGCCACCATTTAGTTTTATTGAAGTTAAAAGTGGATCAGCTAATACTTAAAAGAGTGGCTAGAAAAGGGCATCCATATAATCGACAGTCTTCTATTAACATATAGATACAGTAACCAGAACTAGACCATAGACCTTCAACTACCTGCTATTTAAAGCGACCGCACCCCCAATAATGCAGAACTCGAAGCCTTAATGTGTAATAAACTGGTGAATCATAAAAGCATCCTGTGGTTTTATTGTTAGAGGTGGGAAGCATCAGACACCACATGATACAATATTATCACAAAACTTCAATCACAATCCAATATTATTGTGACTTTTTGTATTTTGCATCTGCTGAGTATAACAAAAACGTATTACAATTTAGCACAGTTGGTATCTGTTTTCTCCAATGAGATAAAGTTATCTCACTTTTTTAGTGCATAATGAGATTGTCAAACATACCAACAAACCTGCCACGAATGTTCCCATAAGACAGTCACGCTATCAGAGAGCAGCTGAATGGGATGAAGTTGACAATTGCACGCAGTCTGTTTCTGATAATAGAGCAATTACTGTGATAAATAATTGAAAATATCATATCTGTTGCTGTTTACATAGAGAGAAATTTACATTTAACAGAAATTCAGGTTTAGCCATTACATGTGTGCTCAGCAATCTTCTTGTTCTGTAGGAATATAACAGTAATACATGCTCCTGATAACCTGGCTGTAAAACATTTGCACATCGGATTCAGTAAAAGCACCTTGCACATCATATCCCACCTATATTTTGCATTTTTTGGCTTTTCAAGCCCAGAGTTTCTGCTTCATCTTCACCAGTTGATCCTGATTAACTAAAGCTGCTCTGTTAGCAGTGCAGATCTGAGGGTATGGATACCATCTCCTCTCATCTTTGACAACCAAAACACACAGTAGCAGTGAAAGCATTTCAGCGGCTGTGCTCTCATCGCCAACACGAGTGCCTGGAACTCATCGCTGTCAGCATTCACACACACGTTTTATACCTGTGTCACCATGCCAAGTCAGGGTAATAGTTTTAATGGAGTGCCACTCTCTTAATGCAAATATACAGTGCGATTTAGTCTGATTTATTATCTTGTGATGGATGCATAAAGTGTGCGTTTGCCAGACAAGTCGCAAAGAAACTGCAGCGGGTGTCATTGTTTACTGCCACGCGGCCTACTTTTCCTACTTCTTCCCTTCCCTCCTTCCTCCATCCCAGCCTCTGTTTTCAACTTCCTTTTTCCGCCTGTCTCTCTTTCCCGTGTCATACGCAGCCAAAAACATTGTTTGTGTGTTTTGTAGCAGAATGGGCTGTTGGCCATCCCCGGTTATTTTTATCCTGGTTTGTTACTGAGGCACTAGAAGAGCAAAAGTGGCTGTCTGTTCTGCCTACGTCTTTACATTTTCAGTGATACACAATCACTCTCTTCTTTGTGGTTTTTCGCTCTCAGTTTGCCCACATCCTATCAAAGGAATCAGTTACTTTATGCATGAAGTTATCACTGGAAAACAAGCCCGTGATAAACATCTACATCGACGTGAAGCTTTCCACGTCGATAAGACATTGACTAGCATCTCCCTTTGCTGCCGTGTCATTATTTCACCAGCTGTATTTCCAGTAGCAATGACGGGCCTTTTTGTTGTTGTAATACAAGGACACTGACCCACTTGTAGTTCGTGTTTATGTACGTTTTTTCCAGTGAGGTAGCCTCATACTGTCACATCTTATTGCGTTGTGAAGGAAGCCTCCAGAAGATCGGCGTCTCTCTCGTTTCACCGCGCGCGACTCATATTCGCGAGCTTGTCAGGAAGAGCGTAATTAAGTTTCAAGAGCCACGTGTTTGCGGTGTTTTCCCCAGTGATGCTGGCGATATGGGTGGCAAGTAGGGGTGTGGCTAAAGGGAGGTCTAGGGTAGCACAGCCCTACTACAGTATATGACGTTAAAGGATATAAATTGAAAGCTATGTTTACGTTTTGAAAACTGGACCCCCCTCATTTGCCTCAAAGTGGTTTGGTCCAAGCCTGCCGTTTCCTAACTCCATTACCACCAGTTGCCCACTATAGTGTTATGGAGCAGTACCTGTCTATGTTTAGGCAGGAGGTCTGACAAAAAATGAAATCATGGTAACTTAATTTCTCAGGTGGATTTTTATTCTGAAATATTTTTTGACTTCCTCTTTAAAAATATCCTGGAAACATCGCTTGTTGAGTTTTGTTGCTGTTGCGTGTTAGTTGTACATCGAATCCGAGTGCATGAACCTGTAGGAGACTTTAGAACAACATGTTAGAGCTGCAGGTATCCACAAGTATTGATGCTCTTCTGAAGGCTCGTCAGAATAAAGCAGGCCCTCCTTCCTTTACCTGCACTCTTCTCTGCTCTGCTTTGTTTATAAACTTCAGTGCTTGTCAATATCTTGTAATCAGCTTTTATTCCACTCTGCATCTTCTGCAGCCAGCAGTAAAAAAAAAAAAACAAACCTCCAGACTAGTTCAGTAAGTCAGTCTGGAGGATTGTTTTGGAAATCCTCCCTCGTGATTCCCCGCTTTCTTTGTGTCTCCTCTCAGAAGCCTGTCTTCCGGCATTTTTCAACATCTCCCTCACTCTCTCTCCCTCCTCGGCTTCTCTCTTTCAGTCTGCTCCAATCAGCTGCTCCCTCGTCTCGATATGCTCCTTAACCTCTTACCTTCCTTCCTCTCGGCGTTCCCTCCCCCCCTCCCCTCTCAAGATTTAACAGCGCCTGTTAAATCTTTTTCCATTAAGCCGTATGAAACATTTATGCTTTTCTCCAGCTCGTTCTTTACGCTCACGAGTGTCTCACACAGATACAGAGTTAACAAAAAGGGAGGAAATAAAAGACTCATTTAGAAGCACATGGGGGCCACATGTTGTGCAGATCAGTCTTTGTGTCAGACCTTTGTGTGTGTATGCGTGTGTGTGTCTGCACTGGTGCTTACAGGATAGCTGCATGCTGGCCTGTGTGTCAGTGTGTGTGCGGTTGTGTTGATCTGCTGACAGTAAGTCTAGCTGTCACCTACAGTCTCTATCTCACACACACAGACTGCTCCAAATTAAATCCTTATACAGCCCCTTTTTACACGCACACGCACACGCACACCTCAGCTCAGACTTCTTAATGCCCTTCCTATAATTCTTTAATCCGTATGTGCAAGGTGTGTGCGAGACGTTGAGCCATTTTCACTGCCAAAAGGAAAACCTACCGCTTTGTTAATGTCCACACAGCATGTTTTGCCTGTCCATGTGTGGTTGTGAGTCTGACTGACTTGTGTGTGTTTTGTGTGATGGGATAAGGGGCAGTCAGGCAGGTGCAGAGACAGCTGGTGTGGGCAACTCTAACCGAGGGGGAGGACGAGAGCGAGGGAGAGATTCCTAGAGAACGACATGAATATAGGGGCAGCAATTGAGCTGCAAAAGAGCTCGGGGGGGGCACAGAGTGTTTGTACGAGTGTGCGTGCGTGTGTTCTTGTCGCCAGCGGTGAAGAGCTTGGCTGGAGCACACTGAGCCAGTGTGTGCGAGCGAGGCAGATGGAGAGACGGGGACTAATAAAGCTTTTTAATAGTGCGACAGATTAATCGGAAGAAAGAATTGATTGGATAAGGAGAAACTGAGACGAAGATGAACTCGCCGCGAACTGCTTGCTTTATCCTGAAGACTAATCCGACGTTAGATGTGAGCCTGATGAAGCTGTGCGATGACTGATTGGCTTCTATTAGATGTATAAATGTGTATTTTAATTTATGTGTCACTTTACTTTAAAGTACAAGTATTCTAAATGTGCAGCTGTAAAAATTCCCAATTCAAAGGAGCAGATTTCCCACTTTCAACTGTTTTTTACATGAATACAACATGGGTGGCCATCAGCAGTTAGCACCCTAGCTTTCAGTAATGAGCTGTCTGTAAATAGTAATTATTCTAAAATAAATGTTTCCAGTTTTGCACAACAGATTTGAAGGAGGACACTTTAAAGACCTGTTAGAAACAGGAACTCGTCTGGATCCTAACTGTGTCTGTAACTGTCTTTCTTCTCAGGTGTTAGCTTTAGGACATGCACGTGTTCGTACTCGATCTCAAACATCCAAGCTATAGATGGATGGATAGCTTCGTTTTGCCCACGTAAACCTGAGAAATGATGGGAAATGAGCTAGCTCGGCCCTCTCCACAGACAATAAAACACTGCCTTTGTGAATCTTGACACAGTGGACACATGAGATGCCAGCTCCTCCTCGCTGTGTTTTTGCTAAACTGAGCTAAATAGCTGGTAGACGAGCACCCCTGTCTCCTCGTGTAACTCGTGGGATGAAAGCCATCTACAAACGTCAGTCCATTCATTTTAATAGTTTTGTGTGGCAAAAAGTAAAATTCCTTCGCACTGGTGTTTCTAGCCCCCAAACAGTATCATGTAACAGCAAATAAGCACAGCTTTTAACCAGATTAATAATTCTTTTATTTTTTTTAGTTTTCCAACCTTGAAAATAAACTATTTTTTCATTCAAGAAGATTAAAAAAAAAATGAAACCTGTCTGTGCTGTTTTTCTTCTCTCTTTGTCTCCTCTGTCTCTCTGCCATGTGCTTTGGGCTGATGGAAGCACGCCGCCCTCTAGTGTCCACAGCCGGACACTCATCAATAACTGTACCACGTCATACAGAGAGAGAAATGCTTACGCTTGCTGGTCTATTTGCAGACAACCACATAATATAAACACAGGCACTAAGAATAGACAGGATGAGGATTTCTTTCCATGTGTTCGTGGAAAGAGGTTCTCTAGTATTTTTATAAGGAAGCCTGGTGGATGTTTGGTCTCTGATGGTGCTCTGCTTCTCTCCTTCTTTTGTTACATGTGCTATAGGAAGAGGCCATCCCTGAGCTGGAGATAGATGTGGATGAACTGCTCGACATGCCCAGTGATGTTGAACGGGCAGCCAGGGTCAAGGTAGGACACACGTGCACACCTGTTTCAGAGCATGAAAGACGGCTGCAAACAGCAGTGTTATTTCATCCTGTTTTTCCCTGTTTTGCAGGATTTGCTGGTTGACTGTTTTAAACCTACTGAGGTAAAACACAGTTCTTCTCATAAACTCCCTCTGCCTCTTCAAGTGAACATTTCTGACGTGCATATTTGTCATTCTGAGTCCCCGCATGTGTTTCTGTCCTCGCCCTCTCCCCGTAGGACTTCGTCTCAGAGCTGCTCGACAAGATCCGAGGGATGCAAAAGCTCTCCACGCCTCAGAAGAAATGATGGCATCCCTCCTCCCTCCATCCTACATATTCCCCTCCACCTCAGCCCTCACCTCTCGTCTTCCTACCACAGCTCACGCTATTTTTTGAAATCTTTTTTGTCTGTTTTCTTCCATTAAAGTTCATGAAATGTTGCAACTTGTTTCTGCTTCTAGTTAGACCCTCTCTCGCTGTTGCCTGGATCCAGCCCCATATGTCGCTTTTCTCTTTTGTTGTCATGTTGTTGGACTTTCTTCATAAAAACCATCAGCCAAGAAGGGGGGAAAAAGACAAATTAAAGAGTGAATTAATTCAAAAGCGACTCATTGGTCTTAATCCAGGCATTCTCCTTCCTCCTCTTTTCCTACTCCTACCCCTCTCTCCACCTTTTTTTTTCTTTTTTGGCTCTGCTACCCGTTCCCATCCAGCTCTACTTCCTCCCCACCCACCCCTACACCATCTTCCATCTGTCTGAGGAGGAAGAGGAGACGAGTCCCCTAATTACTACGAGCAGAGTGACCGAGATCGAGAAGAAGAACGAGAGAGCGCAGATGCCAAAAAGACAGCGGAAGGGTGAACGAGGAGGAGGGTTAGAGGAAGGAAGAAGCCAATCAACTCGCTTCTGTCTCACCGATCTTTACGTTGCTGTTTTTGAGGGTTTTAAAGTTGACCCAGCCGCCCATTATAATTCTTTCCATACTTCCCGGTTCAATTTGAGGGCTTCACTTTAGTTTTTTTTAATTAACTCTTTCGGGGATCAGTACAGTCTTTTGCTAATTATCCCCCTCAATCAGAGGCATTGCTGCAGTGGTGCATTTAGAGACTGTCTTTTTTTTTTTTTTGTGCGTGTGTGCGCATGTGTGTTTGTGTGTTTGAGAAGTCTGCACTATGTCATTTTGAGGGGAAGAAAAATCGGAACCGCAAAGAATAATTTATAGTGTATCTTTAGCACGGCAAAGAGGGAAAATTTGAAGCCTGGAAAGGGTCACCGGCTTGTTTTTGGTGGTCACGGGCTTAAAAACACTGATCTCCTTTGGAAGCAAGTTCTCTTTAGGCTGGATGTCAAAGTAGAAAGTTTCTTTATCCTCAGATGCGTAGAACAGTCACGAGAGGCTCCTCAGAAGCCGCTGCACATACAAACGTATGTCTGTGTCGCTAAATGCTACGTGTGTGTTGCTACATAATGTACAGCAACATTTGTCATAGGAGTGTTTTTGGGCCTGTATATTCTGCTGTTCTGTATGACAGATTAGATTTTTAGTATAGGACTGGTTCCTGTTTCGTTTGGGGGGGGGGGGGGGGGGGGTCTGTTTTTGTTTCCTGGATGCATTTTTTGTCACACGGACACACACTGACAGTCCAACAAGGGGTCCCAAAACAAAGCTGCCTTTTTTAAATCACTGTCCCTAACCCTTCCATCTCATTCTCACAATTTCTCCTTTTTTCTAAACCATTATTAGACTAAACCATTATACTTTTTTGAGGGGGGGCGTTCAGAGCAGCCACATCTCTGACATTTGTCCTCTGCCTGACATGCCAGTGGAATCACCGCTAACATTGTTCAAATCAAAGCATGCATTTTTCTTTCTCTGTCACGCACAAACACACAGCTTCTCGGGGCGGAGGAAGCAGAAACGCATCGGCAAACACAGCTGCCTCTAGCACAGATGTGCACACACACAAACACCTCTGTCAGAGAGAGAGGGAGACGAGGCCATAGTCCACCGCTGCCCCCCTCCAACCTCCCGGTGCAGCTACCGATCCTCTCAGAGAATAAGCCATCTGTTTCTGATCCTGGGCCAATCAGATCAGAGACTGAAGCCCATTGGTTAACAAGACAAGCAGCGAGATTTCGCTGTGGTTCCTGTGACCGATTGCTAACACCTGCAGTGACAGCACACCTTCGCTGTCTGCCTTTTTCTCTGGTAGAGCCAAAAGGCACATGTGTACACACACACAGACACACATCCCCCACCTTTCTCTTTTGCCTTCCCTCATCCCATCATCCCACAGTCACCCTTCTCTCCTCTCTCCCTTTTTCCTTTCTTTTTCATTTTTTGTTTTTTTATAAAGAGATGTTGCCTTAGGTATTATTTATGTTACACAAACCAAATAAACAGGAGACATTTTTCTTTTAAAGGGTAAACTGCTGCCATGTGTGAGCAGACCTGCAGTGTGTGGGGAAAAATCTTGAATCTTCTGTTGGTCCTTATATACACTTTCTTCTTTTTCTGGAAAACAAACTGAGATTCTGTTTTTTGATTTGTTGTTTTTTTAAAAGAAGTGAGTGTTTAATACTTAGGCCTTGATACAGTGATTTTTGTTTAGGTAAAAGATGTTCTTTGCATTTACCATTTGAATACTGCTCTGTTTCTATCGTGATCATGACACTTCTTGTCACCCGGCCTTGGATTAACACGTAGTTGAACAAAAAGAAAAAATCCACTCAGATGCATTTTGGTGCGATTGCTTTTGCCTTCCCTGCTGGGACATTTTTGATCGGTCAGATTTTACCAGGCAAGTCCAATCAGTAGCTGAAATTTGAGTGGATTTTCATTGCTAAATCCAGGTTTGGATTATTATACCTTCGTAGACTGTTATTGACAAGTCTGTTTTGTTTTGTTTTTACTGTTGGGGAAAATTGCAAAAAAACCAATATATATACTGATTATTTTCATTGAGGCTAAATACAAGAGCTAAACCATGCCATTTGGAGGAGTGGTGTTCTTTAGATTTTTTTTTTTAAGACAATGATTAGACCAACAAACCAACCAACAAATGTAGCAATATCAACAACAGGTCTTGTTTTTGCCCAATTTTGTTACACTTTTATGCAACTTTAATAAAAACATGTAAAATGGACATTTTTCTCTGTGTGGTGTTTTATTATAGTACTTGGTACTGTTTGTTAATCCTTCTTCTAATTCTTCTTTGATGCCATCTTGTGGTTACTTGGTATAACAGCTACATCGTCCACCTGCTGAGAAGGTGAGGATGTCTGGGGATACCTGCAGGAATACCATCATACTTGGAGGATGGTTAATATAAGTTAAGTGAACGAGTGCATCATGCCATTCATAACTTTTCACCAAAGGTTCAGGGAACAACGAGAGCAATGAACAGAACAGGATAAATGATTTGATGTTTTAAACATTGCAAGGACGTTAGGACAGACGTTTAGTTCACGGCTCCAACATTATCCCACCAGCAAAAAAAGGGAGAACTTTGGGGGAGAAATTGGGATCCTTCTCCTATGTATGTGGTTTAATTGCACCATCACACCCCTGAATTACAGTGTCTTACAAATGCAAACCCAGCCTATTTGACCACACGACCATAATTAAGTATAGGGGTGCCAGAGCAGCTGCACAGTGCTGGCAGTGGAAGAGCAATTGAAAAAGAATAACAAATGGATCGTACAGTACTGCGCCCTATACACACTATCTATATACACTATACACACTCGTCTATAATCCAGTTTTGAGTTCCCTCCCCAGACGCCTTAACGCCCACTCACATCCTGGGCCATCTGACCTCAGGAATTCACATGATAAGGTGGGGCCAGGTTTCACAATGAGCTCACCCGAAACCCTGGCTGAATGGGACCCACACGCAGCTTCACACCTTGGCTCAGGCGATTAGAGGATCATCAGGGGGTCCTTTTGTCCCTCTGTGGGGGGAAACTCCCACTAGGTTTAAATCTGGGACTCTCCACCATTTGACCTTAGAACTGAAGAAGCTTCTCGGATGAGAGGTGAAACGTCTTCAAGCAACTTAAAGAAGTCCAGACGCTTTTCTTTGCAAGCTCCTTTGACTATACACACTATGCTAAGCTACATGTCTATAAGTATTTTATAATTAAATATTTGTCTTAGATCTCGGACTTTAAATTGTATTATCAGATTTGCGTTAGGTTTTTATATTATATTATATTATATTATATTATATTATATTATATTATATTATATTATATTATATTATATTATATTAAAGCAAAGTCTTAGGTCAAACAGCTCCAAACAACGGGTATACTGAATTCTATAGTATTCATGAAGAAATATGTTTGTCTTCTTTAAGTGTCCTCTTTAAATAATTACATCTATCTTCATGAAGTTGTACCAAAACACCTTATATCACCGAGACAATGTGTTTCTCACTATTATACGCACTCGCAGTGGGTTATAAGCCATCTTTCTCGCCCAAAGATAAACATTTCTTCATTTTGTGAATAATAAGGAAGACAAACTGGATTATAATTGGTTTACTGGATCTGGTTGCGTATTTCTGATTGGAGAAGAGACCTTCGAGTTGATCCATGCTATTGGACAGTTTAGTGCTCGGTCTCCGCGCTCATTGGCTGAACTTCCGGGCTTCAGAGTCCGGCAAAGTGTGGAACTAAAGAAGACTGGGACGAAGAGGAAGTACTTTTTAAAATGGAAATACAGTAAATCATACTTGAACTTTTCGCAGCGGAACAACAGGACGCGGTGAGCGAGCTTTTCTCTTGACTGTCACATTTATGGAAAGAAGGGTTATTTGTTTACAAACAGCATCGCCTGCATCTGTGGACGGATAACGTTATTTGTTAATCCGTACGCTGTAGGAAGGTAGGGTCAGTATGGAAGCCCCTCCGGCGATGCTTCACTGAGTTTGATGGTTGTTTTTCTTCTACGAACCGGCACACACTCTAAGAGAAAACACTTGGCCATTAAATAAGATGAGTATTCGGACAATGTGATGAACAGGCAGTCATTCACTCGCTGCAGGGTTTCAATTGTTAGCTAGTGTTGCACTTGACTTGTCCGTGGTGTAGTTCCCGCTAATTTTAAAAGAAAATGCAACAAAGGCGTCTCTGTTATTTTGAGGGGAATTACAATTAATTTCGCGTTCAATACAATAGGTTTCAGGCTAATTTGGGCATTTTATTTTACTCTATGCACCGCCGTAGCTGTTATAACGTACACGGTTTTACTTTGACATCCCGGAAGCTAAAAGAAGTTAGACCGATTGAGATGGGACTTCCGGTAAGGTAACAAATAAGACCCCCATTAATTGGTGAAGCCAAATTGTGGAGCAACTTTAAAGTGATATTTCAGTTATAAACTTTTTTCTGAAGGTGTGTTTTATGGGGGATAAGCAAGACTGCGTTATTTTAGCTTGTTGTTGGCTGTATGTCTGTGAGGCCAGTCATGTCATTTCCGGTGTTGTGTTGTGTTTTTTGCAGTTCACTTGCAGGTTATGGAGGCCATACAGTAGCTCGGGGGTCCCACGTCCTCAGTCTGCTGTTAAACCTTATTCCACTCCGTCTACCGAGTAAGCAAAATTTCACTGTTATTAACCCACGGGCAGGTCTTAGTTTTAACAGCACAATGTTTTATGTGTTTTATTTTTTACAGACTGTAAAATATGAAATCTGACCCCTGACAATTTATGTTATTTTCAGATGTATTGTTGTTCTAAACATCCCAGTCAGTGTTTTATATTTTTGAGTTTAATGTTGCTGGGACATTAATTGTGTGCTTATGCAGCTTTTTACATATAATTTATAATATAATTGAATTGTCCACCATATTTTCTGGACAAAAATATGTTTTTGAAGTGTGATTCTTTATAAAGTCTATATTTAGGATGTGCCCTTTGGAGTTGTGTGTAGCGTAAGTCAAGAATAATTCAAACACTGATGTCAATGAAATAAAGTTTAACAGACACTTTGGTAATATATCATTATTACTATTTTCATTATTATTATTTACTTATTTATACAACTTTTTTATAAAAAATTATATATGCACACACACAAGTAAGACTTAAGCATAATTTTCTGGGTTAAATTGCTTTTTTTTTTTAAGTTTTCATTTTGGTGTATATAGTACTGTTCAAATGTCTTGAGCCACCTCTCATGTTTTTACATTTTTCCTTTAAGGAAGCAGACTTTCTTGTAATTTATTTATTTAAAGTGTTCTCGAGCAATAGTTCTCCAGGCTTTCTGGAGGTGTTTCAACGTTTTGTTTTGTTTTTTCTCTTGTTTTTAGTCCAGTACTTGTACACGAGCTGGTATTTATAGTGGCTTTCAGCTCAGTTAATTTTCTACTGCAAGTTTCATTCATCCAATCACACACACACATTCATACAGTACTTTCATCTAGCGACTTTCCAATTGGTAGACAACCCGCTCTGCCACCTGAGCCACAGCTGCCCATGTTTGTTTGTTATGCCGCTTAACACAGACCTATGAATTATTCAAGCAAACTCACCTAACTCAATTGATGAACCAGTGGTGTGTCTACACATAACAGGAAGCAGGCAAATTTGAATTTTGTTTTGGTTCAAACTGCCTTTCTGTTCGAGAGGATGTCAGGAGAGAGGTACAACACCGAGTATGCAGCTGTCTATAAAACACAGTGGAAATGCGAACACAAAAAGTAGCTTCAGATTTTCATAGCAGCAACAGCTTCCAATTTTCATTATCCCAATTTTAAAAAATGTAGCTAAAAGACCTCCAACAAAGCACAATATGCAAGGAAACTGTTCCAGCTAAATGTAGAAATAACAGACTTGTTTCATCACTTGAGGCAAAAACACATCATCGAGTACACCCAGGCTACAAAGGAGGAGATACTAGCAGCTGGTGGTGTGTGACCCAAATGTAAGCAAATGACTCCACCGAGCGCAGCTGGAGCACTCACTGGTCGCACTCCACATGACAGGAAGAGCAAACTGTGGATGGAAATTACAGATGCAGTTACATGTGGCAGAGAAGGGTTTTAAGCAACAGGTTAAAAACTTTGGCCCAACCGTACAACATCGCAGGCTGAAAGTATTCTTTCATTTTATTATGTGACAATACTGTGTTATATTTTTTAGGCCTCTTCTGCTAATGCAGTGCAAACATATCTGGATAGAATTGGCTGTGTTGAAGAATAAATGTGGTCATACCAAATATTTACTTTCAAGCTTGTTAGAATTGTATAAACTCGATTTTTGCACATTGTTTTAATAAATTGTTGCATCTATGGGCTCTGGGCTCAAGTAAAACTGCTCTGATGCCAAACTGCATTGCACCTGAATGCTTTAACACAAACAGTCTTTAGTTTTACGTGATATTTTTATTAATGCCGAACATAGTTTCCGGCTCCATGCCCGCCCAACCACCTGTGAAGGAGCCGGAGGAGGAGATGGAGGCAGAGGGTGAGTCGCAGCTCCCCGAGGCCAACGGAGAGGTGGAAGAACCCAGAGAGAATGAAGGAACAAGAGGGGGAGGAGCCGAGGAGACCATGGAGGAAAGTACGGAGGAGAGGGAGACCGACTTGGAAGATAGTGACGAGGAGGAAGAGGAGGAAGAGGAAGAAGAGAGCTCAGGTAAAAAATAAAATAAAATCAAAATGCTCCACTAACGCTTATACTGCTTATATAAAAAGAGACGCCACCTTAAACTGTTTTCTTTTTTCTCTTTGTCCTATGAAGAGATGGATGATGAAGACTGCGAGAGGAGAAGAGGAGAATGTCTGGATGAGATGATGGATCTGGAGAAACAATTCCAGGAGCTGAAAGAGAAGTAATTTGTGAAGCAGGGGGAAAAAGGGATTCAACACTTTATCCTTCTTCTTTTTCGATGTCTGAGCCGCCTGTTGTTGAGGCTGATTTCACCGTGTGATTGCAGGTTGTTTCGGGAACGGCTAAACCAGGTGAAAGTCAAGCTGGACGAGGTGCTGACAGGAAAGGCCGGTGAATACAGAGAACCGCTGGCTGCACTACAGAACAGCATGCAGATACGGACACAAGTGGCTGGTACAGAAAAATAAATAAATAAAATCCTAATCAAGTCCCAACACCCTAGCTGCCACTGTAGTGCAAACAACCTTGGCTGCCATTTGTCTGTAGTGAGTGTAGTTTGTCAGCATGCTGTTTACCTCGGCTGTAAATATGTGTGCTCATGCATTTACTCTGGATGAGGCTGTAAAACTCGTGAAAGGTACGAGTCGGTGAAGCTCACTTGTGTCCAATGACAGTGATGCTGAGGTGAGTTGTTGACGATATCCTCAACCTTACCTGTCTGTAAAGGCTGCTGTTAGGCTCTGTAGTAGAGCTAGGGCAGGGCAATATGGCCAAAAATATTTATAACGATATATATTTGAAATTTTGTTATAACGATATAACTGACGATATAATTGTGGAAATTGGCCGACATATCCTCAGCATAACCATGTATAATATCCACAAAACTTAAAAAGAGGTTATACACACACAATACGGTAATAATATGTTGAAGCACAGTACGTATCAGTCCGCGAGGCTCCGCCTACAATAGCTGTAATGCGCCGACAATCCATCAAGCGGTGCAGCTTTGTAGCTTACAAAAGTCGTACTAAAACATTTTTTGACAGATTTTCGAGCGCCGTGTACGACATAAAATCGGTTCGAGGTCAGTAAGCACAACCAGAATTCATACATAACGCGCACCAGATTATAAGGGGCGCTGACGATTTTCAGAAAATCAATGGATTGATTCTAAGTGTGCCGTATTTTCCAAAAAACACGGTAATAACGACGGCCCGCTTGCATGCTCTGCCAAAAAATGTGCTTTGGTGTGTATCTGACGGACGAAAGCCAAACCAGTTGCACCATTTTTACCAACCAATTTAGGTTCATCTGTTTCATTCAACGATCCGCTTTCGCCCTTCTCATTTTCCGTCGCCGCCATGCTTTTTCTGCCATGTGCGTATGAAAACAAAGGCACGTTTTACTCATATTCTATCGCGATATTTCATTTTCTTATCATTGCCTAACATTATACCGGTATTACCGTGAACGGTATGATATGGCCCAGCCCTAAGTAGAGCTAACATTTGTGGACTCGGACACTTGGCGAATAAACTTTCATACAATGTGATGTTTGATTTTTATAGTAGACTAGAGCGTAACCTTAGATGGCATGATGTTAGTGTCTAATGTCTAATCTACTGATAATAAGGAATTGCGCCAATATCGGGAATAATCAAGAGTGTTTATGCTAGTTTTCATGTGTTTGTGAGTCCTGACTTCCTTTGTGTTCTCACTTTTTTGGTGAAGGCGACACCTGCTCAGATGAAAAAACAGACATTATTCTTGAGTCGGAAGCCATGAGTGACACAAAGCTCGTTCCTGTGGATTTTTAGTGGATTTTCATAATTTTAAGTTTTGGATCAGTTCCAGCATCGATTTGTTGGAAGACTTAATTTCACACAAATCAATGTATATTTATGAGTAATTATTTTTCCTATTAAACAACCTAAAAAAACAACAACTCACTGTATGTGATGGACCGAGCAGTGAAGGAAACTTAGGCAAAGGTTAAAGTCAAAAAAAATGATTTTTTTATTTAACCCAAAAAACATAATTAGTTAAATCATGCAAAAAGAAGAGGTCAAAATAACAGAACTCTACTCAAAGTTGACAACACTACTGATAACTCAAACAAACTGACCTAACTTAACGAGACAAAGGGGAAACTTAAATAGTGGCTGATCAGCCCACAAAAACAGGAGAGGGGGTAAAACACACAAAACCTAACTAAACCAAACATAATGAACTCCAATTCCCCCCCCCATGGTCCCAAGTTATGGCATGAACCAATTTGTAGTCTTCCTTTAAAGCTTGCTCCGCCCCTTTTCCACCTCTTGGCTCCTTAATCAAGGGACTGGAACAGCTGCAACTAAGGTAACTCAGAAAACAAAAGATTAATCATATATAACAGTGTAAACGAAAATGTGCGCACTTATTTTAGAATGCAGTGTTATGTGGATATGTGAATTAACTCTAAACCAAAACCAGTTATTTATTGTCCTGTAAATTAATTCCTATATTTAAAGAAAGACAAATGTGAATGCAATGTTACTAATAAGCCTCTACACTAACATGGTGGGTATTACCACTGTGTGGCTGTAAGTGCAGCCATCACACTGTACCTTTAAATCGATAAGGAAAAAGTGTGATGCCTCAAGGTAGTTGTTTACCCAGAATGCATTTCTGTTTCAGGGTCCTATTAAATATTTAGATTGTTTTGGACCCTTTGAAATCCAAATGCAGCACTTACTTATAGAGCATTGCTAATGTGTGTTTAACCAAACAGTAATGGAGTAGCAGTGCACACAATGCCAGTATGACCTCCTCAGACACCTTTGGCTGTCTCTTTGTGCAGGAGTGTACAGGGAGCTGTGTCTGCAGGTCATCAAACACAAGCATGAATGTGAAGTGCAAGGAGCGAGGCAGCACCTGGAGGTAGCGTGCACGTGCACTCTCAACCGCATTCTCCTTTCCTACTGGAGACATAATATTCTCAACTAAAAGAGAACTAACGCACTTGTTTGTATCTACACATGTTTTACAGAGTGAGCGAACGCTGCTGTTTGACGCCATGAAGGGCGAGCTACTGGAAAAGATCAGGAGGCTGGAGGAGGACAGGCAGAATATAGACCTCACCTCAGGTACGTGTCAATCGCAAAGCTGTTACGTACACATAAAGTACGCAAAGGTTATAAAACTGAAGTACTGAGTAAAAGTGTGTGCTCATACTAGCTGTTAGTGAGCACATACAAATGTGCAACCTTTTATGCAAATGCACTAACAGTGAAATAAACTTGCATCTGAAGGAGTATGTAAGCTGTGGTTTATGACGCTGTAAATTCATTTTAGTGGAGTTGTATAAGGTGGATTCTGTCTGTCCAGAGTGGAGCGATGAGCTGAGGGGCAAGAAGTGCAAAAGAAAGAACCTGCTGGGTCGATCTGAGAAGAAAAAGAAAGTAGCTTTGGTTTCAGGTAAGCACCACGTGTGAGGAGCCTCACCAGGGCTGATGTGTACATATACAGATGAGGAGATGAGCTCCCGTCTTATTGTTTAAGTGCTGCTAAACAGAGAAATATATGTTTTTAACATAGTTTTCCATAGCTAGTTTTTACCTAGATTTACTTTTCACATAGAAATTTCACAAGAACTATTATTACTTTATTATTATCTGTTTGTTGTTGTGCTGGAAGCCAAAGCAATGACTCAGTTTTGCTGCGGACTGCTTGAGGTTTTGCTTTCTTCGTGATTCCTTCCACTTTGATGAGATTCCCAGTTCCAGACACAGAAGCATTCCCACAGCATAATACTTCCACCACCATGCTTCACTGGGGACGGGGTTCTTTGGGTTGTACTTCCTGTTTCCTCCAAACTCTTTTTAAATTTCTTGATGACACTTCTCACTCGAGCTCGTGATCCTTGGAAAAACTCTGATGATTTTAAAAGTCCTGCATCGTGAGCCTCAACAATCCTTTTACTCAAGTCCAGATTGATTTCTTTAGTTTTTGCCATAGCGCTTCCTCAAGTGCAGACATTTTTATATGGTGTGGAAATTGGAAGTTAACCCTTTATTACACAATTAAAACATATCGTCGCAGAGCAGTGGTCTGTGCTAGGGATGCACCGATACCGATACTGGTATCGGGTATCGGGGCCGATACTGTAAAATGTGTGTGTACTCGTAAAAGTTAACCGATACCATGAACCGATACCAACTTATTTCATTAATCAGAGGGTGGCTTGTCATTTCTGTTGTAGTTTTTTAGATTGGCCACTAGGGGGCCAATTATTATTTTATTTATTTTATAATAATTATTTTGTTTGTTTGTTTACAATATGGACACTCTGCAATAATTTAAAAGTTTAATTTATTCACAAACCTAATTTGTATTTATTTTATTCCAAACAGAAGTGTTTATTTATTATTCTGAAAGCTCGAGACAGTGCCAATAGTTCAGTGATATTTTGTAAAATTACAATGTGGAGACTCTGCAATAATTTAACAGAAGTGCTTATTTTTCACTTGAAACTTTTTTGTGGTCATTTTTATTAAGATTTTATTTTTTATCGGCAGGGAATATAATAAAACCTGTCTTCCAATTCATTGCATTTGTGTGTGTGTGTGGTAGAAGTGTCGTTTTTTGTACTCTGTATCGGCAAGTACTCAGATCCAAGTATCGGTATCGTATCGGTTTGAAAAAATTGGTATTGTTGCATCCCTAGTCTGTGCTATAGCTTGATGAAAAGGTCATTTACTTGCAAGCCATTTTTGTCAGGTATTTCCATCCTACAGAAGGCAAGAACACAACGACTACGATCAAAAGGCAGAATCATAGTTATTATTATTGGTTATATATCATTTTATATATTGTTTTTAAATTAAGCTTAGATTCAATTAGTTTCCAGAGTGTGTTTTCTTGTTTCTGTTTAGTTTTCAGTCTCAGTTTTTGTCTTTATTAATTATTATTAACAAAGTTTAAATGAATGAGGCATTGCAGCACTGATCTCAGTACAGTTGTCTTGAAGGTTGTAAACATATATATATACTTCAACATGGGAGTTCCTGGAGATTGACTCACTTTTAGAGCGGCCCTCCGGTGGCTATTTGGGGAGCTGCAGATTTTTGCCACCGTGCGTTTGGCCTCAGGTGGTTTAATATAACTGCCTCTGTCTCACAGGGCCTTTCATCGTCTACATGCTGAGAGACATCGACATCCTCGAAGACTGGACTGCTATCAAGAAGGTCAGAAATCACTTGTAAAAGTTCCCTTTGACTTCCCAGATTCTTCAGCTGTCAGTCGATAAAGATGCAGTTTCAGGGTGTGCACACCAGCCTGCGTCTGATCGTGTAAACAGCGTCTCTGTTTTTCAGGCGAAAGCAGCTCTGTCGCCACTAAAAAAGAAAGTTGAAAGTAAGTCTGCTTCAATCATCTTTCATTAACGCAGCAAACTGAAAAGGTTTGGTCTCTAAACGATCCTGTTTTGTCTTTCAGAGCGGTGATGAAAGGCGGATCTCTGCAACAGCGACACCAAACTTAACACACTCACATTCCCAGCTATTTCCAGTTCAGGTTTTGTCTCGTTGACTGAAGCCCAGCAGACTGTTGAGTTGTTTTTCTGCGCTTTTGATCCCACCTGCCTACCACCCTACTGCTTGTTTGTTATCTATTGCTATTTAAAATAAGTTCTTAACGATATGACAACCATGTATTTATAGAATGATTTATAATGCTGATTGAAAATCTAATCTTTTAGCACACAACCTTTTTGTCTGTCTTCTTTTTTTGTGTCTGAGTCAGAATCACTGAGACATACTCGGCTGTCTGGGATATGTTTGATCATATTGTGTTGTTGCAGCTGTGCGTTGTCTTGCACAAAAGTTGCTGACTGCCTGGAAGCTGGTGGGAGAGGAAGGAAAAGAAGCTTCTGATAAGCAATGTTCACATAGGACACCCAGCAACTGTGCAGAAAACACGCGTATCTGATCAAATGACATGAAACTCACTATCATCACATGTTAATTACACCAATTAACAAATTCTAAGAGGACCGAATACACAGGCTGAACCATGTTTTCAGCCATCCTGACCACCGGCACATCTTTACACCAGGGAAAAGGTGGCTAAGCAAACTTAAAAACGTCCAGCAGGTGGCAGAATTTATCTTTATTTTTAAAAATCTGTGATCAGGATCGTGACTGACTGCCAAATAAATAAATAAACTGGTTCTTATGCAGGTGGAAAATCAACATGTTTGAATGTTTCTGCTGAGCATCACCACGGGTGAGCAATTTATATGAATGAATGCTGGGCAGCCCAGTGTGCATGAGGTTGGATTAATGCAGCTTTAAAATGTCCTCAGTTTGTTTTTGAGGGGGTTTGGAGGAGAAGCAGCAGGAACAGTGGAGAGTCAGCTACAGGTCACTGAAATGGCAGCTCCTGTGGAGGGAGACAGAAGGTTAACTAGCCACAAAACGCACTCAAAGACCAACAGCCTCCTCTCAAGCCGCTACTTGCTCCTGCGTGTTCTGGGTTCAGTCTCTCTGGAAATTAAGGATCTTTTGATCTGTGATTACAAGAAGTGCAACTAAAAATAATGTTCAGATTAGTTTCAGCTGATCTTTAGGGCACAAGAGGAAATAAAAGGTGGTGACAGTGAGAAAGCTCATGATGGTTTGGCTTTAGGGAATCATTCATTTACCATCAATCCATTTTCTTTTCTTCTGTGTGGTTCAATTCAATTCAATTTTATTTATATAGCGCCAAATCACAACAAAAGTCGCCTCAAGGCGCTTCATAGATACAGAGAAAAACCCAACAATCATATGACCCCCTATGAACAAGCACTGTGGCGACAGTGGGAAGGAAAAACTCCCTTTTAACAGGAAGAAACCTCCGGCAGAACCAGGCTCAGGGAGGGGCGGGGCCATCTGCTGCGACCGGTTGGGGTGAGAGAAGGAAGACAGGATAAAAGACATTCTGTGGAAGAGAGACAGAGATTAATAACAGGTATGATTCAATACAGAGAGGTCTATTAACACATAGTGAGTGAGAAAGGTGACTGGAAAGGAAAAACTCAATGCATCATGGGAATCCCCCGGCAGCCTACATCTATTGCAGCATAACTAAGGGAGGATTCAGGGTCACCTGGTCCAGCCCTAACTATATGCTTTAGCAAAAAGGAAGGTTTTAAGCCTAATCTTAAAAGTAGAGATAGTGTCTGTCTCCCGAATCCTTAACTGGAAGCTGGTTCCACAGAAGAGGGGCCTGAAAACTGAAGGCTCTCCCTCCCATTCTACTTTTAAATACTCTAGGAACAACAAGTAGGCCTGCAGAGCGGGAGCGAAGTGCTCTAATAGGGTGATATGGTACTACAAGGTCATTAAGATAAGATGGGGCCTGATTATTTAAGACCGTGTATGTGAGGAGCAGGATTTTGAATTCAATTCTGGATTTAACAGGAAGCCAATGAAGGGAAGCCAAAACAGGAGAAATATGCTCTCTCTTTCTAGTCCCTGTCAGTACTCTTGCTGCAGCATTTTGGATTAACTGAAGGCTTTTCAGTGAGTTTTTTGGACATCCTGATAATAATGAATTGCAGTAGTCCAGCCTGGAAGTAATAAATGCATGAACTAGTTTTTCAGCGTCACTCTGAGACAGGATATTTCTAATTTTAGAGATGTTGCGCAAATGGAAGAACGCAGTCTTACATATTTGTTTAATATGTGCGTTGAAGGACATATCCTGGTCAAAAATGACTCCAAGGTTCCTCACAGTGTTACTGGAGGCCAAGGTAATGCCATCCAGAGTAAGAATCTGGTTAGATACCATATTTCTAAGCTTTTCAGTGCCGAGTACAATGACCTCAGTTTTATCTGAGTTAAGAAGCAGAAAGTTAGTGGCCATCCAAGTCTTTATGTCTTTAAGACATTCCTGCAGTTTAACTAATTGGTGTGTGTTATCTGGCTTCATGGACAGATAGAGCTGGGTGTCATCTGCATAGCAGTGAAAATGTATGCTATGTCTTCTAATGATGCTGCCTAGGGGAAGCATGTATAATGTAAACAGAATTGGTCCTAGCACTGAACCCTGTGGAACTCCATAATTAACCTCAGTGTGTGAAGAGGACTCTCCATTTACATGCACAAATTGGAGTCTATTAGATAGATATGATACAAACCACTGCAGTGCAATACCTGTAATACCTACAGCATGTTCTAATCGCTCTAATAGGATATTATGGTCAACAGTATCGAATGCTGCACTAAGGTCAAGAAGGACAAGCACAGAGATGAGTCCACTGTCAGAGGCCATAAGAAGATCATTTGTAACCTTCACTAAAGCTGTTTCTGTGCTGTGATGAGCTCTGAAACCTGACTGAAACTCTTCAAATAAACCATTCCTCTGCAGATGATCTGTGAGCTGTTTGACAACTACTCTTTCAAGGATTTTTGATATGAAAGGAAGGTTGGAGATTGGCCTATAATTAGCTAAGACTGCTGGGTCTAGAGATGGCTTTTTGAGTAAAGGTTTAACTGCAGCCACCTTGAAGGCCTGTGGTACATAGCAGATTATTAGAGATAGGTTGATCATATATAAGATCGAAGAATTAATCAATGGCAGGACTTCTTTGAGCAGTTTTGTAGGAATGGGGTCTAAAAGACACGTTGAAGGTTTGGAGGAAGTAATTATTGAAGTTAACTCAGAAAGATCGATTGGAGAAAAAGAGTCTAACTTAACATCAATGGTACTAAGAGTAGCTGTAGATAATATTACATCTGTGGGATGATTATTGGTAATTTTTTCTCTAATGATAAAAATTTTATTTGTGAAGAAGTTCATGAAGTCATCACTAGTTAACGTTAAAGGGATGGTTGGCTCAAAAGAGCTCTGACTTTTTGTCAGCCTGGCTACAGTGCTGAAGAGAAACCTGGGGTTGTTCTTATTTTCTTCAATCAGTGATGAGTAGTAAGCTGTTCTGGCTTTGCGGAGGGCTTTCTTATAAAGCAACAAACTATTTCTCCAGGCTAAATGATGATCCTCTAAATTTGTGACACGCCATTTCCTCTCCAGATTACGAGTCATCTGCTTTAGGGTACGTGTTTGAGAATTATACCACGGGGTCAGGTACTTCTGATTAGAGACCTTAGTTTTCACTGGAGCTACAGTATCCAGAGTCGTACGTAGTGAGGAGGTGAAATTATTAACAAGATAATCGACCTCTGTTGGGGTAGCGTTCAGATAGCTGCTCTGCTCTGTGTTGGTACAGGGCATTGACGATGATAACAGTGGCTGGATTATATTCTTAAACTTAGTTACAGCGCTTTCAGAAAGACATCTACTTTGATAAAGTCCACTCTCCACTGCTGCGTAATCAATTATTGTAAATGTAAATGTTATCAGGAAATGATCAGACAGGAGAGGGTTTTCAGGAAACACTGTTAAATGTTCAGTTTCTAAGCCATATGTTAAAACAAGATCTAGAGTGTGATTAAAGTGGTGGGTGGGTTCTTTTACATTTTGAGAGAAACCAATTGAGTCTAACAACAGATTAAATGCCATGTTGAGGCTGTCATTTTTAGCATCTACATGGATGTTAAAATCACCCACAATAATTATTTTATCTGAGCTCAGAACTAAATTAGATATAAAGTCTGAGAAATCAGACAGAAACTCTGTGTAAGGCCCAGGTGGACGATAGATGATAACAAGTAAGACTGGTTTCTGAGTTTCACAGCTGGGGTGGACGAGGCTAAGCATCAGGCTTTCAAATGAATTAAAAGTCTGTCTTGGTCTTTCATTAATTAATAGACTGGTGTGAAAAATTGCTGCCACACCGCCCCCTCGACCTGTGCTTCGAGATTTCTGGCAGTTAGAATGACTCGGGGGTGTTGATTCATTTAAACTAACATAATCATCCTGCTGCAACCAGGTTTCTGTAAGGCAGAGTAAATCAATTTGTTGATCAATTATTAAGTCATGTACTAACAGAGACTTGGAGGAGAGAGACCTAATATTTAATAATCCACATTTCACTGTTTTACTCTTTGGTTCAGATGTGGATACTGTATTATTCTTTCTTTGTAAATGTTTAAGTTGTTTGTTGCTGGTTTTTAGTTTGTTTTTTGTCTTTTTGGAAGCAGACACAGTCTCTATGGAGATGGGTTTTTTGGGGGGGTAGCAGGAGGAGAGAAGCTGCAGAGAGGCGTGTAAGACTGCAACTCTGCTTCCTGGTCCCAACTCTGGATAGTCATATTTTGAGGGGTTTAATAAATTTGTCGATATTTCTAGAAATGAGAGCTGCTCCATCCAAAGTGGGATGGATGCCATCTCTCCTAACAAGACCAGGTTTCCTCCAGAAGGTTTGCCAATTATCTATGAAGCCCACATCATTTCATTGGTTGGGGGCAGCAGCCTACGCAAAAAAGCCCAGAGCTCCCTCTCTGCCTCCAGGTCAGCTGAGACATCTCTCTGGGGTGTCCTGGGTCTATAACCCGACCTGAAGCACCTCAACTCAACTAGTGAATTTTAAAGCGAATACACAAGAAAATCATAAGTTCAAATCATAAATAGCTGGCACATGTAAATGTGCATCGCTTTGAGAAGTCAGTAAGTTGATAGTGAGCTAAAGCATGAGAGAGGTGGCAGGAACCCACTCTGACCAGGTAAATATGTCCTGTTATAAAACTAAACATCTACCAACAAAGAAGAATCTGAGGAGTCAAATATTCACATCCTGGTCTGTGTACAGATCTTTAAAACGAAGTCAAAAACATTTCACCTATAAAGAAAATTTATCTTTCCTCAGTTTTCTGTCGATTCAATACAGACAAAATAATGTTACATAAACTTTCTAAGAAATCGAACTTTACCTGATCGCAGTCTCTAGATCGAGGGTGTCACAGTGTACTGATGTGAAGTACGTTTGCTTTTGTTTCTCAACTGGTGCCAGGCTCCATATTCACCTCTGCCCACTGAAATAGGACCATTTCAAATGATCTTTGCTGAAGGTGTACCGTTCTCTGTCTTCACGCTCAGTCTAATTAACCTAACCTGCACATTTATATGCAGGTTAGTAGATCAAAGAGTTTGCATGAAGCTGAAAAAACGCTCTAAAGGAGACATGTGGAGACCAGTGTGTGTGGAAGTCATTTATTTGATGTGAGAGGAGTGAAGTTCAATGATGTGTTTACAAGGTAAAGACAGAGCTGTAGATAACGACAAAGTGCTTTTCCCCTCTTTCACTAAACTCCAGGTTAAAATCTTTCTTTGTCCTCTGGATTACATTTTTCAGGGTAGCTGTCATAAACATGGGTCTGCTTGAAGTTATACTCTCGGGTTTGTGGGAGATGGATTCAAGTTCCATCTCATTCCTTCATTTTTCCCTTCATTGTCTTGCTGATCCTTTTATCTCTCTCCTTCCTTCTTTCTTTTGTTGTCTTTCTCTCTCTACCCTCAGAACTTCCTTCCTTTGTCTAAGCTGCTGATCGGTTACTTTAAATGGGATGTTGCATCACAGTTCATGACTTCAGCATCTTCCACCTTCCCTCGTTTTTCTCACAGCTGCTTGCTGAGTTTACGTGCCTGCCTCTCCCTTGCTTCAAAGGCAGCCTTGGTGTCTTTCAGCTCTTCCAGCTGCCGGCGGATTAGAGCCATGTCGAGCTGGGTGGCCTCGCACTGCTCCCTCAGGGCGGCCGACTCCGTCCTCAGCTGCGCGGCGGCGACGGAGAGCTGCTCGCTGCGTTCACGGCACTGCAACTGCATCCTCTTGGCGTCAGTGAGGAGGGACTCCACGCTCACCGCCACCGAATCGCACTGGTCGCGAGACATGTCCTGAGCGGGGATAGAGGGATGGATGGAGGTCAGGGGTCAAACCTGAATGGATCTGAGCTGGCGGTTGGAGGGCTCGCTCCTATTTAAATCTGAGATTTAAGGACTCAGCTCTGTTTTACAGATTTTGTGCCGTCTGATTTGGCAGGGGGCTGGAGCTTTTCTGCCAAAAACACAGATAAAGTGAATCAATAGCTGGTTGTTAAAAGTCCAGCACAGATCAACAGGTTTAAAACAGAACATTTGATCTGTGGAAAGTGAAGTAGCTTAAAGAGGCTTATCGTGGCTTAGCCTGCAGTGTCCACTGCTCCTCTCTATGTTTCTCTTTTATCCTTATCCATCTCCAAAACTCGTGCCACTTTTTTGCTCTTTACAAAAAACACTGATTTCTAAAATCACAGGTTGTTTTTTCTAATTAGCAGCTGAAGAGTAACAGCAACATGTGATGATGTCTTACCACAGACTCCAAAATCAGCTTTATCTCGACCCTTGTGGTTTTCTTCTGAGACTCAGGTTGCAGGCAGGGCTCGCCGTCCTCCTGGGTGCTCTATCCTTCGCTCTTTTTTTTGCTGTCAATTACAGATTTCCTGTGTATATATACTTTAAAGAAACCTCCAGCAGACCCTGCTATAGGTGCAGATGGTGGAAGTGGCTGCAGAAGCTTGTTTAACAGGACCACTGGTGATTCTTTTCCCCCTTTGAAATGCCAGTACGCTCTTCACTTCCTTCAGTTCCCCATCTGTGTCCGTCTCGCCAGTGTCTTCCTCCTCTCTTCAGTGAGGATTAGCTGTTACCTCAGACTCAAGTCAGGTCAGGCAATCCAGAGATTAGATAGTTCAGGAAAGGAAGAGGGTGACGTGTTGTAAGAGCAGCTCATTGGGTCTATTTTGATCAGGGAAGGGGAAAGTAGCTCATTTAGACGCTCAGCCTGGAATATCAGTTCAAGTTATGCTTTAATCAGCTGTTGCAAGTCACCAGGAATGATTAGTTTGAGCAGTATTGATATAATAATGCACTTTTTTAAGGTTTGTATAAAAGTAGCTTTTTCAGACAATAAATATCCCCCACGGTGGTCTTAAATGTATGTTTCAGGTCTCTTCTGGATGACTGCCCTGTTTTGTTTTGACACTGATCGAAAGCAGCCGAGGCTTTTCACTGGACCACTGCTTTACACAGCCGCTAGCTAGAAATCTTGGAAATGGTTTTGCAGACTTTCAAAATCTGACAGCCGGCTTATGAATCTGCGGGTAGCAATAACCAGGCTGCAGGTTGTACACAGAAACACAAAAACACCATAAACATATCCCTGGTAAGCGGAGGGATAGTGAGAACAGGCGAGAAGATCATTGGAGCCTCTCTTCCCTCCATCACAGACACCGATCACCAGTGTTGGGGAGTAACGGAATACATGTACCGCCGTTACGTATTTAAAATACAAAATATGAGTAACTGTATTCCGTTACAGTTACCGTTTAAAAAGGTGGTATTTAGAATACAGTTACTTTGTTGAAATAAATGGATTACACGGCGGTACTTCCCTGTTTCATATTGTGGCGGGTCAGGACTGTTTGGGTTTTGTTTGACAGCTACGTTCTGTTGTTCCAGGCGGCAGTGTTACGGTTGCCATGGTTACAGGGCGACGCTCTCTCTCTGTGTTTCCTGGGTGAGAGAGCGCCTTCTTGTTGTTGTTGTGCTAAGCTAATAGGCAGAATGCTACAGGTATAGCTTGTGCTATACCTGTAGCATCTCCGTGCTGCAGGGAGAATGGACCGCCATACCTGTTATGTGTCTGTGAGCGAGGGAGGGAGGAAAAGGTACGAGCTGTCATCGAGCAAAAACGGGAGCTGGAAGCATGTAAATATAATAATAACCACTGCAGCCAAGAAGAGTGCCTGACGAGCCCAGTTGTAAGTAAGCTATTAAGACTCGACTGTACACCATGTTCGTGTTTTCCTCCAAAAACAATAAGTTCCGTTGGAGCAGCCTTTCAACGCCTCTCTGTCTCTCGCTAGCAAAGTTGACCCAGACAACAAAGTAAAGCTAATTTTCGGCTACGAGCCGACACAGAACCCACCGTATTAGCCAGAGGTCCCTTTACTACGGTTCGGAGCCGCGGACCTTCAGTAACAGTAATAAATCACAGCAATAGTACATTCATGTAGTTGTAAACAGCATGATAATATATTAAGTAATCCAAAGTATTCAGAATACGTTACTCTCATTGAGTAACGTAACAGAATACGTTACAGAATACATTTTGGGACATGTATTCTGTATTCTGTAATGGAATACATTTTAAAAGTAACCTTCCCAACACTGCCGATCACACCCGCTGCATCCGGAAAGCCACCAGCGTTGTAGAGGACCCCACACACCCCTCACACACACTCTTCACCCTGCTGCCAAGAGATACTGGAGCATCCGGGCCAGACTGTGAAAGTTTCTTTCCCCCAAGCCGTCAGACTCCTGAACACTCAGTTCCTGGATTCTGGTGTTGCACTTTGTTTTGTTTTTTTGCACACTTGCACTTTATGTAGTCTTGTGTTGATTTTCTGTGACATGTAGCACCATGATCTTGGAGGAACGCTGTCTCGCTTCACTGTGTACTGTACCACGGTTGACAATAAAGCCACATGACTTGGTGCAAGTGAATCTTTATTTATTATTAGCCACCAGAGGGAGACATTATTCAACGTTTCCAAATGCCTGTTCCCCATGACAAACGTGAGCATGTCCAGAAATGTCACAAATAAAGCGCAGCATCGCAAACACACAGTCAGATGTAAGAAGCACACCTGACTGAACGTCAGGGCGGGGCTTAGAAAAGCTTAGAATTTCATTTTTTTAACGTCTAAACGTTATTTCCAGTGTTCAGCTGCAGCGTGTTTCATCAGACGGTGGCACTGTAAGCTAACTACCTGTGGTCACCAACAAATGTTTCAAGTCAAATCAAAATAATTCATCAAAAAGAAGCATACTGAATCAGTGTGGATGAACCCAGCAGCCTCAGACGCTTCTTTGGTTAAAGGTGGTAAAAGTCAGTGTCACACAACAATCAATCAATTTGGTTAAAGATTTGCTTCAATGGCAGTTTGATTTTTTCTGAGTTGAAAAACAAACAAACAGTAAAATGTCTTCCTGTTTTTCTTTTTATTTTTTTTTTAGTTTCTAACGACATAATCACCACACAGATCAATACTAAGCGATCTTTAAAGCCACGTGTTGACACCTTAAACTTGAAGACAATGCAGTGTTTTAGGATTTTACAGTCAACAAAAATAAAATGTGTTAAAAATGTCTATGGCAGATTCAGGTTTTGTGAAATTAGTAAAAAAAAAAAAGTGTTTTATGTAGAAAATTCTTAGTCTTACTCGTCAAAAGTACATCTGAGCACAGTTCAATTATAAAATCAAACCTTGTGATAAACACCCTCCTGTTCGTTGGCTGTGTAAACAAACCCAACACAAGCTCGCTCTGAATAAAAAACAGATACGTTTCTGTGGAGTCCACAGACGTAGACGTGACGTGGTGGGTGAGATGTGGGAAATGGGTAAATTCAGTACCAGCGCCTGACAGCGCTTCAGTGTTTCCAGTGTGTCCTGACACAGACAGACAGGCTCTGCATGCTTGTGCATTCAGGTGACGAGGTGGCCGAGTGGTTAAGGCGATGGACTGCTAATCCATTGTGCTCTGCACGCGTGGGTTCGAATCCCATCCTCGTCGAGCGGAGTTTTGGTTTTCTGGTGCTTTAAACATACTGCTAAACCCAAAATCTAATATCTGTAAAACCTTCCACATGTATTCTCAAAATGTTGTTCACTGAAATCCTTAAAACACTTCATTTAACCTTTTTCCACACCTGCTCCCACTATTTGGTCTTATGTGCTTTTATGACCCCCCTCACTCACACCCGTTCTCACTGGGGCCTCCCAGGACGGTTGAAAAACGGCTCAGTCTCTTCGGGCGTCACACCCGTCTCCCCGAAAAGGCTTCCAGTTGGTGCGGCTCCAATCAGCTTGGACGCTGAGCCCCGACGCCTCTGGATGATCACCAAAACCCCGATGATGAGCCAGAAGAAGAAGTTGATCCACACTGCCGTCTGAGAAGGAAACAACATGACACACAAGACGTATTGGAGGCTCTTTTACCTAAATCTGAACACACCAGTACGGTAATCCTCTGATTTCAAATAGTCCGTCAGTTCTTTTTATCAGCTGCTACAATATAATGAAACCTCTTACATTTGACATTATATGCTAACTTTGACTAAATCTCTTTATTCATGGGTTTTTGTAGTGTTGCAGGACTCCAGTTCATAATAATGCTTCTTTATGTTAAGCATTACAGTAGCTAGTATGTGTTGACCATATGGTGTTGACCATACTAGCCAAAAGCATAAAATAAGTGAATAAAGTACCGACCTCAGCTTTATGTAGACTGCTGTAGAACCTCTCTCCATCAAGTGGGCTGGCCCATTTTTCAGACTGGGCTTTTTCACAACTTTGCACACAGAAAAACATTAGACAGTTTAAAAGAAATCCAGGGTTATGATTTAATTCATGATGGATTTGTCTTATATGAATTTAGTCTTGATTATTGGTCACTGATTCTATGAACAAATAGAAAAACTGCAGGCAGTTTTGTCAGAGGAAGCAGTGGAAAGCTGCAGTTACATAACATCAAAGTAAGTGGAGCTCAAAACAAGCAATTAAAAACTAACAACACCGTGCACGTCTTTGCTTCTCTTTTAAGTGCTCGCCCTTTCAGAGCATTACAGTGTAGCCAAGGATGAAAAACTGTGTGCTGATGACATTTTTAAAAGGAAAAAGGGCACCCTGAAAGACAGACAAAGGCCAAGAGTAAAATAACTAGATGGTTATAACTAAATCTACTTTCATATGGCTTCATATAGAGCTCTAAGAGAACGTGGGCGGGTGGTAAAGTGAAGCTTTGGAAAGGAGAAATAAGGGAAAAACAGAAAGCACGCAAACACAAAGTGACGCTCACTAGCTTTCAAATGTTATTTTCATTTTCATATGCGAGTGTTGACAAAAGCGTTTGGTCCTGTGCCAGGTGTGGATGAGTGCAGGTGTCACCTGGTAGTGTTGGGGACGATTTTCGTGACAGACGAGCAGAGCGTGTCGCGCCCGATCTTCAACATGCAGCCCGTGACGAGCAGGAAGAACAGGAAAACGCCGGAGACGGCAATAATCACGTTCATCCACACATTCTCCCTGTGAAGGAGGAGAAAAAACAAACAGATAAGAGCGTGAGAACAGCACTGTGCTCTTTAAAGTGAGGCAAAACAGAAGAAGGATGTCAAACTACAAAATGCAAGCTAATGTGTGATTGTGTCGCCATGCCGTGGTATGACACATGCATTTCTGCTTCTCTGTATCAGCTCTGCAGCTTGTGCAGACCTCCTCAAAGGAACAGTTTTATTCTGTGCTTCATCGCTGTGGCGACACACGATTTCACTTTAAGTTCAGCTTCAGGAGCTACTTAAATGACGCCAGTTTAAACCTCTGACAAAAATTCAACTTTTTCTAAATGTATTTGTAGCTTTTTTTTTAACTTATGTTGGCCACAGAGAACAATGTTTACATGTACACTTATTTTCCTGGGTAATCAATCAGTTTAAACTAAAAAAAAAAAAATCAGCCTAAAAGTGCACGCAGACATCTGTTAAATTCTGTCTACAAGATGCTTAAAATATCCTATCTTGTGGCTGGCAAATCAAGCTCAAAAGAACGACACAATGACAGAGCAGGCCAGCATTTATGCAATATTTGAAGGAAAACACTGATGATTAAAATTGTTTTTAAACCCACAAAAACACTGCAACTCTGTACTTTGTCATGAAAAACACACACACAGCATGTGGTCACCTTTTAAGTTCCCCTTCGCTGCAGAAAGTGTACACCCAGTACACAGACAGAGAGAAACACACCACTGCCACCATGATTGATATGGCCGACACAAAGTAACACAAAGAGGAGGATGTGGACGACTGGACTCCGATGAGCTTGGACGTGGCATTGTAGCTGACCGCTCCGTACAGCATACAGTGACCTCCGAAATTACCCTGAGGAAAAAAGAGACAGAGGTTGTTGGGGGGGGGGGGGGTCACTAAGAGGCTTGAGTCCCGCTTCACTGTTTCAAGCGCTTTGCTGGATGCTACAATAAGCGCATCAACGGTTGCATCTGACGTCTATAAATGAGCAGCAGGGAGCCAAATTGGGCACGAGAGGCGTCTGGGTCACATGATGAGCAAAGCGTCCGAACTAGAGGTACAGTTAAAAACCTGCGCGCGCACACGCACGTTCACAATTTCACGTGCATATCACGCATTCCCGAGCGTCTGTTAAGCTAACACAACGAACAGTTGTTGACAGACAACAATGTTCGCGTGACACTTCGCTAAACGTTTGTGGTACATTTTTCGAGAAGTAACTTCTCCGATGTCTACAGTCCAAAAACATTAAAAAATATGGAGAAATTAGAGTTGAAATGCCGAAGGTAAAGACAGAGTGAGCAGGAACTGGACTGAAAGTGGAAGCGCGTGTCAGTTTTTTAATCCCTCGCGCTGCTTTTAATTACCGTGTAACACCCAGAAAACTGCGCAGCTGTACGCAAGCAATTATAGTAGCTTGAAAATATAAATCTGTAACACTGTATGCTGAATTATGGTTAAAGAATTTTTCTTCAAAAAATAAAAAAAAATAAAATAAGAACTTTGTTTCTTTTTTGCTAAACTTTCTAGGATAGACAAACGCACTACAAGGTAAGTCCACCCGGAAGAGGACGCGTACAACATGTAATATATGGAGCAGGTTAGTAAAACTTAGAAAAGTCACCTGGACGATGGTGACAGACGCTGCGGTAACAATCCCGCAGATAAAACAGCTGATGTAGAGACCCCACTCCAGCACCAGTAGCCCCGCTAACGCCATCATCCAGCAGCAGCTTAGTCTGCGTCTGCAGAGAAAAGAGCTGCCGTGAAGGTAGCAATAAAAAGGCAAACAACTTCCGGTTAGTTCCTTCACAATAAAATAACAAGCCTCCAGCAACCACGATTCGCAAATATTAAGAAGACAGTGAGTTGATTAAAAACAAGGCAAGGCAAAGTAGTAAACGTGTCCGGGTTAATCAATAAAAAATACATGAAAATGTTTTCCATTAAGATTAACACGTGTCAGTTGTTTGTTAAAATAGACTGTACTCTTATTTAACTGCAGACTGCCAGAACATTGTGGAAAAAATGAATCAAGAAATAAAGAAAGGTCTCATATATTTGTCACGACGTTGCCACACGTCTCAAAAACATAATTTAAAATGTTTTAAGCCTGACTTAACTTACCCGTGTGTGCTTCAGCTGGGTTATATTCTGGAGGTCAAACAGTTTGATTTCCGGTGATATTGTATCTTTTTTATTACCTTCACCCGCAGTCAAACAGTCCAAAGTGAAAATCATACGTCCAAACTCCCTTCTCGATATTATTTTGAGCAACGATAAAAGCTTCCTCGGAGTTTCACCGCAGCGCGTGAATGCGTAGAAAATAGCTTACTTGTCACACGTGGACACTGCTTGTCATAAAGGCCCTAGGTCGTTTCTCTTCGCTTAATCAATTGGTTTCATCTGATGACCCAGAAAGATAAACTGAAAGTATGCAGCTAGACATATGTGTTAATTCACTCACGTTAACGCCTATATTTACGCAATAATTATTTTTATTATGCGGAAGCAAATACTGCATGTTTGCATTGTCTCAAATATGTAGATGGTTCAAGTTAGTCAAAGTCTGAGCTTCTCGAGGGTTAGGAGGTATGAAATGCTAGAGTTAGACACAGTGTGTGTGTGTGTGTGTGTGTGTGTGTTGCTTCCTTCCCAGAATGCTTAATGAAACCTTGTGACTTTGTGTCCTGTGACCGTGTCATTTTTATAGGGTATATGTCAAACATTTTAAGCCTGTCAGATTCACCTCTGCACTAATAATAAGCTTACTAATTCCTGACACATAGCCAGTGTTACCTCATTCAAGGCTGACTAGAAATAACTAACTGTTTTCTGTAATAACATGCCAAACAATTTCCAATGATATGTCATTAGAAAGGAGCTTCAAAATTATGAATCAGCGCTGTTAGCTTTCATAGGAATTGTTTATGTGATTTACACCACTGGGTTACAAAAGTAAGTAGATAAACAAATGGTATGTTGCAGAAGGTAAAACAAGACAGAAGGTAATAAACTGATGAATGGATTAATAAATAGAAAGAAGCGAGGATTTTTCACAAATAATTCTTAAATGTGGACAAAAAAAGTCTTGCAAAAATACCAAAATAATACTACTATGTTGAGAATGTAACTTCACTTAACGAGGTGACTGGACTCATTGTTGGAAAAAAAGTAGACATGCCAGTGTGAGTTTGTGTGTGTGTGCTGCTGTCTCAGGAGGCGAGACTAAGTGGTGGGCAGAGCCATCATAAAGTATTAGTGTCAGTGAGCATGTGAAGGTGTTTTTAGATTGAAGCCTTAATGCATGCTGGCACAAATGCTGGACACCAAGACCCAAACACTAGAAAGCTTCCGTTTGTCTATGTGTGTATCCACAAATCATCACACAAGCCTTGTATCTCTTTAATTCATGATAAGTTTAAACATCAAAATTCACCAAAGTCTGAACGAGGCACAGATCTACAGTAAAGAATACACTATGTACAATATAAAATAGAGGGACGTAAAAGATTACAACGCAAAACGAAAATGTAGGAAACATGCACTTGATAACACGTCACGGATAGGTCAAGGCTGTCGGTCGACATTTTCTTGAAGAGAAACCCATCTTTCCTCGAGATAAAAGTCATGATATAGAGCGGAGAGAGTGAAAGTTTCCCCCTTTTGGAAAACAAATGTTGATATATACTGTATATAATTATATATACTTATTGTGCAAGTGAACTATTTAGATTAGCAACACTTTAAAAAGAATTCAAAAACATACGTAAATATATCAGCAATAAGAGCACACCAAGGAAAGAACAAAACATTAATTATACTGTTTTAAATTCAATATAATGTCCCTCTTGAAAGAACAGCTGTTTTGATTTGACTGCATGTACAAAAGCTTGATAATAATTTAATACTGAACAGAGAGATGAGAGGCATACACAAGCAGCAAAACAAAAAAAACAAAACCCACCGACCAGATCGTGCCGTGAAACAAGATCAACTTCATTTTGAAAATCTTAATCTTTTGAACTTCGGATGAAACGTGACAATACGATGTTGCTGGAGAGAAAATGAAAATAAAAGATAAAATCCTGATGGAGAAGCCCACACACAAGGCAGCGTTAAAAGGTCATTTCATGATGAACGCCCCCTGAGGGAGGGCAGCCCTGAAATGTTTGAGTGTGATTGTTAAGTACTGTTTGTGCGAGATTGTTAATCATCGCACAGCAACATCGCTGCTTTATATTTAAAATGTTTAGCAGCGATTTTCCGAGTAGGAACACTGCTCATTAGTGATGAAGCCAGAGGAGCCGGTTACCTAATCGTAAAAGGTGATGCGCGTTCGGACTGCGGACTGTGTGTCAGAGCGAATTTGAAGCTTTCCAGCAGTAAGAACAGCCTTCTTGCTCAAATTTGGACAACGCATCTCAAAACGATCGCTATCTCGTGGTAACCATAGCCACCGTTTTTCTGTGACGTTTCTAACAGAACAGTCGATTTCAACTCTGTGGGATTTCCAGTCACGTGTCGTCGCACTTTGTGAAATATCCCCTCGTTGCAATCATTGTGTTTGTAAGGATGGATGTAAAGGTTGTCATTTTTTTTAATGAGACTTTAAAACGTTGTTTTAAACGTAAATATTATTTATGGCAGCATCCTAGAAAGTGGTTCTGGCCCTTAAACCAAACCAACCGGAGATAATTTATCTGAGCGTAACCGCACCTCCAGTTCTCTGTCTATATGTGACCCCCCCCCCCCCCATTGCAACTACAAGCTGTTTGTTCTTGTTTCCTTCACTTCTCATTAGTACAGCGGGATTTGCCCGGCTCACGGGTCACTGTCAGTCCCCTCTGAGGCCTTCTCCACACCACAGCCTCAATTCATCCTCGAGCCATGTTCCATTATCTACCAGAAATGGTGTCAAACCTAAAATGAGGATGTGGTCCCAGCTAATGAAACAGCAACTGAAAAATGAGCGAGGAAAGCAGTGCTGAATTTGAACCCTAACCCTCTTCAGTGAAGCTTACGCCACCGACAGACCTGAAGCGTCTTATCGTGTACGTTGGTGCTCTTGGAAACTGGAAGCTTTGCTATGTGAATGACTTTTGCGTCAAAAAAAAAGAGTCAATTTGTTTCCATGAACATAAAGTCCAAAAATTGTATTTTGTGTCTATTTCACAAAACTACTGTGAGAGTGTGCTTTTAATAATAGCTTTAGATTTCATGCAAGCAGCTGGCTGCTGAAGAATGTTTGGAGAAGGAATTCCTGCTCTGTCCATTTTAATTCAATGGTATGGTCACGTTCCTTGATAAGTGCGGTCACAAGACTGCAGTACTGAGGGATTGCTGTTGAGCCTGTATACCAAACCTGCCTGTCAGTATGAGAAAGTGTATGTATTCCTCTCTGCAAGTCAGTCGAAATGCTGTAGTAGTTCTAAATGATCTTTTGGATGGTTACATATCAGTTTGCGATGTCTGAAATGTACCAGTTTCTGAATGATTTAATGCACGTAATGCCTTGTTTTAGTCAAATTATGTCTGAGCATGCATTTGTGCACATGGACCAGATAAAAGCTGTGCAATCATTAGCCAACTGGACAACCTGGCAGCCTGAATGCATCTGGTAGAGGACTGTCGAGTTTACAGATAATTTTGTATATTCCTTTCTTCCAGCAGGGGTCGCTGTCTCTCCCCGTCCAAATGGCTGAGTAAAACTCTCTCAGAGCCACTTCAGACACCTCGATGAACCTCTCTGGAACCTGCACACAAAAATATGATATCAAGGAGGAAATGTTTATTAGGAAGTCTTCTGGAAGAGAAAAATCCATTTTCGCTTTAGTTTAGTATCTGAATCTGTCAGTCACATATCTAGCTACCTTATCTAAAGGGATTTAAAACTGAGAAACTTATGTTTTTCAGTGAATGTGAGGTTTTGATTGTCTCTGTAGTTTCTAAAAATCTCATAAGCATTGTTGAGCAGTGAATAGTTTCATAGCCTTCACAGGAAGAACATTAGAATACCTGTTAGGTGTTTTCACTCACTTCTCATTGATTATTGTTTATAAATGGACCTATTCTTTCGCCGCTATGACGGAAAACACGTTAGAAGCGAACACGATCTATTCACAGCTGAACCGCACATAGCTTTAAGCTGAGCTGAGGCTCAATCAAATAATAAACTCACAAAAATTTGTGTAGGCGAGAGTGACTTTTTAAACTCGAGCAACCTTGTGACTTTGTTTTTACGATCACAGAGGTGATTCGGTTTTTCAGCGCTGCCTGAACGTTTCCCGGGATACATTGTAGCCATAGTAGTTTTAGCGTTCTCAATACCTTTTTAAATCCAATGACATCTGACAAATAACAGATCACCTTGGGTGATAAAATTAATCATCATCTGTAGAATTTGAAACTAATGTGCGATGATTGTTTTATGATAGTGTGTGTCCTTCAGCAGGTCAGTGAGATATAACAGTGCTTCATTTTCTGTTTCCTTTTCATGCACAAACTCATACAAGTAAAATTATTTCTCTGCTCGCTAAAGGTAATAGCACATTACACGAAATAATAACCCCAAGCTCCAGTGCTTTTCATTTCAGCGGTATAGTATCTTTTTAGTGTATATCTTCATCTTTACGCTATACATGATTTATTGAGGTTTATTTCCTCATTAGACTTATCGGCTGCTCGGAGCTTACCAATTAATATCCGATCAGGACTTCATTCAGAGTCCAAGCAGCAGCCATATCTGCACTTTTTGACCTCTGAAGGACAAAACAGCTTGAGTCCTGCCATCCTTACCTGGTTTGCACTTAGTGGGACTTTTATTTGATTTTCAACAAGAATGGCGCAGTACACGCATTAAATGTTTTTAAGAACTGTTTGCTCAAGAAGGTCAAACAGCTCAGCTCAAATGATCTTAACTCAAATCAGTAATGGCTTGCGTTAGGCATGTATGTGAACCTTGAAAAGCATTCCAGATGACAATCTATAAAAGATATCAAAAACAGAGTGCAAGTTATCCTTCAATACATGATCCACGACCGTGACACTGTAGACAGCACTTTAACTTGATTGGTATTTTCTTTTAAACACAGGAGCACTGCATAAAGATCCATAATCCATTAGCGCTGTACTTAGGGCTGAGGAGTATTCACATCCCCACCCAAGGACTGAGTCCGGTCGTACAACGGGTAGGCTGAAAGCTGCAACTAGAGCGTCTCCTCACCTGGTAGATGTTGCTTTTATTGTAGTGCATGTTCAGTATGCGGTAAAGCTCCGTATCACGTCCCACTCGCAGCTGACTCTCTCGGCTAATACGAGGCGCACCATCCCTGTGTTACAGAGACAAACAAACTCATTTAAATACACTCATAATAAAAAAACAGAGAAGAGAACCATGTATAATTTACATATTCAGCTTCAGTTTGTTTCTGACTTTTTGCAGTCATGTTTTATGCCCATTGCTATTTGTTTTACTCGCTACCATCATGAGTTCACATCAACATGGCCACAGTGTCTAAACACCTGAGCACTCGCAGACAATAGCTGGTTATAAAAAGAAAATCTATATCAATAAGCCTTTCCGACCTCTTAAATCAAGCAATATAAAAAATGCAGACATCTATTTCTCAGCTGCAATTGTTTGTTTGATTATAGCAGAACTGAATATCTGTCATGGAGAAAACCATGATGCTTCATGCGGTTCCAAAGTCAATCATGCGATGTGTGATTCTCTATTTCTAAAAAAGTTAGATATGATGTCTGATGTATAAATCAGCTCATCTAACAGGGGCAACATGTTCACACTCATAAGGCTCACTGAAACAATGAAAGTATTGCAAATAAAATGAGTTTAGCATGAACCAGTGCCAACCCAAACCGACCGGGTGAGAGCCTCGCGGACAGCCTGGCGTGCAAAGCGCTCCATCTGGATGTAGAAGAACTCTCTGAAGTTACTGAACCATTTAATCATCTGGGAGGTCACACAGCGATTAAACTAGACCATGGATGACAGGAGAGGAAGTGAGCAGGTGAGGACAGCAAGCGAAGAGTGCTTTTTAAAACACTTGCAATGATATGCTAAATTAACCTGACTTGAGCTAACTTAATTGCACTTTGTTTGTTATGTCAAATTACATTCAAAAGACATTGTATGCCCCCCCCTTTTCTTTTTCTGTTGATACAGACTCCAAGAGGAGAAATAATCTCTGCAACTCCACACTGTTTATGCTTCTAAATCACTGTAAGCTTTATATCAGATAATACCACCTGAATAAGAGATACCCTGTAATAATAATTTATCGCAGCATATGCATTTTTAAGTGCAGCATGGATGTGAATTAAAATAGCATTTGTTTTATTCATTGAAACATTTTACTTGTTAGTCATATTCAGAGATATTCTTGGAGAAGTTGTTGTAACCAGTAGGCTAGTTAATATTATCATTATTTCAGTAAATGGGGTAACTGCAATCTAACTTCCAATCTATTGGAACTTGATTGAAGTTTTTCTGCTATTTGCACATTTTGTTAATTTGTTAATTGTAAGTTAATTTGTAAATTTTGTAGTAACCTGTAAATTGTAAATACTGTAAAACTTTTTTCTGTCATTTAATGGTCGGGCATTGTACAGCTACAAGCATTTCACCCCCATGTCATACTGTGTATGGTTGTGTGTGTGTGACAAATAAAATTTGAATTTGAAAAGTATGGAAGCAATAATATCTGGGATGCAGTCACCAATATGTGACAGTTCTGGAGTTTGCGCATGGCCGGTTAGCTCAGTTGGTTAGAGCGTGGTGCTAATAACGCCAAGGTCGCGGGTTCGATCCCCGTACGGGCCATATACGTTTTCAAGCAGTTGAGCACATTTAAACAACTGTTTTTCGCTTTATTTGCAGAAGAAAATCTTATTAAAATGAAATGAAAAACACCTCGAGCTTTGAGACCCGACATGTCCAACTGTGACATCAGCTTTTTAACTTATCTACAAAATTTCCAAAAATAACTCGTGAGCTGTGCAGCTCTGGCCGTGCTCCACTAACGCCCACTGCGACATGGCCGGTTAGCTCAGTTGGTTAGAGCGTGGTGCTAATAACGCCAAGGTCGCGGGTTCGATCCCCGTACGGGCCACTTCCGGGTTTTGTAAAGCACCGACCAGTACATACGTATAATATATTATAACCTGACACATGCTAGCGCTCGGACATTTTTTCAGAGTAAATATTATATGGACTCTACTGTATCTATTAGTAGAGAGTTAATAAAAGAAAACTGTTATAATACATCAAATCAAACCACAATAATATGGGTACATTGGCTACAAGCACTTTTATATACATGTTACACCATCAGTAGTGAGCAGTTTTTTTTTAACTTTGTGTCTCTGTATTATCACTGAAGATTTTATTATATCTGAACACTTGGAGTGCACAAATGTCCTGGTTTCCCCAGTATATCACTGGTTAATTAGGTGATTTAAGTGATGGCCTTACAATAATTGCAGTCTTGCAGTCAATTTAAATTTTTTTAGAAGACTGTTCAAACTGTATTTGTTTAGGCTACAGTATGTCTCAAAAGTCATTCAAGGACTATTCATTTCCTTGAAACTCCTAAAAGACATCATAAGTATAACACAACTGAATTTATGTAGTAATGAAAGATTTGAATAAATTCAAGATTCTTCAAGGCAGCAGCATTTGCATACTTTTGGGGGATTCAAATCAAATCAAATCACATGTGCAGGTACACTGGTACAGTACATGCGAGTGAAATTCTTGTGCTTCATGTTATCTGAAGCAGCGCTGCATCATTTCAAATCAAGATCTTGAAGATGTGCCTCATTGTCTTGTTAAAAAAACAAACAATGTAGCTACGAAGTGCAAACCAAACACTCGTTAAGTGCTGTCTTCAATTATGAATGAATTGCTAACAGCGTAATCTGAAAACCCCACGTGGTAGCAACCGCACGCACACATCATCTATTCATCTTAGACAAAGGAATTGAGGTTGGAACCCACCACTATCAAATTTGGACTCACCAGACCACAGCCCAGATATCCACTAGTCTAATGCTCATCCTTTGTTATGCTTACTTAACACTAAATTGTAAAAAAATTAAGAAGTACAAAATTCTTTCAGCAATTTGACCCAAACGCCTGATAATTTCCTCAAAACAGCTAATCTTAAGATTCTAGGAAGCAGTGTGGTGGGCACTAATTTTAGGGCTGTTAACTGGAAATTTCAGAAGCTTTTAAGTCTCTGCAGCAGTAATAACTTCTGGTCCTTCTTCCCTCAGTTGCACCTGTTTGAAGAAACCTTTAAAGTCTTTGTAATATATGCACTCACATTCATGTCTTAAAGAAATGCTGGACAGTCAATACTACAGCAGCCAAACTGGCCTAATTGGCATTTCATAGCTGCGACGTCGTCCGTATTGTTCTAACAATGTAGAAAATTGTCAGTGAAAAAAACCTTCAGTGAGCAGGTGTGTAAAACGCAGTGGCTGACATACTGCCGTGTGACTTTGAGGCGTGTTAAAAAATAATCACTTTGAAGTGAAATTGTCGTTCCAGCACTGAGCTGGTGTACACACACCTTGACATCAGGGAAATACGTCTTGAGCGTGTTGGAGCTGGGATAGCGAGTGTAGAAGAACATGAGCTTGGCTTTCTTCAGATGGCAGGGTGACAAGCCCTCCTGGGTGTACATATGAGGTGAGTTAAGGAGATACATGTTTAAACACACACACACACACACACACACACACACACACACACACACACACACACACACACACACACACAGCTCTCATCCTCATTCTTTCAAGCACACTGACAAAAGGATATCCCCCCAGCAGTCAGGTAGAGCTCTCCTCCATCCATCCCTCCTCCTCGCATGCCCCCATCTCCCCTCATCACTCGCTCCCTCTCTCTCCCCCCGTGCGCGTGGCGTGCAAGCGACGGGTCCAGGTGGCCGAGCAAGGGGAGCGGGGGGAAGGAGGGGTGAGACGATGGGTGGGAAGAGAACTCCAAGAAAGGGTCAGAGTTCAGGTAGTCTTTGCGGGATGACGGGAGGTGGGGGAGCTGAGGGTGGTGGAGTGAGCGGGAGAAAAGCTGCTGCATTGAGTAGTGGAGCAAGGGGAGAGGGAGAGGAGGGGGCGGAGGCGGGGGAGGAGGGGGAGGCGCAGGGAAAGAAGATGAGGAAGAAGAGGAGGAGGTTGAAGACGGGTGGAAAGAGGAGGAGGGATCCTTGGGCTGAGAGGCTGGAGGCAAGAGGGGAGGGTGAGAAAGGGGAGGAGGACGAGGCAAAGAAGGGTGGTGCAGGGAGAGGTTTGGGTGAGAGGGATTGAGGTGAGTGGGGAGAGGTGGGCCAAGGAGTGGGTAGGCCTTTCGCGTGTCAGGTGACCTTTGAAGAGTCAGTGGCATCGCTAAATCGGACGGTTCAGTCCGACGGGGTGGTCGGGGGGGCAGGGCGCTCCCGTTGCTCATCTTGTGGAGCTGCTTCTCTCTTTCTCCGTCCTGCCCTCTTGCTTTCTCCTCCTTATCGCTCATTGTTTCTTCTCTTCTTCCTCTCGTTAACAGCCCCATCCACACTGCCTTCTCCTTCCCTCCGTCACTCCCCGGATCAGATGGGAGAAAAGAGATGGCAGCGGGAGGAGAGGAAGGAGCGAAATCGGTCATCTCGGTGTAAAGGCGGAGAACTCGGTCGATGACCCGGGCCACAGCGCTGCCCAACTCCAGCTTCAGCGCCGCGGCAAACTTCTGCCCTCCCTCCTCACTCTCGTCATCTATCCCGCCATCCCAGTCTCCTCTGACCAAACCTCCGCAGTCCAGCCACAACCCCGATCCCTCCATCACACCCTCCAAGTGCAACCCTCCTCTTCCTCTCTCCATCCTTCTTTCTCGGTCTTTTTGCAGCTCCTCTTTCCGTTTGTGGAAGCTGTCGAAAGGGGACTCGGAAAGCAGGGAAAATGATTCCTTTTCCATCTCTCCACCATCAGTGTCTTCCTCATCGTACATCCCTTCTGTCATGTCCTCCTCCTCTATTAGCCCTACATCCTCTTCTCTCCCATCAACTCCACCGCTGCTTCCGTTTCTGCGCTTCCTTTTCTTCTCATCCTCGGCCATGTGCTTTTCCCCAAAAGCTCTCCACACTTTCTCCTGCAATGCCTGCAGTCTCTCCCTTGCCTCCTCCAGCTGTTCTTTCAGCTCTTCCCTTTCCCTTCTCCTCTCTTCCCTCCCTCCTTGTTTGCCTCCCTCATCGGCCTCTCCATCCCTCTGTCGGTTCTCCAGCTTCATCCTCTTCACTTTCAGGATGTCTTGATTCCATTCGACTGCGAGAGCCGCGTCATTGTGCCTCTTCTTAACCCCGAGCAAGTCGTCCTTTCCCTCTATCGCCCCCTCATCTCCCCCTTCCATTCTTTGCTCCACGTGTCCATCCCTCTCTCCTTCATCTTCCTCCACATTTCTGTCCTCCAGGTGTCTGTGTGTGCTCAGGCTTGTGTTCAGCAGCCCTCCGATCCTCCTGGGACCTCCACCTGGCTGGAGGAGATGGTGGATCAGTGGAAAGCCGGGGGGTCTAAAGGCAGGAGTAAGGCGGCCAGCATTAGCCTGAGGATGGATTCCAGCGAGATCTGTGGAGTTGAGAGTTGGAGCAAATGTATGTATCTGAGGAGCAGAATCATCAAAAAGATCTGTGGGTGAATCCATGGCTGTAGAGAGGCAGAAGGGACACAAAGAGACACAATAAGGATTATAATTGCTGCATTTGTGATATGTTGAGTAGTAGCAAGTGTTTTGCAGCCAAATGAAGTTACATACATGAGGTTAAATTTCATACCAATAATTAAGATGATCATAGTTTTGTTGTAGTGCTCAAAGTGCAAAATGATTTAGTATTTAATTTAATATTTAAAGCTCAAAACAGAAAAGAAACAGTTTTTAATCAGAGTATAGCCTTAAATCAGTCAACCTTGTTGGATAATGATATTGATTATAGTGGAAATAATAAGATAACCACCGAAACAGAAATGGTTTTACAGGTGGAAGTCACTGACATGTTTCCCTTCTCGTCTTTTCTGATTGTTTTTTCCACTATTTTTGCATTTGGCTAGTGTCAGTGTGACTGCTGGTAGCATGAGGTGATACCTAAACCCTACAGAGGTTGCACGGGCAGTCCAACTCCTCCAGAATGGCGTATCAATACCTCCCATTGCCAGGAGATTTGCTGTGTCTCCCAGCACCATATCAAGAGTATTTAGGAAATTCCAGGAGACAGGTAGTTACTCTAGAAGAGCTGGACAGTGCCCTAGAAGGTCTTTAACCCATCTGCAGGACCGGTGCTGCTTCTTTGTGCAAGGAGGAAAAAGATGAGGACTATGAGTACTGCAAGAACTACAAAATGACCTCCAGCAGGCCGCTGGTGTGAATCTCTCTGACCACACAATCAGAAACAGACATCACGAGGGTGACCTGAGGGCCTGACATCCTGTAGCAGGCCCTGTGCTCGCTGCCTGGCAGCTTGGAGCTCAATCGTCATTTCCTATAGAATACCAGAATTAGCAGGGCGCCCTGTGCTTTTCACAGATGAGAGCAGATTCACCCTGAGTGTAGGTGATAGATGTGAAAGGGTCTGAAAAGCCGTGGGGAACATTATGCTGCCTGTAACATCATTCAGCATGACGAGTTTGGTGGTGGGTCAGTGATGATCTGGGGAGGCATATCAGTGGAGGGATGCAAAGACCTCTGCAGGCTAGGCAACAGCACCCTGACTGCCATCGGGCATGGGGATAAATCCCTGGATCCACTCTCAGACTGGTTCCTGCTTTCTCCTTGTACACGACAATACACAGCCTCATGTCAGAAAAATATGCAGGCAGTTCTTGAAGATTGAAAAAATGGATACCACTGACTAGCTCCCACACTCACCTGACCTAAATCCAACTGTCCAGGAGCTCGGTGATGCCCTGGTGCAGATCTAGTAGGAGATCCCCCAGGACACCATCCGTTTTCTTACTAGGAGCATGCCCTGACATTCTCAGCCATGCATACAAGCACATGGGGGCCGTACAAATGAATTTAGTACTCCGTAGGTTGATCATTTTCACTTACGTCAAACATTACCCAGTCGATAACAGTATAGGTATACAGCATGATTGTTTTTGAGCAGTGTACAATTGTGCTGGCGGGGTGTGGTTTCTGGGCTCAGTCACAAGAGGGAGAGTTGAAGCAGTGTGTTTGGGGGAGTAGTGTCTGATGAAGAGAGCAGCAAACCTGTTGGGCATGTCTAATTAACCTCTCCTCTGACAGCAAATGTGGGGCCGGAGACGAGAAAACACAAAACTGTTAACAAAGAGAGCCAAAGATCGAGTATAAAAAGTGTATAAAACACACCTTTCTCGCCCGTCCTTACTGGGGACCCTGTCACCAAAATCTTTACTGTTTAAAGAAGAAACAGGTCTTACTAAAAAAGGTTTGTAGGGATTTTTTATGTGGATTATCTGCTCTGGTTGCTTTTAATTTTTTTCCAATGTCATTTTTAGTTCCGCTCAATTGTAGCGCACTGCAGTAAGGGCAAAAATCTCAGAGGCTGTTTTGGTTGCATAAATGTCTGCTAGGAAAATATTTCTGTTTATCTGTGACTGCACTTGGTTGACAGTGAATGAGTGCCCATCACAACGATATGGCTGGAACGTTACCTGGACAGCAAAACAGGTCACTGGTCTATTGCAGGACACAATCACTTTCACTTTAATAGCAAAAAGAAACAACTCCGATGTATTTGTATAGAGTTAAACATTCATTGTGGCAGTGTTAAAGAGAGTACATTTAGCTAGAAAGCACAGAAAAGATCAGTTTCATCAGTGAGGGAAGCGACATCCTGTGGCACCAACTAAGACCTAATGGAAGGGTTAACATCTGGCTCATGATCTTTGTCACATATCGCCCTCCTCTCTTCAGGCTGTCCTTCCTGTTGTGCTTGAATGTGTGTTGTCTTAGACAGTGCAAGTATCAAAGAAAAATATATGTGAGAAAACTGAGGAAGATAAATGCGCATAGATGTGGATCACGCACAATAACAGAAGTTTGGAAAAAAAATACAAAACATTGCATGGTGGAAAATTTAGGTGCTTATTACACTCCCAGGCTAATGCTATATGGCTTGCCTACAATTCCTGGAAAAGGTTGTAAAGCAGAGACCAGTGAATGCCAGGCTTATAAACGACAGTACATCTCACTGTTTAATCAAGATCAAAAACACACATCCCAGTTCCTATTTTATATCACTGTGTAACCTCATTTCTGCCCCGATACCCCTTTTCCTTCCTCTCCATTCCTCTCTCATCCTCTCTTCCTCCTCTCTCTGTTATCAGTTCAGGCAGCTTGTTAAGCACTGTTTGATCAGAGTGTTTACCGTCAAACACACACATGAACACACAGACACACACACACACACTTTTTCACAAAAGCAAAAGAGGCTTGAGAGAGGGCTAACAATGGTCAATGGTCCTTGTGGAGTGAAATAGAGTGAGAGCAGCCTGTACGTAGTGTGTGTGCATATGCAAGTGTGTGTGTGTGCGTGCGCATGTGTGTGTCTGTGTGCCTACGTGTGCATGAGCAGTAGTCCTACTTAGCTTTGATAACACCGCTAATCCACTTCAGATGGATACACTACAGCTCACTGAACAGATGTAAGGACAGGACAGATGTAAGGACTGACAGGAAAATACAGAAAATATGAACACACACACAAGGATGCACAAACGCAAACACACACATCACAAAAAACAATAGCTAGACAAAACAGATAGATAGATAGATAGATAGATAGATAGATAGATAGATAGATAGATAGATAGATAGATAGATAGATAGATAGATAGATAGATAGATAGATAGATAGATTCGCTGGTGAAACATGAAGAGAATAATCCTCCTATAAATAGCTAAATATCAATTATTCAAATGCCCTCTCCTCTCTACTATAATACAGCCCAGATGGCAAGCCAACCAATGGGCTTATAACAGGGACAGATTAGCTTTTCAAAGCCAGTGCAAGCTGCACAAAATATGAGCAATGACTATGAAAGCCATTAACCACTAGATTAGGCTTAAGAATGGTGCTCTTGGACTGCCGGAGCTGTCACTGGGTAGACTGACAAGAGCGAAAACACACATGAAACAAAGCACAGATAACGCACTGGTATTATATGATCCATTTAAGTATATTATATTGGAAAATTACATTCAAAAAGTTCATTTTCTAACATTGGAAAATAATAACACATTGGTTACTAAAATGTTCTTAATACTGGGTTGCAACCATACTTGTCGAATGAAATTTCTTTTTAATTAGCATATTTTTAAGCAGAGCTGTGTTTCTTAAACAAAGGCTGGATAAATGTAACTCATAACTATGGATTTACAACATACAAAATCAAAAATATTAGCTAAGGACTTTTTTATGTTATAAATTATTTGGGTCAGTCATTTTTCGGGGCTATTTCTTTTCCCCCCCTTCACATAGGTTATATTCTATCTATTTGTGGCGTAATTATATCACTTTGAATAATTAATAGTGTTTAAAGCCTCCGCGTGGCAACATCTGCCGGCTGTGGCACGCGAATCCGCTTTGGCGATTCTGACGCACGAGCGGTCAGTTTGTTCGGGTGCGCGCGCGCGCGTTGTGCGTCCTGTGACTAATTGGCAGCGGCGGACTAATGTCGCAGTATGAAAGAAAATATAAACAGAGCGAGATAGAGGCGAGCAGCTCGAGCGGACGCTGACCTTCGTAGCTCTTTTAACGCCGTAAAATGTCAAATATGTAAGGCAGAGGTTTGAAGTTTAAAATGAACTTACTCTCAGTCACAGAGAAGAGCTCCAGCGGTTCCCCGAAGCCTTCCAACCCCAACGGCCGTTTCTGTGCGCTCTGTCTCGGTTGGTTGTCTCCTGCTGTCACCGGACGGGCCTTGGACATCGGTGCGGGCAGACAGGAACCAGTCAGCAGGAGGATTCCTGCTTTTTCCCGCTTCGCTCTTCTCTGGATTTGTTCCGTAACTCTCTCTCAGTTTTCCCTCACTCGTCAAACGCCTCCTCTTTACTCTAGTTGTGTCACTGTGCAGGTTTTTCCTCCCTCGCCAATCCATCTATCTCTGGCTGGCATCAACCTCACGCGCTGCACCCGGTGTGGAGTGGCGCGCGGTGGGCGGGCGAGCGGGCTCGAGAGCTGTCCACTTGACAGTCCGGTCCCTCCCATGTTGGCAAGACCCCCAGTATACACACACATACACATAAGCATACACGCACTGTGCTGTATTAAATCGTCGATTCATTTGAAATTAATTGGCTTTTATATAATTCACGTAGCAGTTTGTGACAGAAGGCTACTTATCCACAGACGAGACCATAAACATGTTAAGGGGAAATTACTCTGACAAAAAACCGAGAAGCATTTTTTCAGTTTGTGTTACAGTAGTGATGCCACAGACCTTCAGCAGCACATTCTCTGCACTGCGAAGGTTTTATTTACCGCCGACTGTCACCTGGTCAGTCATTAACAGTTTTATCTGACCACAGGAATCTGCCTGTGAGATCCAGCACCCCTGGGCATAAAGACAAACACAGCAGAGTATCTAAAGACTCTCTGTCTAAATGTATTCATTTTTAACATGTGGCAGCTTTAATCCGATTTTACACAAATCATGTGAATTTAACAGTGTAAATGTGGATTTATAGGATGCCTTTAAAATGCATAGGTATAATATTTGGAAGCAGCAGTGCAAAGGTACCCATGTTCAGTGGACCACAATGGTCTTTTTTTTTTTTTTACAGATGTCCTTGATCTACTTCAGCTTGCCTGCTTTAATTACACAGACACCCTGATAGCAGGGAAACATTTTGCTTTAACTTCAGCAGCACTTAGTAACCTGTTGCTGGGAATGTCACCCACCCAAACCCACCACTAAACTGCTCGCAGGCTCTCCCAATGAGACCAGGGCCGCTTTCAAACTGCAATCTTTTTGTGTTAATTTTGTATTTTTTCTTTTCACGTATCCCGAGAATCACCTAAATCACGCCCCCCATCCTCCCCCTTCCCCCAACACCTCTGCCTCATCCCATCTCTTCCTTTCTCTACTTCTGATTAAAACTGGTTATGCACTGAGTGAAAGGTCGCAGTTGTTATGGAAACAAGGCTTGTAACAAAAGCTGGACACATGGGTGCAGAGGGAGAGAAAGAGGGGAGAAAGATGGAGAGAAAAAGAGGGAGACGTATCTGAATAAACATAAACGCGCAGAGAGGAGGAGAGGGCAGGAAAGAGGTAGGGAGAGGTCTGAATAAATAAAAACACATGCAGAGGGAGGAGGAACGAGAGATGGCGAGGTCATGAAATAATGGCTCCATCTGCAATAATAAATAACAAAAGATAATGCTGGGTTTTTGTCATTCTAGGAAGGCGTTTGAGGAACAAAGGTGTGTGTGTGTGCTGTGAATGTGCGACCGTGTGTGTGTGTGTGTGTTTGGACAGAGTAGGAGAATGCAATTGATAGATAATACATGGATCTGGTGCACAAGCTGGAGAATACTAAAAAGCACAAATTGTTCACAAAAAAAGCGTACCAAAAAGCCTAAAATTGTGTGTCTGTCTGTGTGTGAGTGCCCGAACGTCATCTCTCTGAGGGCTCATATTATGTTAACCACTTAGACTAACATCAAACACTCTCTCTCACTCTCTCTTACACACACACACACACTCTGGTAGGAGCGTGAAGGTGCCAGCCATATAAATAGGATATCCCAGAGCGAGAGATAAAAAGGAGAAGAGATTGACAGAGAGAGAGGGATAGAGATTATATATTCAAAGGGGAGAAAGAAAGTGGTGAAAAAAGGATGATAGTGGGGGGGGGGAGAGTGAGAGAAACAGAGAGGGCAAGAGCAGGAGGGGGTGAGGATAGATAGATACGAAAAGATCAATAAATGGCATAAAGTGTATGTTCATTGATTTAGTCGGAGTGAAAGAGTGATGGCGGGGAGAGACGAAATTAGAGGACAGAAAATGCTGGGAGCAGAGAGGAGGGCAGCGAGTGGGTGGTGAAGGGAGAAATAGATATAAAAATCTAATTAAAGTTGCATTAATCGATACTTTCATGTCAACAGTGGGTCAGATGAGTATTTTCAGTGCAAGAGAAAACCAATCATAGTGACAAAGTAGCAGAAAATGATCACCCAACGCTGCGGCTGCCCTCAGCTCTGCTCTGTCCTTTAGCCACTTTTACCAGTTGTTTTGGTTATCGGCCTCTAAAACGTTTTTCTGGCAAGAACGGGGAGTTTAAATAAAATCTCCTGCTCAGCATCTCCCCAACTTAGCAACTATAGGTTGAGAACACCCTGGAGGATTTTGCAGGCACAAGTCAAAATATTTTTTGAACTAGTCCAAAAAGAGAAAAAGCAGCTTCCATAAATCAGATAGCCAAAGTCAAAATGGCCAAATTAGTGCGAGAGAAAAATCTGTGAATGCAGGGTTGCATTACTGCATTGTAGTACAGTACCAATCAAAAGTTTGAACACATCCATTCATTCAAGGGTTTCTATTTACTGTCTTTTTTCTGCTTTTTGGCTCAAAATGTCATCAGAACAATGAAACAACACACAGGAAACTATGACTCAAAAAACGTGTAAAGCAAAGCAACATATGTTTGACATTTTTGAGTTTTCAAAAAGTGTTCACCCTTTGCTTTGATATAAACTTTTCAAAGTCTTCGCTTCCTCTAAATCTGCTTCATAGGATGTCACTTGGAAGCCTTTTAAAAGAGTCCCCACATATGCTGTGGAGCTCAGGTTGTCCAATGCAGTTCAGTTCAGTTCTATCTATCTATCTATCTATCTATCTATCTATCTATCTATCTATCTATCCATCCATCCATCCATCCATCCATCCATCCATCCATCCATCCATCCATCTATCTATCTATCTATCTATCTATCTATCTATCTATCTATCTATCTATCCATCCATCCATCCATCCATCCATCCATCTATCTATCTATCTATCTATCTATCTATCTATCTATCTATCTATCTATCTATCTATCTATCCATCCATCTATCCATCTATCCATCTATATCTTGGCAACAGTAGGGAAGAAAAACTCCCTTTTAACAGGTGGGTCAGCAGATATTGCAGAACTCAATATCGCTCCTTCTTCACCTTTAAAAAGCCTCAAGGTGCAAATTGGATCATTCTCCTGTTAATAACATCAGACAATGTTCCAGCTAACTGGCTGGTAACTCCACTGACAGCAAAGGTAACACTGGGACTTTGTTTCCTGCAGGGCTGTCCTCATGAGAGACGTTTCATTGTAGCGTTTGATGGTTTTTGGTGCTGCGGTGTGTGTGCGACATGCTTTAAATTCTGATCGTTTCACTGGGTTGCTTAGTTTTCATAGATTACACCTATTTCTGAAGTAAGCACACATACTAGACTGAATCCTACATTTCCCATAATGCAACTCAATGACATATTTCAATTAATGCCTTCTTTGCAGTCTGAAGGCAGGCTTTTGGCTCCACTGATGACCATGTCAGTGAAAAGTGATCAGGTACGTTCATTTTTAGACGTTGTTTTCCTTCTTGGAAACAGAAACAGTTATCACCGGATGAAGAAAACTGAATTTTCTGTCTAAAATTGGTGGAGTCGTGCTCAAATGTTGAAACTCTTTCTGCATGCTTTTACTGATATGCTTTGTCTGACGTTCAGGCTCTGGGTCAAATTGAAAGAGACACAGAGAGGCTGTTAACATATGTCAAGACAGGCAGAAACAGAGAGACAAGCAGGCTGGAAAGGGTGAGAGTGAAGCAGACAGACAGAAAGAGAACAAATGGTTGTGCGTGCATGTGTGTGTGTGAGAGAGAGGGAGACAGAGAGAGGAGAGGGAGAACGAGAGGCAGAAGTGTACTCAAATAGCTTAGGGCAAGGTGACAGAGAGAAACGAATGGACAGAGGAATAACAAGCTCACAGAGGGGGGTTAGTGTGTATGTGTGTGTTAGGGAACAAGAGAGAAAAAGGAAGACACAGAGGGCGGAAGGGAAGCGCAATAGAGGAAGTTGAGAGAGCAAAAATAAAAACAGTCAGAGAAAGTGTTTGTGCGTCGTGTGTGTGTGTGTATAGACACCCGAAGGTGTCACAGTGTGCAGTTTGGCTTGATGATGACCCACTGGGCATGTAGGTCATAACGGTTTGTCTCTCAGAGGCATGACTGTATGCCTGCATGCATCCATTAGTGTGAGCCAGTGCGAGAGAGTGTGTGTAAATAGAAACTCGGCAGACGCGCACACACATGCAAAGTGGGTCTCTTAGAGTGCGCTTAAGAGTGTGTTTGGTCAGGGGTTGGAGAAGCAGTTTTTCTAGTCACCAGGACTCAAAAAGACACTTAAACATACACGCTCATGTCACCCACACATGCTGCAAATCCAGAATGGGTACACACACGCATAGCTGCCCTTTATGTCATACATGCACACGTAATGTACCATGTATGGCACTAAATTATGCACAAATACACACAGGCACACACATCTCTTTCTTTTGATCTCTCGTGATAACGCACACACACACACAGGGGGAAGCTATTATGCTCTCAGGCTGGAGTGTTTTGATGGTATAATTGCAGTGACCAGTGAGGAGAAAGAGACGGAGTGAGGGATGGGGATGGAGGGAGAGAGAGAGAGAAAAAAGAGGAGAGTGCTGACACTCTCAGCATGCTAATGTTGTGAGGCTCTACCCCCCCTGTGATTTCAAACCTCCCACCCTCCCGCCATCTCTTTGTCTCTCCATCTTCCTATCTCACATCCTCTACATTTCACAGGTGGAGCACTAGAACGAGGGGGAGATGGAGAGAAAGGTAGAGAGGTGGAGAGATGAGAGGAAAAGAGGGATGTATAACAGGATGGAGCAATGTTATCTCTTGCTTTCTCTCGCCATCCCTCCATCCACTTCAAGCTCACTACAATGGTCAAAACAAAGCATGCAAAAAGAAAAAAGGAGGTATGGTGGAGGGGAGGAAAATAGAGGAAGAGGGAGGGTCCTTTTTTCCCATCCCTTTAACAATGGAGGGATGATCTCTGCTTATCCTCTAATCTCATCCCGTCTTTTTTCCCCTCTCCTCCGTCCTTTCTGTCATGTCTCACACTCTGCAACCCCTCGATGTGGTGGGAGAAAGGGTAGCCTTTTCCTCTCGTTGGCCTCCCTTTTTTTGTCACCTCTCCATCTGTTTGTCCTTCCAGCGCTCACTCAATCCCTCTCTCCTCTCCAGAGAAGGGATTCTGGTGCTGGCTGTGATCTTTTTTTCTCTTTTCCATCTTTTTTTTTTTTGGCATTTCATCTCTTTTCTCTTAGTCAAACATCCAAAATATCCCCTAACAAAAAGGTAGTCGGTGCGTATCGTGGTTTACCTTCATTTACATACTTGGTCACGAAAATGCATGAAAAATTGATTTGACTGATCAAGTATATGCAGATATAGTCACTGTCACTAAACGTTAGTTTTTGGACCATCTTTCCGTTTTTTTAACATCGGCATGCAAAAAAGCAAAACCTGTAGCATCAATTTTTCATTAAGTAGTATAGCTGAAGGCAGAAGAGTTCGGCTACAGGTAGGTTTCAGTTTCCTCCCCAGTTCACTGCTTTGTGCTCAAAATTGTTCATCTGCGGAAAACAAATATGACATTTACCTGATTTTAACATGAACAGGGAGCATGAGTTTCTGCACTACAGCGTTTGTTAGTGGTTATAATCCAATAAGTCAACAGTGCCTCTCAGAGGTAATGCCTTGCTACTGCAGACCCACATGCAACGCGATTGTGAGGGACACTGGGAATAGTCTCATTCCTCCAAATAGAAACAGGATGAAGTGAATGCCCTCATAGTCCAAATGCTCAGTATGACCCACCCCCTATGCAGTGCGACAGATAAAACCTTCAGTATCTATGCCTGCAACAGGGAGAGTCCTGTTTTACAGGTATGATCAGCATTTTTTGTCACACTGGTCTTAATCATTCAAGCTTACTTAGTTTGAATCAGTGTTTTCAAGGTGGCATGGTTAGCATGGCTCCTGCTCCAGCTAGCACATGACGTTACACAGCAGTGGTTGGAACAGTTCCTGAGCCAAACAGGCACACTTTTATCTATCTGCTGCTTATATTGAACTGAAAAGACAAATATAAGACCACGAATGGCCTAAAGACAACATAATCCCCTTAATAATTTATTTGTGTGCCCTTATTAGATTAGATAATAAAAGACAGTTGGATCTGTTAAGGGACAAAATGATTATTTGCATCTTTACTGAGGAAAACAACCATTCTTTAGTGACATTTAATGTACTTTTTATATGTTGCCATCGTTTTCAAAATCTGATTTGTTCACGTGAATACTGCAACTATGTCACATGTACTCATTTCAAACAGGTAATTAGAAGATAGATCTCAGTTTAATTTATTAAAAAATGAGTGATTTATTCCAAATAGCACAAAGGTGTCGACACTGTTTGCACTTTTACTACTTACCTGTAGTAAAACCACATTTATTTTGAATTGATTGACTGATTGTGGACAGCTGTAGTTACAGACTTGGTAACACTGTTGGCTGAAGCAGTGAAGCCAGTGTTTCAAAATGTAGCGAAGAAGCGAAGGAATCTTACTCACTTAAATGAAAATCATATTTATTAACAAAAGATTGTGCAAAAATGTAAATCACTGATACACTTATACATTATTGTGCTCAAGAAGAGGACAATGTAAAGGAAAGACAAAAAGAAGAAGAGATGCATTAGTTCAATAAGTTAACAGCTACGTTGAGTTTCTGTATATGTAGATTTTGTGAGTCACAAGTTTTTCCAAAACAAAGGCAACTAAAGATCCAGTTTGTACTGTAGTGTGTACCTCAGACGTGTGGGTCTGTATGTTTGTGCCATGTTGTTTCATTTCCACATGGATGCGCTTGTATTTGGGAATGCCACGGTCCAAATGTCCGTATGTGCACGTATCCGTGAAACTGTTTATCTGTACTTTTCGTCAGCATGCCTTTGCGTGACATGCCCGTGTATGCCACGACCCTGAGCTCCATTGTGTTCCAGATTTCCTCATATATTGTACATTGTGCGTCAATACACGCGCCCATCTAGTGGTCCTGTGCATGTGCAGGTGTGTGACTGTGAGAGGGTGAGGAGTGCCTTTCGACCAACATCTCAGCGTGCTTCAGGTACTGCGCCGTCCTTCGCATCGCAGACTCCCTGCGTACTGGATCCGTGTCTCCTGCATGGACACAGTGATGAAAATGATTAGTTTATAATATTGTACATGTGGAGGGTTTATCTGAAAAGTGTAACAGAACAGAGGAGACTGACAAAGACAACAAAAGGGACATGTTATGCTCATTCTTAACTTCGCATTCTTGGACTCAACTAGAATATATAAAAATAATCCTTATTTATTTGTTTGAGACAAGCTATTACAGATTCCCAACCTCTCCTTTTAATACAGCTTTCTTCTGATTGGCTGCCCCTCGTAAACAAAAGGCAGAACTCTGTGTCTGAGGTGTCCATGACAGGCACATCCAATCTGATGGACATCATACAGAGCTCATTATCATTTAATATGACCATCTACCATTATATTGCTGTTTATATGAGAGATAGCATGAAAAAGCATAATACAAATCATTATCAGTGCTTTACAATATACAGATGATTAGGAAAAGGAAAACAACCCTGGCAGCAGTGGGATTCGAACCCACGCCCCCGAAGAGACTGGAGCCTTAATCCAGCGCCTTAGACCACTCGGCCACACTACCTCGCAAAAGAAAAACACCAACCCACTGTCAGAAGGTTAATGGGTTAGCAGAGTTTGCCCTCCTGACCACTCAGCCACACTGCCACAAACCTCCCTTTCAGACATGACAAAAATACAGAGGTAAGAACCACAATGGGCACAAATCAGTGCTCACACACTTACCAAAGCTTTGCAAAAAGAGCAACTCTAAACACAGTTATTCTTACGAAGCTACTGAACTGTATTTTCCACACCTGAAAAGGTTTAAGTGGCAGTGGTGGGATTTGAACCCACGCCTCCGAAGAGACTGGAGCCTAAATCCAGCGCCTTAGACCGCTCGGCCACACTACCTGCACTGTGCGTGTCGACATGCTGAAAGTTGATTCTGGTCCTCTAGACATTGGGAAGCGTCCCCCAGGAGGGTCATAGACCCCCTAATGATCCTCTACACGAGCCAAGGTGTGATAATGGGTGTAGGTCACAATCCAAGCTCCTTAGACGAAGAGCAGAACTGTTGCAACATTTCCTTTGGCCATAAAGAAACGCACAATTCACCATAGACAACTGATGTCAGAACTTACGTGTCAGTAACACAACAGCTTATAGCAAAATAACATTTAACGCAGGAGAGTAAAGTTGTTAACGCCGCATTTATCGGCGTGGTAGCAGCACATCGGACAAAGTGCTTGAATATGGTCGGTGAGGCGTCACAGCTGTAAACCTAACCGCACAATTTGTTTTTCATTTGGACACGGTGCACCGTCTGGCGTTCTGCAGGTTCTGCAGTTGGCAAACTGATTGCATGGTCTATTGCCATAGCAACAAAGCTGTTTTAATAATTGATGCAGAAATAGACATGACAGAGAGCATTCGAGTAAAATGCTCCATGTGAAAAAAAACATAAAAGGTTTTTGTTAAACTCAGAATGCTCACAGCAGATTAGTAATTCTAATTTTCCACCACTGCGACAACCACCTCGTATTTTACCCGTCTCCTCAGCTCCTTCATCAGGATTTTTACCTCTTACAGGAGTATCTCTCTCTTTCTCCACCCACCCACTGATAGTTTTGCACACTGAGGGCTCACCTTGTACTCCAGTGATCAGAATATCCACTGCCATCCTGTATCCACAAATGGCAGAACTAATTTCTCCCTCCTTCTCCCTCTCCATGGCAGCTGTCAGCTCCTTGGCAGCTTGGTTTAAGTAACCCCCGTCCTCTCCGTCCACACTGTTTGATGGTAGTGAGAATAACTCTGAGTGGTCGGTGGAAGAATTGGATCTATCTGTAAATCAAAGAAAAAGAGATATTGTAGTAGTAGTGATGT